>NC_138227.1:43500133-44100133 GCF_964197995.2 Scardinius erythrophthalmus
GCGAGATAGAAGACGAGGAAAATGAAGATCCAGGAATGGAAATACAAGAGGTGATGGGAGTTACAACAATTGAGAGGTTAAATGACTCACAAAGGCAGACGCAAGGAGAGGACGATAAACAAGATGACGAGGAAGAGGACAACACCAACATAGATGAGAATAAAGAAAAGAATGAAGATGAAGAACAAGGAATGGAGATGGGAGGAGGAGCGAACAAAGAGGATATAAATTTGATTAAAGAAGGATTTTCTAAGGAACAGGACGATGTGGACACTAATGAACTGGACTACGAAAAAGGACAAGAAAAAGAAAAAGCTGAGGATAAGGGAATAAAGACACTGACTGAGGTAAGAGGAGCAGACAATGGGGGGGAAATTCGTGGAATGGAAAACAAAGGAAAAGAAAGACTGAATAGAGGTGTAAAAGCAAGAAAAGGTGGCTTAGACATTCAACAGGTTCTTAAAAAGCAGAAGATAAGAAGAGGAGAGCTAAAGGAAAGACTGGAGAGGAGGAAAGCTGAAATGGGTGAAGTGAAATATACTTTTCTGAAAGACAATGAAACGGATTGAATGGTGGGTTTTGGTTTTTCCAATCTTTTCTTTAATGAGCTCTATATCTATTGTATCGCTGAATGCTAGAGGATTATCCAAATGTCAAAAGTTTGAAAGATTAATGTGTCTGACCAAAAAATGTGATGTGCTATGTTTACAAGAAACGAAATGGGAAGATAAAATAAGTGATGATATTAGAAAATTATGGAACAGAGAAATATATAGTAATTGTGATATGGAAAGGAAGAGAGGGGTAGCTATTTTAATAAGAAAAGGGGTATTTGAAGAAGTAGATATAGATTATAAAGACACAAAGGGAAGAATAATAATTGTTAAATTTGTGTGTAATGGAAAAGAAATGAAAGTGTGTAATATACATGCACCAAATGATGAAAGAGATAAATTTAATTTTTACAGGGATATGAATGAGTTAATAGAAAAACATGACAACATTATGGTGTTAGGTGATTTTAATACTGTAATACAGAGAATTGATGTAGATGATTCAATGGGATTTAGAAGAGATAGAGGGAGGAATGAACTACATAACATAATGGAGAAATATAATATGGTGGATGTGTGGAGAGAGAGGAATGGTATGAAAAGAGAATATTCAAGAAGACAAATTGTTGACAGAGTTCTAAAGCAAAGTAGAATTGATTTATTTTTATGTAAGAAAAAGGAAGCATATTATGTCACAAAGGCGTCTTACAAAAATTATAGTGAGAGTGATCATGATTTTTTATGGATATTGATTAATTTTAATGAGGCTGATAAAGGACCGGGGGTGTGGATATTAAATACAGAACTTCTAAAAAATGAAATATACAGAATGGAAATAGAAAGCATAATAATTAATAGTGTAAATGATGAAATGTATGAAATGGAAAAAGGGTTTTGGTGGGACATTCTAAAAAAAAGAATAAAAAAATTCTCAATGGAATATTCAAAAAAATTGCAAAAAGTCAAAAAGATGAAAGAAAATAAGATCAAAAAAGAGTGGGATGAAGAAATGAGGAAAGTAAATGAGCATGATGAAAATATTGATAAGATAATAGAATTACAGGAAGAATTAAAGAAAATAGAAGAAGAGAAGTGTAAAGGAGCAATAATAAGAAGTAGGGCGAAAGACATTGTAGAAGGAGAAAGAAGTACGAAATATTTTTATGAATTAGAAAAAACAAGACAGAGAGCGGATATAACAAAAAGCATTAATACAGAAGATGGGAGGATTGTAGAAAATAAAACAGGAATTTTAGAAGTCAGAGAATTCTATAAGCATTTATTTACCAAAAATGAGATAGTTTTAGAGGATGAGGAATTTGTATTAAATAAAATACAGGTTAACCTGTTAAGCTGCAACACCACTTTTGAAAAATCCCCAGAAATGACATACCCAAACTTAAACAGATACAGTTCATGAACCCTTTGCACTAAAAGCACAAGTATGATCTCATTTGAAAGCTGACACCTGGCAGTTTATTGTAAATGTAGAATTAATTATTGTCATAATGAAAAAAATTGTTATAAATAGCTTCAAAGTTTTGTAAAGTTATTAGAAATTATTTTTTATGAAACATCCTCATGAAAATAAAATATAAGTTGGCACTGGAGCAATCTAGAAATGCACTACAGCTAAAGCCACATGTCTAAACATTTTATGTTTAAAATCTGAAGATAATAAGTCCAAAACTCTGTATTTAGTTACATGTTTTTCAAGACCATGTCAGTTGACTTTATTTTGATTTGACGTTAAAGATGCTTCTGATGTTTATTGCCATCTTCTAACCATCTATCCAGTATATTGTCTCTATTGTTTTGTGGTGCAAACGAGCCCCATTCAGTCTCAGTCTCCCCCTGCACACATTAACACCTCTCCAGCCTGGTTATGGCTGTAAATATGCATTTCTTTTGTCTGCATTATAGTTACTAACTACTGGCTATTCATAGGGTTTCAATCCCTAATTTCTTTTATCAAAGTTCTTACTTAACATTTAAAAACTGGATCAAATGCCCTGCTTGAATAATGAAACATTTTAGTAAGCATATTTAGAAAAAAATTATAAAAGGATAACTGCAATATGTGGCAGGTGCACCTAGAGCTAGCTAGCATGTTAGCTTAGCACACCATCAATACACGACAATTTATGAGATTAAAACCATTTTTGTGCTTCAAACTTAATT
The DNA here is from genome assembly GCF_964197995.2 of Scardinius erythrophthalmus. Taxonomy (NCBI): domain Eukaryota; kingdom Metazoa; phylum Chordata; class Actinopteri; order Cypriniformes; family Leuciscidae; genus Scardinius; species Scardinius erythrophthalmus. Next base: position 43,502,869 of record NC_138227.1, read on the forward strand.
TATAACGCAAGTAGAGTGTTTTAAATAATCTTCTGTGATATAATTTCGCTTCAGATTAAAAAATCAGACAGAAAATATATATTTTTTATTATTCTGCACAATGATAAAGTCTATATCGATTAGCAATACATTATAAATATAACCTATTATTATGGAAATACCTGACATTATTTGAAGAACACAGGTAAACCAAATACCATTTCAATCATGTTTATTGTCTTCAAAAAGTCTTTTTTTCTGCATGTAACAACGATCTCTGATGCGTGATTTTTTTTCCCAAACCACTTCAGCGGAAATCCCGCCCTGCAGCCTATTTAATTGGTTCAGGTTACAGTGACGGGTAGGTTTAGGGATCAGTGTTTGGTGTAGGCAATCTGTGACGGGTAGGTTTAGGGATCAGTGTTTGGTGTAGGCAATCTGTGACGGGTAGGTTTAGGGATCAGTGATTGGTGTAGGGCAATCAGGGCGGGATTTCCGCTGAAGTGGTTTGGGAAAAAAAATCACGCATCTCTGATAGCTTTGTGTGTGTTCGAGACTTCCTGGATTGTCACATGATCATGGTTCTTCTTCATGTTACATAAATGGACTATTATTGTGAATGTAGCGCCCTCAGGCTGTTGGTATGGATTGAAAACACAATACATCACAGTGTCCAGCGCTCATAATGATTACATCGACGCATTTGGGCATAAATTCAATAAATATTATTCCTGTCTATAGAAATCTGATGAAAACTTATGAAAATATATCAATATTTCTCCAAATCTACACATTTTTGAGCTAAAAGCCCGGAAGGACGTTGTTTTGTGTATCGCTGTCATGACGACAGCACGGGAGTTTTTTATGAATGAAAGCGGCTGACGGTCATAATTCATATTAAAGGTATCGACTCATTTTTTCATTTCATAACTCCTGACACAAATTAAGACATAACTGTCACTATAAGTTTTTCAGAATACAATAGTGGTCAAATACTGAAACTTGAGTCTTATATCTTTTTAATGATGTATAGTTTGTCAATGTATAACATTAAATCTGATAGTAATCTTTAACTAAATAAAAAAAAAAACGCTTCAGTGCGCCGACGCACTGGTGAAGCTTAACAGGTTAAAGTTAATGAGGGAGACAAGGAAATGTTTGAGAGTGGGATTACGGAATTAGAAATAGGAATTGCAATTGATCAATTGAAAAATGGTAAAAGTCCAGGAATAGATGGATTAACAGCTGAATTTTATAAGGTTTTTAAAGATGTGTTATGACCAATTTTAAATGAAATATTTATAGATATTTTTAGAAAAGGGAATTTAACTAATAGTATGAAGAAAGGTATGGTGAAAATGATTTACAAGAAAAAAGGTGATAAGAGAGACCTAAAAAACTACAGACCACTAAGCATGTTGAATACAGATTACAAAATATTAGCCAAAATTTTAGCCAATCGATTGAAAATAGTAGTACCAAACATAATTACTACAAATCAAAAAATCAAACAGGTGCTGTAAGTTTTTATGGTTCAAAAAAAAAAAAAAAGAGTCTAAAAGTTTGTTCAAAAAGCCTGAAATAGTCTCTGAGTTTCTTCAAAAGGCCCAGTCTTGGCAGCAGAGTTTCTTCAGAAAGTCTCCAAAAATCTATGAATTTCTTCAAAAAGGCCGTTTTTGGCAGAAGATTTCGCTTACGGCCATACCACTTTGAGAACGCCCGATCTCGTCTGATCTCGGAAGCTAAGCAGAGTCGGGCCTGGTTAGTACTTGGATGGGAGACCGCCTGGGAATACCAGGTGCTGTAAGCTTTTTAGTTTACTTCACTAATGTTCTAACCTTTTAAATAGCCCGTTTTTGGCAGCAGATTTCGCTTACGGCCATACCACTTTGAGAACACCCGATCTCGTCTGATCTCGGAAGCTAAGCAGAGTCGGGCCTGGTTAGTACTTGGATGGGAGGCCGCCTGGGAATACCAGGTGCTGTAAGCTTTTTTGGTTAAAAAAAAAAAAAAAAAAAAGAGTCTAAAAGTTTGTTCAAAAAGCCTGAAATAGTCTCTGAGTTTCTTCAAAAGGCCCAGTCTTGGCAGCAGAGTTTCTTCAGAAAGTCTCCAAAAATCTATGAATTTCTTCAAAAAGGCCGTTTTTGGCAGAAGATTTCGCTTACGGCCATACCACTTTGAGAACGCCCGATCTCGTCTGATCTCGGAAGCTAAGCAGAGTCGGGCCTGGTTAGTACTTGGATGGGAGACCGCCTGGGAATACCAGGTGCTGTAAGCTTTTTAGTTTACTTCACTAATGTTCTAACCTTTTAAATAGCCCGTTTTTGGCAGCAGATTTCGCTTACGGCCATACCACTTTGAGAACACCCGATCTCGTCTGATCTCGGAAGCTAAGCAGAGTCGGGCCTGGTTAGTACTTGGATGGGAGGCCGCCTGGGAATACCAGGTGCTGTAAGCTTTTTTGGTTAAAAAAAAAAAAAAAAAAAAGAGTCTAAAAGTTTGTTCAAAAAGCCTGAAATAGTCTCTGAGTTTCTTCAAAAGGCCCAGTCTTGGCAGCAGAGTTTCTTCAGAAAGTCTTCAAAAATCTATGAATTTCTTCAAAAAGGCCGTTTTTGGCAGCAGATTTCGCTTACGGCCATACCACTTTGAGAACGCCCGATCTCGTCTGATCTCGGAAGCTAAGCAGAGTCGGGCCTGGTTAGTACTTGGATGGGAGACCGCCTGGGAATACCAGGTGCTGTAAGCTTTTTAGTTTACTTCACTAATGTTCTAACCTTTTAAATAGCCCGTTTTTGGCAGCAGATTTCGCTTACGGCCATACCACTTTGAGAACGCCCGATCTCGTTTGGTACGTTCCAGGAAAGGAGTAGGCTGCAGTTGGGGAGGAAGGCTCTCCGCCATTTTGTCTTTGTTTTATAGTTTTTGTTTTATTTAGTTATAAAGTTTGGTTTTGTTATTTTTTGTCACGATTTAACCCCAGGCAGTTTTTACTGTTTGGGGTTGTGTTTTTCTTTTTGCTTTTTGCTTTTTGCTTTTGGTGGAGAGGTGTACAAACAAGGAAGGATATAATGGACAATCGAACAGGACTGGAAAAGGAACATGAGAAAAAGGATAATGAATTGGATGAAGATACTGATCTACGCAAAAGGATTATGCAAGAAAAAAGTGAAAATCAAGAAGAAGAGACATGGGCAACTGTAGTTTCGAGAAAGAAGAGGAATGGAGCTGAAATGGTGAAAGGAAGGACTTAACAACAGAAGATACAAGGTAAAGAAATTGATGAAGTAAATGATGAAAAGAGAAAAGAAGACAATCAAAAAGAAGATATGATAAATAAATTGAGAGGAAAAATGAGATATCAGAGAGAATACAAAAAGGAAACTACATTGACAATGAATGTGAAAAATTCAGAACAACTAACAGTTATGATGATAATTAAAGCTGTGGAGGACAAAACTGGAATGGGCAAATTATATGGACTAAGGAAAAAAACTGAATTTGACTCACATTGGAGAAGGAAGAAGACTGCGAACAATTGCTGGATGGAATACAAATAAATGGACAATGTTGTGAAATAAGAAAACTTTGTGCAACTGAAAGGATGGTATCTTTTTTACAATTACCAAACTATGTAAATGATGAGGAAGTATTACAAAAACTGACAAGCTGGGGGGTTACACCGATACTTCCTCTGAGAAGGAGGTATTACCCTGGGACAACTGTGGCAGATGGAACACGATTTATAAGAGTGAAATTTCCAAAAGATGTGAAGTCACTGCCATACAATACAAGATTTGACACGGAGGAAGGCACGCAGTTTTTCAGGGTGATTCATGATCACCAGATGAAGACGTGCAGAATATGTGCAAGTGTGGATCATGAAAAGAAGGACTGTCCACAACTAATTTGCAGAGAATGCCTGGAGCAGGGGCATTATGCGCGGGACTGCAAAGCCCCGCGGTGCCAAGGCTGCGGAAAGGCATTTCTCAGGTGCAGATGTGAAACATACGAAGAGGAACATGAGGAAATGGAGATACTCAACGACGGGGAGAATGTAGAAGAAGATTATGTAGGAAGTGTATCACAACAAACACATGGATTAACAATGGATATACAGAACAGAGAAGAAGAAGGAGGAAGAAAAGACGAACAGGAAGGAGAAGAAGAGACAGAAATGATGACAGAACTACAACTAATTGCGGATAAAGTTGAAAAGGATGGGATGAAAAACAAAGAAGACGACAATGAAGGAGCCAAGGACAGTACAAACATAGAGGAGGTAAGAGACATTCAGAATAAAACTATTGGTGAAAAGGAAAGTGTGAAGAAAAACATTTTGAGCGGGGGAAGTAAATTGAAAACAACAGGACAAATTAACATTGAGAAGGTGATGGAAAGACAAAGAATAAGAAGAGAAGCTAAAGAAAAAAGAAAAAGAAAAAATTTTGAAATGACTGGTTCAGAGGAGGAGGTATTGAAAGAGACTGAACAAAAGTGATGTGTTTTTTTGTTTCTATGTTTCATTTATTTTGTACATGAGTCAATTGAGCATAGTTTCAATTAATGCAAGGGGATTGTCAACAATGACCAAATTTGAAAATATAAATCACTTGACTAAGAAAAATGATATAATATGTATAGAAGAGACAGGATGGAATGATGAAAAAATCTATAGTTTGAAGAAAATATGGGATGGAGATTTTTTTTATAATAATGATCCTAATAAGAAAAAAGGAGTAGCAATTTTAATAAGAAGGGGTACAACACAAAAAGCAACAGTTATATTCACGGATAATATAGGAAGGACATTGGTGGTTAAGGTCGAAGGAAAAGAAGAAGAAATAACAATATGTAATATTCATGCACCAAATGAAGATATAGAACGAGCTACTTTTTTTAAGGAAATTGATGTTCTAATAGAAAATTATAACAATGTGATTCTAATTGGTGATTTTAATACTGTTTTAGAAAGAATTGATGTGGAGGATTATATGGTATATAGAGCAGATGTTGGGAGAAAAGAATTAAAGAAAGTTATGGAAAAACATAGATTTATAGATTTATGGAGGGAAAGAAACAGAGTAAAAAGAGAATATTCAAGAAGACAAATGGTAAACAGTGTTTTAAAACAAAGTAGAATTGATTTGATATTATGTAACAGACAGTTAGGAAGTTTCATTACAAAAGAATTTTAGAACATTTTTAGTGGAAGTGATCACGATTTTTTAAATGTAATTATTGATTATAGTGGTGTTGAGAGAGGACCAGGGGTGTGGGTTTTTAATACGGAACTTTTAAAAAACGACATTTATAAAATGGAAGTAGAAAATTGCATAATAAATAACATTAATAATGTCTTATATGAAGAAGCAAAAAGTGTGTGGTGGGATAATTTAAAAATAGATATTAAAAAATTATCAATTGAATATTCAAAGAAAATGCAAAGAATAAAGAAAAGTAAAGAACGATTATTAAATAAGGAATGGGAAGAAGACATGAAAAAAGTGTCAGAAGGAAGGATGGATGCAAATAAAATAGTGATATTAGAAGAGAAACTGAAAAAAATAGAGGAGGCAAAATGTATGGGAGCTAAAATAAGTAGTAGAGCAAGAAATACAGTAGAAGGAGAAAGGAGTACAACATTTTTTTATGATTTGGAAAAAACAAGAAAACAAGCAGAAATGATAAAAAGTATTTCAAAAAACGGAAAGGTTGTGAAAGAAAAAGAAGGTATTTTAAACGAAGTGAAGAATTTTTATGATATCTTATTTAAAAAAGAAGTTATAAATGAGGAAGATGAAGAGTTTTTATTGAATCAAATTGAAACAAAAGTTAAGGAAGATGATAAGATAATGTGTGATAAAGAAATAAAAGAAGAAGAAATAGATGAAGCTATAGATCAGTTGAGTAAAGGGAAAAGTCCAGGCCTGGATGGTTTACCATCTGAATTTTATAAGGTTTTTAAGAATGTTTTAACGCCAATTTTGCATGATTTATTTATTGATATTTTTAAACAGAAAAATTTAAGTGAAAGTATGAAAAAAGGAATAGTTAAGATTATATATAAAAATAAAGGGGAAAGAGAAGAGCTTAAAAATTATAGACCGTTGAGCATGTTAAATACTGATTATAAGATACTGGCAAATATTCTAGAAAACAGATTGAAATAAAGTGATTCCAAACATTATAAAAACAAATCAGGCATACAGTGTTTTAAATCGAGATATATCGGATATAGTAACGAGTATTAGAGACTTAATGTGGTATATGAAAGAAAAAGGGGAAGAAGGATATTTGATAAGTATAGATCTAGAAAAGGCATTTGATAGAGTAGAGCATAAATATTTATTTGATATATTGGAAAAATTTGGTTTTGGGGAAAATTTTATTGCATGGATGAAATGTCTACATAATGATATTTTAAGTTGTATTAAAGTAAATGGGTTTTTAACGGATTTTATTAAGATATCAAGGTCTATAAGGCAGGGATGCCCATGTTAATGAAAAATTCATTGTTCTTGTGTCCATTCATTTAAAACTTGTTGATTTCATTTGAGTGTGTGTAAAAGCATTTCTAACAGCTGAATTGGGGGTAGGAAAGAGCAGATGTAATAAACCAGATAGCCCGGGGAGATAACAAACACCTAGGCACGAGAAAGAATCTTAGTCGAAGAATACAGGATGTCATATAGTAGGGTCCCAGGCCCCCTCCTGAGGAAAGCAGGAGGTCATTTAGATTGTAAATGAAGGCCTTTTGGCTTCTCAGGGACAAAGAACAGCATGACCTGCCCAGGGGGGGGGGGGGGGGGGTAGAACCAGTCCATACTAGATGTCTTTAAGGAAATTTACAGAGACTGGGAAAGGAGGAGTCAAGAATGTCAGAAACCTGTATAAAATGTCTCAGTTTTATTATGTCAGTAGGCTTTCTGTTTCACATCTGGGTGGCTGCGGTTGCGAAAAGATTCCTCAAAGAATAAAGCCTTTTCTTCTTTATTACAATTTTGCCTTTTGAGTGTTCCTTAACCCTGTGATGCTGTTTTTCCAAGTGAGATAAAAATTGCTATTACAGCTGGTGTCAGAAGTGGGATCCTGTGCGGACGCTTCTTCTCCTGGTCCTGAGAACGGATTTGACGGGAAAGTGCACGACCTCGGCAGCAACAGGCGGCCGTCTCATACCTCGACGGTTTGAGATAGAAACTCAACAGATTACGAGAGAGAGAGGCAAAACCCCGCACTCAGGGCCAGTGAAAGAAAACTCCCACCAGGATTAAAAAATCCGCGACGATTGCGAGAAAAAAAAAACAGAAAAGCATCTCTGGGTAAGAAACGGCAAAATTGTTTTATTGAAGTTGAGTGTAATTTGATAATTGTGAGTGAACGTGAACCATATTGGCTGAGTTTTGCTTTTTGGTACGAGCGAGAGGTGATTCAGGGGAATCACAATTTTTTTGGGGGTAACAAGGGAAAGAATTGATCCGAGGAATTCGGATCAGTTTCTACCTCACTTAGCTCGTTGGTGGACGGAAGGGCCACAGGTGATTCAGGGGAATCACAGATTCAGGGGAATCACAGTTGTTGATTAATTAGTTTTACTCAAAAGCGCTAGTAACCCAAAAAAAAAAAAATAAATAATAATAAATAATCGATTTAGGTGGACGGAAGAGCCACGTCAAATCAGAATTAATCAAGCGCTGGAAAGTGCTTATAGGAAGTTTTTGAGTGAAACGTAATTACAAACCACCCGACCGATCTTGGGGTAAGGGAAAGATCGGGTCTGTCGAAGACGTTTGACAGATTCTGTAAGACACGTGTCGAATTGTGAAATCCAGAAAAGAGGAACTCAGCCAAAAATGGGGTCATCTAACAGTAAATTAGATATTTTTTACACACCTATTTTGTGTCGAATGAAAAATTACGGCTAGAAATGCATGCAAGAAATTGTGGAAACGGATAATTGTTTAACAAAAAGGTTGTTGAAGTCGTGTTCAGCATGGTTGTAAAACTGTGAACAGACAGTAGTTTGTTGAACTAAAGAAGATAGGGAAAGATAGAATGTTTTTCCTGATGGAAATTATAAACAGAGAATTGTTGGATTGCAGATAAAAGAGAACAGATGCAGAAGGAACTGGCATGTAGGGGAAGATAGGATGTTTTTCTTGATGGAAACAGTGAATTGTTGGATTGAACAGATACAGAAGGAAGTGGCATGTAGGGAAAGAGTGTTAGATAAAATAAGGCATTGAGTATGATTAACAGGGATTAACATGATATAAAGATTAGGAATCATGTACGCAAATGTAAGCAAAACGGGAAAAATTCTATATTTTGGAGATAAAATAATGATTGAAATTATGATGTGAATGCTTTATTGTATTAATGATATGAAAACAAGAGTATTGAAGAATAGATTGCCATATTTTTGAGTTGAGGATAGCTGTCTGTGTAATTTAGAGACTGAGAAGAATTAGGGAATCTTGTGGTCTCTGTGAAACAGTAGAGATAAGTAGGACTGAATAATTATAATACAATCTTGTGATTTATGTTGAATCTGCAAACTAACCATTTGATAGAAGAATAAGCTTTTAAAACCAGTGTTGATGAAATTAATTACACGTTAATGTTTTAATACTGTATGAAGAGTAACTGAACAGTCCTGATAAATAGTGAGATAAAAGAGAGCAAATGCTGTAAGCAGTTCTGCTCATGCTCTGAAGAGATTTGCAGATGATGTTTAGTAAAAGTTTAATTGTGATTGGAAAGATAAACAATAACTTAACTGGCTCCAAACAAAGAAAGTGCCAAAATTACACAAATTTAAAGAAAAGTCTTTGTTAATATGGGTTAGAAAGTAGATCAATGTTAATATGATGAAGATTGTTTCAGCTATTGAAATTGAATTTGCAACTGTAAAAGAAAAGACAGAGAACTGCTTATCAATGGCTCTGTTGCATTTCCTGAATACAACACAATGTTTCAGAAGTGCAAAATAGGGTGAAGCTGTTAGAAAGATAAAAGGCAGAATAACAGAGAGTGTTTTATTGCAGTCAGCTGGGTCATTCAGTGACTGTATGCGCACTGTATGACTGTAAAAGTAAATGAGGGAGAAATAAAGTTGATAGTTGGAACTTTTGAAAGTTGTAAGAAGATTGAAAGATTTAAGTGTAAGGAATTCCTTTTGAAAGGAAAAGAACTATAAAAAGTACCGGTGGACGTAAAATTACAGATGAGCTAAATGAGTTGCAAAATATTTTAAAAGTACCGATCACTAAAAGGATGATTGTGTTTTGAATGAAACGCTTTGATAAGGTTTTAGATGATATAGAGAGACAAATCTAACGAATGATTTATAGTGATAATCATAAAATGTATGACAAGCAGAGAGCGCAGCCTCAAAAGTTAGTATGAACCATAGAAGCAGATTGATAAACTCCTAGAGAAAACATTGAAGTCGGGTATTAAATTATGGTAATTGAAAATAAAATTGAAATGAAATTTGAAACGTTATTAAGAACTAGAATAATTATTATTCCTTTAAGATAAAATAAACAGAAGCAGCGTTACAGGATTAACAGTTGCTAAATGTAAAATGTGTAAAAGGCATTTGATTAAATAAAGGCTTGTTAATGTTGATTTTAAAAGATAAGAATGTGATTTGGCCAAAACAGGTTTGCTTATCTGAATCTGGTATGTGCTGTAACTGAAACTGCCACAGTTTCAGTGCAACAGAGACTCATTCTGGGTCTAAATTACAATACATGTAATTTATGGAAAAGATGCCTTAAGATGGGCTAGAGTATATAAAAGATGGTAGACAAAGTCTGAAGTTAAAGGTTTATGAGAATGCAGTGTATCAGTCCTGAATGCCTCAAGAGTCTCTCTCTCATTCAATGCCAGCTGAAAGCTGTTGTCTGAGCCTGTGTAAAGCACATTGTTTTAGTTGAAAACCATAGACATGGATGTTAAAAGAAATCATGCTACAAGGCAGTTCAGATTTCATACATTTCAAGAGAAATTTGTAAATGTTTTAAAAGTAAAACTGAATGACTTTAAAGAAGTCTTAAAACGATAGAAGTGACATTTTTAACTAGTTTAGAACCAGTAACTTCTTTGTCTGATTTTAGCCTCCACCATGGAACAGGGCTGATGGCTCCGGCTACAGATGTAACAGTACACTGAATGGACGGTTGCTTCAATTGCGATTTTGCTGATTTGAAGATGTTTAAAAGATTTAGGTGATTAAATACTGTTTGTAACCGCTAAGCATAAGCTTTGCAGCTGAGGGTTACGCAGAGGTTTGAAGTTGGCTAGTTGACGCGCTTGCCGTGGCGGCTTTGTTTGATTCAGAAAGAATGCAACAGGAGTTCAAGTTCTACTTTCCTCTCTGTCGTGAGAGATATGATTTATTGTTACACAAGGTCTTTGTTATCCATAATGAACAATATTCCATCTTCATCGACACTGTCACGTACCAAACATACACCCACCGCATCCGTGGCGTTCAAAAACTAGTTGGCCATTTCCCCTCTGGCAACACCTGTGGCTGATTACACCTACCCTCTTAAGTAGATGAGCCCCATTTAGCTATGCCATGACCATAGTACCACCTACTGGCCAAACCTGGACATTAACACTAAAATGGCTCTTACACAACCGGCCCCTAATTGAAATGGTTAACAAACATTACAATTCAAAATTAAGGAGCCATTACCAACCTGACATAAAATTTTATCAAAACATTGTAGTCACTTGAATTAGTCACCAGTGAGTTCACACACATTAACACTAAAATTGCCAATTTAACCTGCAGCCTCAAGCAACAGGCAGAGCTTTGTTACAGGACGTTGAATGACACTTGACTTTGTTTGCAGACGCACTGAACGCACAAATCCCTTTTTATCCCGGAAAGCTTCCAACACTCTTCCCAGTGGCCAAGAGCCTCGTGGGGCAGTAGGATCCATAATGACGACAATATCGCCAGGCTTTAGATTTCTCCTGATTTCATTCCATTTTTGCCTCTCTTGCAGCAAGGGTCGATATTCCCGTACCCAACGTTTCCAAAAAAGTTCAGCAATATACTGAACTTGCTTCCATCTGCGTTTTAAGTACAAGTCATGTGGCTCAAACAATCCTGGCGGCAATGATGGATTTCCTTTTATTAGAAGAATGTGGTTGGGAGTGAGTGGCTCCAAATCATTTGGATCATCAGAGAGTTTGGTGATAGGCCGATCATTTAAAATGGCTTCAGCTTCACACATAACTGTATGAAGCCCATCATCGTTCAGGGTCTGCTGTTGAAGAACTGAACTTAGAATCCTTCTCACCATGCGGATAACCCGCTCCCAAACCCCACCATGATGCGAACCTGCGGGAGGATTAAAACTCCACTTAACTCCCCTTTGCCGCAGAGCTCCCTGAATTCTTCAATGATCCAAAGCTGTGAGAGCCTCTCTTAGTTCTCTCTCTGCTCCTATAAAGTTGGTTCCATTGTCAGATAAAATATGAACAACTTGACCTCTTCTACACATGAAACGCCGCAGAGCATTAATACATGCATCAGTGTCCAAAGAGTCAGCCACTTCGAGGTGGACTGCTCTACTTGCCAGGCAAGTTAGTATCACGCCATAGCGTTTGGCTGTACCACGTCCTTTCCTCACTGTAATTGGGCCAAAATAATCAACACCGACGTTGGTAAATGGTGGCTTGTCAGGAAGAATCCTTTCCTCTGGCAAATCTGCCATCTTTTGCTCCTGCATTTTTCCATTATACTTCTTGCAACAGAAACATTCTGTAATGACTTTTCTTACAGCGGAGTTGGCGCAAGTGACCCAATACTTCTTCCGCAGTGTTGATAGTGTGTGATTCCGACCACTATGGCCCTGCTGCTGATGAATGTGCCTGAGGATGAGAGTGGCCACATTTTGGTCCTTGGAGAGGATTAGCGGATGCTTAATCGACTCTGGTAAGGAACTTCTATTCAGCCGCCCTCCAACTCTAAGAAGCCCATCATCCAAGCGCGGATCCAGCCTGTGGATGGTACTACGCCTGCTCACTGTAGAGTTTCCAGCTGACAACATGGCAATTTCCTCTCCAAATCTCTGTTGCTGACAATATCTAATGATAGCCAGCTCTGCTCCTAAAAGGTCATCTATGGACAAAATTTGCCCTCCAGGCTTGTCCTTGAACCCTTGTTTCCTCTGTGGCACATTATTGTCTGTGCTCTGCTTGCCAGTAACAGCCGCTTTCTCCTCCCTCCTCCTGCGGCTCTTTTGCAACAGAATGGTTTTCCATTTAAGTAACCAGGCTACTGCCACCTTAAGCTTACTCCAACTTGAGAAGTAGGTCAGTAACCGGCTTGTGGCAACATGTGAGCCCTCCACAGACACAACATTCACTGTGACTTCCTTCTTAACCTCCTGATCATCTGGTTCTATGATAGTTTCTACCACATTTGTTGGCCAATTAACTTCTGGATTACACAAAAAACTTGGACCCTCTATCCACCTCCTGCCATGAATGAAGTCTCCAACTCTCACTCCTCTGGATGCCTCATCCGCTGGATTTTCTTTGGAGCTGATATATCGCCATTGTGAAGTTTCAGTGGCCCCTCTTATAGTCGAAACCCTGTTTGCCACAAATGTATGGAAACGTTTATCCTCGTTTTTTATATATTTCAACACAGAAGTGCTGTCGGTCCAAAAAATTGACTGCTGCAACTGGAACCTCAGCTCAGCTTTCAGCATCAGATCAACACGAACTGCAATCACAGCCGCAGTCAGCTCCAAGCGAGGAATAGTAACGGTCTTTAAAGGTGTAACTCTGGCTCTGCCCATCAGGAATGCAACATGAATATCATTTCCATCATTCAGCATCCGGAGATACGTGACTGCTCCATACCCTGTTTCACTAGCATCTGCAAAGTGATGAAGCTGAGCATGTCTTAGTTGTCCAAAGCCCTTGGGCTTAATGCACCGGTCAACCTTAAATTCAGACAGCATATCCAAGTCCTCCAACCACCTGAGCCACTGTTGCAAAATGTCTTCTGGTACAGTCTCATCCCATCCATATTTTCTTCTGCAAAGTTCTTGCAGCAGGATTTTTGCAGGCAACACCACAGGCGCGACAAAACCTAGAGGATCATACACAGAACTAGCCACTGACAACATTCCACGCCTGGTGACTGGCTTCTGCTGTATCTCCATCTTGAACTTGAACGAATCACTCTCAACACACCATTGCAGGCCAAGAGCTCTCTCAAGAGGAAGTTTGTCTCTATCCAGGTTCAGTTCAGTCAGGTCTTTAGCTCTGTGTTCCTCTGAAATAGTCTGCAGTGTGGTGCGACTGTTACTAATCCATTTCATCAGAGTGAATCCTCCTGCCTGACAGAGAGAACTTAAATTTTTGACCATGAAGGCAGCTTCTTCTTCAGAGGGCATGCTCTTCAGACAATCATCCACATAAAAATTCTCCTTGACTGTTTGAAGAACTTCAGCCGGAAATTCAGACTGGTTGTCATCTGCTGTTTTTCTCAGAGCAAAGCTAGCACAACTCGGGGAGGACACAGCACCGAACAGATGGACAGTCATACGAAACTCAGCTACTTCCTTGGTGAGATCTCCCTCTGGCCACCATACAAAACGCAGAAAGTCTCTATCCTCCTTTGCAACTCTGACCTGATGGAACATTGCTTGTATGTCGCCCATAACTGCTACAGGTTCCAGCCTAAACCTGAGCAGGACACCAAGCAATGTGCTGGTCAAATTAGGCCCTTGCAAGAGCTGCTGGTTCAAAGATGTTCCCTTAAAAGTCGCACCACAGTCGAACACCACCCGCAGACTCCTCTTCCTGGGGTGATATACCCCATGGTGCGGGAGATACCACACCCTACCACTGCTGTGATCCAACTGCTGTTCCGGAACTTGCTCTGCATAGCCCAGACTAATCACCCTGTTGAGGTTCATTTTGTACTCCTCATAAAACTGTTTGCTATTCAGGAACCTCTTTTTCAGCCCAAGCAACCTTTGCTTTACCACAGAGAAATTGTTGGGCAGTGTGACATTGTTCCTTTTAAAGGGCAGCTTCAAACTGTAATGACCATCTTCAAGCGTTGCAGAATTTTCCATAATCTCCATGAACTTGATGTCTTCCATTGAAGGGCCTTTCTCCTCTGTAGCTCTTTCGCTGAAATCATGATTGTACTGGCTGTTTAGCATTTCTTCTAATCGGCTCACGGAAATCCTGTTGACAACTACTGAAGGAACTTCTGTTTCCACGCTGCTGTCATTAGCCTGAAAAGGGCCATTAAGGACCCAGCCCAATACTGTCTTAATTGCATACGGTCCTCCCCCTTGGCTATTTATGACCTCCCAAGGTTCCAATATCTTGGGAGCATTGCTTCCAATCAATAAGTCAACATTGGCCTCTATACTGGGAATCTGTACTTTTGCCAGATATGACCATTTTGCCAACTCTCCTTCAGAGACAATACTGTCTGAAGTTACAGGCATTTTCTTCTGCGTGAGGACTTCTGGTAGCTTATAAAAAACATTGCTCTCCACACTAGATACCTCCAAGTCAAACAATAACTTTGCTGGCACAACACTTTCCTGTCCCATGGTTTGTAGCAGAAAATGGGTTTGTTTACCAGACAGACCAAGCCTTTGCATGAGATGTTCCGAACAGAAAGTGGCTGAACTGCCAGGGTCCAGAAATGCATATGTTTGTATTACTCTGCCCCCTTTGATGGATTTGACTTGGACTGGCAAGATGGAAAGAAGGCAGCGATCACTTCCGACCCCTACACGACCACAGGCTTCTTTAGACGCGGTGGTGTTAGGTCTCACAGGCTCCTTAGGTCGTTCCATGTCTGAATTGGCTTTGTCTCTCTTGCAAACATGAAGCACACTAGGATGGTTTTGACCGCAAATCCTACAAGTAGCACGCTTTCTACAACTGCGACTCATATGCCCGGCGCCTAAACAGCCAAAGCAAAGCTCCTTCTCCTTTAGAAAGATTATTTTGTCCTGGTGCTTCTTCCCTTCAAACTGTTGACATTCCTCTAAAGAGTGACTTTGCGAACAACACACACAAATTGACCTAATAGTAGAACCATTTTCTGGCAAGACTGCACTTCTCTCTCCAAAGTTCCCAGCTGAGTGTACCGGGGCAATGGTGGTGGCAAAGCTGTTTCCTTTATATCTGCTGCCTGGCTGCGACTTTAGCCTGTTGATCGTAGCACCAGCTGTTCCTGGTGCTGGGTCCCGAATATCGCCAAACAAAGGGTCTGACAGAATACGGACATGTTTCTCAATGAATGCCACCAAATCCTTAAACAGAGCTCTGCGTTTAGCTGCATCCATTATGTTATGTGCCACTGACCTCCATTGTTCCCTCAGCTTAAATGGGAGCTTAGACATGACTGCTCTCATGTTGCTAGTCATGTCCAACTCCTGCATATATTGTATGTTCTCCATGACATTACAGCATGAGCGCAGAAAAAGTGAGTAGGCATGCAGTGCATTGATATCTTCTGCTCTTATAGGCGGCCACGCCAAAACCTTTTCCATATATGCAGAGGCAACTTTATACTCGTTGCCAAAGTGTTGTTTAAGCAGCTGCTTTGCTTTAACATAACCTAGATCAGGTGCCATATGCTGGCAACTTCGTACCAGTTCCCTTGGCTGTCCTCTCGTGAATTGTTCTAGGTAATATAAACAATCACCTTGACTGACCTTATCCTCCACTGCCTGCTCAAACGCTCGCGTAAATGAAATATATTGAAGAGGATCCCCATCAAATAAGGGAATCTCTCTTGCAGGCAATAACATGAAGCGTTGCTGTTGGACCAATGCTGTCGTGATTTCATTTTGCCTTTCCATTATGGAACAGATGTTCCCCATTTGCTGTTCATCTACTGGCTGAGCATTGAACGGGTGGGGCCTCAAAAGTTGTGGTGGTACAATATGGTGATCATCCATTTGAGAACCCATCCTCTGGTTTAGCCCAGCCTGGCCTTGTTGACTAGCCTGCTGAGTTAGCAGTTGTGGATTGCCTGTTGGCAGTGACCAATCCTGGCCCTGCTGTGCTTTGTGTTGGTTTACAGGCCTGTATTCCTTTGCCATCGGATTGAGCTCATTAACAGTTGCCATTCCTTTGCTTTTACTCACGTAAGAATTCATCCCATTAGATGTGGTATTAATGTCAGAGGCAGAGACCAGCACTTCCAACTTAGCATTGGAGGCAGCTATCATAGCTTCCAGCTCAAGTTGTTCTCTTCTCCTTTTTAGTTGCTGCTCCTGTTCTTCCAATGCATGCATTTCCTTTAAAGATGCAGCCCGAGCAAGCAGTGCAGCTCTTTCTGCCCTTTCCATTATTTTTGCAGAGTTAGTGGATTTTCCACTGCGAGAACTCCTCCTGCTTGATTGCTTGCTAGGGACATTTGAGACACTGTCCTCTGGCCGGATTTCATCACCACATTCATCATCTTTTTTACCTTTCATTGAGGGAATAACATGTAACCAGCGGTTCACCTCAGACCGAAATTCATCATTACAAATCAGTTTTGCTTTGAACCAAATATCATGTTTTTCCTTTTCACCCTCAGGTAACATGACCAGCAAAGAATCATGAACACATTTTGCATCATCACACAAATCAACAAGAGCACTCAGAACACATTGTACACCTTCTTTATCACTTATTTGCATAAGCTCTTTGATACGTTCCCTTAGCTTATGAGCCTTATTTAATTTAACCTTCCTATCATTTTGCAGCCTTTCCAGCTTTTGTTCAAATGCTTTTGCAGTTAATTTTACAACACGTTTTTCTTTCTCTTTTAACACATCAGAACCATTTGCTTTACTGTTCCATTCAGCTGATTGCGCAACCGCCTCAGCAGCTGACGCGTCTTTTTCAAGTAAACTCATGGTGTATTTAAACGTCACAAAGCTAAATAATCAGTAGTCAATGTCATTTGCTTTCCACTACAAATGTTCAGTTCTTTCTTCACCAATGCATTGGATTTGATTTTTACGCCCGGGTAAGTCTGAGTAGTGTGCACACAACTTTATGAATGGCCATTCAAAAACTTTGTAGCGCTACAACATACCTTACGTGGGACGCCTTGTAAATGAAAGAGAACCAGCTCACAATGTCCTCACACTGGTGGTGGATGATGAAAGAAGTTTCGCGTTGTCCCCGAACAGCTGAGCAGACCTTGGCTTGGGTCCGGGCCGAATGGGTCAGCACCGCCGCGTCCTCTCGCCGATGCTGCTTTCTCTCGCCGGGTTCCGGTGTGTAGCACAGCCGGGAAAATACACAATAAGCAGCTTTTAGAAGTCTGGTTTCCAGTGGCCACTCTGCATAGCTTTAACGGTGAACAACGTGACAATCCACACGCGACGATCTTCCACCTTCATAAAGCCTAGTTTTTGACTTGTGTAACCGCTAAGCATAAGCTTTGCAGCTGAGGGTTACGCAGAGGTTTGAAGTTGGCTAGTTGACACGCTTGCCGTGGCGGCTTTGTTTGATTCAGAAAGAATGCAACAGGAGTTCAAGTTCTACTTTCCTCTCTGTCGTGAGAGATATGATTTATTGTTACACAAGGTCTTTGTTATCCATAATGAACAATATTCCATCTTCATCGACACTGTCACGTACCAAACATACACCCACCGCATCCGTGGCGTTCAAAAACTAGTTGGCCATTTCCCCTCTGGCAACACCTGTGGCTGATTACACCTACCCTCTTAAGTAGATGAGCCCCATTTAGCTATGCCATGACCATAGTACCACCTACTGGCCAAACCTGGACATTAACACTAAAATGGCTCTTACACTGTTGTTATTAACTTGTCTCCCTGTGTTAACACTATTAAGCAGTCCAGAGTGCTCTGGTGACTCTTGAATGTGCCTTCCCTAAAGCTTCAGAAAACAACTTAGTCTGTTGGGGAAAACTGATTTCGCGGTGGGAAAGAGCGGCTACCAGTGTGCACGAAGTGGCTACTCAAGGACGGGTAAGAACCTTTGGCCAGAGGTCAACCTAAGGCAGGGGGTCACGCCGACACTGGGCATCTCCTGAAGGGAGGTGTGTTTATGTGAGAAAGGTATTAGAGTTGAGCGATGACTGTGAGGCCAGCAGCATCAGCAGAACATTGAGAGGGGAGATGGAGCTGTAAGGAGTTATGGCAGTCTGCCCCAGAAAATGTGAGTTCCTCTATATACCACTTGCAAGAAACCGCATTCATTGTATGGCTTGTTTTTCATTATGACAAGTGTTTGCAACCATGCCAGGGGACAACACCCTGATGAAGATTAAAGATAAAGAGCTGATGGGAATGGGCTTTCAAGAGCCAGCTGAGACCGTGAGGTGATTGTCATTATTTGTTGTGGAGACAGTATACTTAATTTTTATCAGGAACATGATGCTGGTTGCCTTATGGGCAAGGGAAAATATTATAGAAGTTGATATTGAAATAATATGTCTTTAAGATATGTAAGATATGTTTTGTAAGTTTTAAATCCTGAAGGTCATTAGACGTGGTGGTGGCTAAAGGTGAAGACAGCTTTTGTAGATTCAAGAAAAGTCTGGATAAAGATTAATGGTCAAAGGTTATTGAAATTAATTTATTATTAGATTTTGTCTAGATTACAGTCTTAGGAGGCTGTTGAAAAGATTATTTGTGTATAGTGAGAGAGACTGTTTGAGTGGAGGAAGGGATGGTACTCTGTCTGTCTTTCTGTTATCGGCCTGGTAAAGCAAGCTAAAACAAAATAATGATAATGAATCAAAACAACCCAGCTGACTTTTCTGAGAGAAAATGAATAATGAACAAACGGGCTTTGAAACTGGTAAAGAGACCATGTAAAATTAGATAAAAGCTACAGTAAATTGAGAAGTTTAAAATGTCATTTAAAATTTAAATCTTTTTAGAGAAAAGATATGAATAAGAAATATGAGCAGTTCATAGTCAGGGATGAGTGTGAGTGTTAATTCATGTTTTGTACAGTATGTGTTAGTTTAGGACAACTGTTCTGTCTGAATAGTGTGTATAAATTTGTCATTAACCTCTGGAAAGAGTGTTTTAGCATTATAGATGGGTTAAGGCGAATGACAAATTTGAAAGTAAGCTGAGGATTGTGAGTCAATCTGATGAGAAGGCAACACAGAACAGGATGAGCTTTAAGTTGATTGATCATCGAGCTCTGTCTGTTAATTATTATTTTGGTCATTCATGATGTGCAGTAGATTTGAATTACTTTCTGGACAGGTTTAAGTATTGATAAATTAGAATTGTGAAGTCGTAGATAGCCGTCAGTCATGTGTTGAGAAAAAAGTTATAAATTTGACAGCAACAAACACGTACAGTAGGCTAAGTAAATATCAGATTATCCAGAGAGCCCTTAACAGTTATGTATTGTAAAAAGGGGAAGATTGTTATTCGACTGACGTTGACGAAGTGTACTGACGCTGACAAAGTGTACACGACCTGACCTGACCATTTGATGACCTGGAGAATGTTCGTAGATGACAGTTGATTAAGAGACCAAACAATAGGCCTGAAAAATCAAGAAACGCTGTGAGACTAGGGGCCGTTGCCTTAAAAAACAATTTGATAAGAAGATGAAATTGTGGCTTTAAGTAATATTTTTATTTCAGAGGCAGAGAAAGATGGGAAATTTGGCTGAAGGACAACGTTTGGGTTAGCAAACTTTATCCAAACAAATGTTACCAAATAAATATGAACAAATATTGCAGTTTTCTATAGCTCAAACAGTAGAGCGTTAGCGCTTGTAACGCCAAAGTCATGGGTTCAATTTCCGAGGGAAAGCAAGAATTGATAAGAATGTAAATGTGTACCTTGAAATGTAAGTCGCTTTGGATAAAAGCGTCTGATAAAAGTAAGAGAATTTTATTATGTTAAATTTATGCACGAGATGGGTGTTGTGCATCAAGAGGAGGATGAATATGCTCATGGCGGGAACAAGAGAACGCACAGTAAAACAAGTGGTCAGATGAGTCTTTGAACTTTTTAGTATGAATAATTTGTATTCAGGCCACAAACAAAGACATTTCGGCCTCACAGGTGGGAAAACAGTAAATCCAGGGGGGGAGGACTAAACCCATTGTCTTCACAGCAGGCTGAGAGGTTATCTAGCTTTGACCTCATCGGTATATGAGGACAGTAAAAGTCCAGGAGGGGTTTATTTGAAGAACTTTATTTGTATTAACCAGCTAGATCTGGTTTACTAAGGGGTTCACATTTGCTGAAAGCCATCGCACAGGTGGGAAGATAAATGTTGGGAGGACATTGGGTTTAATTGTGTGCATTGTTTGTATTTTAAGTGTGCTAATAACAAGAATTGTTTTGACAGGAAACGCCGGAGCAGATGTGGCAGCACAGCAGACAAAAGAAAACTATGTGACAATAACCTCGACATTTGTTTTTCTTTACAGAAGATGCAGACTTTTGCGCATGGCATGAGCAAAGTGAAGAAACAGTGCCTAACCCTGTGTAATGCCTAACTTAAAATTTTCATTTTGCAGGATGTCAGGATGGATTGAACCAAACAGAACTGATTCTGTATTGTTTTGTTAACATGAACAACATGGGTTGAATGTTTTTTTTTCAGGGGAACAAGGACCCTGAGTGCTATTCAATGAGCAAAAATTATCTGGTGACAATAATGTTTCAGGCTGTTGAATCCACAGGTCACACCAAAGGGACGACAAGACAAGCGGTCACTAACAAAATCACTTAAGGTCTGCCTTCACAGGTGACAGCAGACAGTAAACGACTCATTCCAGTGGGGGTGCGATCGTGATCTAAGGGAAAATCTTGGAAGGATCTGGGTCCAAGCATCTCACCTTAAACTATACCAACCAACATCAGCAACCCCATACGCCACAACGAAGAATAAAGTGGAAGATCAAGGATATGCGCTAGAACATACCTCTCCTGCCAACGTTGGAAAAAGACCATTTCAACAGCACACAAAGTGTCATATTGGTGAAGATGGAACGTCCATGAGGCAACGAGATGATCAACATATCTGGAGAAAATGTTGACCAATTAATGGTTGAAGAAAAGTTTTGCGATTTTATTTGATTGAATCAAATTAGGGCTTAGTATTGATATACATGAAGGGTATAACTGTTCTTGAATTAAGACTTGAATTAATTCTATTCTTAAAGATTTAATAGTATAATGGGTTTGATTAGAAAACAGAAATGAATTTTTATTATTTTATTGGTTATCAGAGAATGATAAACAGGGTGGAGATGTTAATGAAAAATTCATTGTTCTTGTGTCCATTCATTTAAAACTTGTTGATTTCATTTGAGTGTGTGTAAAAGCATTTCTAACAGCTGAATTGGGGGTAGGAAAGAGCAGATGTAATAAACCAGATAGCCCGGGGAGATAACAAACACCTAGGCACGAGAAAGAATCTTAGTCGAAGAATACAGGATGTCATATAGTAGGGTCCCAGGCCCCCTCCTGAGGAAAGCAGGAGGTCATTTAGATTGTAAATGAAGGCCTTTTGGCTTCTCAGGGACAAAGAACAGCATGACCTGCCCAGGGGGGGGGGTAGAACCAGTCCATACTAGATGTCTTTAAGGAAATTTACAGAGACTGGGAAAGGAGGAGTCAAGAATGTCAGAAACCTGTATAAAATGTCTCAGTTTTATTATGTCAGTAGGCTTTCTGTTTCACATCTGGGTGGCTGCGGTTGCGAAAAGATTCCTCAAAGAATAAAGCCTTTTCTTCTTTATTACAATTTTGCCTTTTGAGTGTTCCTTAACCCTGTGATGCTGTTTTTCCAAGTGAGATAAAAATTGCTATTACACCCATTATCAGCACTGCTGAACACTTTAGTTGCTGAACCATTAGGGCTTGCAATAAACAAAGAAACACAGATAAAAGTATTGAAAAGGCAATGTTAATATTGGGAAAATATTGTGGGGGAACAGGGGCTAAAGTCAATAATGATAAGACTGAATACATGAGAATGGGGAAGGTAGATGTTCTAGGAAGACAATGGAACTTTAAAGAACAGAACAATGAACTAAAGATTTTAGGAATAACACTTGGAAGAGATGAAATTCGAACAAGAGACCTGGTTTGGGAGGAGACTATTGGAAAAATGGAAAAAAGACTAAACTTTTGGAAACAAAGACAAATTATTTATAAAAGGGAAAGTATTGGTTTTAAACTCTTTTTTTATCTAAGATGTGGTATATTTTAAATGTGGTTAGTCTGCCAACGTGGGTGTATAAAAGATTAAAAACGTTCATTTTAAATTTTTTATGGGATGGTAAGCCAGCTAAAATAGCTTATAATACAATAATTGGGGATGTAGAAAAGGGAGGTTTGGGACTGATAGATCCAATGATAAGAAAGCAAAGTTTGAGAATAAAGACTGTAAAAAAGTTTTTTCAAAAGGATGATTTAATATGGAAAAAAATAATGAGTTTTTATATAAATAAGTGTGGGAAAATGGGGGATGATTTTATATGGATGCATTTTAAGGACAATATGATAGAGGGAATACCAGAATTTTATAAAAAAGTTTTAAGAGCATGGAAATGTTTTAAAGATAATGTATACATTGAGTTTAAAGGGAGAGAACAACTATTGAAGCAACTTTTTTTAAATCAACATATCAGAAACAACAGAAGCACCTTTTTTTATAAGAATTGGTTTTATGCAGGATTAAAACAAGTTAAAGACATTTTATATGAGGTAAAACCAGGATTTTTACCTTTACAGGCTATCATAGATAC
Organism: Scardinius erythrophthalmus; assembly: GCF_964197995.2. Classification (NCBI taxonomy): domain Eukaryota; kingdom Metazoa; phylum Chordata; class Actinopteri; order Cypriniformes; family Leuciscidae; genus Scardinius; species Scardinius erythrophthalmus. Next base: position 43,525,628 of record NC_138227.1, read on the forward strand.
ATTAGAGGAAAATGAAGATATAGAAAATAAGCAAATGATTAAGGAGCAATATTTGAAAATAAAAGAAGCCATACCAGTAGTATGGATTAAAAGTATTGAAGAAAAAGTAAAAGTGAATGAACAACCGGAAGTATTTTTAAAAATAAATGATGAAAAAAGTTATTTTAATGATTGTATTTTAAAAATGTTTTATGGTTGTATATGTAAATCTGTATTTGTAAGACCAAAAGCAATTGACTACTGGGAAAAGCTATTTGATAATTTTGATGCATCAAACATGGAAAAATGTGAGAATTAATTTTAAGAGTCCTATATTAGAAATTTTTTATTATTTATTAAGACACAATTGTATAAAGTCAGACATGATATTGTGTAAATTGGACTGATCCAAGATGAAAAATGTAAAGTATGCATGGAAAAAAAAGAAGGTGTGTTGCATTTGTTTGTAAATTGTAAAAAGTTAAATGGTTTTATGAAAATGTTAAAAAAGATAATAGGTGATTTTTTATTTGATAAAAGAATAATTGAAGAAGAATGGGAAACATTGTTTTTATTTGGTTTTAATGGCAAAGCAAAAAATAAGTTTGCACTTAATTTAATGCTAACAGTTGCAAGATTTGCAATATGGAGAAGAAGAAATCTAATGAAACAAAAGAAAATAGAACTTCCAATAAGTGTATTTTACAAGCAGATTTTGAGTGATGAATTGAAAGTGTTATATGATTATTTTAACATGAATGAGAAAATGGAAATATTTGAAGAATGAATAATAAGAAATAATGCATATATTGTTAAAACAAGTAATGGTTTTAGAGTTGTATTACCTGAAAATGTTTAAAGATGTTTTGCTTGACTCTGTTGTATTGTTTCTTGTTTTTGTTCTTGTTTTTGTTTTAAATGTAAAATAATGTTTTTAATAAAAAAAAAAAATCTCGTCTGAAAAAAAAAAAAAAAAAATCTCGTCTGATCTCGGAAGCTAAGCAGAGTCGGGCCTGGTTAGAAAAAAATAAAAAAATAAAATAAAATCTCGTCTGATCTCAGAAGCTAAGCAGAGTCGGGCCTGGTTAGTAATTGGATGGGAGACCGCCTGGGAATACCAGGTGCTGTAAGCTTTTTAGTTAAAAAAAAAAAAACTCGTCTGATCTCGGAAGCTAAGCAGAGTCAGGCCTGGTTAGTACTTGGATGGGAGACCGCCTGGGAATACCAGGTGCTGTAAGCTTTTTAGTTTACTTCACTAATGTTCTAACCTTTTAAATAGCCCATTTTTGGCAGCAGATTTCGCTTACGGCCATACCACTTTGAGAACGCCCGATCTCGTCTGATCTCGGAAGCTAAGCAGAGTCGGGCCTGGTTAGTACTTGGATGGGAGACCGCCTGGGAATACCAGGTGCTGTAAGCTTTTTTGGTTTAAAAAAAAAAAAAAAAAAAAAAAAAGTCTAAAAGTTTGTTCAAAAAGCCTGAAATAGTCTCTGAGTTTCTTCAAAAGGCCCAGTCTTGGCAGCAGAGTTTCTTCAGAAAGTCTCCAAAAATCTATGAATTTCTTCAAAAAGGCCGTTTTTGGCAGCAGATTTCGCTTACGGCCATACCACTTTGAGAACGGTAGAGGGCGATAGTGAGCCGAACAGGGAGTTGGTGGATTCAGAGAGGAAGAGTTTTGAAAGTTTGTTTGGAGAAGCTCTTTCCTTCTTTTATTTTTTTATTTATTTTTCTCTGATTTGAGTCTGGGATATAATTTAAGAAGTTTATAAGTTGGTGTGGGCTCTCTCCCCAAGCAGCGCCCTGCTGTTTGGGGTGATTCTTGAGGTGAAGCTACACACGAGGAGCAGCGGAAAAGATGGAGGAAAACAAAGAGAAAGACAAAGGATCGGTGAGGATAATGGATGATGGAAACAAAGAAACAGGTCGGAGTTACGAGAAAAAACTAACAGTAATGGTAGAGATTGTTGGGAATGAGAGAGTGACGATGATGGAATTACTACGGAAAGAAAAAGAAGAGTGTGGTGAAGTAATCGGCTGTAGATACAAAAATCCCAAGGAGTACGAGTTGACCATGAATGAAGAGAAAGGGAAGAAAAAGTTGCTTGATGGAATAAAGATCCGAAGTGGGAGCATACTGGCAAAAGAGATAAATAACTGTGAGACTGTGGTTTCCTTTTTGAATCTGCCTACGTACATAACGGACGAGGAGATAATAAAGAAGCTAATAGACTGGGGAGTTACACCGGCGTCTGCAGTTAAAAGGAGGATGTGGCCTGGGACTGGAATTGCTGATGGGACGAGGTTTTTAAAAGTGAAGTTTACGGAGAAGGTAAAATCACTTCCGTACTCGACAAAGTTTGAAACTGTGGGTGGAACAGAGCACTTTCGGGTATTGCATGACAGGCAAGTAAAGGTATGTCGCCTGTGCATACAGCCAGGACATATCGTCAAAGAATGTCCGAATTTCAAATGCTACAAGTGCGGTGGACAAGGACATTATGCGCGGGAGTGCAACGAAGGGAACTGTACTGTGTGCTGGAAGAAAAATGACCTGTGTGTGTGCAACGGAGCAGAAGATGAGGACAAGGAGGATGCGGGAGACTCTATTGATTTGTATGCTGAAGTGGGAGAGACCCAAATATCGAGTGGCGAGGACGGAGGTGATGAGTGGTACGAATTGGGAGGCATTCTGGAAGAAGGAGGATCTGGGAAAAGTAGCGGAAAGTGGAATAACGCAAGAGCTGGGATGGATAAGGAAATGTCAACCAGCGGTGGTGGGGGAGATAAAAGGGATGAGAGCAAAAACAAACGAGAAAGAGGATTAAGAAAAGTAGGAGCATCAGCGGGAGTACAAGGAGGAACAGGAGAAGGAGAAGGAGAAGGGGAAGAAAAGATGATTGTGCAGGAGACTGGCTTGGTGGACATAATAAACACAACAGAGACAGAAGAGTCGGGTACAAATGTGCTTAAGAGGAAAAAAGGGGACGATGAAGAAGGCAACGCCAAAAAGTAAGACATTAATCTAATCATGAGACATATTTATGTTTATGTTATTATTTTCTATTATTTTTATAATGAATGAAGTATTAATTATTGCATGTTTAAACTGTAATGGTCTGAGAGACATGGACAAGTTTAAACAAGTGATAAGTGTATTGAATGCACAAGTAGTATGTCTGCAAGAGACGCACTGGACAGATGATATAATGGGTGAAATAAAAAGGATTTGGGATAAGGAGATATATGTTAATCATGGCACACAAAAATCCCTTGGAGTAGCAGTTTTGGTTAGAGAAGCGTGGATGTGCAATATAAAACAAATACAAAATGATGGTGATGGGAGGGTATTAGGGATTGAATTTACATTTCAAAATGATAAATATAGGCTAGTCAACGTGTATGCTCCAAATGGGGAAACTGAAAGATAAGAGTTTTTTAGGATGTTGGAGCCTTTATGTATTGGGAATTGTATAGTAGGGGGGGATTTTAATGTGAAATGTACAAGATTAGACATGGCCAAAAACATGGTGTATAAAGAAGATACTTCTAGAAAATGTTTGAAAAGGTTAATGCAGAGTAAAGATATGACAGATGCCTGGAGGGAGGAAAACCCTTTCAAAAGAGAATTTTCAAGGAGGCAAATGGTGATGGGTGAATTAAAGCAAAGTAGAATAGACCTATGTTTGGTTAAAAGGGACATTTTACAAAAAATAAAGAATGTATGTTATAATTTTACAGGTATAAGTGACCATGCAATAATGATAGTGAAATTAGGGGGAAACTCGAAAATAAAAGGTGGGGGTACGTGGTGTCTAAATTCTGCCTTATTAAAGGAGGATGCGTACAGAAGGAGAATAGAGAAGTGTATTAAGGATGAAATGGAAAACTATTTATACGAAGAAAATATATGTAAATGGTGGGGTAATTTAAAAAAGGAATTAAAAAAAGTTAGTATTAGATATTCTAAACAAAGGAATCACATGAGAAAATGTAAACTAGACAATATGTATATGTTGTTGGAAGAAGAAGCAAGGAAAATTGAAAATAATCCTGAATATACAAAGGAGCATTATTGTCAGATAAAAGCAGAAATTGAAGTGTATGAAAAAGAAAAATGTGAAGGTGCAAAAATAAGAAGCAGGGCCCAATATGTTTTAGAAGGGGAAAGGTGTACAAAATATTTCATGAATTTAGAGAAGAAAAAACAAGGGAGGAAGTTCATTACAGAGTTGGAAAATGGAGAAGGTAGGAAAGTTGTGGATTATGTAGAAATAATAGAAAGAGTAGAAGAGTTTTATAGAATTTTATTTAAGAAAGGGAATATAAAACAAGAAGATATTGACAAGGTATTAGATCATATAAATATAAGTCTTAAGGATGGGGATAGGGAGTTGTGTGAGGGAGACATAACTTTAGAAGAGGTAGAAGAAGCAATCAGACAGACAAAGCAAAATAAAAGTCCAGGAGTGGATGGTTTAACGCATGAATTTTATCAAACTTTTATGGGTATTTTGGCACCGATATTGTTGAGAATGTATACGGAGATGGAGGACAAAAAAGAAGTGCCAAAATCTATGTGTACAGGGATGATAACGATGCTTTATAAAAATAAAGGGAGTCCCTTAAAATTAGAAAATTATAGGCCCCTAAGTCTTTTAAATGCAGAGTATAAAATTTTAACAAAGATTTTAGCAAATAGACTAAAGAAAGTAATAGGGACCATAATAGCATCAAATCAGGCCTATAGCATTCCAGGGAGGGATATAATTGACACGGTCTGCACAATAAGAGATGTTGTGGGCAGGATGGGGGAGGATGGGGAAGGCGGAATAATTTTATGTGTAGATTTAAACAAGGCTTTCGATAGAGTGGAACACGGCTATTTGGAACAAGCAATGAGGAAATTTGGGTTTGGGAAGAGAATGCTGGGATGGATAAATTTGTTATACAGTAAAGCGCAAAGTTGTGTGAAAGTAAACGGAGTTTTGACAGACCCATTTCCGCTTGAGAGGTCAGTAAGACAAGGATGTCCGATGTCTGCTTTGCTTTATTCAATATCGGTTGAGCCGTTAGCAATAATGGTTCGAGCAGACAAAAAGATAAGAGGTATTCAAATTCCAAACAGTTGTGAGAGTGTGATACACCAATATGCTGATGACACGACATTTACGATTAGGGATGTAGAAAGTATAAAAAAGGTAATGGGGCACATAGAAATATATGGGAAAGCGTCAGGAGCAAAAATAAATATAGAAAAATCTGAAATAATGAGTATAGGAGGGGTAGATTTAAGAGGGTGTGATATACCTTTTAAAACTACATTAGGTTATGTTAATATTTTAGGTGTGCAAATTGGAGAAGATGCTAAGAAGGCAAGGGATGCCACATGGACAGGAGTTATAAATAAAATTAAGCAAGTACTCCAATTTTGGAAATTAAGGGAGGTTATGTTAAGAGGGAAAGTCATGCTAGTTAATTCATTGCTGCTTGCCAAATGTAACTATGTTTTAGGAGCAGTTGATTTGCCACAATGGGTAATGAATGAGATGACTGAGATAATGAATGATTTTATGTGGGGAGGGAAAGGTGTTAAAATAGCAAGGAAAACATTAATAGCGAGCAAAAAAGGAGGAGGATTAGAATTGATTGATTTAGAAGTTAAAAAGAAGGCCATGAGGGTGAAAATGGTGAAAAAGTATTTATGTGGGAAAGTGGAGTGTGGATGGAAAGGGTATATGAAGGAGGTGTTGGGCAAATGTAGTGGATGTGGGGAAGAAGGGTTGTTTATGGTACTGAAAAAGCCAATGTATGACAAAGTGCCGCTGTTTTATCAAGAAGTGCTTAGTGCATGGACAGAAGTAATAGGGAATGTAAAGTTTGAATGTCAGAATATAAATCAAGTTTTAAATCAGCCAATATTTTTAAATCCAAAAATTAGAATGAAAGAGAGAATGTTTTATGACAACTTGTATATGAAAGCAGGAGTGAGACAAGTAAAAGATCTAGCATATGAGTATGTAAGAGGGTTTTTACCTAATAGAGCCATATATGATTGTGTTATGGGTTGGAATGATGAAATTGCAATGTCAAAAGTGGACACGATCATGGCCGTAGCCAGCTATGAGGTCACCGAGGTCCGGACCTCGGTCATTTTTTTATATTCAAAAATAAAATTTCAAGCTCTCTGAATGATTAATTAGCCGTTTAAACTGCGTCATATGTGTGTTTGCAATTCATGTCGCTGAGAGAAGGAACAGTGAACGGCGCTTGAGAGCGCGTTGTTGCCAGATCCACCTATTATACGTCTTTTTGGACTCGTTTTTCCCATTTATTGTGACACTTTAGGACGTAAATAAAGTGGGAAGTTGAATGTTAGGGCCAGTGATATATTAATTTTCTTTTCCAAAACACAAGCTTTGAACTTATTTCTCATTATTATTATTATTTTGTTTTTTTAATGTTTTTCGTGGCATTAATAAAAAAGAAGAAGCTTAGACAAACTGTAATTGCTGACAGGAAGATACCAAATTCGGTAAGACAAACGCAATGATCATGATTATCTGTAAGAAATGTACAACACTATCAAAAACAATAGCATAATACAGATCTGTATCATTATTCTAACGTTATTTGTAACTTGTAACGAAATAAAAAGTCTCTCACCTAAAAAAAAACGTACTTTCCTGTCCCGTCAGTCTCGTTGCGCGTCCTCTTCAATTACACGCGCAGCGCGGCAGAGCGCTTTATGTCACTTTATTATAAATAAAGCGCAAAAGAAACTACAAGCATGATGCAACAACATCGTAGTTGATGTCAATTTGTAAGTCATGAAATTACCAAAAAGTGCCAATAAATACCGCAACTTACTTTATGTTTGGAATGATTTACATGCAGGTTTATGTTCATTCAATTTTCATTCTATTCATCAGGATCAGTGGTCATGTTCATTAACAGCTCATGTTAGTATTGTGTATTTACCATGGTTACTGTTGTTTCCTTAACCCAAAAATGCCACTTATTTTCACTGTGTTTTTGCACTATATTTCTAAATGACTGTGGTCTGACATACCAACTTATTTGTATTTACAAAAACTATTTTGGAACTGCTATTTAATAGCCTTATACTTTATTCATCATCAGTAGGCCTATGTGTCATATTCAGTATATATATATATATATAATATATATATATATCACTAATTGTTTGGCATACTAAAACACCAGTGATAATGTAATGTAGACTGAAACTCTACAACTAAAAAATAAGTTTGAGCCCCCTTTAATGTCCAGGTACAAGTCAATGTTTTTTCTTTTTGCACAGTTCATGGGTTGAAGCCCGTTGAAGGTCTTAATTTTGAGCTCTCAAAGAGCACCAGATTGATGCATTTAACCTTAAAATGTACAAAATTTTCTTACGGGGGAGCATGCCCCCGAACCCCCCTAGAGGGACAGAGGTCCACCCATCATAGTTTTACAAAATCCTATGGGAAAGAACGATCATTTATGAAATTTACTCCAGCATAGTACAACAAAGTTCCTTTTAAGTCACTAAACTAAAACTGTTATGCAAAATTAAAATATCCTTGGACAAACTATACATTTGGCCTGCCTAAGGGGGGCCTACAACACATTGTGCCCAGGGGCCTCCAAATTCTTAATCCGGCCCTGCACCTCACCCCGGACCTCACTAATTTTCAAACCCTGGTTACGGCCTTGGACACGATGTGTGAAAACATTAAAATGAGTCTGCCCAGAGCCTGGGTAAAGAGAATTGAAAATGAAACTGTTAAACCTGGGGATTGGGGATTGCCAGTTTTGTATTTTGATGGAGGTAATGGGGAAAGATTGCTAGAAGGAGTGTCTACTAATAAGTTGTACAAATTTTTGCTGAAAAAGGAGATAAAAGCACCAGCATCAGAAATTGTGTGGCAGAAGGTGTTCCCTGGTTTAAATGTCAAAGAAATCTGGGAGAATCTTTGTGTAAAGTACAATGGACTAGAGTGTGAAAACTTGGACTTTAAATTAAGGCACAACAGAATCTATACGAAAGTGGTGCTTCATCAGATAAATAGGAACATAAATAGGGATTGTGATGTGTGTAGATCTGCTCCAGAGACATTGATGCATATCTTTTTAGAGTGCAGAGAACTTGAGGACTTTCATAGAAAATTAAAAGAAGTAATTAAGGAGAGCTGGGGGAAAAATGTTGGTCAAGATGAATGGAAAATACTGTTTTTATTTGGAGATATGGTGGGTAATAAAGATAAGAAAGTGAATCTCTGTAACTATATATTGAGTCATGCAAGATATGCAGTATGGGCAAGGAGGAACTTAGCGTTCTATGAAGGGAAAAGTGTGGAAATATGTACAATGTTCAAACAGGTGCTGAGGAAAGATGCTTACCTGATGTGGAAGTATTTGAAGGAGGATATTTTTGAAGTATATTTTTTAAAGGATTGTGACTTGATTAATGTGGATGATAGAAAGAAAATGTACATTAACTTTTGAGAAGACCAATGTATTTAATGTGACATGCTAAATGTTGTAATGAGGTATTTTGGTTGTGAAATGTAAAATTATTTTGATATTTTTGATAATAAAAAAAAAAGAAAAAAAAAAAGAACGCCCGATCTCGTCTGATCTCGGAAGCTAAGCAGAGATGGGCCTGGTTAGTACTTGGATGGGAGACCGCCTGGGAATACCAGGTGCTGTAAGCTTTTTTGGTTAAAAAAAAAAGAGTCTAAGAGTTTGTTCAAAAATCCTGAAATATTGTCTGAGTTTCTTCCAAAAGCCCAGTCTTGGCAGCAGAGTTTCTTCAGAAAGTGAAGAATTTCACTTTTTTTGAATTTCTTCAAAAAGGCCGTTTTTGGCAGCAGATTTCGCTTACGGCCATACCACTTTGAGAATGCCCGATCTCGTCTGATCTCGGAAGCTAAGCAGAGTCGGGCCTGGTTAGTACTTGGATGGGAGACCGCCTGGGAATACCAGGTGCTGTAAGCTTTTTAGTTTACTTCACTAATGTTCTAACCTTTTAAATAGCCCGTTTTTGGCAGCAGATTTCGCTTACGGCCATACCACTTTGAGAACGCCCGATCTCGTCTGATCTCGGAAGCTAAGCAGAGTCGGGCCTGGTTAGTACTTGGATGGGAGACCGCCTGGGAATACCAGGTGCTGTAAGCTTTTTAGTTTACTTCACTAATGTTCTAACCTTTTAAATAGCCCGTTTTTGGCAGCAGATTTCGCTTACGGCCATACCACTTTGAGAACGCCAGAGGGAGCTAGTGAGCTGCAGGAAGTGACGTGGCAATAGCTGGGAGAGAAAGGCTCTCCCATATTTGTTTGTCTTGTATTTGTTTTTCAAAAGTTATTGGTTAGTTTTGATAGTATTTTTTATTTTATTTTTTTAACCACCTTCCAGCAGCTTAACGCTGTCTGGGGGGTGTTTAGCTTTTTGTTTTTGTTTTCGGTTTGTTTCGTCTTTTGGATTAACGGACGGACCTTATGGAACACGACATGGAAACGGAAGGAGAAACACGAACGGAATTTGAAAAAGGATTGGACAAACGACGAAGAGTGGGACAAAGAATAAATGGAGAAGATAACAGACAAAATGAAAGAAGAAAGAATTATTCAAAAGAAGCGACAGTGATAGTGGACTTGGAGGGGGTACAAGATGGAAAAGCTGAGGACATTATCAAGATGGTGACAGAGAAAATCGGTGGAGGAAATATCTTGGCGGTAAGGCCCAGGCAGGGCAGAGAATATGAAATGACTTTAAGAAATGAGGATATGTGTGACATTTTATTGGATGGAATAAACATTAAAGGAACGGAATGTGGAGTAAGAAAACTACAGACAAGGGAATATGTTGTATCTTTTATGCATCTGCCTGCTTATCTTGAGGACAAAGACATTTTTAACAAATTAGAAGCGTGGGGAGTACATCCAACATCACAAATTAAAAGAAGGGTATATCCGGGCACCGAAGTGGAAGATGGAATGCGATTTGTTCGTGTCAAATTCCCAGATCAAGTGGTTTCTTTACCATATAGCGCAAAGTTTGAGACGGCGGAGGGAACACAGTTTTTCCGGATAATACATGACAGACAGGTGAAGACCTGTCGGTTGTGTTTGAATCCGGGACACATCCTCAGGGACTGTCCAGACTTCAAATGCTATCAATGCGAGGAGCAAGGCCACTTTGCACGGGACTGTGATGCAGTGAGATGCCCAGAGTGCCATAAAGTTCTTGTGAAATGTGAATGTTGGATGGGAAATGAGGAGGAACAAAACACAGAGGCTGGAACCGAGGAGGAAAGCAGACAAATGCATAAAGTAGTGGATGAAGCAGAGTCGAACAATGCTGGTGATGAGCAGGCAGAGGTTGTAAGGGAAGAGGAGAAAAGCGGAACAAAAGGAGGAAAAGAAGGACAAATGCTGGAAGAAACATGGACACTAATGGACACTTCATTAGAGGACAGAGAACTTGAGAATAACAAAGAACAACAAGGGGAGTGTGAACAAGGAGAAGACGAGGAAGAGACTGAGAAACAAAAGACTGAAGGATACAAAAGGGACAAAGAAATGAGTCGTATGCAAAGAAGAAGTCCACTCAAGGTAAAACCAAATATTGAATGTGCTAAAAAGAGAAGAGAAAAAATGAAAGAAAAAGCTGTATATAAAGGGAGATTTGATGTGTTAAGTAGTATAGGAGAGGAAAAGGAAGAAAAATGAAATGATGATTATTTTTAAATATTTACTATTTTTAATGGTTTTAAGAATAGTATCGTGGAATGCAAGAGGTTTGTCAAATGTGATGAAATTTGAACAAATGAAAGAAATGTGTAAAGGTGAAAATATAATTGTATTACAAGAAACAAATTGGAAAGATGAAGTAATGGAAAACTTTAAAAAAAAGATGGAATGGTAAAATAGTATATAATAATGGTGATGGAAGAAAAGGAAGGGGAGTGGCAATTTTAATTGATAATGATATGAATGAAAAATGGAATGTGGTATTTGATGATAGAAATGGAAAATGTTTAGCATTAGAAATAAGTAGTGGAGAGGAAACTTTTGTTTTATGCAATGTACATGCGCCAAATGAAGAAAAGGACAAGAGGGATTTCTTTAATGTTTTAAGGCGTTTTACAGAAAAGTATAAGAAAGTTATTTTAATGGGTGATTTCAATACGGTTTTTAGCAAAATGGATATGGCAGAAGGGATGGTTTTTAGAACAGATACTGCAAGAAAAGAGCTGAATATTTTAATGGAAGAAAATGATTTAATTGATATCTGGAGGGATAGGAATGAAAAAAGAAGAGAATATTCAAGAAGACAATTAGTAGAGAATTTTTTATGTCAAACAAGGATTGATTATGTTTTAAACACAAGAGTTTTAGAGCAATATATTGGAAAGGTGTATTATAAAGAAACATCGTTAAGTGATCATAGTTTTGTTTTTATGTTGATGGATTTCCATAAAATGGAGAGGGGGCCAGGAGTTTGGATTTTAAATGCAGAGATTTTAAAAAATGAATGTTATAGAATGGAAATAGAAAAAATTATAGACAAAGAAAAGGAAAGTAGTTTGTATCTAGAAGATAAAAGGATATGGTGGGATAATGTAAAATATGAAATTAAGAAATTTACAATAAAATATTGTAAACTTGTGCAACAAGTTAAGAAACAAAAAGAAAGGAACATCAGAAAAGAATTAAATGAGGAATTAAGTAAAGAGGAAGTTAATGTGCAGAAGGTGGTTTTGTTGGAAGAAGATTTAAGGAAAATAGAGGAGGAAAAGTATAGAGGTGCAATGATAAGAAGCAAGGCAAAATATACTGTGGAGGGAGAAAAATGTACGAAGTTCTTTTTCAATCTAGAAAGAAGTAGAAAAAAGGCAGAAACGATAAAAGGAATAAAATGTAAAGATGGGAGGAAAGTAAAAGAAACAAAAGAAATATTAAAGGAGGTAAAAGATTTTTATGAAGAACTGTTTAAGATGCAAGGAATAGATGAGGGGGAAAAAGACTTTATATTGGAGAAGGTGACGGCTGCAGTTAATAAACAAGACAAAGAAGAGTGTGATGAGGAGATAAAAATAGAAGAGATAGAGGAAGCCATTAATCAATTAAAGGGGAATAAAAGTCCAGGTATAGATGGAATAACAAATTAATTTTATAAAGTTTTTAAAGATAAATTAATGAAAATCCTAAAAGGAGTGTATTATGAGGTTTTTAAAAAGGGAGAGGTAAATCAAACAATGAGAATGGGTCTAGTGAAAATAATATTCAAGAGAAAAGGGGATAGAGATGATTTAAAAAATTATAGACCAATCACTATGCTAAATGCTGATTTTAAAATTTTAGCAAAAATTTTAGCAAACAGATTGAAAGTGTGTTACCTAAGATAATTTTATCAAATCAGGCATATGGAGTTAAGGGGAGAGATATATCGGATACAGTTAGCAATATAAGGGATGTGATAAGTTATATGAATGAAGAAAAGAAGAGTGGTTATGTGATAATTATGGATTTTGAAAAAGCTTTTGACAGGGTGGAGCATGAGTTTTTGTTTGCGATTTTAAAACATTTTGGTTTTGGAGAGAATTTTAGAAAATGGATTAAGATTTTATACAAAGATGCAATGGTTTTTTAACGGATGCTTTTAAGATAACTAGATCCATAAGACAGGGCTGTCCACTGTCAGCCCAATTGTACTCATTGGTGGCAGAGCCTCTAGGAATGATGATTAAAAAAGACAAAAGAATCAAAGGTATAAATATTGAAAATGGAAGAGAAGGACAAAAGATTTTTCAGTATGCTGATGATACCACTGTGATAATAGAAGAAGTGGAGAGCATTAGAATAGTAATGGAACTTATGCAGAAATTTTGTAAAGCAACAGGTGCAAAGATAAATGTGGAAAAAACTGCTTTTATGAGATTTGGAGAAGCGCCAGTATTGCCAGCGTGCATTGCTTTTGACGAAAAGAAAGAAATTAAGATTCTAGGAGTAAATTTGGGGAAAGATGAAAAGAACTCAAGAGAAAAAGGATGGGAGGAGATTGTGGGAGAAATGAAAAGAAGATTGATTTTTTGGAAACAGAGAGATCTGGAGTTGAAAGGAAGAGTTCTAATTGCTAATAGTCTAATGCTCTCTAAGATGTGGTACATGTTATCTGTCTCTGCAATACCAATGTGGGTTGAAAAGAGAGTGAAGAGTATGGTGTTGGAATTTTTATGGAGTAATAAGCCTCCCAGAATTGCACACAAGACATTAATTGGTTCTCAAGAGGAAGGGGGATTGGGGTTAATGGATGTTGAACAGAGGAAGAAGAGTATGAGAGTGAAAACTGTAAAGAAATATCTAAATGGAGAAAAGATGGAGGAATGGAAAGTAATAATGAAACATTTTTTAAACAAATGTTCATAGCTGGAAATGGGGGATGTCATTTTATGGATGAGAGTTAAAAAAGGAATGATAAAAGGAATTCCAGATTTTTATAAAGAGGTTTTGGATGCATGGACAGATTTTTTACCACACATTGATTTTAAGCCACAAGGAAGAGAAACGATTTTGAATCAACCTTTGTTTTTAAATGCAAAGATTGCTATAGATGGCAAAGGTGTGTTTTTTAAAAAGTGGCTGGATGTGGATATTAAAAGGGTTAGAGATGTTTTATATGAGTATAAAAATGGGTTTCTTCCTCTGCAGTTTGTCATCGATACTTTGGAAGAGGCAAAAGAGGATTATAATGTTAATACTGTAAAGAAGCAGTATGATATTGTAAAGAAAGCAATACCAAAAGAGTGGATTGAAATAATAGAGAGTGGGGAAAAAGAGGAAGAGAAAGTGGAAGTGTTTTTTAAAGTCGGGGAGAATAAAAATGATTTTAACTCTAGTAGGCTACTGTGAAGATGTTTTACAGATGTTTCAAGGAATCTGTTTTCAAAAAACCAAAAGCAAATGAGTTTTGGATGGATCATTTTCCTGGACTAGAGGAAAAGAATATATGGAGGAATGTTAAGTGGAGGTATTTAGATGTAAAAATGGAAGCGCTGGATTATTTTATAAGGCATAAGGTTGTTTTTTCTGAGATGAAACTATGTAAAATTGGGATGGCACAAAATGCAACATGCAAAGTATGTAAAAGAGAGGATGAAGGATTTTTACATTTGTTTTTATATTGTGATGAATTGGAAGAGTTTTTCAGGATTTTAAAGAGTTTGATAAATCAGCTAAGAGAAAAAGAAAGAGAAGATATTCCAAATTGGAATGAGTTGTTAATAATGGGACTGAATGAGAATTGTACTAATAAGGAGGTGATTAATCTATGTATATCTATGGGGAAGTATGTGATATGGAAAAGAAGAAACATAGTGAGAAGTAAAGACTGTAAAATAAACATATGGATGTATTTTAAAAGAAGATTGAAAGAATATTTGCAAATGTTATATGTGTATTTTAAAATGGAAAGGAAAATGGATGTTTTTTATAAAATACTCTCTGACAATGTACAAAATGTTTTAAGGAATTTTCAAGTTGATTTCCCTGAAATGTTGTAATGAAGTGTAATGTTTTGTAAATATTTTTAATAAAAAAAAAATAATAAAAAAAAAGAACGCCCGATCTCGTCTGATCTTGGAAGCTAAGCAGGGTCGAGCCTGGTTAGTACTTGGATGGGAGACCGCCTGGGAATACCAGGTGCTGTAAGCTTTTTAGTTTACTTCACTAATGTTCTAACCTTTTAAATAGCCCGTTTTTGGCAGCAGATTTCGCTTACGGCCATACCACTTTGAGAACGCCCGATCTCGTCTGATCTCGGAAGCTAAGCAGAGTCGGGCCTGGTTAGTACTTGGATGGGAGACCGCCTGGGAATACCAGGTGCTGTAAGCTTTTTAGTTTACTTCACTAATGTTCTAACCTTTTAAATAGCCCGTTTTTGGCAGCAGATTTCGCTTACGGCCATACCACTTTGAGAACGCCCGATCTCGTCTGATCTCGGAAGCTAAGCAGAGTCGGGCCTGGTTAGTACTTGGATGGGAGACCGCCTGGGAATACCAGGTGCTGTAAGCTTTTTAGTTTACTTCACTAATGTTCTAACCTTTTAAATAGCCGTTTTTGGCAGCAGATTTCGCTTACGGCCATACCACTTTGAGGGCGCTATTGAGCAATCAGGAAGTGATTTGGCACAAGTGGGTGAGAAAGGCTCACCAAACGTGTTTCTGTGTTTTTTCTTTTGTTTTATGTTAGAATCAGTGTTTTTTTGTTAGTTTTTTTTTTTTGTTTGTTTAAGCTAAATCCTCCCAACAGCTTAAGCTGTTTGGGAGGAATTTTTGTCTGCGTTTTTTTTCTTTGATGGATGGACAAAAGTTAACGAACATTGCAATGGCTGGAGTACCACGAGGGCGAAACAACCACGGACCGGACGAACAACAAAGAGATGGACAAGAACGGGAGAAAGAAACGAGAAAGTGAACAGGATGTACAAAAAGGAAGCGACAATAACGGTGGATTTAAGAGATGAAAAAGAGGTGAGAGCGATGGACATCATAAAAGCAGTGACGGAGAAGATCGGAGAAGGAACGATTTTGGCGGTGAGACCCAAACAAACAAATGAATATGAAGTCACACTTGAACGTGAGGAGGATTCAGGTTTCTTAATGGACGGACTGGACATCAAAGGAATGACATTAGAGGTAAAGAGTCTTCAAAACAGGGACTATGTTGTCTCTTTTATGCACCTGCCGGCCTACACTGAGGATGTGGATATTTTTAATAAACTGGAACAATGGGGAGTATCTGTGGTGAAAAGGAGGTTTTATCCGGGCACAAATATAGAGGACGGTACGCGCTTTTTAAAAGTAAGGTTCCCAAAGGGAGGTAGCGTCACTGCCATATAGCACGAGACTGGAAACAGCGGAAGGACCACAATATTTCAGAGTGATGCACAGTCATCAGGTTAAAACCTGTCGACTGTGCATGAGCCCGGACCACGTGGTGAAAGACTGTCCAGATTTTAAGTGTTTTAAATGTGACGAGAAAGGCCACCTTGCAAGGAACTGTAATGCCGTTAAGTGCCCGGATTGCCGAGAGGTTCTCACTAAATGTGAATGCTGGACGGGGCGAGAGGAGGAGGAAGAAGAGGAGCAGGTGAGCGGGCAGGTGCTAGAAAGAGACACAGAAAAGGAGCAAGAAGAAGAAGACGGAGGGAATGAGACGAGCGAAAATACAGAAAATAAAGGAAGTGAGGAATGGATGGACAATGAGAATAAGCAGGGAGAACAAACACAACAAGAGGATGGAAACTGGACACAAATGGACATGAATGTAAGCTTGGAAAGTGAAGTGGATAGAGCAGAACAAAAGGACGGAGCGGAATGTGGAAATGGAAAAGGAAGCAGAAAATGAAGAAGACAACAATGTAGTTAAATCAAGTAAAAGGAGAAGATCAATAAAGATAAAACCGAACATTGAAGGAGCGAGAAAAAGAGTGACTTTAAAAGGTGAGCAACAAAGTATAGATGGAGAGGAGCTGGTAAAGGACTCGGAGGAGAGAGAATGAAAAGATGGATTTTAGCAATGTCTTTTTAAGAACTTTTTTTTTGTGTTATGATTTTAAAAATGGTGACTTTTAATGCTAGAGGGTTAATGGACATGAGGAAATTTGAAAAAGTGAAGGAAATGTGCAAAAGAGAAGATGTGATAATGTTACAAGAGACTAACTGGAAAGACTCGTATACTGTATAAGTGAAATAAGGAAAAAATGGAATGGAGAGATTTTATACAACAACGGTGATGATAGATTTGGAAGAGGAGTTGCAGTACTAATAAAAGAAAATAGAGATATAAAATGTAAAGTAGTATATAAAGATAAAGTGGGGAAATGTATAGGTTTTGAAATGGAATATGAAGAGAACAAAATACTTGTGGTAAATGTGCATGCACCACCGGAAGAGATTAAGAAGAGGGAATATTTTAATGGTTTAAGGGAACTTTTCAGGAAATATAAGGAAATTGTTGTTATGGGGGATTTTAATGTTGTTTTAGTAAATTGGACATGGCGGAGGGAATGGTTTTTATGACGGATACAGGAAGAAAAGAGTTAAAAGGGCTGATGGAAGAAAACAATTTGATTGATGTATGGAGAGAAAGAAATGAAAAGAGAAAAGAATTTTCAAGAAGACAAATAGTGGGGAATTTTATTTGTAAAACAAGAATTGATTTTATTTTATGTACAAGTAATATTGAAAGCTTTTTAGAAAAAATAAGGTACGAAGAAACAAGTTTAAGTGATCATAAACCTATATTTATGCAAATAGATTGGAATACAGTGAAAAGAGGGCCGGGAGTATGGGTTTTAAACACAGGGATTTTAAAGAATGAAGACTATGTTTTGAGTGTACAAGAAATCATAACAAAGGAAAAAGAAAATGGAATGTATAGAGAAGATAAAAGGATTTGGTGGGAAAATGTGAAGTATTTAATCAAAAAGTTTAGCATAAAATATTGTGGGATAATCCAGAGATGCAAAAAGAGTAAGGAAAGAGAAATACGAGAACAACTGGAAAAGGAATTGAACATGAATGAAAAGGATGTACAAAAAATAAAAGAAATAGATGGAAAACGGAAAGAAATAGAAGAGAAGAAATATAACGGGGCACGATTAAGAAGCAAAGCAAAGTACACAGTGGAAGGAGAGAAATGTACAAAGTTTTTCTTTGACTTGGAAAGAAAAAGGGGAATGTCACAAACAATTAAAGGAATACAAAGGGAAGATGGAGAGATAGTGGAAACGAATGAGGAGATATTAAAAGCAATAAAAGCATATTATGAAAAGCTATTTAAAGCAGAAGGAGTAAAAGAGGAAGAAAAACTAGAATTATTGAAACAAATAAAGACCAAAGTAGGAGAAGAAGATAAAAAAGAATGTGACCTAGAGATAAGAGAAGAAGAGATAAAAAGAGCAATAAGTGAACTGAATAAAAGGAAAAGTCCAGGCATTGATGGTTTAGGGAATGAATTTTACATAACTTTTAAGGATTTTTTAACTGGTATTTTAAAAGAAGTATATGAAGAGATTTTTAAGAAAGAGGAAATGAATCAGAGAATGGGGATGGGATTAGTTAAGTTTATATATGAAAGAAAAGGAGAAAAAGTAGACTAAAAAATTATAGACCAATCACAATGTTGAATACAGATTTGAAAATTTTAACAAAAGTTCTAGCCAACAGATTGAAAGATGTAATGCCAACCATAATCAAAACAAATCAAGTGTATGGAGTGAAAGGGAAGGATATAGCGGATACAACAATAAGTATAATAGATAGAATAAGGTATATGAAAGCAAAAAACAAAGACGGATATGTTATTAGTTTGGATTTTGAAAAGGCATTTGACAGAGTAGAACATGATTATTTATTTGAGATTTTAAGAGGGTATGGGTTTGGGGAAAGTTTTATCAAATGGATTACAATTTTATATAAAGGAGCAATAACAAGAATAAAATGTAATGGTTTTTTAACAGAATGTTTTAAATTAACTAGGTCAATAAGACAAGGATGCCCACTATCAGCACTTTTATATTCATTAGTTGCAGAACCATTGGGATTAGCTGTAAAAATAGATAAGGAAGTAAGAGGGATAGACATTGAAGAGAGTGGGGAAAATGAAAAAATATTTCAATATGCAGATGATACAACAATAATGGTTAAGGATATAGAGAGTGTTAAAAAGGCAATGAAAGTGGTACAGACGTTTTGTAGGGGATCAGGGAGCAAGAAAAATGAAGAGAAAACAGTATATATGAGATTTGGAAGAGTGGGTGTTTTAGCAAATGATTTTGATTTTAAAGAATCAAAGGAAATAAAGATTTTAGGTGTTTTAATAGGGAAAGACGAAAAGTATGTTAAAGAAGTAATGTGGGGGGGGGGGGGCGCTAGCGAGCAGGCCATGGAGTAAGCCACGTTTTGGGAAGCTCTGCTAAATTTCATATAAAAACTTTATTTCTAGCGCATTACACTCTCCAAAAAGGTCTAAAATAGATATCCAAAGTTAAACATTAGATAGTCTGCATCTTTGTTTTATTTTATTTTGAGCAAACTCTGTCAATGGCGAAAAATCTTCGACAATTTACCTATACGGGAAGAAACACGGCTAACAGCAAACAAGCCAGCATGACTGATGCTAAGACTGAACTTCTTACCTCGATGAAGGAAGACATATCTGCACTACTCAGGTCAGAACTGAAAGATGTCCTTGCGAGTGAATTTGAGGCCGTTAAAAGCGAAATACAGTCTGTCAAAACTGAAGTCGTCAATAGTATCTCACTGCTTCGCTCCGACCTGGACTCGGTGAAAACTACAGTCGCTGACATGGAACACAGTCTGACCACATGTTCGGATGATGTAGCGTGTCTTCAGACTACAGTTAACAAACTTCAAGCAGAAGTCTCAGATCTACAGAATAAGTGTATCGACATGGAAGGGAGAATGAAGAGGTCGAATATCCGAATATTGAATGTGCCGGAGGATGCTGGGTCAGGTTCGCCACCTTTTGTCACCCAGCTGCTTAAAGAGGTGTTTGCCATGGATAAAGATGTGATGGTAGACAGATCGCACCGAACTCCTCAACTGGAGAAAGCTAAGGGGAAGCCTCGAGCCATTATCGCGAAGCTACACTATCACCAGGACTGCGTGGAGATACTACGCCGTGCGAGGCAAGCGGGTGGCGCTTTGAAATACGGAGAACTGTCCATCTCAATTTTTCCAGATTATCCCCCCGCCGTGGCACGCGCAAGATCTGCATTCAACGAAGTCAAACAACTACTGAAAGACCGGTCAGATGTTCGCTATGGTGTCATTCACCCGGCGAAGTTTCGTATAACTTACAACGGGATTAGGAAGGACTTTCTTGATCCGAAACAAGCACTGTTATACGTCCAGTCGAACATCGTCGATGGAGGGAGACCCACCTCTAATGATGACTGAGAACTTGCAGAATAAAGGCCTAGCGTGGCACACTTCATTGTAACTTATACCGGTATATTGAGGTTCTGGTGAGTGAAAGTAGCCACTGAATAACAATTATAAGCAGCTTCATTTTTTTTTTTTTTTTCTCTCTCTTCTATTTTATCTTATTTTATCTTTTCAAGAAAGCAGGCTATCAGCTTCTGAATGGACAATACTGTGTTACCTATAATGTTATAAAGAAGCGCTATCTTAATTTTGTTTAAACTCTTAGCAGAGCAACCTGTTGGAACTGGAGTTCCCCAATACAAGCACTAATGTGTGGATACCACTGTAAGGGGTTTAGGGTTCACCTTGTTCTGTTAATAGGTGACTTGGGGCGGGAGGTAATCGCACTAGGGTCTTCTTTAAGGGTTTTGTTTTGTTTTTTGGAGGATATATCCTTGCTATGTTTATTAAAATTAGAGTCCATTAATAATTTTGCACAAAATAGAAAATGGTTAATGCACAGATGTTGACAGGAGATATAGGATGCCCTGTAAATTTTGTGAGCTGGAATGTTAAATCTTTAAATCATCCTGTGAAACGTAAAAAAGTATTATCACATCTCAGCCAATTTAATGTGGGAATAGCATTTCTCCAAGAAACGCATTTGCGAACATCTGATCATTCAAGACTAAAGGGAGGGTGGATAGGCCAACTATATCACTCTGATTTTCATAGTAAATCTAGGGGTACAGCCATCTTTATCCATAAGAACATTCCATTCACAATGTCGAAAGTAGAGGCGGATAGATCTGGCAGATATGTTATAGTCACAGGTAGATTATATGAAACTCCAGTTATTCTAGCTAATGTATATGCACCCATTTGGGATGACCATGCTTTTTTCTCAAATTTTTTTTCCTGTCTACCAGATATGGACACACATTACCTTATCTTAGCAGGAGATATGAATTGTGCTCTTTCTAGCTTGGATCGCAGCTCTCTTAGAGTCATATCTCCAACCAAGTCTGCCCAGACTATTGAACTATTTCTCCACTCATACGGAGTTTCAGATGTTTGGCGTTTCAACAATCCCACCTCTAGGTGTTATTCTTTCTTTTCACACGTTCACAAGACATATTCACGAATAGACTATTTTTTCATCGATAATCGTTTCCTTCCTATTGTCAGTAAATGTGAATATGATGCTATAGTTATCTCTGACCACGCTCCAATGTTGATGACACTACAGATACCCGTCTCACAAGTCACATACCGCCCATGGCGCCTAAATAGTTTATGGCTTGCTGATGAATGTTTTGTTCAATTTATCTCATCTGAAATAGCTACATTTTTGGAATACAATCAAACACCAGGCATGTCGTTCTCAACAATATGGGAATCCATGAAAGCATATTTAAGGGGACAAATTATCTCATATTGCGCCCAAAAGAAAAAGAGTGAAATGGCACGGCTCAAGACACTAACTGATGATATATTACATATAGACACAATACTTGCACAAGCCCCATCATCAGATTTATATAAGCAAAGATTGATACTTCAGACAGAATTTAATCTCCTTTCAACCAAACATATATCGAACCTCCTCAATAGGACACAACACAGAACTTATGAACATGGAGAGAAGATAGGCAGAATCCTTGCACACCAACTGCGCCAAAAAGCCGCAGCTCACTCTATATCTGAAATAACAGATGAGTTTGGCACCAAACATATAAATCACTCTAAAATTAACCAGATATTTCATCAGTTTTATTCAAAACTATATACTTCAGAGTCACATAAAGATGAATTCCTGTTCAAGTCTTTTTTTGATAATTTAGAAGTCCCCTTAGTGGGTGACCGAATGGCTTCTGAACTGGAAAAATCATTCACAGAGGAAGAATTTCATTCTGCTATTAAATCTATGCAAAATGGTAAATGTCCAGGACCAGATGGATTTCCTAGTGAATTCTTTAAAAAATTCGCTAGAGAATTAGCCCCTCTGTTGCTCTCTACATATAAAGAATCATCTACATCTGGCTCACTCCCTTCTACTATGCGTCAGGCTATTATATCCCTTATTCTTAAAAAAGAGAAAAACCCAGTAGAATGTGGCTCATATCGTCCCATTTCTCTGCTAAATGTTGACAGTAAAATACTTGCTAAAATGCTAGCCCTACGATTGGAAAAAGTACTTCCTTCATTGATCTCAGATGATCAGACAGGATTTATTAAACATAGACAAATATCTTCTAATATACATAGATTACTTAATGTTCTTTATGATCCCACTCCACCCAAAGGCAAAGAGGTATTAATATCCCTAGATGCAGAAAAAGCCTTTGATAGGGTGGAGTGGGATTACCTATTTTATACATTGAAATGCTTTGGTTTTGGACCAAAATTTATACATTGGATTGAGACACTTTATTCTCTACCTATGGCAGCTGTTCGGACTAATAACAACTTGTCTGTTTTTTTTTTTTATCTACAGCGTGGCACTAGACAAGGCTGTCCCTTGTCACCCCTTCTATTCGCCCTAACAATAGAACCACTAGCTATAGCACTGCGTAACAGCGCAGATATTAAGGACATAATGAGAGGAGGGGCTGAGCATAAAGTGTCGCTATATGCTGATGACATGTTAGTATATATGACTGATCCTGTGACCTGTTTGCCAAAGATGTTTGACTTGTTAAATTCTTTTGGCAAGATATCAGGATATAAAATTAATGTGCAGAAAAGTGAGCTTATGTGTATTGACCCTAATTACCAGCCCATTACAATCCAGTCCCTGCAAGTTAAATTATGCACTAACAAATTTAAATATTTAGGTATTTGGATAACCCGTAAGTTTAAAGATCTTTATGAAGCCAATTTCCCTCCACTTTTAAATGGTTTAAAAAAAGATTTAGATCACTGGAATCTCCTTCCCTTGTCGCTAGGGGGGAGAATAAATGTTATCAAAATGAATATTATGCCCCGATTTTTGTTTCTTTTCCAGTGTATCCCCATCTTCTTAACAAAATCTTTTTTCATAATTATAGATAAACTTTTGTCCGGTTTTATTTGGAATGGTAAAAACCCGCGTATACGTAGGGAAATTCTGGAACGTCACCGATTACATGGCGGGCTTTCCCTACCCAATTTTCAATACTACTATTGGTCTGCCAACATTAAAAACATAATGCACTGGATTCATTTTTCTAGAGCTGAAGACCCAGGTCCCAAGTGGCTAGAGCTTGAGCGTACATCCTGCACACAAACATCGCTACATGCACTAGCCTGCTCTAAAATACCCTTTCCAGAACCCATATCAACATACTGCATAAATCCAGTGGTGAGGCACTCTCTCAAGATATGGATACAGTTCAGACGGGCTTTTTCTTTAACTGAAATGTCCATAGATACCCCTTTGGTGGGAAATAACATGTTTGCTCCCTCCATGACTGATGATGCTTTTAAAACATGGACTGAAAAGGGACTGAAAACAGTCAAAGATGTATATATAGGTAGCACCTTTGCAAGTTTTGAACATTTGAGAACACATTTTGACATCCCTAACTCACATTTTTTTTAGATATTTACAACTTCGCAGTTTTGTTTCCGCAAATGTTCCATCTTTTCCTTTGATATCACCAGATTCCCTTTTAGATAAAATAATTAAGATGCCCCTTTGGCCTGGGGAGGTTGTTGGTAGGTTATACTCTATACTCAGCATGGACAATTTGAAACCATTAACAACATTAAAACATCAGTGGGAGGAAGAACTGGATACAGAGATATCAGATGAGCTATGGCAGGCCATTCTCAATAACATACACTCATCTTCTATCTGCCTACGACATAACATTATCCAGTTTAAAGTTACTCATTGTTTACATTGGTCAAAAGCAAAGTTGGCTAGAATTGCACCAGATATTGACCCAGAGTGTGATCGGTGTAACATAGAGCCAGGCACTTTGTCACATATGTTCTGGAGCTGTCCTAAACTGTCTGAGTTTTGGGAGTTGATTTTTGCTTTTCTTTCTAGAGTATTGCATACTCATATTGACCCATCACCGATCATTGCCATTTTTGGAGTAGTACCACAAGAACTTGGTATAGGCAAGCGGGATAAAAGAGTGATAGCATTTGTAACTCTCTTGGCCAGACGCATTATTTTACTGAAATGGAAGGATAAGTCTCCACCTGTATTTAAACACTGGATTAACGATGTTATGCGCTATTTAACACTTGAGCAAATTCGTTATAATTTGCAGGGTAATAACACTAAATTCAGCGATATCTGGCAACCTGTTCTTACATTAATTGAACAAATGGACTCTAATGACATTGTATGATGTGATTTTTTTTTTTTTTTTTTTTGGCCTTTACACTAGTGGTGCGATGTGGGTGGGTTCTTGGTTGTTATGTATCTGTTGTTTGTTGTATGTTAAAATACAATAAAAAGACTTTGATAAAAAAAAAAAAAGAAGTAATGTGGGAAGAAATATTAGGAGGAATTGAAAGAAGGTAAATCTTTTGGAAATTGAGGACTTTGAGTTTAAAATGGAAGGTTTAATTGTAAATGTTTTAATGGTAGCAAAGTTGTGGTATGTATTATATGTGACTTCTATGCCGATGTGGGTGGAAAAAAGGTTGAAAAAATGTTTTTTAGATTTTATATGGGATGGAAAACCTCCAAGAATTGCATACAATACTATAATAGGAGAAGTAGGAAAGGGAGGGATGGGATTGATAGATGTGGAACAAAGGAAAAACAGTTTAAGAGTTAAAGTAATAAAAAAGTATCTGGATGAGAAAAGTAAAACAGCATGGAAAAAAACAATGGAATATTGTTTAAACAAATGTGGGAATTTTAATTTGGGAGATAATATTTTATGGATGAAAACTAAGAATTGGATGGTGGAAGGAATGCCAGATTTTTACAAAGAACTGATGAGTGCTTGGGGGAAATTTTTAACTATTGTTAATTTTAATCCACAAGGTAGAGAGAGCATTTTAAATCAGTCTTTATTCTTAAACAGCGGCATTTTAAATCAGGGGAAAGTGATATTTTTAAAGAAATGGTGGGATGTTGGGATCACAAGAGTCAGAGATATTTTATATGAATTTAAAGAGGGATTTTTACCATTACAGTATATAATAGATACAATGGAAGTGGCAAAATAGGATTTTAATGAACAAGAACTAAAAAATAAGTATGAAATAATGAAAGAAGCAAATCATATCAAAATACAGGTGTTGGTTTTCCTGCTGGACATCACTGCCTGACGCACCTCCTCCAGTGCCTTTTGAACTGGTGTGCCGTGACACCTCACTGAACACTTC
This sequence comes from Scardinius erythrophthalmus, assembly GCF_964197995.2. Classification (NCBI taxonomy): domain Eukaryota; kingdom Metazoa; phylum Chordata; class Actinopteri; order Cypriniformes; family Leuciscidae; genus Scardinius; species Scardinius erythrophthalmus. The sequence continues at coordinate 43,550,902 of NC_138227.1, forward strand.
TGTGAGCCTGAGCGGGTCATCAGCTGGGGACCACCACTCATCGACGTTTCGCTCCTTTAACCCCAGTACGTCTCGTGGTGGCGGAGCGATGGCAGGGATCTCTCCCTGCCACCCCCTGCTGATGCCCTAGGTGTTTGCCCCCCAACCCTTCTCCTTCCTTCTTAGCCACAGCCAGAAGCTGCCTTTCTCTGCCTCCTCTGCCAGCTCTTTCATGGCTTTCCGATGCCTCGCTCCTGTGCATCCCATGTCGCGGAGTAGGCGAGCGGTTGAGGAACCTACGAAGCCCCTACACCCCACTTCCACAGGGCAGATAATGGCTTTCCAGCCCGCCTCCCTGCACTCTGCCGCCAGATCAGAGTACTTGGCTCGCTTCCGCTCATACGCAGCCTCCACCCCTCCCTCCCATGGTACAGTAAGTTCCACAAGGAGGACGGTCTTGCAAGCCTCTGACCACATGACGAGGTCGGGCCGCAGGGATGTTTCCACTATAACCCTGGGGAACTGGAGCTGCTTTCCCAAGTCGACCCTCATGGTCCACTCACTTCCCGGTGAGAGGAGCCTTGCTGTGTCTCTCTGGCGGGAGGGTCTGACACTCTCTCCTGCCCTCGCGAACTGGATGGAATGTCGTCCTCGAGCGGAAGGTCTGCTGTTCGCCTCCTTTCTGCATGACTCTGACACCTCTGCCAGCTTCTTCAGCACTTGGTCATGTCGCCACCTATAGCGGCCTTGGGACAATGCTGTCGTGCAGCCCGACAGGATGTGCTGGAGGCTTGCGTTGCTGGTGTTACAAAGGGAACAGGTCTCTTCGGCACCAAACCATTGGTGGAGGTTTCGGGGACAAGGCAAGGTGTCATAGGTTGCTCTGATCAGGAAGCTGAGCCTAGCTTGGGGGATCTTCCATAGGTCGGACCATGACATGGACCTATCTGCGAGACCTTCCCATGACGTCCAACGTCCTTGCTGGCCCTGGGACACCGCTTTGATGTTAAGGCGTACATGCTCAGCTCTTGCCACTTCCGCCACCACCATGGCTTTCCGGTCTTCTTTGGAAGCCTTTGACCAGAACAAGGGAATATCGCCCCTCCCAAGGCCTGCTCGACCCTCCTGGACTCTGCCGACCACCTCGCGGTGCTTCAGCCTGCCGATTGCCATGTCGACCTCTTCTTGGGCTTTCCACTTTCTTCCCGTTCTTATCTGGGTTCCCGCTGCTCTCACCAGCTGGTCAGTGGTTTCCCTCAGCTCCAGCACCAGCCGAGCCTTCTCTTGCTTATATCCCACGCTGATGGATCGCAGTGGTAGTTGTAGCGTGTTCCTCCCGAAGAGGCCTACCTCCGAGAAGCATCTTGGTAGTCCCAGCCACTTCCTGATGAACGAGTTTGCCAGCCCGTCCATCTTGTTTACCACTGATGAGGGGATTTCGCTCATCTTCAGTGGCCACATCACCCTTTGGTACAGTATGGCCTGGTAACTCCAAACTTTGTACTTTCCAGGGCGTTGGCTTTGGTTGATCTTGGCCAGGCCATCTGCGAGCTGCTTCCTCACCGTCTCCCCCATCTGCCTGTCTGAGAGCTCTGCTGTGTAGGTACGACCCAGGCTACGAACAGGTTGATCTTTCAGCAATGGGATATTCTCACCGCCTGCGACAAAGATGGTGTTGTCGTTTCTGACTCCTTTCTTGATCGACAAACTGCGTGACTTGGAGGGTTTGATCTTCATCCTCGCCCAACCCACAAGCTCGTCGATCCTCTTCAGCAGCCTTGTAGTGCATGCTGCTGTCCGGAGTATGGTGGTGATATCGTCCATGTAACCTCTAACTGCTGGTAGCCTTTGTCCTGACGGCAGTTTCACTCCTCCGACCATCTTCCTAGCCCCTATGAGGATGATCTCAAAGGCTGCGACGAACAGGATGGGCGAGATTGAGCATCCCATGGCAATGCCTACTTCCAGCTGTTGCCAGCCTGTTGTGAAGTCCTGGTGGGTGCAGCACGTCTGGAGGTCTCCAAAGTACTTGGCCACCAGGCCTCTTATACCGACTGGGACGTGGAAGAAGTCCAAGGCGAACTCGATTAGTTGGTGGGGGACTGACCCGTATGCGTTAGCAAGGTCGAGCCACACTACATGCAGGTCACCTCTCTCTCTTTTCGCCCTTTGGATCTGCTCCCATATTACTGCTGAGTGTTCCACACACCCTGGGAAGCCTGGCACCCCTGCCTTCTGGCAGCTGGTGTCGATGTACCCGTTTCCTGTGAGGTAGCTGGTCAACCTCTTGGCCAGGATGGAGAAGAAGATCTTCCCTTCGACATTCAGGAGGGCGATACTCCTAAACTGGCCGATCGTACTGGAGTTTTACTCCTTTGGGATGAAAACTGTGACAGCTCTCTGCCACTCTGACGGGATGACTTGGTTTTTCCAGGCCACTCTCAGCAGATTCCAGAGGTGTCTTAAGACCCCTGGGCAGTACTTGTACAGCTTGTATGGTATCCCGTTAGGGCCTGGGGCTGAGGCTGTTCTTGCCTTCCGGACCGCCTCTGTTACCTCGCTGAGTTTGGGGAGGGCAGTATCAAAGAGGGAGGTTGGGGGAGCTGGGCGAGGAACATACCCAGGGGATCCCAGCGGAGTTGACTTCGCTGGGTCATTGTACTGCTCCTTTATGTAGTTCTCCAGCTCAGACTTGGTGATCTCCAGCTTTCCGCTTCTCTTATCCTCTAGCAGCTGTCTGGCATGCTTGAAGGGATTTTTGAAGAAGTTACTCCTCTCTTTCTCCTTCCGCCTTCTGCGCTTACGGATGCGCTCCGCCCTCCGTAGGCCGGCAAGCTCTTTTCTCACCTCGTCCCACAGTGGTTTCAGGCCCTCCTTCTCCTCTCTGCTTGCCTTCCTCCACTGTTTTCGGAGTTGACGCCGCCTCTTCACCAACTGTTCGATCTCCCTCTCCCTTCTCCCCTTCTGCACTGGGCAAGCTCTCCGCTTTCCAGCAGTTACTCCGAATATGCCTATGCATTTATCATACAGGATGTCTCCGATACGGTTCAGCTTGGTTTCCACCTGGCCACGCAATGAATGCTCCAGGATAAGGCTGAGGTCCTTGTCCAGCTTCTGCCAGACTGCAACTTCGTTGGCTTTTGGCCATTTGACCATCTGCCTCCTTCCGGGTTCTTTCCTCTCTGTCCTTTGGCTTTGCTCGCGGTTGTTGGGGTTGCTTTGTGTTCTGTGTGTGTCTTCGTCAGTGCCACTCTCAGAGGCATTGGCGTCCATCGCGGGCCCTCCTGTGTCCTCCACCTGCCTTTCTACAGCAACGGTGGATCCCTCAGCACTGTGGTTTGCGACCTGGCCTTGGGTTCCTCTTGTCTGACCTGCCGTTGCAGTGCAATGTTGCTGTTGGCCTCCCTCTTCACACTTCTTCCTTCCCTGGTGGATCCGCAACCCTCTGAAGGTGGTCTCTTTCTCCCACCCACACCTGCATCTTCTCGTGATCCTAGAATCTTTGTCCGTGTCCGTTCCAGTCATTACCGGGAAATCCGTCTGTATTGGCCCTTCTTCCACCCCGCCTCTCGGAGGGCCATCGGGTTGTTTTTCCTTATTCGTTTTCGTAGTGAGATTAGGGTGTCCCTTTTCTGGGACTAGTGGTTTAGGTAACTAGCCTTCCACTCCCGGTGCAGACTTTCCTGCAGTCATCCAGTCTTTCCTGGTTGTCCTCCAGACTTCCCTGGATGCCAACTGCCCTTTCACAGTAGTCACTGGATGCCTCCAGATTGTGCATATCAAAATACAGGTGTTGGTTTTCCTGCTGGACATCACTGCCTGACGCACCTCCTCCAGTGCCTTTTGAACTGGTGTGCCGTGACACCTCACTGAACACTTCTGTGAGCCTGAGCGGGTCATCAGCTGGGGACCACCACTCATCGACGTTTCGCTCCTTTAACCCCAGTACGTCTCGTGGTGGCGGGGCGATGGCAGGGATCTCTCCCTGCCACCCCCTGCTGATGCCCTAGGTGTTTGCCCCCCAACCCTTCTCCTTCCTTCTTAGCCACAGCCAGAAGCTGCCTTTCTCTGCCTCCTCTGCCAGCTCTTTCATGGCTTTCCGATGCCTCGCTCCTGTGCATCCCATGTCGCGGAGTAGGCGAGCGGTTGAGGAACCTACGAAGCCCCTACACCCCACTTCCACAGGGCAGATAACGGCTTTCCAGCCCGCCTCCCTGCACTCTGCCGCCAGATCAGAGTACTTGGCTCGCTTCCGCTCATACGCAGCCTCCACCCCTCCCTCCCATGGTACAGTAAGTTCCACAAGGAGGACGGTCTTGCAAGCCTCTGACCACATGACGAGGTCGGGCCGCAGGGATGTTTCCACTATAACCCTGGGGAACTGGAGCTGCTTTCCCAAGTCGACCCTCATGGTCCACTCACTTCCCGGTGAGAGGAGCCTTGCTGTGTCTCTCTGGCGGGAGGGTCTGACACTCTCTCCTGCCCTCGCGAACTGGATGGAATGTCGTCCTCGAGCGGAAGGTCTGCTGTTCGCCTCCTTTCTGCATGACTCTGACACCTCTGCCAGCTTCTTCAGCACTTGGTCATGTCGCCACCTATAGCGGCCTTGGGACAATGCTGTCGTGCAGCCCGACAGGATGTGCTGGAGGCTTGCGTTGCTGGTGTTACAAAGGGAACAGGTCAATACCCAAAGAGTGGATAAAAATAATAGAAAATATGGAAGAAGAGAAACAAGGGAAAGAAGTGTATGTAAAGTTGAGAGAAAAACTATATGCTTTTAATGAATGTACTGTGAAAATGCTTTACTGTTTTTTTAGAGAGGGGGTTTTTAAGAAACCAAAGGTTAATGAGTACTGGGTACAGAAATATGAAGATCTAAAAGAAGATGACATATGGAACAACATGAAAGGTATAATGATAGAGGCAAAATTGGAGAGTTTGGAATATTTAATTAGACACAGAGCAATTTTCACTGATATTTTGTTGAAAAAAATTATCAGTTTTTAAATTGTAGAGAATTGGAAGATTTTAAGGAAAATGGTAGACGACTGATTGCAATGCTGAGAGGGGAACAAAATGAGAAAACTGTAGAATGGAATAGAGTGGTGATGTTTGGGATGGAAGAAAAGGGTAAAAATAAAAGTTTTATAAATCTGTGTGTAATGCTGATGAAAAGTTCAATATGGGAGAGAAGAATTGCAGCTAAAAAGGAAAAAATCGTGTTGGATGTATGGAATGTGTTTAAAAGGAAAACTGAATTATATATTAAAAGATTGTATGAGTATTTTAAATATGAAAATACATTGGATGCTTTTTTATGATGTTTTTACCCCAAAAGTTTGTTGCGTTTTAAAAGATTTGATGTGGAAGTTGCCGGGAACCGAAGGATATTTTTAAATTATGTAAAAGAAAGATATGTGATGTAGATATGATTGTAGGAAGAAAAACTGTATTTTGTATTTGTTATTGTTTTTAATGTATTTTATTGATTGAATTTCTTAATAAAAAAAAAAAAAAAAAAAAAAAGAACGCCCGATCTCGTCTGATCTCGGAAGCTAAGCAGAGTCGGGCCTGGTTAGTACTTGGATGGGAGACCGCCTGGGAATACCAGGTGCTGTAAGCTTTTTAGTTTACTTCACTAATGTTCTAACCTTTTAAATAGCCCGTTTTTGGCAGCAGATTTCGCTTACGGCCATACCACTTTGAGAACGCCCGATCTCGTCTGATCTCGGAAGCTAAGCAGAGTCGGGCCTGGTTAGTTCTTGGATGGGAGACCGCCTGGGAATACCAGGTGCTGTAAGCTTTTTTGGTTAAAAAAAAAAAAAGAGTCTAAGAGTTTGTTCAAAAATCCTGAAATATTGTCTGAGTTTCTTCCAAAAGCCCAGTCTTGGCAGCAGAGTTTTCTCAGAAAGTGAAGAATTTCACTTTTTTTGAATTTCTTCAAAAAGGCCGTTTTTGGCAGCAGATTTCGCTTACGGCCATACCACTTTGAGAACGCCCTAGAGCAAGCAGGAAGTGTGTTTGACTGCAGTTGGAGAGAAAGGCTCTTCTTAAAGGGTAACTAAACCCCTGGTCAGAGCCTGACTCCACCCACTGGCAATATTTGAAAAATGCTAGAAAAGTGGGCAGACCCCAGCGGAGATACAGGGGACGAACCGTGAGCGGGGGGGCGTGCACCTGAGAGTCCTGCTGTCAGACTGTCTAAAATGGAGAGTTTGCTCACAGGGTCGCAAGACGACGTAAATATGCATCTGATGAGTTTTATCGAGTTGATGTCAATAGCGCGCGCTTTCTATATGCATATTCATATTTTGCCGCTGCTATGTGAAAAAATCCAGCAAAATGCGCCGACGCGTTTGTCGACCCCAGAGGATTAACTTTAGCCTAACCATAAATTGTGATTAAAATATATATGATCACTCACATCAAGACGCCGCTGCGGTGGTGGAGTCCATGCAGGATCGAGGAGCAGCGTTTGGCACTGCGTGGAGAAGGCCATTTCCACCTCTATTGCGTTGGAAAAGCAATTCCGCGTAAAATGCAGGTTTTACACTCACGGTCTTCCAGGCCAAGTGCATGCAAACACTGGCGCCTAATTTCCAAGTCTGCTGGAAAGCTATGCAGTCCAGCAGTGCTGTTGCACCCAGCAACACTACACCATAGACTGTACTACACCTACCACTGTACTAAATATAGATAAATCTACGCTAGCTCATCCAAGGGCGTGGTAGCTCGTACCAAGGGAGGGCGTGGTGAGCTGTAACCTGCCTACGTCACGCAGTACCGCTTACGTCACGCAGTACCGCAACATCCAATAGGAAAATTCGACTGCAGTAGCCACCGTTCAACCTGAAGAGGGCAGCACTCAGACGTTTTTACACCATATATTGTAGAATTAAAACACTTTATACCCAAATGTCAAAAAAGTTACTCGAATCAATGAACAGCACTAATAAAGCCTCATTCTTACAGATCATTAACTAAAAAAAGTTGGTTTAGGGTTTAGTTACCCTTTAAGCTTTATTATCAAATTTTTGTTTCTTTGTTTATATCTTGGAAGAAGATTTAATTTTTTGTTTATAAGGCACACGTTTAAGCTCCAAGCAGTTGATCTGCTTGGAAGCGATCTTTGTTTTGTTTGAACAATGGACGGACCACATGGCAACGACCTAGGAATGGAAAGAGGACTGGAACAACGGATTGTGCGAAATGAAGTAAACAAAGGTTCAAGAGAGACGAATAGAGTTAATATGGATCATGAAGGACAACGGAACGTAAAGAGGAGAGTGGATTACCTGAAAGAAGCCACAGTGGTGATTGATTTGAGAGACAACATGGAGGTAAAAGCTGAAGATATCATTAAAGCAGTAACACAGAAGATTGGATTTGGCAAACTGTTGGCTGTGAGACCAAGGCATGGCAGGGAATATGAGCTGACATTGGAAGGTGTGGGTGTTTGCGACGTGTTGGTGGACGGAATGGAAATAAAGGGCCAATTCTTCGAAGTAAGGAGGTTGGAGGTAAAAGAGCACATGGTATCTTTTCTTCACCTGCCGGCATATTTAGAGGATGAAGTGATTGAGGACAAATTGAAATTTTGGGGAGTCACTCCACTAATGAAAATAAGGAGAAGAGTATATCCAGGAACTAATATTGCGGACGGAACGAGGTATGTGAAAGTCAAATTTCCTAAAGAAGTAACTTCACTGCCATATAGTGCAAAATTCGAAACTGCAGATGGCACACAGTACTTTAGGGTGATTCACGATGGACAGGAAAAAACCTTGTCGCTTGTGTATGCAGCCTGGACATATCATAAGGGACTGTCCTGACTTTAAATGCTTCGAATGCTATGAGCAAGGACATTTTGCGAAAGACTGTAGAGCTGATAAATGTCCTGATTGTAAGAAAGCATTTATGAGATGTGATTGTGAAAGTGAACATGAAGAAGAGATTAATGAGGAAACGGAAAATGGTGAATATGAGGATGCTATGGAAATGATGGACACTGTCAATAATGGAGAAAAGGAGGATGTGACTGTAGTAGACAATGAAGATAGTAAAGGGCATGTGCAAGAAAAGGGTGGAGACAAGGAGTCAGGGAGAGGAGAGCGGGATGAGATGGAGGGAATTATGGAAGAAGGTATTGTAGGCCCAGTGGATGTTTCAATAAAAGAGAGGAGGGGGGATAAAAATGAAAAGGTGCAAGTTGAGGAATGCATAGAAGTTAATTTGGAGGAGCTAAGGAGGGGAATGAAAAGAGGAATATTGAATAAACAAAATGTAGAAGAAAGTAGAGAAAAAGGACAGAGAAGGAGAATAAGCTTAAGTGCAAAAGAAGATGAAGATTTAATGGAGAAGGGGGGAGAAAAGAATGAAACATGAATGTGTTGTTTTTAATGACTCTATGTATTGTTTCAATCAATGTTAGAGGATTAACTAATGTGGATAAATTTGGGAAACTGAAAGAGTTATGTAAAAAAGCTGATGTAATATTACTGCAGGAAACATTTTGGAAAGATGAAATGATGGACAGCTTTAAAACAAAATGGAAAGGAGGAATTTATTATAATAACGGAAAAGGGGGGATAGGGAAAGGAGTTGCTGTTTTATGTAAAAGAAACACGAGTGATGATGTTGAAATCATATACAAGGATAAAGAAGGAAAATGCATTATTGTGAAAATGGCTATAGGAGGGGAAACATTTTTTCTGTGTAATGTACATGCACCAAATGCAGAGGCAGAAAAGAAAATGTTCTTTAATCATTTGAATGGCCTGATAGAAAAATGGGAGAGGGTTATTCTAATGGGTGATTTCAATACAGTTTTCAGTAGAATGGATATAACAAATGACATTGTTTATAAAAGAGATAGTGGGAGAGAAGAATTGCTTAAATTAATGGATAAATATTATTTAATAGACATATGGAGAGAGATGAATGAGGGTATAAAAGACTTCTCAAGACGACAGCTGGTAAAAGATCAAATGAAACAAAGTAGAATAGACTTTATGTTGATTAAAAGGAATATGAGGAGAAAGACTGATAAGATATATTATAAGATGACTTCTTTAAGCGACCATGGAATGTTAATGGTACATTTAAATGAAACAGAGGTGGAGAGAGGAAAGGGGGTATGGTGTTTAAATAATGAACTTTTAAAAGATGAAGGGTATAAAATGAAGATAGAAGAAATTATAATGAATGAGAGAAGGAATAGAATGTATGAAGAAGATAAGAGGGTATGGTGGGATAATGTAAAGTATGAGATAAATAAATTTTCAATAAGGTACAGTAGTTTGATACAAAATATTAAGAGGAAAGAGGAACTAACAGTTAGAAATGTTTTGAAAGAAGAGTTACAAAAGGAGAATGGGGATGTAGAAAAGATTTTAGTATATGAGAGCAGACTAAAGGACATTGAAGAAGAAAAATGTAGAGGTGCTATGATAAGGAGTAGAGCAAAACATGTAATAGAAGGAGAAAGGTGCACAAAATTCTTTTTTAGCTTAGAGGAAAATAGACAAAAGGCTGATACAATAAAGGAGGTTCTAAAACAGGATGGAAGTAGAACAAAAGGAATCAAAGAGATATTGGGAAGTGTAAAAGAGTTTTATGCACATCTTTTTAAAAGTGAAGGGACACAAGAAGAAGAAAAGCAGTTTTTATTTAGTAAGATTAAAACAAAAGTAACTAAAGAAGATAAAGAAAGGTGTGATATGGATCTTTTAGATGAAGAAATAGAGGTAGCAATTTCACAGTTGAATAATGGCAAAAGTCCAGGAGCAGACGGATTGACCAGTGAATTTTATAAGGCTTTCAAGATAACATTAACACCGGTTTTAAAATAAATATATAAGGAAATATATGATAAAGGGGAAGCAAGTCAATTGATGAGAGTAGGAATGGTGAAATTAATTTTTAAGAAAAGAGGTGACTCAGCAGATTTAAAGAACTATAGGCCTATATCAATGTTAAATACGGACTTTAAAATATTGGCCAAAGTCTTGGCTAATCGATTAAAGCATGTTTTACCAGAAATAATAACAACGAATCAGGCATATTCAATTATAGGGAGAGAAATTACAGATACGGTAAGTAATTTAAGGGATAAACTAAGTTATATGATAGAAAGTAAAAAGGAGGGATACATGGTTAGTATAGACTTAGAAAAAGCCTTCGATAGGGTAGAACATGATTTTTTATTTGAACTTTTAGAGAAATTTGGTTTTGGCGATAAGTTTGTAAAATGGATTAGGTCTTTATATAAAGATGCAATTAGTTTTGTGAAGTGTAATGGTTTTATGACAGATGTTTTTAGCATAACAAGGTCAATAAGACAGGGTTGCCCTTTATCTGCATTATTATATAGTATTGTAGCTGAACCTTTAGGTTTAGCAGTTGCAGAAGATGAAAATATTAAAGGAGTTGGCTTTGGTGGAATGAGGAAAGAACAAAAAAATTACCAATACGCGGACGACACAACTTTAATTTTAAAGGATATTAAGAGCATTGAAGGAGCTATGGGGAAAATACAAAAATATTGTAAGGGTTCAGGAGCAAAAGTAAATATAGATAAAACTATAATGATGAGAATAGGAACGGCAAAACGATTACCTGACTATCTTAATTTTAAAGAGGAGACAGAAAACATGAAAATTCTGGGAATTCGAATTGGGAAGGAGGAAAAGAAAACTAGAGACATAATATGGGATGAGATTCTAGGAGGAATTGAGAGAAGATTGACATTTTGGAGACAAAGATTTTTGAACCTGAGAGGGAAAATTTTAATTGTGAATGCTCTGATGCTGTCAAAAATATGGTATGCTTTAGAGGTAACTCCATTACCAATTTGGGTTTATAAGAAGTTGAAAACATGTATTTTAAAGTTTATATGGGATGGCAAACCAGCAAAGATAGCATACGATACAATGATAGGGTCTGTTGAGATGGGGGGGTTTAGGTTTGTTAGATCCTGTTTTAAGAATGAAGAGTCTGAGGGTTAAGATAATGAAGAAGTTCTTAAATAAGGATAACAGGCAAGAGTGGAAAGATGGAATGGAATTTTTTCTAAATAAGTGTGGAGGTCTTAATATGGGCGAGGGAATAATATGGATGAAACTGAAGGAACATATGTTAAAGGGTATACCAGAATTCTATAGAGAAGTTTTAGGGGCGTGGAAAGAATTTTTACCGACAGTTGTGTATAAGCCAGAAGGAATGAAAGAGTTTTTGAATCATCCATTGTTTCTAAATTCTAATGTGTTATATGACGAGAAGGAATTATATTTTAAACAATGGATTGCATCTGGGATAGTTAAAGTTAGAGATATTTTGTATGAGGTAATAGATGGCTTTATACCACTTCAAGGTATAATAGATGGAATTGAGGGGATTGGAGAAGAGATAGCAAGGGGTATAGTAAAACAACAATTTGACAAAATCAAAAAAGCAATTCCTAAAGAATGGATAGAAGGAATAGAAAAAAGGAATGAAGGAAAGGGAAAGGTTGAAGTGTTATTAAAAGAAAGCGGGAATAAATATTCAATTCAATCATGTTCCCTAAAATTTTTTTTATAATTACTTTAGAATGATGGTATTTGTTCAACCAATAGCAAATCGTTTTTGGACTAGGTTATTCCCAGGGACTGAAACTGAAAACATTTGGGGAAATTTAAAGGGGGGGTGAATTACTGTTTCATGCATACTGAGTTTTTTACACTGTTAAAGAGTTGGATTCCCATGCTTAACATGGTCAAAGTTTCAAAAGTTTAGTTGTACGTTTGAAGGAGTATTTTTGTTCCAAAAATTGTCCTTCCGGTTTGTCACAAGTTTCGGAAAGTTTTTTTCGAGTATGGCTCTGTCTGACGTAAGAGAGGGCGGAATTTCCTTATATGGGTCCTAAGGGCACTTCTCCGGTAAGATCGAGGGCGCGCGCGCACTCGTAAAACAGAGCAAGAGAGTGAAAGCAGTTCGCCATCAAAGCGCCCTGCCCGGCTTTTGGGAAGTCAATGTCACCAAAGAAGTGTGTTTTTAGTTGCCAGGGCAAGACAACCCTGCACAGATTCCCAAAGAACCCGGCGTTAAGGCACCCGTGGATGGAGTTTGTTTTCCTGAGCATAAACGGAGTTGTTGTTCCCTGCATTTCGACGATGATTGTTTTATAAACAAAGCCCAGATCGATGGATTTGCAGATCGTCTAATGCTTAAGGATCGAGCAGTCACAATGATAAATGTAAGCTGCTCGTCCCCAAGTAAAGGGAGTGGCAACGCTAGTAGCGTCCACAGTGTTTTCCTCATGATGTGTCGGGGAAGAGAAACACCTGTGTTTCATTATCAATCAGGGATCAAAGCCATAAAGGTATGATGAATTTGTTGTTTGGGAGGGTTTTTGTGCGTGCTGCTGAGTTCTTTGCCGAGGCTGCCGTGCCGGGACGTGGGTTGGAGATAGACGCGTGTGACTGGGAGGGATATTTTGTTGGGGCTTTTCCCCGGTAAGTTTGGCGGTATGGTATTGAATAAGAGGGCCAGGGGACAGGGTAAATTGGATGATAAATGGGAACGTAATATATACAAAGTAGCGTCACAACCTAATCAAGATATACCTGTTTATGTGGTTAAGAAGGAAAGGGGTGATGGTGGCGAGAGAGTGTTGCATCGCAATATGTTAAGCCCATGTAAGTTTGAAATTTCCTTGCCCTCAGAGGAGGAAGAAGTAGAGGTATTGCATTCTAATTCTGATGTCAATCCTATGAACAGTAATTGATGTATGTATCCTTGGGTGGGGGGCGGTCTTACAGGTCTGCCAGTACCCACACAAAAGGACGGAGAGACTGCCCGTAATATGGACATTGAAGAAGCAACCTGTAATATGGACACTGATGTAGTAACATTACAGACTGCACAGGGGGAAAATCCCTCATGTTCACCTGCTTCACAGGTCGAATGTTCAAGACGGTCCACTCGGGCCACGAAGGGCCTGTTGCCTCAACGTTATAGAATGTGAAGTATTCGAGCGTGAATGTGCGGACACATTTAAAGTAGGGGGGGCGGATGTAAGCTGCTCGTCCCCAAATAAGGGGAGTGGCAACGCTAGTAGCGTCCACAGTGTTTTCCTCATGATGTGTCGGGGAAGAGAAACACCTGTGTTTCATTATCAATCAGGGATCAAAGCCATAAAGGTATGATGAATTTGTTGTTTGGGAGGGTTTTTGTGCGTGCTGCTGAGTTCTTTGCCGAGGCTGCCGTGCCGGGACGTGGGTTGGAGATAGACGCGTGTGACTGGGAGGGATATTTTGTTGGGGCTTTTCCCGGTAAAGTTTGGCGGCCGCCATCGATTTCCTTGAATGCGTGAACCCACGTCCGGTAGCGGGTAAGGAAGCCAGCAGTACACTCTCATTTTTAAGGTTATTGATGTGTGTCTTGGTAGTGCTATGTTCGCTGGGGAGGCCTTATTTATGTGTGTGATTACCGGTCCCCCAGCGCCATTTGTGTGTAAAGTGAGTGCGTGTGTGTAAGGGGGTAGGAGAGCAGGTTACCTCCCATATGACTCTTATACTGTACAGCTATTGACGACGTCTATGTATTTAGCGTGAGTGGTATTGATGGTATGTCCTGATATTTGGTGTGTATTTATTGGTGTGGTATTTAAGTGATTTATACGACTTTATATGAGGTTTGCAGTGCAATGAAATTATGCGTGTTATGGGTGATCACATGAATTGATTTAATGCATGTATTTAACAACCTTGGTAACCTCGTGCTGAATATATTGTCCTGTTTGATTGATGCTTTATTTCTCTTTAAGCTTATTGATTAAATGTTATCATTAATTACAAATACATGATTATAATCGTACCTGTCATTGCATCAACCTGCTGTCCCCCCCTGGGTTTTACTATTATGCTTGTCCAAAAATAAAATTGTTATATTTATATCTAAGAAATTGTGTACTTGAGTGTTTTCCTTGGTTGTTGAGCCACAGAAAATCATTGGTCCAGTAGAGAACCTGTAGTTCACTCTATTCTATTGGGGTGGTTACATAAAGGTTCGCGGTCGTTGGAACCGGACGGTGAGTAAAACTGTTGAACAAATGTCTCTGTGTGTTGTTAGCTATCGGCGCGTTAGCACAGCTTTAGCTTCGCCCACACGGCCCGCCCCCAGCCGCTCGTTTTTTTCCGGAAAGACTCGGTACAGCCAATCTTTCAATTAAAAATATAATAAAACAAAATACTTTTTGGAGATATGAAGGATGCAATATTACTCTATAGGTACTCAAGATTAACAGGAGATTGAGTGAAAATGAGCATTTCACCCCCCCCTTTAAGAATAAGATACATGGATCCAATGATTGAGAATTTCAATTTTCTATTAAGGCATAATGTTATTTATACAAAAATGAGACTATGTAAAATGAGGTTTGCACAGAACGCAAGATGTGATGTTTGTAAAAATGAGGATGAAGGGTTTTTACATTTGTTTCTATTTTGTTCGAATCTTCAGGATTTTATGAGAAAGATAAAAAAATTTGTAGAAGGAATCTTGGAAGAAAGAATTGAACCACAAAGTGAAAGGAATTTTTTCTACTTGGACTAAAAGGAAGGGGGGGAAATAAATATATAGTCAACTTTATTCTAAATGTGGCAAGATATGCAATATGGTGTAGACGAAATGTCATGAAGGGAAAACAAGGTAACATTAATATGTGTTTTTTCTTTAAAATGAAGCTGGAAGGTCATTTGCAGATCTTGTTTGAATATTTCAGCTTGAATGGACAAACTGGGAGGTTTTACAAAACAATTGGGAATGACACAAGAGTAAAGGAATGTTTTTATGAATATAAGATAAATACCACTTTGAGAATGCCTGATCTCGTCTGATCTCGGAAGCTAAGCAGAGTCGGGCCTGGTTAGTACTTGGATGGGAGACCGCCTGGGAATACCAGGTGCTGTAAGCTTTTTTGGTTTAAAAAAAAAAAAAAGAGTCTAAGAGTTTGTTCAAAAATCCTGAAATATTGTCTGAGTTTCTTCCAAAAGCCCAGTCTTGGCAGCAGAGTTTCTTCAGAAAGTGAAGAATTTCACTTTTTTTGAATTTCTTCAAAAAGGCCGTTTTTGGCAGCAGATTTCGCTTACGGCCATACCACTTTGAGAACGCCCTAGTGGTTACAGGAAGTGGTACAGCAAGAGAAGCAAGGAGGAAGAAGTAGAGTGTTTGTTTGGAGTGGAGGAATATATCTTTTTATTTTGTTTGAAAGAATTTTGACAAAGGAGTGCTTGCGTTTTGGGGTCATTTAATCCTCAAACAGCGCTTGCTGTTTGGGGATAGATACCTCGAGCAGCAAAGCAGGAGAAATGGTTGGACAACAAGAGACGGGAAGAGGTCGAAACATGGTGGAAGTGAGAGGTGACGAACGCAGCTACAGTAAAGAGCTGACGGTGTTGGTGGAGATGGAAGGGGAGGACAGAATCACAATGATGGAATTATTGAAGAGTGTGAAAGGAGAATGCGGAGGAGTGATTGGATGCAGATACAAAACTCCAAAAGAATATGAACTAACAATGGAGGACGGGAAAGCAAAAGAGAAAATTCTGGATGGTCTGAAGATCAGGAATAGTCGTGTGATGGTGAAGGAAGTGGATTGCATGGAGGTGGTCGTTTCTTTCCTAGGACTGCCCATGTATATTCAAGATGAAGAAATCCTGAACAAACTGAAGGACTGGGGAGTAACAGCGGCGTCAAAAATAAAAAGGAGGATGTGGCCGGGAACGGACATTGCAGATGGGAAAAGGTTTTTAAAAGTTAAATTCAACAACATTGTAAAATCATTGCCCTACTCGACGAAATTTGAAACGCTTGGTGGGACGGAGCACTTCAGGGTGTTACATGATCGTCAAGTGAAGGTTTGTCGCCTATGTATACAACCTGGGCATGTTGTGAGAGACTGCCCGAGCTTTAGATGTTTTAGATGTGACAAACAAGGACACTATGCAAGAGAGTGCAAAGAGGAGAATTGCGACATGTGTGGAATGCGGCCAGGACTATGTGTGTGTGAAACGCTGGCAGCAGCAGAAGACGGGAACACCGGGGAGATTTTGTCAGATCTGTACGAGGTGGAGGAGAGCAATGAAGAGGAGAACGCAGAAGGAGAGGCGAGTACAAGCACCTGGGGAAAGGAAAAAGGAGAGGAAAAAAGAGAGGACATTGAGAGCGAGAGCAGCCAAGAGGATGCAGGTTCAAGGCAACGGATGAGAGAGAGAAAGAAGAAAGAGAGTACACCAGGCAAAGAGATGGTTCCAAGAGACCTGGAAAGTGAAGATGGGGACAGGAAAAAGGAAAAAAATGGCGACGAAGGAGGAGCCAAAAGCCAGGGAGGCAAACATTGGGAGGAGAAAAGTATGAAGAAGAACGAAGGGGGAGGAAAGGAGAAGGAAAAAACAGAGAATCCTGTGACAAATGTGGAGGAAGACATGGACACGAGTGAGGGGAAAAGTGTGCTGAGAAAAAGAAAGAAGAAAAGAGCTGAGGAGCATAAGGAGGAAAGTAAGAGTTTGACTTAATCTGAATGAGTATAAAACTTTTTAAAAATGTGATAATCCTTATGTGGGGTGTTATGAACATTGCATGTCTAAATGCTAATGGGCTAAGAGACCTAAACAAATTTGAGAGAGTGAAAAGACTGTCAAAAGCCGAAGTGTTATGTCTACAAGAGACACACTGGACAGAAGACATAATGGATGATATAAAAAAGAGATGGGAGGGGGAAATTTTTGTGAGTCACGGAAATGTAAAAGCCTGTGGGCTGGCGGTTTTGATAAGAAAAGATAAAGTACAAAATGTGAAACAGATCTATAAAGACGGAAGCGGGAGATTGTTAGGGCTTGAATTTATGTTTTGCAATGAACTGTTTAGATTCATAAACATTTATGCACCAAACATAGAGGTTGACAGAAAAGATGTCTTCAACGAAATTAAGAAAATATGTAAGGGGAAGTGCATAGTGGTTGGGGATTTTAATGTGTGGTGCACGAGATTGGACGCTTCAAGTAGTGCCAATTTTAAATCTGATGGGTCAAGAAAGATTTTAATAGAGTGGATGCGGAATGAAGATTTTGTTGATGTGTGGAGGGAAGAGAATCCTTATAAGAGAGAATTCTCGAGAAGACAAATGGTGATGGGTAGCCTTAAACAGAGTCGTATAGATTTATGTTTAACGAAAAGGGAAATGTTGAAATATGTCAGAAATGTCAAATATAAGTTTGTTGATGTTAGTGATCATGCAGTGATGACAATCAAGGTGGGTGTAACTAGAGAAGAGAGGGGAGGGGGAGTGTGGTGTTTAAATGCTATTTTGTTAAATGAAGAGCCATATAAGAAAAGTATTTTAAAATGTATAAATTATGAAATGCAGAATCCTCTATTTAAGGAAAATATATGTGAATGGTGGGAAGGAAATTAGGCGAAAATAAAAAAGAGAAGCATTAGGTATTCAAAACAAAGAGATTTTATGAGGAGAAGTAAAGCAGAAGCAATGAAAAATGCTTTGAAAGAAGAAGCGGAAAAAATAGAAAATAATCCTGAGTATGGTGAAGAGGGCTTTGTGAGGCTAAAAACGGAATTAGAGGAGTATGGAAAAGAAAAAAGCAAGGGAGCAATTATAAGAAGCAGAGCTCAGTATGCTTTGGAACGAGAAAGAAGTACAACATTTTTCCTCAATCTAGAAAATAAAAAGCAGAGGAGAAAGCATATTGTAGAGTTGGAAAATGGAAAAGGTGAAAAATAAATGACTTTGTAGGGATAATAGAAGAAGTAGAGAATTTTTATAAGGAATTATTCAAGAAAGAGGGTGTAAAACAAGAGTGTGTGGATGAAGTATTGAGTACTGTGAATGTGAAGCTAGATGAGGATGAGAAGAATATGTGTGAAAGAGATATAGATATTGAAGAAATAAAGAGTGCAATAAATCAGACAAAAAAGAATAAAAGCCCGGGTTCGGATGGTTTAACGCATGAGTTCTACAAGACTTTCATAGGGACCTTAGCGCCAATATTGTTAAAGATATATAAAAGTATGGAGGAGAGAAGGGAGGTGCCAGAGTCAATGGGGTTAGGAGTGATTACGATTCTGTACAAAAATAAAGGTAGCCCGCTTAGTTTGGGAAATTACAGACCGTTAAGTCTTTTAAATACAGATTATAAGATTTTAACAAAAGTTTTAACCAATAGAATAAAAGGAGTAGTGGGGAATATAATATCACAAAATCAAGCATACAGTATACCGGGAAGGGACATCACAGACACAATTTGTACAATAAGAGATGTAGTAGATAGTTTGGATAAGGATGGGGAAGGGGGGATAGTTTTATGTATAGATTTAAACAAGGCATTTGATAGGGTAGAACACAGTTTCATTGAACAAACGATGAGAAGATTTGGATTTGGGGAGAGGATTTTAGGGTGGATAAGTCTTTTATATAATAATGCAAAAAGTTGTGTAAAGATAAATGGTGTTTTAACAGATCCCTTTCCTTTGGAAAGATCAGTAAGACAGGGATGCCCCTTATCTGCTTTGTTGTACTCAATAACAGCTGAACATCTGGCAACATTAATAAAAAAAGATAAAGAGATAAGAGGAATTCCAATTCCACATGGAAAGATGAGTTTAATACACCAGTATGCAGACGACACAACATTTACAGTCAGAGATATTGAGAGTATAAATAAAATAATGAAACACATGGAAACTTATGGGAAAGCATCAGGGGCAAAAATAACCATTGACAAATCAGAAATAATGAGTATTGGAGGAGTAGATATAGGTAGGTGTGATATTCCTTTTAAAGTTACAAGTGATCATATGAGAATTTTAGGTGTGAATATAGGTGTTAATGCAAAGGAAGCTAGGGATGCTACGTGGACTGGAATTTTAAATAAAATGAAACAAGTGCTACAGTTTTGGAGGTTAAGAGATTTAAGATTGAGAGGTAAGGTAGTAGTTGCAAATTCTTTAGTAATTACCAAATGTAATTATGTGATTGGCGCAGTTGATTTACCAGACTGGGTACTGAATGAGATGAAGGAGGTGGTGAATATTTTTTTGTGGGGAGGAAAAGGGGTAAAAATATCAACAAAAACATTAATAGCAGATTATGCGGTGGGAGGTTTGAAGCTGATTGATATAGATGTAAAAAGAAAAGCAATAAGAGTGAAAATGATAAAGAAGTATTTGTATGATAAAGTAGATTGTGGATGGAAGGGATTCTTGAGAGATTTTTTAGACAAAAGTGGTGGATGTGGAGAAGAAGGGGTATTTTTAGCATTAAAGAAACCAATGGTTGAAAAGATACCACTATTTTACCAAGAAGTTTTTAGTGCATGGGCTGAGTTTTTGGTTAATATAGGGTATGAGTGCGAAAATATTAATCAAATACACAACCAGCCCATATTTTTGAATCCCAAGATAAGGATGAAAGGGAAAAAGTTTTATAACAGATTGTATATGAAAGCGGGAATAAGACAAGTCAAGGATATAGTATATGAATATGTAAGGGGTTTTCTTCCAAATAGGGCTATTTATGATTGTGTTGTGGGATGGGATGAGGATATTGAAAAATCAAAAGTTGACTGTGTATGTGAAAACATCAAAGCAAGTCTGCCTAGGAGTTGGGTAGAAAGGATAGAGAAAGAGGTGATGAAAGTTGGAAATTGGGGAATTCCAGACATGTATATTGTGAAAAATGATGAGAAGAAACATTTGGCTGTGGTAACCATGAAAGAGATATACAAGATATTGGTGGAAAAGGAAATTAAATTGCCTGCATCAGAAAGTGTATGGCCAAAAGTTTTTCCAGATCTTAATGTGAAGACAATATGGAAGAACTTAAGTGTGAAGTATAATGGGCTGGATTGTGAGAATTTAGATTTTAAACTTAGACATAATAGGATATATACAAAGGTGGTGATTCATCAAATTAATAAAAACGTGAATAGAGAATGTGATGTATGTAAGACTGATCCTGAAACTCTAATGCATATATTTTTTGCTTGACGCATTTCATGAAAAATTGAAAAAATTGATCAAGGATGATTGGGGAAAAGATGTAACAGGATGTAAAAAATTGTTTTTATTTGGTGAATGTACAAATTGTAAAGATTTGGGAGTTAACCTGTGTAACTTTATTCTAAGTCATGCAAGGTATGCAATATGGGCGAGGAGGAATTTGGCATATTTTGAAAGAAAAAAAAGTGGATGTTTCTGTGATGTTTAAATCTGTGGTGAAAAAGAATGTTTATTTAATGTGGAAATATCTGAGCAAAGATACTTTTGAAAAGACTTTTATTAATGGGTGTAGGCTGATATGTGTGGATGATAAAGAAGGGTTAAGTGTAAAATTCTAAAAGGAGAGAAATATATATGGAGATTGCATACTGTTGAAGGAGGAATGTATGTTTATGGGTATATGGTTTTGATATATTTTGTGTTTATATTGTGTATTTATGTTTATGTGTTGTGAGATGTTTGGGTGGCTGTAATTCTAATTTTGTATCTGTTTGGATTTGATTGATATTATGTTGTAAAATATATATATATATATATATATATATATATATATATATATATATATATATATATATATATATATATATATATATATATATATATATATATATATATATATATATATATATATTTGATACTTTTGATAATAAAAAAAAAAAAAAAAAAAAAAAAAGAATGCCCGATCTCGTCTGAGTCTAAGAGTTTGTTCAAAAATCCTGAAATATTGTCTGAGTTTCTTCCAAAAGCCCAGTCTTGGCAGCAGAGTTTCTTCAGAAAGTGAAGAATTTCACTTTTTTTGAATTTCTTCAAGAAGCCCGTTTTTGGCAGCAGATTTCGCTTACGGCCATACCACTTTGAGAATGCCCGATCTTGTCTGATCTCGGAAGCTAAGCAGAGTCGGGCCTGGTTAGTACTTGGATGGGAGACCGCCTGGGAATACCAGGTGCTGTAAGCTTTTTAGTTTACTTCACTACTGTTCTAACCTTTTAAATATGAACATGAAAAAACAACAACAACAACAGTGCGGTTTGTTATAGAAAAGTGTATGAAACAGTATTTATTTGACTAAATTAACAGATTTATGTTACCATGGGATTTTACCTCAGGAGCCGACAAGGCCAAAATAACAAACAAAAACAACTAATTTAGAATATACCTCTTCCTGCCCTAATCCAGAAAAGAAAAGAAAAATACAATTACTTCCCTAACTCCCTAATCCAAAACAGGCACAGAAATATATCAAATTAAAAAGGTGGCATCGGTCTCCCTACCTCCAAAATTACTATGTGCAATATATACAATTAAGTTCTAACAGAACAATGTAAGGGGATAATCTATTCTCAAAGTCGTTAAACAGGCGGTGGTCCAAACACTCAACTGAACAATCCAAAGACAAACACTCTTAAATCTTTACACTCTAGCAGCAGATAACAAAGTCAGACAGAGCAAAACAGCAAGTGAGCACAAAAGGGGCTAATGAAGCAGCAACAAAGGAGGCATTTATACACGTCCAGGAGTCAGCTGATCAATCAGGGCGTGGCACCAATCAGACTGCAGGAACCAATCCGGTCTTCTTCCTGGATAAAACAAACACCTCCCACAACAGCATAAAAACACAGACAGACCAAAAGGGACGTAACAAAGCTGAATTTTCAAAATCATTACTTCAGTGTCACATGATCCTTCAGAAATATGAAAACAGTTTTTGGAAACTATGATACATTTTTTTCATGATTCTTTGATGAATAAAAATTTCAAAAGAACAGCATTTATTTGAAACATAAATCTTTTGTAACATTACACAAGCACAGTACAAGTATCAGACTGTTACATAATTAAATGGGAAAATTTAACAAGCATAATAAATACTCACATACGATTAAACAAATAACCACAGTAACATATGCAAGTACATATAAACAACTAAATAGACCATAGAAAACAAAAACAAAACAAAAAAGAACCAAAAGAAAAACAACTTATCCAGAGTTTGTCTCCTTAAAATAATCCAAAAAAGGGCTCCAAGATTTCAAGAAAAGTTCGGGTTTCATTCTAACTCTAAATTTAATCTTTTCAAGTTTGAGGGCAAAAAGTAGGTCAAAAACCCACTGACGGTAGGTTGGAGGAGATGGCAGCTTCCAATTAATTAGTATAAGTCGTCTAGCCAAAAGTGTGCAAAGTAAAATATTATCCCTCTCTAAAGCTGTAAGTTTAACATGTTCTGGGAGGACCCCAAATAAAGCTGTCAATGGGTTGGGATCTATTACTGTGGTAAGAATTTCTGAGATACAACTAAAAATTCCCCCCCAAAAACGTAATAACTTAGGACAGGACCAGAAAGAATGAAACGGAGAGGCTGGCTCCGCAACACAGCGTGGGCAGGTGGGGTCTAAATCAGGAAATATCTTGCCAAGTTGCACCCTAGACCAATGAATACGATGCACAACCTTAAATTGAATAAGCCTATGCCTAGAGCTAACTGAAGAAGAATGTATCCTTTTTAAGATAGTGTGCCAGGTTTCATCATCTAACAAAATACTTAAGTCCTGCTCCCAGAGAGATTTTAATGACCCACTAGATGGGGTTTGATTGTCATTTATTATACTGTAAATCTTTGAAATGGCACCCCTTATACATTTATGCTGGTCTAAAATACACTCTAAGACACCACTAGAAGGGGCATAGGGGAAATCCGGAAAATGTTTACGGGCAAAGCTCCGAACTTGAAAATACCGGAATAAATGTGAATTGGGCAAAGAAAATTTATTTTTAAGTTGGTCAAATGAAGCAAAATTACTATCAGTAAATAACTGATCAATTGTATCTAGACCCTGTGACTTCCAAATATTGAAAGCCCCATCAAAAAGAGAGGGTGGAAAGGAAGCGTTACTGGCAACGGGTGCGGCTGAAGAAAGACCCTTAAGCTGTAGAGCTCTGCGGAACTGAGTCCAAATCCTCAGAGAGTGTTTAACAATTGGATTCTTAATTGAGATACTATGAGTAGGAGTGATAGAAGAACAGAGCAAAGATGTCAACGTGACTGGAGAATAGCAAACAGCCTCTATTTGCACCCAAAGAGGTTTACACAGTTGCAAATCATGCCAGCACCAGTACAACAGGTTTCTAAAGTTGGCTGCCCAGTAATACGTTTGGAAGTTAGGCAAAGCCAAACCTCCCACCTCTTTAGGCTTAACAAGATGTTTTAGATTTATTCGCCTTGGCTTGTTATCCCAAATAAATGACAAGATAGTCTTTTCCAGACAAAAAAAAAAATGACCTAAGAATAAATATGGGCAAACATTGAAATAGATATAAAAACTTGGGAAGAATGTTCATTTTAACTGCATTTACCCTTCCTATCAGTGAGAGAGGAAGGGGTTTCCATGATAAAAACATAGATTTTGTGAGATCAAATAACGAACTAAAATTGGTTTTAAACAAGTCAGCGTGTTTACGAGTCACTTGGACACCCAAGTATTTAAATTGATTATTAACAACTCTGAATTGGAAATTTGAATATGAGAGACTTAGTGCAGCAGAATTTACTGGGAATAATTCGCTCTTGGAAAAATTCAATTTATAACCTGAAAAAGTACTTAACGAGTCCAATATTAAAAGAACTCAAGTAATTGAGACTAGGGGATTTGATAAAAATAAAATAAGATCATCAGCATATAAAGAAACCTTCTGCTCTAGACCAGTACGAAAAATGCCTTGCACCTCTGAGTCAGCACGTAATGCAATTGCCAAGGGTTCAATAGCAAAAGCAAATAGAAGGGGGGAAAGGGGACAACCCTGCCTTGTGCCCCGACACAGTGGGAAAGGATCCGAAATAATGTTGTTTGAGCGTACAGATGCTTTGGGGGTAGCATAAAGTAGCTTTATCCAAGAAATTAATTTTAAACCAAATCCAAACCTCTCCAAAACATTTATAAGATAGCCCCACTCAATGCGGTCAAATGCTTTTTCAGCATCTAGTGAGACCACAACTTCAGCTTTGTTGGAATGAGGTGAATACAGAACATTAAAAAGACGTCTAATATTAAAAAAAGAATGTCTGTCCCGAACAAAACCAGTTTGATCAGGTGAAATGATCCCATGTAAAGTTTTTACAAGCCGTAAGGATAATACTTTAGCTAGTATCTTGTAATCACAATTTAAAAGCGATATGGGGCCATAAGAACCACAGTCTAGGGGGGGTTTATCTTTCTTTAGAATTAATGAAATAGTTGCTTGATAGAAGGTTGGGGGCAGCTTAGAATTTTGAAGACTCTCTAAAAAAACAAAAGCAACACAGGGCATAGTAATTTAGAAAATGCTTTATAAAAATCAGACGGGAAGCCGTCAGGACCCGGGGCCTTGCCTGTTTTCAAGGAAGCAATCGCATCAGCTATTTCTTCAATTTGAATATCCTCATCCAAAAAATCACACAAAGTCTTTTCTACAGTGGGGAAATCTAATTTATCTAAGAAAGTTTTCATTAAAGATACATCTTGAGGAGATTCCGAGGTGTACAATTTTCCATAGTATTGTTTAAATTGAGAGTTTATTTCTTTATAGTCAGTGGTAGTAATTCCTGAAGATAACTTAAGTTGGGGTATCAAGAGTGACGTTTGCGATTTACGAATTTGGTAAGCTAACAATTTACCCGTCTTATCACCAAACTCATAGACCCTATGTTGAGCTCGTAAAAACAAATTCTCTGCCTCTTCCGTTGATAAAAGATCGTATTTTGTCTGCAAAATCTGACGCTCTTTATAAAGGTTGGGAGATGGGTTCAGTGAGTACTGAACATCAATAGCTGATATAGAACTAGATAATTCATCTAGTTGCCTTTTTCGCTCTCTATTTTTATAAGAAGAATATGAAATTATGCAACCACGCAGATAACATTTTAAGGTCTCCCAAATAGTAGAGTAAGCCATACCATGAGTACTATTAAGTTCAAGAAAAGAAAATATATTTGAGGAGATCAATTTTACAAATTCTTTATCCCTTAATAGACCAGGGTTAAAGGACCATTGATGATGCTTTGGGGGTGCTTTTGGAAAGCTAAGTTCCAGAACAGCTGGTGCATGATCAGATATTACTATGTTTTCATATGAACAATTCTGCAGATATGGAAGAAGTTTGTTATCTAGAAAAAAATAATCAATTCGTGAATAGGAATGATGTACTTGCGAAAAAAATGAATATTTCCTTGCGGAAGGATTTAAAAAGCGAAATGGATCACGAATACCATAGCTATGTAGAAAAGATTGAATAACTGCTGCACATTTTGAAAGAGATATAACTTTTTTCGAGGATCAAGTTGTGGACACATCACACAGTTAAAATCTCCACCCAAGATTAATGAATGAGAGTGAAGGTCAGGTATATATGATAAAAAAGAGGTAATAAAGGAAACATCATCATAATTTGGGGCATAAACATTAGCAAGAATTAGGGGGGTTGAAAACAATGTTCCTGTTACAATGACATATCTGCCCTTATGATCTGCAATTACTCGTGATACGGCAAACGGAGTGGATTTATGTACCAGAATGCCACAGCCCCTGGACTTGAACTGAAAATGTGAATGATAGACTTGACCCACCCAGTCCTTTTTCAGTCTAAAATGGTCAGAAGAACAGAGGTGAGTTTCTTGAAGAAACACAAAATTGGCTTTCAGTTTCCTAAGATGAATCAGAACCTTATTGCGTTTGACTGGATTATTCAAACCTTTACAGTTCCAGCTAACCCATCTCACCGAACCATCTTCATTAGCTCTACCACCCATCATTTAAGAAAGAAAAGAAGAAAAAAGAAAAAAAAGAGGAGACCAAAAAGATACTTGTAAAAAACACAAATAATTATACAAGGATCAGCAAGTACAGAAAAGTATGAAACAATACAAAAGAGCAATGGTCCAGTCTTGTGCTTATGAGATGAACAAAGAAACGAGAACATATTAACACACTTCAAGATCCCTAGCGCAAAGACCCGCCCCCCGCCCCCCGCCCTCACTGCCACCCCCCAACCCCGTGCCCTTGACCTAAGCTAACACTCCCCCAACTGGAGCGTACGCTACCCTGAGGAAAAACCCCAATGTGCGTGCGAGATATTGTGATTCTTACCTCGGACGCATCTCCGCAAACAAATAACAAATACAGCGAATGTAGGCTATTCTGATTCAGAAAAAAATAAAAAATAAAAATTATAATCCTATATAATTATATAAATGATAATTATAGTCAAAGAATAAATCCTAACATATTAAACCACACATCTAAATAAAGTGCTTTCAATAGTCTCTGACCCAGAGAAAATGAGACATTATAAGCTTCAGCCCGTTCATAGGTGTTTAAGCAGGTAACAGGTGTTGCTTCACAAAAGCCAGTGCCGCGGCTGGATTATCAAACATATGTTCAGTGCCGTTTTTTGTGATTCTGAAGCCGGTAAGACCTTTTAGACCGTACTTAACATCTGGCATGGACCTCAGTAGACGTTTAACCTCATAGTATGCGGCCCGCTTCTTGGCAATCTCAGGCGGAAAGTCCGGGAAGATGAACACAGTTTTGTCTCTGAACTTAAGCTGCCCACCACGGCTCGCTTTTCACCAAATATCCTCCTTGACGTCGTAACGATGGAAGCAAATAACGAAGGCTCGAGGACGGCTACCCTCCGCAGGTTTTGGTGCAAGTGTACGATGCTCGCGAGCAAGGAGTGGAGGTTCGGAAAGATCAAATATCTCCACCAAAGCATCTGCCACGAACTTCGTAGGTTGTGGGCCTTCCAAACCTTCTGGAATTCCCACCAAGCGAAGATTGGATCTGCGGGAACGACACTCTAAATCGATGCACTTAGCTTGCAGTGAGGCGACCTCTTTCTGAAGAGAAACGACCGTTGGCTCGAGAGAGTGAAGATTTGTCGTCCACTCTGAGGTAGCGGTCTCCAGGCTTGTTAAGCGCTCACTCTGGGTTTTGAGGTCTTCTTTGAAAGATGAAAATGTGTTATGCATTTCTTCTCGTATCAGGGAAATTTCGCCTCGAATTTCAGCTGCAAGCGCGTCAAATTTGGCGTGAATTCCACTTTCAAGCCTGTTAATGGCACCCATAATCGCAACACCCTCAGGGGTGGAAAGTTCAGCCATGTCCAAAGGCGAGCCGCCGGCACCAGCCGAATCGGCCTTCTTTTGTCGTTGCGTTTTAGAAGACATCGTTGGAACTCATACGACTAAGATTACAACAATATTCTTAGAAGTAAAGTAAACGTCAAATACATGAGATGTAGAAAAAGAAAAGTATAATATAACGCTGTATCAAACTATAAAACAAAATTTAAAAGCTGGTTTGCGGAGCTCCCGACTTATGCGCCCTCACATGGCAGATGCTAAACCGGAAGTCCACATTACACATGTTTTAACGTCATTTTTGATCAATTTAATGCATCCTTACTGAAAAAAATTCTGACCAACACATTTTTGAACGGCATTGTACATTCAGTAAATTGCAATACAAGCACTGTCAGAGTGATCAACAAGGTATCTCTTCATTTACCAGTCAAAGACGGAGCAACCTTCTTCTCTTATGTTTACTCCGTGCACTGTCAAGGGCTTCATCATATCTGTCGCGGTACCGGTCTTTGCAGCAATTATTTTACCGCAAATACTGCATCGCGCGCTGTTGGCATCGAGCCTGGAGAAATGTAGCCACACTTTTGATCGACTTTTCCACATCTTTACGGTATTGTGAGTGTGTGTGCTAGCGTCTCATTGAGTATGTGCGCGAGTTTGTGTGTGTGTGCTCGCGTCTCATATGAGTATGTGCGCGAGTTTGTGTGAGTGTGCTCGCGTCTCATATGAGAATGTGCGTGGACAGTTTGTGTGCGCGCGCGCGTCTCATATGAGTAGGCTATGTGCGCAGAGAGTTCCGCGCGTCTCGTGTGTGTAGAGTTTGCGTGTATGTGCGACTTTAGACGTGTCGTTGTGCATTTCATATGTATTTGTTTGAGCACTGACACTGACGAATTAACCCCTTAGGTATCGAAATCTGGTACCGAAAAACAAGTAATTTTTCGATACTCGATAGTATCGAGGAAATTCGGTCGGTACCTAAAAAGTATCGAACTCGGTACCCAGCCCTAGGCAAGAGTGAGGAGCAAAGCTAGATACACAATAGAAGGGGAAAAATTTACTATTTTTTTTTTTGACCTAGAAAGAAGAAGGGGAAGGGCAGATACAATAAAAGAACTGAAAAACAAAGATGAAGAGTCCATAATAGGAACAGAGTTACTCTTAAATGAAGTAAGGATTTTTTATGAAGACTTGTTTAGAGAGGAAGGCATAGAAGAGGAAAACAAAAATTACTTACTGCAACATATCAAAGCGAGAGTAGAAGAAGAAGACAAAAAAGACTGTGATGAGGAAATAAAGGAAGAAGAGATAATACAAGCGATAGAAAGTCTAAAAAGTAACAAAAGTCCGGGAATAGATGGAATAGTGAATGACTTTTATAAGATTTTTAAGAAGGAATTAAGTAAGATCTTAAAAGAAGTGTATAATGAAATATTTAAGAAAAAAGAGCTGGATCAAAGAATGAGTATGGGACTAATGAAGTTGATTTATAAAAGAAAAGGTGATAAAAAGAGTTTGAAGAATTATAGGCCGATTACAATGTTGAATGCAGATTTGAAGATTTTAGCTAAAATTTTATCAAGTAGATTGAAGAATGTTTTGCCAAAAATAATTGAGACAAACCAGGCTTACGGGGTGACAGGGAGGGATATAGCGGATACAACAAGTGGTATACGAGACATAATGAGTATTTTAAAGGAAAATAATAGGAAAGGATATATAATTAGCCTAGACTTTGAGAAGGCTTTCGATAGAGTGGAGCATGAGTTTTTATTTTCGTTTTTATTTTCGTTTTTAGATCGTTTTGGTTTTGGGGAGAATTTTAAAGAGTGGTTAAAGATTTTATATAGAAATATAATGACAAGAGTAAAATGTAACGGCTTTTTAACCAATCCTTTTAATGTCACAAGATCCATTAGACAAGGATGTCCATTATCAGCACAGCTATATACGCTGATAGCAGAACCACTAGGGATGTTAATTCAAAAAGATAAAGAAATAAAAGGGATGAAAATTGAGGAGGGACTAGAAGAAACAAAAGTATTTCAATATGCAGATGACACGACACTAATTGTGGAAGATTATAAAAGTGTTGAAAATGTAATGGAAAGGGTGACAAGGTTTTGTAAAGGTACAGGAGCCAAAGTAAATAAGGAAAAAAACTGTTTATATGAGATTTGGAGAAGTGTCTGATTTAAAAGAGGTTTTGGGTTTTAAAGAAGTACAAGAAATGAAGATTTTAGGAGTAACGCTAGGTAAAGATGAGAAGAGTGCAACAGATAGAATGTGGGAAGAGGTAATAGGTGCAATGAAAAACAGATTGAATTTTTGGCAAAGAAGAATTTTGAATTTGAAAGGGAAGGTTTTAATAGTGAACGTTTTAATGTTAACCAAAATGTGGTACATTTTATCAGTGGTTTCAATGCCAAAATGGGTGGAAAAAAGAGTAAACGAATATATTATGGATTTTATATGGGAGAAAAAAAACCCAAGAATAGCATACCACACACTCATTGGAAGGCCAGAGGAGGGAGGGTTGGGACCAGAGCCGCCTTAACCTAATGTTAGGCCCCGGGGCTGAGAGGTTTTGTAGGCCCCCCATCCCCTCGATTTATAGAGTCTCATTTAAAAAAAAAGTGTAATATCTAGGTAATCTACGTCACAGAATGCATTAGTTTCTTTCGAGACCTACAACAGTGAGTTTTTTTAAATATTGTTTTCAATTTTAATATTGTTATTAACATATCACTGAGCACATAAACACAAGACACAACAAGACACTTTATTTAACAACCACACACAGCAACTAAATTTCAACTTTATGCAAATGAGAAGCGATTTTCGCGAGCGACAACCAATAGGAAAGAAGCCTTACAGTGGAGCTCAGCTCCCGTCACCGTCTCGAGTGCAGTGCAGGCAAGACAGATAGAAGAAGAGTTCGAGGGCGATTTCACTGTGTTATATGATTTGACTGTAACTAACCACAAACATGGATATAGGCTATAATAAAATGATGCATGGAAAAGAAACTGTCGACAGTCTCAGTGAGTTTATGCTGGATTTAGTGCGTAAATCATTTTGTTTACAAATTAGATGCTTTGCAGTTGTTATATAGCCTACATGTTAAAGATTTTATTTTGGATGTGTTCATTGTGATTATATTGGCTGGGTTTATATAAAAGTTTATAAAATTGAAAGGATAATTGCTTGGTGCATTTGGAAACAAAGCTTGTCTATTTCTAAATGTAATCGCGTGCATCTGTCCGTGATTTGAAAAAAAAAACTTAGATTAAACACACTCGCAACAGACACACCCCAAAGCGAGACGTTAGCACTACCAACGTCCACAAGCGACTAGCGACAAAATCTGACAAGTTAAAACAATATGACCTTTTCAGCTCATCATAAACCTGAACATGGGAGGCCCCTGAACTTGGGAGGCCCCTGGGCTTCAGCCCAGGTAACCCCGTGCATTAATGCGGGCTTGGTTGGGACTTGTTGATATAGAACTAAAAAAGAAAAGTGTAAGAGTGAAGGTGGTTAAAAAATATTTGGACATTGATAAAAAGGGAGATTGGAAAATTACAATGAAACATTTTTTAGCAAAATGTGGGAATGTATTTTTAAATGATAACATTTTATGGATGAAACTCAAAAATTGGATGATGGAGGGGATACCAAATTTTTATAAAGAGGTTTTAGTTGCTTGGGTTTTTTTTCTCAAGGAGATTGATTTTAAGCCATTTGGGAGAAAACGGTTCTTAATCAACCTATTTTCTTGAACAGTAACATTGTTTTTAATGGACAAGTTTTATTTTTTAAGAAATGGTGGGAAGTATGGATAAGGCAAGTCAAAGATGTGTTGTATAAATTTAAAGATGGATTTTTGCCGTTACAAGTGATCATAGATGCTATGGAAGAGGAAAAAGAAGAATATAGAGTGGCTAGTCTGGAAAAACAATACGATGAAGTTAAAAGTGCAGTACCAAAAGAGTGGTTAGAAGAAGTTCAAAAAAAGAGAAGAAACAGAAAGCAAAGTTGATGTGTATATGAAAATGGAAGACAAAATGGTGGATTTGAGATTGTGTAATGAAGGATGTTTTATCAATGTTTTAAGAAATATATTTTTAAGAAACCCAATGCAAATCAAATGTGGTTGAGACATTTGAATGGAATTGAAGAGAATGATATTTGGAATTATATAAGGAGTGGGATTGTAAGTACAGATTTGGAGTGTCTTGACTATTTTATCAGACATATTGTAATTTTTTCGGAAATGAGGCTTTGTATAATGGGGAAGGAAAGTGATGCCATTTGTAAAATATGTAAAAAACTGGATGAAGGTATTCTACATTTGTTTTTTATTTTGTGAAAAATATTGGAAACATTTTTTCAAATGTTAAAGAAAATGATTAAGAGCTTAAGGGATGGGAAAGAAGAGAGTGACTGGAATCAAACTTTAATTTTGGGAGTGAAGGAAAAATGCAAGAATAAAAAAGTGATAGAGTTGTTATTGGTTTTGGCGAAAAGTGCTATATGGAAAAGGAGGGATTTAGGAAAGAGTAAAGGGTGTGTATTTGATCTGTGGAGATTATTTAACTGTAAGGTTGAGGAGTACATTTTAACACTGTGGAATTATTTTAAAATGGAAAAAAAGAGATGCTGTTTTACAAAATATTTTCAAAACAAGTGGAGGAAGTGTTAAAAGGAAATGGGATTGAAATGCCAGAAAATGGATGTATGTTTTGATTTTGATGTATTTTGTTGTATATGAATGATGAATTGTATATGCTCAAATGTAATTTAATTGTAATTTTTATTTCATTCATGTAATGAATTTTAAACTTGTATAATAAAAAAAAATAAAATAAATAAAAAAAAAGAACGCCCGATCTCGTCTGATCTCAGAAGCTAAGCAGGGTCGGGCCTGGTTAGTACTTGGATGGGAGACCGCCTTTAAGCTTTTTAGTAAAAAAAAAAAAAAGAAAAAAAAAAAGAACGCCCGATCTCGTCTGATCTCGGAAGCTAAGCAGGGTCGGGCCTGGGGTGCTTTTCCCGAAAGCATCGTTGGCCAACTATGGTCGCAAGTTCCGTCGTTACCAATAGAGTTCAATGGACATTGCGATGAACTTGCGACCATAGTTGGCTAACGATGCTTTCGGGAAATGCACCCCTGGTTAGTACTTTGATGGGAGACCGCCTGGGAATACCAGGTGCTGTAAGCTTTTTAGTTTACTTCACTAATGTTCTAACCTTTTAAATAGCCCATTTTTGGCAGCAGATTTCGCTTACGGCCATACCACTTTGAGAACGCCCGATCTCGTCTGATCTCGGAAGCTAAGCAGAGTCGGGCCTGGTTAGTACTTGGATGGGAGACCGCCTGGGAATACCAGGTGCTGTAAGCTTTTTAGTTTATAAAAATAAAAAAAGAAAATAATTTTTTTTTAAAAAAAAGTCTAAGAGAGTTTGTTCAAAAAGCCTGAAATAGTCTCTGAGTTTCTTCAAAAGGCCCAGTCTTGGCAGCAGAGTTTCTACAGAAAGTCTGAAAAAATCTATGAATTTCTTCAAAAGAGCCGTTTTTGGCAGCAGATTTCGCTTACGGCCATACCACTTTGAGGGCACTCTAGAGCAAACAGGAAGTGAGTTGGCAGTTTGTTGTGTGCAGTAGGTGAGACAGGCTCACCAATTTTCCGTTTAATTTTGTTGTGTTTTTTGAAAATAATAGTCTATTTGCTTTATTTTTTTTGTTTGTTTGAGTTTTCCTCCCAGCAGCTTACGCTGTTTGGGGGGAGTTTAATCGTGTTTTTGTTATTTTATTTAAAATGTATGGATTAACGGCAATGACCACAGCAATGGCAGAAGGAACACCAATTGGAAATGAAACTGGACTGGATCAAAGACGACGAGCTGGACATGGAAAGGATAAAGAAGTAAGGAAAGAAAAAGTGAAAAGAGTTTATGCAAAAGAAGCAACATTTACAGTGGATTTAACAGATGTGAGTGACGCAAGGGCGGAAGATATTATCAAAGCGGTGACAGAGAAAATTGGAGATGGGAAAATCTTGGCGGTTTGACCTAAACAAATGCATAAATACGAGGTGACGTTGGAGAAAGAAGAAGACACGGAGGAGCTGATGGATGGACTAATCATCAAAGGGGAAAACTGTGAGGTACAAAAACTCCAAAACAGAGACTATGTGGTTTCATTCATGCACCTGCCTGTTTATATGGACGATGAGGACATTTTAAAAAAACTGGAAGGATGGGTTTTTTTCCCTGTCTCTAAGATAAAAAGGCGAGTCTATCCGGGCACAAGTATCAAGGATGGAACGAGATTTGTAAAAACCAGGTTCCCCAGAGAAGTGATCTCACTCCCATATAGCACTAAGCTTGAGACGGCAGAAGGACCACAGTACTTTCGGGTGATGCATAGTCATCAGGTTAAGACCTGCAGACTGTGCATGAGCCCGGACCACATTGTGAAAGACTGCCCGGATTACAAGTGCTACAAGTGCAGTGAGAGGGGACATTTTGCGAGGGACAGCAGAGCAGTGAAGTGCCCGGATTGCAAGGAAGTGCTCAACAAATGTGAATGCTGGATGAGAAATGAGGACGAGGAAGAAGATGGAGTAAATAGGCAGGTGCATGAGGGAGACAGCGAAAAGGAACAGGAGGAAGGAACAACGATGTCAAAGGTAGATGTAACAACAGAAAAGGACGAAGGAGAACAGAGAGAGGAATGTAACTCACAGGAAGAACAAGAACAACAAGATGACCAAGTAGAAATGCAAACATACATGCCGGAAGTCTGTGGAATTTCTATGGATGGAAGCGAACAGACAAAAATTGTAAATGATCAAAAGACTGCTGAGAGTGACAGAGAAGAGGAAAAAGAGGACCAAAAAGTGAAACTAATGAAAAGAAGGAGATCAATTAAGGTAAAACCATGTTTGGGGGTTGCAAGGAAAAAAAAAACAGTTAAAGAGGACACATTGAGAAATGTGAATAGGTATGAACTGCTAAAGGACTTTGGGAGATGGAATGATAAATGTACAGTTATTTGCATGTTTTTCTCTGCCTCATGGTTCTGAGGATTGTGACTTTTAATGCGTGAGGTCTTTTAAATGTCAACAAATTTGATAAAGTAAAAGAAAAGTGTCAACAAGAGGATATAATTTTGCTACAAGAAACAAACTGGAGAGAGGGGTGTATAAATGAAATGAGAAAAAGATGGAAAGGAGAATTCTTGTATAATAATGGGGATGACAGATATGGCAGAGGGGTGGCGATTTTAATAAGAGAAAATAGTGGTATAAATGGTAAAGAAATATATAAAGACAAAGTGGGAAAATGTATGGCAGTGGAAATTACCTTTGAAGAGAAAACCATTTTATTTGTTAACGTACATGCACCAAATGAAGAAAAGGAAAAAAGAGAATATTTTAACATGGTTAAGAGATTTTTAAGGAATTATAAAGATATTATTATGCTGGGGGATTTTAATACTGTTTTTAGCAAACAAGATATGGCAGATGGTATGGTTTTTAAAAGTGACAGGAAGGAAAGAGTTAAAGTCATTGATGGAGGAGAACAATATGATAGATGTGTGGAGGGAAAGGAATGAAAAGAAAAGGGAATTTTCTAGAAGACAAATTGTAGGGAATTTTATGTGTCAAACAAGAATAGATATGGTTTTATGTACAAGGAATACAGAAGGTTTTATAGAGAAGTTAAGGTATGAAGAAACAAGTTTGAGTGACCACAAGCCGTTTTTTGTACAGTTGGATTGGGATACAGGAAAAAGAGGGCCGGGTGTATGGGTTTCAAATACAGACATTTTAAAAGATGAACATTATGTTTTAACAATAAAAAAGATGTTTGAAGAAGAAAAAGAAAGTAGGATGTATGTAGAAGACAAAAGAATTTGGTGGGAGAATGTAACATTTTTTGTGAAAAAAAAATCACTATAAAATATTGTACGTTAAAACATAAATGTAAAAGAAATAAAGAAAAAAAAATAAGAGAAAGGTTGGAGAAGCAAATACTGTAGATGATGAAGTGCAAGATGTACAAAAAAATAAAAGAAATACAGGAAGAACTGAAAGAGATTGAAGAAAATAAATATAAAGGAGCAATGTTGAGAAGTAAAGCAAAATATTTGGTAGAAGGGGAAAAATGTACAAAGTTTTTTTTTATTTGGAAAGAAAAAAAGGAAGATCAGAAATGATAAAAGGAATAAAAAAGGCAAATGGTGAAATAATAGAAACTAGATTAAAAAGTTTGTCGAGACAAACTTTAAGTTGGCTTGAGAAAGCCGGACCAGAAAGTTTAAAGAAGTTTAAAATAGTTTGGAGTTTAAATTAGTTTAAAGTTTAAAGTAGTTTAAAGTTTAAATTAGGTAGTTTAAAGTTAAAAAGTTGTTGGGGGTTTTCTAGTGGGTTGCTAAGGTGTTCTCGGTGGTTGCTAGGCGGTTGCTAGGGTGTTCTGGGTGGTTGCTATTGTGTTGCTAGGTGGTTGCTAAGGTATTTTGGGTGGTTGCTAGGGTGTTCTGGGTGGTTGCTATGGTGTTGCTAGGCAGTTGCTAAGGTATTTTGGGTAATTGCAAGGCGGTTTCTAGGGTGTTCTGGGTGGTTGCTAGGGTGTTGCTAAGCGGTTGCTAGGGTATTTTGGGTGGTTGCTAGGGTGTTGCTAGGCAGTTGCTAGGGTGTTCTGGGTGGTTGCTAGGGTGTTGCTAAGCGGTTGCTAGGGTATTTTGGGTGGTTGCTAGGCGGTTGCTAGGGTGTTCTGGGTGGTTGCTAAGGTATTTTGGGTGGTTGCTAGGGTGTTCTGGGTGGTTGCTAGGGTGTTCTGGGTGGTTGCTATGGTGTTGCTAGGTGGTTGCTAGGGTATTCTGGGTGGTTGCTAGGCGGTTGCTAGGGTGTTCTGGGTGGTTGCTAGGCGGTTGCTAGGGTGTTCTGGGTGGTTGCTATGGTGTTGCTAGGCGGTTGCTAGGGTATTCTGGGTGGTTGCTAGGCGGTTGCTAGGGTGTTCTGGGTGGTTGCTATGGTGTTGCTAGGCGGTTGCTAAGGTATTCAGGGCGGTTGATATGGTGTTACTAGGTGGTTGGTAGTTGTCACAGATGGTTACTATGGAGTTTTTATAGAGTTCTTAGCATGATCTTGGCATGATTTAGCACTTAACTAATCGCTATTAGCATGTAGCTATTCACTGCTAGCATGTGTAGCATGTTGGAAGTGCTGTTTGCTAGCATGAGTCAAAAAAGCCAAACCTCATCTCTATACGATATTCTGATACAGAGATATAGGTCTTGCAAAACGGTTGCTAGTGTACTCAAGTTTGGTTGCTATGGAGTTGCTTGGGAGCTGGAAGCTTTAAACTTAAGAAGTTTAAAGTGGTTTGAAGTTTAAAGTAGTTTACGAGTTTTGAGTTTACAAGTTTACAAGTTTAAATGAGTTTAGAGTGTGTGTGCGTGTGTGTGTGTGTGTGTGTGTGTGTGTGTGTGTGTGTGTGTGTGTGTGTGAACAGGTGAGTTCTCCGATGAGCGGATGGTCAAAGCTTCCTCTCCTCTTTCACGTGGGGGACAGCTCACAGCAGTCGATAATGTGCAGGTAGGTATCTTACGGTAAGTAGGTTGACCGAGCTCCTTCCAAGCTGGTATCAGGTTCACAATGGGAGGTGGTGAACAGGTGAGTTCTCCGACGAGCGGATGGTCAAGCTTCTTCTCTTCTACACCAAGGGCAATTACAACGGTAAGAAGTGGACAGGTAGAACTACAGCAGGTCCTCCGTAAACACCGTACGAGACTTCCTCTAGGGCAGAAGGGGGCAAGCTCAGGAGCGGTGTACAACTCCCACGGGTGTCTTGGGTGGGTGAGTACTTCGCACCCTACAGATGGACTTCAGGGCTGTAGCGGACTCCCGGTCACAGGTAGAACGGCTCACGTGTGTCGTAGGAAAGACGGGGACTTCACACCGTACCGGTGGCTTCAGGGCTGTAGCGAACTCACAGTCACAGACTGAGCTGGGCTTTCTCTAGGGCGGACAGAATCATAACTTCACACAGCAGTTTAGTGTTTCTCACATGTGTCGTGGGGAAGACAGGAACTTCACGCCGTACAGGTGGGCTTCAGGGCTGTAGCGAACTCAGTCACAGACTGAACTGGGCTTTCTCTAGGACAGACAGAATCATAACTTCACACAGCAGTATATTGTTCTCACATGTGTCGTGGGGAAGACAGGAACTTCACACCGTACAGGTGGGCTTCAGGGCTGTAGCGAACTCAGTCACAGACTGAGCTGGGCTTTCTCTAGGGCAGACAGAATCATAACTTCACACAGCAATATAATGTTCTCACATGTGTCGTGGGGAAGACAGGAACTTCACACCGTACAGGTGGGCTTCAGGGCTGTAGCGAACTCAGTCACAGACTGAACTGGGCTTTCTCTAGGACAGACAGAATCATAACTTCACACAACGATATAGTGTTTCTCACATGTGTCGTGGAGAAGACAGGAACTTCACACCGTACAGGTGGGCTTCAGGGCTGTAGCGAACTCACAGTCACAGACTGAACTGGGCTTTCTCTAGGACAGACAGAATCATAACTTCACACAACGATATAGTGTTTCTCACATGTGTCGTGGAGAAGACAGGAACTTCACACCGTACAGGTGGGCTTCAGGGCTGTAGCGAACTCAGTCACAGACTGAACTGGGCTTTCTCTAGGACAGACAGAATCATAACTTCACACAGCAGTATATTGTTCTCACATGTGTCGTGGGGAAGACAGGAACTTCACACCGTACAGGTGGGCTTCAGGGCTGTAGCGAACTCAGTCACAGACTGAGCTGGGCTTTCTCTAGGGCAGACAGAATCATAACTTCACACAGCAATATAATGTTCTCACAGGTGTCGTGGGGAAGACAGGAACTTCACACCGTACAGGTGGGCTTCAGGGCTGTAGCGAACTCAGTCACAGACTGAACTGGGCTTTCTCTAGGACAGACAGAATCATAACTTCACACAGCAGTATATTGTTCTCACATGTGTCGTGGGGAAGACAGGAACTTCACACCGTACAGGTGGGCTTCAGGGCTGTAGCGAACTCACAGTCACAGACTGAGCTGGGCTTTCTCTAGGGCAGACAGAATCATAACTTCACACAGCAATATAATGTTCTCACAGGTGTCGTGGGGAAAACAGAGACTTCACACCAACTGTCTTTTCAAACCCTTTCCCCAGTTGGGCATACTCGATCTCTCGAGGCTCTGATGATGTACAATATACCAGTCTGACTCTTGGGCGAGTACACGGCAGTTAAAAGCAATCTTCCACACACCCACAGCAATTACACTCCAATATACAGCGCGGGGAAGGAGAAGGAACGTCAATTCAAACACTACAAGTCCACTCGTTAAAGTGTAATTAAGACCAGCACTCACCCTGGGTCTCGATCTAAAGAGCGAAGGATCGGCGGTGTGAGAAAGGAAGTTCTAAACACTTCTTCATAGGCATGAACTGGATTCGCTTCACCATCCGAACGGAAGGAGGAGATAAGAACGGCAGAGAATCAGTTTAATTCACTCGTTGTTATTCATACAGCGCACTCCAAGCACTTCAACCCACATCTATCTCAGTATCAAGCGTGCAATAGGAGATTCAATAATCAATTACTTATCTTCATTCTCCCATCCAGACGATGTGCTTTCCTCTTTCCCTCTCTCTTTCCGCCTTCACACACGATATTCCTTTTTCCTCGCAACAAGCCCTCAACGACACACTTCAGAGAACTTCACACACTTCAGGTCACGGTACTCCACGGGCACATTTGATAAATCCACTGCTTCCTCCTGCAACACAGGAACAGAGACAACAGAACAGGCAGACACAAGACAAGACTTATGACACTCAGCGCTCCAGGCTGATATGGATCTTTGTTTCCAGTCAATGCGGGGGTTGTGTTGATTGAGCCAGGGGTGACCCAGGACAATGGGTGTGTGATGTGAGTCCGTGATGAAAAATGATATCGTCTCTGCATGATTCCCTGAGGTGATGAGCGTGATGTTCTCGGTGGCCTGGGAGATGGTAGGTAGTGACTGTCCATTGAGTGCATGTACGGTGATTCTCTGGGGAAGTGTTCTGAGTGGGACTTGAAACTGCAGTGCAAAGGTGCGATCCATGAAATTACCTTCAGCCCCGGAGTCCACCAGTGCGGTGCAGTGATGATCGTGACCAGACCATCTAAGTCTTCCCGGGAGGATGGTGGACGTAGATGAGGACTTTTCGCCGGAGATCCCACCCGATAGTAGCCTCATGCTTACTATCGGGCTTGGCCTTTTACCGGGCAGTTGTTAGCGAAATGTCCCGCGCCCCCGCAGTACAGGCAAAGGCCAAGGGATCTCCGCCTCTCCCTCTCCTCCCGGGAAAGCCGAGCTCGACCCACCTGCATGGGCTCGGGATCGGAGGGACCGGCCGCGTCCATGCCGCTGGACCATTGATGTTCTACCCCCCCACGAGGCAGGCTGGGTGGAGCGCGTGGTCCGACCCGGGCTAATCGGGCGTCCACCCTCAGAGCCAGGTCAATGAGTCCGTTCAGTGAGGGGGGCAGGTCCAGGGCGTAGATCTCCCTCTGGACGCGGTCGGCCACCCCAAGCAGGAACCTATCCCACTGCGCTTCCTCGTTCCAGCGACACTCGGCCGCAAGGGTCTTGAACTCGATGGCATAATCCGAAACAGATCGTTCTCGCTGACGTAGTTCAGACAAGACCCTGGCAGCCTCTCTCCCCACAACCGCGCGGTCAGTAACGTGAGGACAAACGCCACTTTAGATTCCTCTCTCTCAAAGGTTCTGGGCTGGAGAGCAAAATGCATGCTGCATCGAGTCAAAAACGGCCGGCAAAAGTTAGGCTCACCAGAGTATGGCTCAGGAGTCGGGAGGCGTGGCTCGGACTGGGAGGCGGGCATTGGTGGTGTGGGAGGGACGGGCGGTGCGGCTTGCAGCTGTTGAAAACGCTGGGTCAGCTCGGACACCTGCGTGACGAGAGCCTGAATCGCGCGCGCCGCTTCTCCTTGCTGGTGGTCCTGAGCGTCCATCCTTTGAATACTTGCACGAACAAAGTCGTCCATCGTTGCTGCGGCGCCACCTGCTGCTTCCATGGAACGGTCGGATTGTTCTGTCATGATAGAATAAACAGGAAGCAATCGCAGATACTCAGAGTGATATTTATTCTCCAAAGTACACACAACAGAAAGAACAGGAAGGCGATGATTCAGACTCAGGCAGGGACTAGATGGTCTGTGGTGCGCTGGTGCGGTGATAGTGGTGAATCCCAATCCCGGTGCTGGAGTGCGGTGAACCTAAGGATGACGAACACAACGGCAGGAAGACAAGGCAAGGCGAACACAGACACGGCAACTCCACGGGGAAACAGACACGGCAGGTCACAGGACATCAACAAACAATCCGACACTGGAACAGAGAATGGTGTGAGTATATATAGGAACGGAAATGAATCGCAGCTGTGAACAGTGATTGATGATGATGATGATCAGCTGGAGCGCTGACGGACACGTGAGCGGGACAACGCCCACTCACACATAAACAACAATGACACGAGACAAGAAGAAAACAATGCATTCAACAACCGTGACAGACTGGGACATCCGAAAAAAATAAACTGCATCCATTTTTCCCTGATGCCTGGATCGTTTGGCAGCATATTCAAACATTTTGTTTGTCCACAGCCAGGAACAGCACATCTGCGTGGCATCGCGATCTCCTTGTAGACAGACCAGGGCCTGTCTACAGAGAGCCTTGGCACTTCCTATTAGCCCCATTGCATCGATCTTGGTTGCAGTTCCATTAGAATTCCACTGGAGGTGATGGCGGGCGAGTGCAGACTAAATGGGAGTCTATGGGGCTAGACGGCTAAATGTGTCTCTTTCACCCGATTGCCGTTGAGAAATCTCCGATTTTATTGTAGGTTTTGCAAGTTCAACATGGGTTATAGGTTGAAAGTTGAATGAACGAGTACTTGTGTCCTTTCGATTTCTTACAGGTTGAGTTGTTGTTGTCCATAACACGCTAGCATTCTGCTAATGAATGCTGATTGGTCAGTGAAGGACTGATTACGACCAGAGATACCGCTTGATGGCATCGTGGCATCCGAAGCGGGACCAGAAACAAACAAAACAAAAACTCTTCTAGCACGTGTGTTTACCTGCGAAAGCACCAAAGTGACTGAAGGATTGCCGTAAAGCAGCATCTCTGGTTGTACGATGTGTATGACGTCATTGACACTTTAAAAGACTTTTTAAAGCAAATAAGTGACTCTAAAAAATCTAACACCCAGCAATGTGTAATTTCTTTGCATCTCCTTTCGAATACAACATTCAAATTACTAGATATAAAAATTATATCCTGAGAAAAGTGGGTTTTGATGTGTATAGCGCCATAGACCTCCATTCATTCTGCACTCGCCTGCGAGCGCCCCCACATGGAAAGAGACGTGTTACTGCAGCCAGTCCAGAAACCGGAAGTAACCAGAGAGTGCCAATTCTCTTCCTATTAGACATTCTCTGGACCAGTGACATGCGGTCTGGGTAGGCAAAAAAAAAAAAAACCCTGCCAAAATTCAAAAATAAAAATGTTTATTAAATAAACTTGTATTTGTATTTTTACTGTTTATTCTTGTGATTTATATATGCAATATGTGTGTTATTCCACGTTATGATGACAAATGTAGCAGTTACGCATAATCAAATAAAAAACAAATCGTAGAATAAGCAGTGCTTTTACTGTCCATTCATTGCAGACGACAAGCGAAAAACCCATGTTGCGCATGCGCACTTCGATCCTGTATTCTTTAACATGTACGGCAAAAAGCACAAATCTGCTGTGCCTTTGGACGTAAACATGGTATGCCAGTAACATCTCCGTAACATATCAGACATGGACCAATTAAAATCGAGATATTACTGGACATTTGCGCAGCTAACGTCATTAACGTTACACCACAGCTGGCCTACATGCCTAATCCCCGCGCCAAATTCAAAGTCGTGATCACAGAGTTAAAAAATTTAAATTGAGAGCCAGAGACTTTGTAAACTGAAGGCCCGTAAAGACGAGTTTTACAAAGCTGTGATCGACGTCTTCACGAGGAAAGAGCGGCGGATGAATTTTATGTACAAATAATTTACCGATTGGTGAGTCAAAAACTATTTTGGGCTTAATATTGAATTGATAAATGTGGTTGAATTAATGCAAGCCATTTGCCTTCATATTCAAGTGAGCAGTGTGTGATTTTACTTTTACTTTTGGCCGCTGTGCAACAATAAGGATTAAGAATGGTTGCATTCTGATGCTGGAGTGGACATTAACTAACGTTACCGGTGTGTGCCTGTGTTTGTGTGACGTGCGTGTATGTATGTATGTGTGTGTGTGTGTGTGTGTGCGAGAGAGAGAGAGAGAGAGAGAGAGAGAGAGAGAGAGAGAGAGAGAGAGAGAGAGAGAAAGAGAGAGAGAATACATGATATACATCCTGATTTGTACATTTCTTGATATGCCGCGCTTGTGCGTAACGTTTACTGTAAATGTATTATAGCCTAAACAATAAATCAGGTAATCTGTCTTTCATAACTCAGTGCCTAGCCTCTTTAAGACATCACCGCACATCACTGCGTCACTGCTCTGGACAGACCGACTCGCTGCACGTCGACTAAACACCTGTGGGCATGACAACGATGCGATGATGCAAAATGAGGTGTTGTCGTCTTGTGCTGGAGGCGGCCATATGCAAACGACTGGTACGTCACTTCGTACCGTGACGTCACTTCTTACCATGGATCCCCAACGAGCTGTAATTACTATTAGAGTAATTACTCTTATCAAAAGATCAAGGCAAATTTGTTTTCTCATGTCATGACCCCTTTAAAAAAACAATTTGTAAACCTTTTAGATGATTTATTATGGACTAAAACATAGTGACTCAAAATTATGCATGAATCCAAAATACATAACACTAGCCTACATTTCTATTTTTACTATTTTTTTTTTTTTTTACTTATTTTTATTCAGAATAACACAAAGGACAACACAAATCATATAACAAGGGGATATAGCCTATCATTAGAGAAAAATAAATTACAGCTGATCCAAAATTAGTAATAGTTAAGTCAAATATTTCCCATAGACTATTTGTATATGGCTATGATATTTAGGCTACTGAAGATTCGAATCCAGTCTCATTCTTTGCTTTATCGAAGTGATTTCCCCCATCATACGGAAAAAGTTTAAAACATTGACCACATTCGATGTTATAAAAAATAACCATCATAACAAAAATTCACAAATATATAAACGCGGTCAACACAAAATTAACGAATCAGTCTCCGAGACAACTCGTTGTTCCCGAGTCAATTAAAGATTCGTCACACCACTAGAAGACGGCGGCCTGAGTGGCAGAAGAGAGTGAGACTGCTGCATTACTGGATTTAATAGGGGGAAATGCGAAAATGTGAGTAAAACAAACGATTATCAGTTTAAACTAAAGGTTGGACTCGATAGTGTTCCTTACAGTTTACTAAAGATCCAGTGATCCATGGATATTGACATGCAGCCAGGAATCGCGTTTCCTGACATGTTGTGCCTGATTTCGACGCCAGGGAAATAAAGCAAATTTCCCTGTGAACGCAAATACAATAATGGTAGTTCTAACAGTTATATAGTTCATATCGTCCACCCCTAAAACTTGTATAGTGTTTATTTAAAAACATCCAATTATGCAGAATATTAGATGGTAAATATTTAATTGATGACACACTACCGTTCACTAATTTTAATTTTTGGGGGAAAGAAATAAAATAAATCAATACTTTTATTCATCAAGGATGAGTTAAACTTATAAAAAGTTACAGTAAAGACATTTATAATGTTACAAAAGCTTTAGATTTCAGATAAATGCTGTTCTTTTGAACTTTCTATTCATCAAA
The DNA here is from genome assembly GCF_964197995.2 of Scardinius erythrophthalmus. Classification (NCBI taxonomy): domain Eukaryota; kingdom Metazoa; phylum Chordata; class Actinopteri; order Cypriniformes; family Leuciscidae; genus Scardinius; species Scardinius erythrophthalmus. The sequence continues at coordinate 43,595,039 of NC_138227.1, forward strand.
GAATTTTGAAAAAAAAAATGTACACAACTGTTTTCAACATTGATAATAATAATGAATGTTTCTTGAGCATCAAATCATCATATTAGAATGATTTGTGAAGGATCATGTGACTGAAGACTGGAGTAATGATGCTGAAAATTTAGCTTTGATCACTGGAATGAATTACAGTTTAAAATATATTAAAATAGAAAACAGTCATTTTAAATTGTCATAATATTTCACAATATTAGCTACTCTTTTTTTTTTTTTTTTTTATCAAATAAATGCAGCCTTGGTGAGCAGAAGAGACTTCTTTTAAAAACATTAAAAAATCTTACTGACCCCAAACTTTTGAACGGTAGTGTATATATAGGGTATGATTTTACCCCTAAATTCAGCATATTCACACAAAATGATAATTCCTACTGTAAATCCACGTTTCGCTGCCTGGAGTCATTGTTTGTTGTTGTTGTTGTTGTTGTTGTTGTTGTTTAAGTTTATTGTCATATGCATATTCGTACAGAGTAATTAAACAGCTTTTAATTTTTTAAATTAAAAAATTTTATTTTTGTAATTTTATTAACAAATTAGTAAGTAATAGCACTCAGTCGGATGAGGTAATTCACTATTAGCTAATCAGTAACTACTATTTTTTTCATACCTCCCAGAGGACTAATAAGAACTACTATACAGGTTCATAATTCATGTGAATATTGCATAATATATCATTAACTCTAAAGTAAAGGTCGTGGTAACCCACTAGTAATGACTAGTGGGTCATTACCAAATATTAAATATTACCAAATCCTTTAGAATTAATTAATTATTTGGATCAGTATTCTAAAGTGAAAATCATGGTAACCCACTAGTAATGCTCAAGTGTTACTACTCAAGAAGCCATTACTATCCAAAGCCTTACAACCTCAAAAGCGTACCCTGATTTCAGTCATTACTAGAGTGTTATCATGTTTTTCACTTTAGAATGACCCAATTATGGGTTTGGAGTGTGGCGGGGTAAACTTGTGTAGAGGTACATGAGGGACCATAGCTGATATTGTTACTGCAGAAATGCATCATCACAGTTTGTAAAAAGGATCAAATGCTGTCATTACAACTGTATAATTGCTCCAGTTCATCAAATACAACTCTCCCTGAAGAAAGGTCATTTAGCTGCTCTATAACTCAATTCAAGTAAGCTTCAAAATAATGCACATAATGTAGTTGATAAAAATTCAGTTCAAATATGTTAGACTATGTAGTGATGAATTTTAGAAAAAAAGTTTTGAAATGTAGACAAAAAGAAGCAAAAAACGTAGTGAAGTATTCTCACCTGCCCAGCACAGTGCTGGGAACCATGTCTGTACTGTCGTAAACCTCCACATAGTCAAACTCACAGACATCCTGCGTTTCCAGACTGAAATTCTGAAAGCTTAGTCTAACAACTTGTCCATCTTCCACAGATATTTGCCACGTACACAACTATAAGAGAGCAGTCAAACATTAAATAGTAGAGATAACTTAAATAATATAATAGAAAGAGTCATGAAACAGAAACAAATAATAGTTACTAAATAGTTGGCCTACTGAACCAATACGTTAATAGATCAGTGCAAAGCCAGGTTGGCAGGACTGGTCAACAGGTCCATATGTAATACTTATTTCATATGCCAAGATGTTTCCCAATCATAGGGTATTTACATTGAAATCTTAAAAGAGACATGCCTTTTAAAAACTGACCCCTGGTTTCACAGACAAGGTTTAAGCCTAGTCCCAAACTAAAATGCATGTTTGAGCAGCTTTAACTGAAAGCAACTTGCAGTGACATATCTTAAAAGATGCCCGTGCCATTGTTTTGTCTCAAGATGCACACCATTTATTTTTTCTAAGGCACGTTTATAAATGCTACTTTAATGCTCTAAGTGAACTAAGGCCTACTTCTGACTTAATCTAAGACCTGTCTGTGAAACCAGGCCTGAGTGTTTTAAATCAGAGGGACAGAAACAGGGTAGAAACTGAAAGTTCACAGAAAACATATCCGCATAATTTCAACTACAGTGGTTCAACTTTGCGTGCGTCTTCCTCTGCTTGTAGGTCGTATGTCAGAACGCCAGAACGGAGACTGATACAGAAGAGAAGAAATTACTGAATAAAGTCGATATTTAGTTTTTTCAAAAAGTTTTCTCGTCGCTTCATAAAATTAAGGTTGAACCACTGTAGTCACATTGACTATTTTAACGATGTCTTTCCTACCTTTTTGAGCTTTCAAAGTGTTAATTAAACAGCTGTGCTAGCTCCCCCTCAAAGCTCTTCAGAGGGAAGCAGCGGTTATGGTCTCCTGAGTGTGAGGCTGTGTTTGACAAGGCGAAAGGTTTTGACACTTTCAAAGTTTCCAATCAGAGTAATCTGTGATGCATCGCAGTGTGTTGTTGATGGCGTCATTTCTCGCATACTCCCGGACGGCCAAGAAAACCAATTGCTTTTGCTTTGAGAATGTTGAGCAAAGCCGAGCAAAATTATGTTCAAATTGAAAGGGAGGCACTTGGAAATTAAGTAAAGTAGTAAACATCTGGTGTTGTCATCAAAGATGGTCCTGTGTAATACACTGGGGGCATTATGTTGGCCAAATGTCAAACTGACCATGATAATGCTTCTAAAAACTAGATTAAAGATGCATCTCTTCAGCCAGGCATTCATATAATACTTTTAATCTTACAGTTAAATCCGACCTCTAGTTCATAAACGCCAGAGGAGAACTGGCCCCCGACTGAGCCTGGGTTCTCCCAAGGTTTTTTTTTTTTTCTCCATTAGGTCATCTGATGGAGTTTTTCGGTTCCTTGCCACTGTTGCCTTTGGCTTGCTCAGTTGGGGATATTTGGGGATATTTAATTTAATTAATCAATCAACAATACAATTGATCAGCATTACCAAACGTGGACGTTTTCCACTAGAAACAAACATTGATGTATTATTTTAATTTAATACTGTGAAGCTGCTTTGATACAATCTGTATTGTGAAAAGCGCTATATAAATAAACTTGACTTGACTTGACTTGACTTCTAACGGTACGTTCACACGGGGCGTCAGCGTCAACGCTTTCCCATTGACTTTGAATGGGTGACGTCAAGCGTTGCCGAAAAGAATTGTGGATCCGTCGGCGGCGCTTCACTGGTATTGCTCACGGCAGAAGTTGAGAATTTTTCAACTTCTGCCGCGGGCAACGCCAGTGAAGCGCCGCAGACGGAAGCGTCAGCCAATCAGGATCGCTCTATGCAAATACAGTAGCCAGGCGGCAGCCAATCACGTTCATCCTGTTCAAGAGCAGCAAACTGAGGATAAATTTGAGTTCCTGTCTAATTTCATTGGCTGACGCTGCTATGCAGTGCCAAACTTCAGCCACGCCTTCCGTCAAGCGTTGACGCTGACGCCCCGTGTGAATGTACCGTAAGGGGAATTTTACCGATCTTTGTGATAATCTGCCTGAAGAAACTGTTTGACTGTTCATTGTAGTCAGTTTAAAGAAAAAGGACATTGAATGATTATAGAGTTTAATCACAGTACATTCTGTTCTCCAGGTATAACTAAGGGTACAGTGTTATGCAGGTGTTTAATTGTTGAGTGAATAGCAAAAACACTATAGGCCAGATTTACTAACAGCTTTTGCAAGTGCAAACCCTCTTTTGGTGTTAAGAAAACTACTGTCAGGATTTATTAGACATGCAGTGAAAAATTAGCGATGAAAAGGCATGGACACAGTTATTTTTGCGGCTGACCTTATTGCATATGCATTTGAAGGAGTTTGTCTACACCCTTGTCAGAACATATCTGTTTTTGTTTGCAAAGTTTATGCTATATAGTATCAGATTCAGGAACTGAATTACAGTGGTAGCAGTTCATAAAACATATACCTGTTGATGTGGGTAAGGCGTTGGATGGTTTGGACTGGACAATGATCCATATTCTGTTATTTTTCCTCCACATTCTAAAAATCAAAAGATTACATCCATTATGGTTTTTACTTTCAAGTGAGATAAGAGACTAGAAGTATCACACTTTGTGTAGTGACTTTATTGCTCTGACCCTTGTGCTTCTGACTACAGTTGACTTCATCTGAGTGGTCCTGACAGTTTGGGTGGCTGTCACAGATGGAAATAGGTAGTAAGCAACGACCACCATCACACATAAACTCTTCTCTGGAGCAGCTTTCTGATTGCATGCAGAGAGAAAACTTTAGTACATAAACAGAAAATTTAGTTTAAAACACACCATGTGACATTTTTATAATTTGTGATCAGGAGACGTATTCACAAAACATTTTATCTTACCACGAAGAGTTTTAAATAGCAGTAAAAAATCTTATTTAAGAGTTTTCTCTTAAAACTTATTCACAAAGCTGCTGAGACCAACTTTTACTAAGGAATATAGAGAAGTCTTAAACTAAGAATAGGGGCGGGATTGACCTTGTTGCTATGGATGATGTCAACACACTTACTAACTAACTATGTATCATGTTGCCATATTCAAATAAAGGTTTAAAATATGAATGTTGCCATATTCAAATAAAGGTTTAAAATATGAATGTTGCCATACTCAAATAAAGATTTTAAAAAGCAGGCTAAGCGTCACTAATTAAACAAGTTTATGTTCAGCTAATTGTCAGCCTCTTAAGCCAAGTTCACACTACATGATTTTAAGCCCGATTTAAGCCCGATTTGCAAATCGTTGAGCTCGCCGACAGGCCGGGGTGTTATCGCGTGCAAATCGCGGGGGATTAGCGGGCGATGAACGCTCGCCAATCTGTTAGTATGGAAGAGCCAACAACGCAGCCCAGAAAAATATCTAGCATGCTAGATATCTGGAGCTGTCGCACGATTCAACCTCATGTGATGTCATGAGCTACAGCCAATCAGAGCAAGGCATGGGTTGAGGTCACCGGGTAAATACTTTTATATACTGTCTATGGTAAATACGCGGTTTTCAAAGAAACACAGAAGAAGACGAGTTTACAGAAAGATGAGCAACATTAGTATGCTGACAGTATGCTGATCCACTCTTTCACCCATACTCTCTTATTTTTTCTTTTGCGTTTTTTTTTTTTTTTTTTGAGCAAATCATCGCGCAAACAGTTTGCAGCACTAATTTCTGTCTGACGTCCATATTCAAACAAAGACTCGCATGTTGTGTTCTTCTTCGTCTTCTTCGCTGGGTAGTGGCGCGCGTGCTGTTTCGCGTCATTTCCGGTTCGTTTTATCGCGTGATTTTTCGTGACAAAACGTGGTTTGTAGACAAGATAGAATCGTTGGGTGACAGAGTTGTTGTCAACTCGTGTAGTGCGTTACCTCCTGTTGGCATCAATCACGTTGTGTCGTGTGGTATGAACAGCTCAACAACTTGAACACTCCTGATTTCACAGAGAGCAAGTCATGTAGTGTGAACCGCACAGTTCAGCCCGACGTTTTAAAATCATGTAGTCTGAACTTGGCTTTACATGTCTGAATCCAGGGACGGACTGACAATCTGTGCGTTCTGGAAAAGTCCAGAACGGCCGTCCAACCGAGGGCCGTCGGCACAAAAAAAAAAAAAGTCTAATAAATAAAGCAATATGAACAGCCAACAGCAGGGGCACTAATACGATCACTTAGGCTATATGCTACGTGTAAAAAACAACAACAACTGAAGAAGAGTCGGCCTACTACTGTCAGAAAGTTCGTTTATAAGGCTTACCTATTCTGCACTTTTACATTATATTTGAATAGTTAAGTTATAGTATCAACGTGGTGCCTGTGAGTTGCCCGCTAAACACATTATAGGCTATTTATAGCCCCAACTGGCCAATATCAATCCACTGTAATTCGGGGCTCCAGACTTCGACTAAATGGTATCAACTAAACATTTGCACTTTTGCCTCTACAAAATTACCCAACTCTCTTTGACTATACGCTGTCATTTGTGCTGCGTATGAGAAACATCAAATGGCAAACGCTCAAAAAGCGGAACTAAACTTGTTTGATCTGAGCATCGCAGAGCATTATCAGCTCGCCCCAAAAAACAGCGATCGCGGCCAAAGCAGCTGTGCGGGCTGATCTCGATCACGCAAACATTATTAAACATTATTACGCTGCGCGATCCACTAAGAAGCAGTTCAATTAAGCGCAGAATTCTCTATCTCAAGAACAAACCAGTTAAAAGACATTTCACTCCACAACTTATGAATTAACTGTAGTAAAACAAGCTTTTTTTGGCAGAAATGTGCCTGTATATATTCATATGAAAAATGCTGTTATATTAATATAGTGTATATACAGTATTAAATGTAATGCAGTAATGTTTTTGTTTAGAAGTTATGGCAGTTTATTTATTTATTTTTGCATTTATAAATACTAAATGTTTGGTCTACTGTTTTTGAAAACACATACAATAGGTTTATAGAAAATAAAATAAAAAGATCAATAAATATTTTCATTATTTTTCAGGAATTGTTGATCTTGTTTAAATGCTTGTAAGTCTGAACCAGAATATCAAGATATTGTATTATTTTGCATATGATGGTGAAAAGTAAAAAAGCACCACCATGTTATATGTATATTATTGAGTATACACATAGGCTACTTGCACACAAAAAGGTTGGAGACCCCTGGTATATAGTAACTATATGTTTTATAATTACAAGTTTGTGTAATTTGGGGTTTCTGTTGGCAGTGACACTTCATTATTTGTATTTTATGTCATTGCACATTTTTTGTTTTTATTTGAAGGCTAAGGCTTCATTAATAAACACAACCCCAAAATTATCATTATTGGTTCTGAGATGTTACTTGCTGTGAGTACCTTGTCTGATAGGCTACAGTATGTGGAATATATCAGGACATCCGGCTAGTGTCTGTCGCACACGGCTAGAGGCGAATGGCCGGATGATGGGCCTATTTGGGAGAAAGTCCAGGGCTGTTTTTTAGCCCCAGTCCGTCCCTGTCTGAATCTCGATAGATTGCTAAATTCAAGCGACAAATTATGTTTTATAAACATAGTTCGGGAGGAGCACTATCTAATCAGCTCGAGAGGAGGCACATAAACTGTATACACAGCCGACTCACCGTGTTATCTCTACAGTTTTCTGCATCCCCCCACCCCGACGACTCACTCTCAGCCCAGCCGGGTATATGGGGGAGTACTCAGTGTTTAGGATAAATTCCGAGCTCAGAGCCCTCGATCCCCTCGGACAGCACGGCAAATAGGCTTATTTTACTCTTTTACTCAGAGCCCTCAGAGCTTATTTTACTCTTTTACTCTATCTGATCATTTGTAAGTGTGAACTGTGGCAGTTATTTCACCGGACAGTTGTTTCAACACTGGACATCAACCACACGGCATACGCTAATACCTTTTCATATACTGTCTACTTTCTATGTAAAACAGTTCTATCTAATAATGTATTAGACAGGACTGGTAAACTAATGAACACAGAGAATGCGGGCACTAAGTGCTCAGCCTCTGGAGTTCTCAGCACCGTTAAAATAAATGTCAAAATGGAGAAAAAAACCTTTGGAGAAACCAGGAGAATTGGCCCCCAAACTGAGCCTGGTTTCTCCCAAGGTTTTGCTCTCCATTCTGTAACCTGATGGAGTTTTGGTTCCTTGCCACTGTTGTCATTAGGGGCTTTCGCACCAGGTAGTTCTAGGAACTTAATTCTAGGAACTAGCCACCAGGACGGTCCCCTGAGAACTAATGATTCCTTTAGGAACATTTTCCTGGTTGCATTTACACCGCAAGTAGGAACTTTGAAGTGACGTAAGCCACGCTTGTTATACTGTAATATTGTATATAAACCACTATATAAAGGTGACTTGACTTGACTATAAATCATAATAATTATTGCATTTATAAGGGGAGAAGGCTCAGCACCCAAGCCTCTATCACATATTGCCTCAATGGTGTACAGTAGTGTACAGATTGCCGGCAATAGCCATTTGGATTGTTTGTTATTTGGTTTAGTGACTTAGGAGTCCTCTTGACTACTCCTAACTTTTCACAGATTTAGGACTGAGGGTCCAGGGTTCAAGTCCCTGTTCGGGCGAACGAGCCTCTTTTTGTGGAGCGGTACGTTTCGCTGTTGAGTTCTTGCTGATCTACACTTGCCTTGGGCAGCGACGCTGCAAGGCACCAAGTGGTTAAGGCGATGGACTAAAAATTCATAGGGACACGTCAGGTAGACCGGTAGCTCGCCGTGATCAGTACTCTGCGTTGTGGCCGCAGCAAATCCGGGTCACGGCAAGTTTTTCTGGGTGCCAATGAAATCGAGCTCTATGTTACGTTACCACCTCTCCTCACCCCCTCCTTCAGACCACTTTTTTGTGCACGGCGCGTGCCCTTGACGTGCTCTGGATGTTTGAGTGAATTGAAACTGGGACCTTCTTTGAGAGCACGAGCTCTCAGGTTCGAACCCTTAGTTTTTAGTTTGGAAGAATCTTGCTTTAGAGAGAATATGGTGCGTGTATATTTTCAAATCACTAGGTGTCAGTACACTCACTGGCTGTTACCTAGAGTGCCGCAGGCTTGCTATTTGCTCCAAACAACTGCGCCTTTTACGCAAGTTTACAATAAGGATAAGAGTGCGGCAAGTCAGCAGAACTGAAGCGTGTAAAGATGCTTTCCAGACAAGAAGCGGTGAGTTTTTGTTCATTTTCCTAGCATTATTGTCATTTGATTATTATTAATAATCAAACACTAATTCGCAAATATATTTTGACATAGCAGACGTTTTGACGGCCGTTCTGGATCGTCGAAGAGGGAAACGCGATGCATTGGAGAACCTTTTTTTTCTCCCACCAATACGATTAATTTTGCTATGCATTCCCATGCGACACGCACGCGTATCGATCAAGAGCCCGGATAGCTCAGTCGGTAGAGCATCAGACTTTTAATCTGAGGGTCCAGGGTTCAAGTCCCTGTTCGGGCGAACAAGCCTCTTTTTGTGGAGCGGTACGTTTTGCTGTTGAGTTCTTGCTGATCTACACTTGCCTTGGGCCTACACTTGCCTTTTACAGAAGGGTGAAAAGGTTCTGGATGTACTGAGGTGTGGCAGAGGGTCCTCTTCTCTGGAAAGCTTCCATCACCACCAATTCCTAACATAAGTCCTAACAATTCAAAATTACGTCCTAACAGTTCCGAACAGCACTCAACGGGGCAAAACAGCCATTGGCCGAAACTTAGTAACGTGACTACCGTCATAAAGATCGACAGCGCGCGAACGACTCGTAACCCACCTCATCACTACGTAACGTGAGACGTTTTTTGTATTTTGATGCAGACTTGTACAGTTTAATCAAAATATAACGTGAAAGGGAATCAATTTCGAGATGATTTTGTATTTTTATGCCTGTGAGTACAGTTTAATTAACATATAACATGAAAGAGAAGCAGTAACGTTACGTGACGTATCTCCATTTGGTTGCACACGTTTAATGCAGCTTTCTTTATTATTAATTCATTGTTTTAACACTTATGTACAGTTCAGAGGCAATGTTTGGATATAGTGATATAAATCGCGGTGGCCATTCACATTGCAAAAGCATAGCCGGACTGCCTTAAGTTAACAGTATATGGAATATAAATGATGATGATAATTCCTATAATGATTAATGTTAAAATACAGAGTGGTGACTTGTTTTGTATTAACAGAAAAAGCCTAATAACTTTAGTAACTAATATGTTATAGGCCTAATTTCTACATAATTAACTGAGGTTTTTTTTTTACACTCTGTTGCTTTTTACTGGTTTCAATTTATTAATTTGAATTTAGTGTAACTTTATCATTCATTCTATTTGCCATAGTTTAAAAATGGTCTTTCAACATGAATAAATTAACAAACATATACGTAATTTGACAACCATCCATGTATATAATAAAAAAAAATCCATGTGTCAAATCCCTCTTCTACATAAAAATTATAACCCTAACCCTTTTCTTTAAACTTCACTTCATTTGTATCTCTCTCAAGTTGTTCTCAAGTTGTCTGTTTAAAGACATGACTAAGACAGGTAAACCTGATTCATACTGGCATGACATCATCTGCAAGTATGCCCAAGGGAAGTACCACTTCTCAACAGGCAAGAAGTCAGGGATGAAGAAGTGGAAGCATGCCTTAGACAGAATTAACAACTGTCCATTACACAACCAGACCCGTGCATATGATATATTTGGGAAAATAATCATTTGCAAATGTGGTTACCATAAGGTATGTAATAATAAATGTGATTATTTTACCTACGCTGATCATTACTCTTTTTTTCTTTCTTTTTTACATAAATATATTTATATAAATATTATATAAATATAAACTTAACTCACAGTAAAAAGATACATGCACAAAGACCTGAAGGTGGGTGTTTTTACAATTATACTAAAAGGCATATTACTTACCTTAAAAAAAAAAAATCTGAATCTGACGACAGATGGCATGTAGTAATTGTGTACAACAGGTTTTTCAGCAAAGTTTTGATTTTGATAATTTGCAGATTTTGAGACCTAGGGAAAACACTAATGCTTTAAAGTAAGCAGAGCAGACAGTGTTAGGCATGCAGGCAGGACCACAGAGCAGTGCAGTCTCAAGACCAGCGAGCAGTGCAGTCTCAAGATCAGCGAGCAGTGCAGTCTCAAGACCAGCGAGCAGTGCAGGACCAGCAAGCAGTGCAGGCACAGGACCAGCGAGCAGTGCAGGACCAGCGAGCAGTGCAGTCTCAAGACCAGCGAGCAGTGCAGGACCAGCAAGAAGTGCAGTCTCAAGACCAGCGAGCAGTGCAGTCTCAAGACCAGCGAGCAGTGCAGTCTCAAGACCAGCGAGCAGTGCAGGACCAGTGAGCAGTGCAGGACCAGCAAGCAGTGCAGGCACAGGACCAGCGAGCAGTGCAGTCTCAAGATCAGCGAGCAGTGCAGGTGCAGGACCAGTGAGCAGTGCAGGACCAGCGAGCAGTGCAGTCTCAAGACCAGCGAGCAGTGCAGGTGCAAGCAGTGAAAGCAGTACTTCAATTAAGTGTGGTCTTTGTAGTGAAGACTTTGATGTTGAGTGTTTCACTGAACATCTGTCGGACTACCATGTCCAAGAATGTTGTGACCAGTGTGGTGCAGAAGTCTGGGGTGCGGTTGGACTTCTTCACCACATTGAAAGTAATCATCATTTGACTAGTCTTGCAGGCAGAGAATCTGTGGATCCACCAACATCTTCTCCAACAACATCACTTAGGCAATCACCCGCATGCATTGAAGAGCAGCAAGGCGCTCCACAAACTGCACCTCAAACACCATCCCTGGACGTTAACCTGAGGCCTCCAGAAGTGAACTGGGTGAGTTTTCTCCCCAAACAGTTTTGTCGGGTTATTAAGCCAGTAGACCAGAAGTGGATAGCGCAGTGTCTATATGACAGCACAGGACGACTAAAACAGCAGTTTTCTCAAAACTGGTTGCATCCACCAAGTCCCAGCAAGCCTACTACTTCACCTCCTGATCCTTACAGCTACTTCAGACAGCGGATGTTTCTGTGGGCCCCAATGAGAATGTGGGGTATTCCTCTGAAGTGCACACAGTGCAATAGGAAGATGCACCATTCAGGAATATACACTAAAGTGAGGGAAGTCATTGACTCTAGATATTACCTGGTTGGAGTAGACTACCCTCGCTGCAGCAAGTGTATGATTCCTGTCTGCCCTTGGAGTTCTGAGATCCTCAAACAGCTGGATCACTCCCACAGAAACAAATTCCCTGCTGTTCTCACCACTCAGCTTGCACTTGACAGGAAGTGTGTGACTTTGTTGAAGCCTAGAACTGCAACCACCGCCTTTTTTGCCCCCTACCTCTGGCACAGTGGTTTGAGACGGTTCATGCCAATGAGATCCTGAGTCACCTTGATGAGCTGAAGGGTGTCGTAACCTCAACACATGGTAGAATCCTGAAGCTTGATTCTACCAAGAAGGTAAATGTATATAAAAAGAGGCAAATGCATTTTAACTTCAACTTGATGTTCAGTGATTTTACCTGATTGTAATGTTTGTGTATTTATATAGATAACTAAATAGCTTTCTGGTGGCATTGCGGACACTGCTACATGGATGACCAATGTTGGTAATGAGTTTGTGTCCTAACCACTGCTGAGGGAGCTGGCATAGATGACTTGTGTCAGGGCATCGTAAAGCTATACAAAGATGCTGGGGAGCCAGAGCCAGCTGTGATTTACGTTGACTGCTGCAGCGAGACAGGTTGGTTCTAAAATTAAAATGAGTGAAAAATACAATTATATTATATTATTTATTATATTTGTTTAATTATGCAAATGTAAATCTGAGAAAACGTGTAAATTCACTCCTTGTTTCTCATTGGTGTAGGCTTGACTACAGTTCTTGCCTGGTTTCGACCATGGAAGATCACAGTGCGACTTGATGTTTTCCACTTCATACAACGGAGGACCATCCACTGTATGGCACTTTCTGCTCTAAGTTGTCCAGCTGTATATTTGAATGGGACAAGGAGGACATCTCTCGTTTTAAAGAGGCAAAAAAGACCATGCTTTAAAAAAAAATGGGGGCCATATTTCAACAGAGGCCCAAATCATGTCAAGAATCACCTCCAGTGAGCTGGCCAAGCACTGCAGGAGGAGGACACGCAGAGTTGAAGAAACTCGTGACTTGATACAAGGACTGCTGGACTCTATGTGGGAACTGACCGACACCACTGGTTTGCGTCTCATCAATCCAGAGAGCATGACACGTGTGTGGGAGGTACAGCAGAAACACTTACCTTGCATCCAAGATCCACCCGGTGTTCAACTGTACACAAAACTGGGCTCCGGTTTACAGAAGGGTGACAAGGTTCTGGATGTACTGAGGTGTGGCAGAGGGTCCTCTTCTCTGGAAAGCTTCCATCACCACCAGTGCACTTTTATTCCAGGTAAATTGAAATTATAAGACAATATAATGCGTATATTTAAATTGTGTTGTCACAATACTGGAATTTCTAACTTTGAAACAACACTTTGAAAAACATTAATTGCGGTTTTCAATGGTAAACCTTTCCAATAAATTTTCTTTTAATTAAAAGATTAATAATAGTAAACTTTTGTTTAGCATAAAATTTGAACAGTCAATTTTGTAACTGAAGTTTATTCTTCTCTTAAAAATGTTTAAAAATAATCTAGGAAACCAGGGTGCCAAGTGGTGGCTCTTACAGTCCTGACATTGAAGACATTTCCTGTGCTGGGCCCAGCACACCAGCTCTGGTAAAGTTTCTAATACTTGGTGCTTGTAATTTGTGAAGAATGGTTTATCAAAGAACTGTTAATAAATTATTTTGTATGCAGGATTCTGTCATTGTTTCCATTTTCAGGACAGTAGATGTGATTCAAGGGGTGTGATTCAATCACTGGTTTATCAACCAACGAGATAGCAGAGATCTTGCGGTTGTATTCTTATTTGCATGCCATTGATCAATCCCCCTCCAAGTATTCCCTTAAGTGCAAGAAAAAGACCTTGGAAGGTCCTTGGAGAGCTTCTCGGAAGCGGCTCAGCCCCCGGTCAGCAAGCAGCTGACAGGTGAGTTAAATTGAAATGCAAATGTTAAATTTGAGTCTTGTTGAATGCTCCCTGTGTAATTTAATTCCTTTCAAAGGCTAAAATACTTTAGAAAACTGTTTTGATGAGATCCAGGATAGATCATAAAGTCTATCCCTCATTTCCATAAAATTCAAAAACATAATCAGTCTATATGTTTACAAAGCTATAATGAACCATAGAATACTAATCATAAATAATACAATCATGCATCTTTTTATTCACAGACTGTTCATGACTCATGGTCAGGCTGCCCAGAGACCTGATGTCAACAGGGTTTCAGAATTTGTTGCACTCAAGCTTCTGAAGGAATTTAGGGAAGCCAGAAATAGGCCTAAAGACAACAAGGGCACAACCTTTCCCATTCCTCAGGCAATTGTGATGACGTATAGCCACATCAAGCAGCTGCTTGAAGACTGCAGAGAGCTACTGGACTTGACCAACTTAGTACTAGTTACTATAAACAACACCACAGTGTCTTCATGGTGAGTTGGATTTAAGCTTCCTAAATTCACTTCAGTAAAATGAGATCTATTCCTATGATGAACGACTGCACTTCTACAATAATAAATCTATTGAACTATTCTCAATTCAACATGTATTTGTATATAACATACATTAAATGTATACATTGTTTTCAGACACTCTCATTTTGAAACTTGTACCTTTTTATATGTCTGCCAAAAAAAAGGATTTAAAAAAAGAATTGGTAATAAATGCATACATTGTTTCACAAAAGCTTTTCAGAAATGGTTTAGTGTCTTCGGGAAAAGTCCGTTAGCATCTCAACTGTTAGGCTAACTAACTTAGAGGTAATGTTAGGTTGACTAGACTTTAGCTGTAAGTTTAGGCTTTAGGCTTTTAATCTTATGTGTTGATTAGAGGTTTTGTAAATGTTTTGCTGGCAATTTTTCAATGTGAATGGAAGTAAACTAAATTATCATAAAATTAATTAACTTAAAAGTATTCACTGGACAGTTAATTCATAGTTTTCACGTGACGGAATGCCCACCTGGAGGGCGAATTGGGGTTTTTTAATGTCATTTATGCCTAGTATTAACATGAATGTCACGCAACCGCTTAATTCACAGGTAACGTTAGTTTCAAGTCAGTTGAATCATCGTTTTATATTAATGTGCTCTTTTAATTTAAGCATACAGCCGCACACACACATACGTTACACACAGATGAATAACCTTACTTAATTTATATATTATTTTTAACACTAGACCATCAGAAAATGTTAAATCATACACTTATACAGACTGTATAGGCTGCTACATGATGTATAAGATGAGTCATATTTACAAAAGCAATTCATCACATCTTTCTGACTTATTTCAGAAGCATCATACAGTTAGTACTACATTCTCTTTAATAATTAATTATTTATTTATTAACAAATACATTTTATAACAGTCACTTGTGGCGAAACAATATAATCGATAAATGCGTTATTTTAAGCTGATTTAGGGGTCGATCACACCTAACGCGTTTTTGGCAGTGAGAGGCGCCTTTTTTCAATTTGATTTCCTATGGCAGTGAGCGTTCTGCGCGCTGTTTATGCACTGTTTATGCGCCCCAGGCGCCTCGCGTTTTTGGAGTTGAAAAAAAATCAACTCCGAGCCGCAAAAGCGCCCGACGCAGTTGCTTTGAACGCCGGAGAGTGCGATGTGGGAGGATAAACTTGTGGTGCTCTCGCGGGTTACCAGGAGCTTAACGACTTCACGAATCGTAACTACCACAATGTTAACAAAAAGTAAACAAAGTCAATAAAAGGCTGATTTGATGTTTACTTGACTAACAGGACAGCTGTTTGTGAGATTGCCTAGCAACAAAAAACAAATATGTAAAAACAAATATTGCATCACAATAAGTGTAATTGTGATTGTCAAAACATTTGGGTAACTAAATAGAACTTTAGGACGTTTAGTGACAACATGTTACAATGTTTACATTGTACAATGACTGGTAGGATACATTTTGTATTATTGCTTGACAAAAATTTCAAGATTTCAATTCCATTCTTGTGATTTGATTCTGATTTTTGATTCAATATTGACTAATTTGGATACATGTTTATTTTAAATTTTATTTAAAAAAATAATCTCACCTAATGCTGTAAACATAGAGGGCCGAATCTGCTGGTATTATTAAAGGTTAAAAATAACAAATTAAATTAAATATAATGCAGTTTTTGTTATAATAAGAATTATTTAATGATATAAGTAAAAATATAATAAATATGTAATATAGTGCTCAGCAAAATCTCCTCTCTAGCTATTTTTTTCTATTCAATTAACATGCTATGGTAATTAAATGGCTTTCCTGAGGTAAATGTAACGTTATGTGACATAATTGTTCTCCTGCTGTTATATTGACCTCATTCGGTGGTTGAAAAACACTAATTGGTCGATATTATGTATACTTTCGGTAAGTTGTACTGCATCTTTAAATAAAAAAGTAACAGATGATCGGTTCAAGTGCACTTGAACTGAGGCGCTCAGCGATCTGTCACGTCACATTTACAAGCGCCAAACGTATTTTTGTCAGAATTTCGTAATAAAATTGACAGAATCAAAGAGCTGAGAATTAGTTTAATGTTAAAAGTACCTCTTTGCTCCGCAATTTTTCTGTGCGTGAGAAAATGGATGTGTGGCGTGAGAGCGTGTGAAAAGTGTCAATTACGTGAGTCTCACGCTCAATGTGTGAGAGTTGGCAGCCCTGAATAATGATACTATGAGGTTGAAAAGACTGTTTGTGAAGCTGTTTCATGACGTCTCAGGGTCAGCACAGCTTTAAATGTTGCGATATGATTTTGTCAAAGATCAGACAGACAAAATGGAAGCAGATTGCGAGGGTGTTTGAATCGAGATCACATTTTTTTAAAGATGAATCGTGCACCTCTATTGTCTTATCTCTCTCCCAGTATATGAGTAGTGCGAGGGCTTTTCAATGCATTCAATCTCACGTCGCTTTTACACGTCCACTTGAAAGGGATATTACGTCACTCGACACTCAAAAATAACGACACATTTCATCCTCTGTCAACCTCGTCTATTTCCTTTTGCGCCGACGTCACAATTACGTCACAGCGTTAGCTGGAGGCAAAACAAACGGAAAACTGGAGGCGGCCAATACAAACCAGCACAGATTCGGCTACATAATAAGGAGCTTAAATTATTATTATTGTTATTAAATGTCATCTTGTTGTGTTGTTGGGTGCAATAATCGATGGAGTACAGGCTCCAGTTTGAAATTTTATTGCATAATGTTTTCTAAATTATTGTGAGTATTTGTGAATCATCTATGATTGTATACATTGTTTTGATTGATTGTGACTAGACTTTTTGAAGAACCTGGTAAGAAAGTGTAATCAAATACATAGTTAAAAAATGAATATGCTGTATCTGGAATTTTTATTTCTAGAAAATATTCACATCATTAAAATTGCACTGTAATGTCACTCTTTACATTGTCGTCTTCTGTCTGGCCGTGACGCTGGCTAGGCAGAACTGCGGATCGTAGGCTACCACACAAGTCTTGTACGTGACCATTTAGTACAGTTATGGGCATTTAAATGTTTATATGCCCTCAGTTTCTCTTTACGCTCAATTCTCTATCGGGTAGGTGTAGAAGTCAGACCACTCAACTGGAGGTAGCGTTGACGTTAATCCTGTCAGATCGTCCATCCATTGAATGAGCGTGTATGCCGGGTCAGCCAATCTGGGATGTCCGTTAAAATGAACTTTTGCAAATAACAATTGCGGTCCTGGACAGTGAGTGACCTTGCACATTAAGATAAAATTGGATTTTCTCCAGTCATTGTTAAAAAACAAGCCAACAAAACTTGCACACTAAGGTTAGTGAAGCAGCCAGAGGGATCGTTCTGCCTCCACCTAAGCTCCGCCCACAAAAAAACGTCACCATGTTTACCAACTGAAAAGAGGTTTATACAGTGGATATATGCAGAATTTCTGTAAGATGGTCAATACCACAAAGAGGAAGAGGGGACGTGGACGGCGCCAAAGAAAGGAAAGTAACAAAACCAAACAAAGTCTAACTTTTAAATAACCTCTAATCCTAACTAAGAAAATAAAGAAAGAAAACAAAGATCTTCAGCATCCGTGACACCCTATCTAATCTTCACTGACTACTCCCAAAACCACAAGTACATGGAGTGGCACTCGCCCCTAACCTAGTGTACTAGACAACCCGAAAACCCTACGTGTTGCAGTGTATGTCACGTGACGTCCTTACCTGTCCGCCTCTTTCAGGACTAGTAACATACAGTGGGAACACTGTATAAAAACTCACTGTATACAAACCCTGGTTAGGACAAAAACTCTGATTAACATGGAAAAGAGGCATTTTATCGTGTGTCGCGGCGTCGCGTGTAGTTAGGACACGGTGTAACACGACCAATGGATCCGAAAAGACAGAGAAAATGTAACAGGGTTAAAAAGAACATTAATTCTAATGATATTCAAAGTGTTAAATTACATGAAATTAGAGGTTAATCTACATCAAATGGTGTTTTGGTGCCCTCTAGTAGTGGTTATTATACTGCAGACATTAGTTATTTTGTCCATGATCGCGCACCGTAGTTCAGTAGAAAATGTCTGACTCTGCTGCGGGTAAGCGTGTTTCTCCTCTCTCCACTTATTGTGTTTAAATATGTCATAAATGTGTGTTTAATATGAGCTACTCGAAATGTAAACGTTTGTAGTGGTTACATCAACCAATGCGTTGGATGGTTTTATATATCCGATTAAACTTTGTTTAGTACTTATCGTTGTGCCTCGTGTCTCATATAGTGAAATTAACGTGCTGCTGCTGATGTGATGGCTAATTGGAAAATACAGTTACCTTTAATGAGAGTGAGGTTGTTCATTTCATGTTTTTCTTATTTTATTTTTTATGTCTGCAGTATGTATCAACTGGTGTATTGATACATGTTGATGTATTCCTCAGACACCATCATCGTTGCTGCCGAGAATAAAAAGAAAAGAACTGACAACCAGAGTATTTGTGTGCGTCATCATTTTGGAGTTTGCAACGTTTGTTAAAGAGGACAATCGTTACACAAACTAGATGAAGCTCTGGTCAAAATGATTGCTTGTGACTTTCAGCCATTTTCTATAGTGGAGGATTTAAGGAATATCCTTCTGGACCCATCATACAGCCTACCTAGCAGAAAAACACTAACAAAAACTGTAATGCATAGGCTGTATGACAAGTGAACAACTGACATAATGGACAAAATCAAGAGTGCATCTGCTGTATGTCTTACAACTGGACCTCTGTGACTAGCTCAAGTTACATGGCTGTGACTTGCCATTTCAGAGAGGATTTTCAGATGACCTCCAATCTCCTGGACTGCTTCGTCTTGACAGACACACACACTACTGCTCACCGGGCGAGTGAGCTGACCAGGGTTACAAATGAATGGGGTGTGGGCGACAAAAATGTTGCTTGTGTCACAGACAATGCAGCCCCGAGAGACCTCCTCCACTGGGACAAGCTGAAGGCCACACAAAAACAGATGGGTCAAGTGCAGCAGCGCTTAAAACAGGATCTGGCCGCATGGTGGAATTCAACATTTTACATGTTGAAAAGATTTATTGAAATCAAAGAGACAATCCTCTCTATCCTGGCTCTCACTAACCACCAACCTTGTCGCCAGAGGAATGGGAAATTGCCAGAGAAATCATGGATATTATTCATCCATTTGAGGAGGTCACCACCGAAAAGTGTTTTTTTTTTTTTTTTAAACATTAACATTCATATTAAAACAACATTTTAAACTCTATATCTCTTAATGATGCATGTTTTCCTGTAACCCATTTTCAACAGAGAAGTATGTGTAATATTGATTTTTGCTTTGTTATATTTACAGTATGTAAACAAATGATGTTTATTAACAAAGTTCGGGAGGAGCACGTTCAAATAATCAATCAATCAATTAATCAACTCGTCATCAAACAATTACCATGTCTACCCTATCAGCATGAGAGGAAGTATATATATATATATTCACTCTGTCAACTCACCTAACATTCCTTGACAGTTTTCAGCATCCCTCCACCACCCCG
This sequence comes from Scardinius erythrophthalmus, assembly GCF_964197995.2. Classification (NCBI taxonomy): domain Eukaryota; kingdom Metazoa; phylum Chordata; class Actinopteri; order Cypriniformes; family Leuciscidae; genus Scardinius; species Scardinius erythrophthalmus. The sequence continues at coordinate 43,614,704 of NC_138227.1, forward strand.
ACTCCTCACTCTTGGCTTGTTCTTTCACAGCCAGGAATACGGGGGGAGTACTCTGGGTTCGGGCTGAATACCGAGCCCGGAGCCCTCTCCTCGGACAGCACGCCAAATACGCATTTATTCTATCTGACTTATTTGTAAGTGTGAACTCGTGAACTGTACATTTTTGTAGGTTTGTGACTGCCTCCAAAATCATTTTGATGACGAGGTCTTCAGAGGATTGTTGCCCGGTCTCAAAGGAATCCCTCCAGCTTTGCACCTGTTAAAAAACTAGTGGACACCCTGATGTCAGAAATGACTAGAAGGTTTGGCAGAGTGAAGCTCATTGAGAATCTTGCTGATGCAACTTACTTTAGGCTCGATTGCTCCTGTCTGCCTCGCTGCCTGCTGTGAGTGTGTTTGTTTGATTCGGTGCGATAAGCTCCGTCTTAGCCATATATTTCTTTGTTTTGAACCATCATTTTACTACCATTTCTAGTTGTTTATACTACTACATTTTACCCAACATCTCAGATTAACCTGACATCGCTAGCTTTTGTTATTAGTACTACTAGCACAAAACGCTAGTAATTCGCCAGCCTGTTAACGCGCCACCCGTGCGCTCAGCTATTTTATTTATTTATTTTTCTCTCGCGCGTCCGCGCCTTTGAGTTCATAAAAAGCTCAGGTGAGTAAGAATCACTCAACAAACACGGTGAGTAATGTCTTGTCCTGTTATTGTCACTTGCACTTCATGTCACATGTTTAGTATAGGCTTCTCTGTCGACAATATAGGATTTATATGTGATAAATGTAAGGAGACAGTTAGGTTGACAGAGAAGATTTCAGAATTAGAGACACGCATCCAAACTTTAATTGAGGATAGTAAGAGTGCTAGTGCTTTAGATGTTTTGGATGCGCATAGAATAGTGCACACTTTACATGAGTCGGTTCTGGCTGAAGTAGAGCCCGTGCAGCCGGGCAAATGGGTGACAGTGAGGGATCGCTCTAGTCGCGGATCTAAAAACCACTCTTCCGTTCCGATTACCATAACAAATCGATTTGCCCCGCTCAGTGAAACACCCACTGAGAATGATTGTGCCCTAGTTATTGGCGATTCTATTACACGGAACGTGAAAATAGAGACACCAACCACCATAGTCACATGTTTGCCGGGAGCCAGAGCGCCTGACATCAAAGCAAATTTAAAAGTGCTGGCTAATGCTAATCGTAAATTCTCTAAGATCATTATTCATGTCGGCACTAATGATGTTCGACTCCGCCAGTCGGAGATCACCAAAATTAATATTAAAGAGGTGTGTGAACTTGCAAGTACGATGTCAAGGACTGTAATTTGCTCTGGCCCCCTTCCTGTTCGCAGGAGTGATGAGATAGTTAGTAGATTATGTTCGCTTAACGGTTGGCTGTCTCGGTGGTGTCCGCTTAATAATATAGAATTCATAGACAATTGGAAAAGTTTTTGGGGCAAACCTGACCTGTTGAAAAGAGATGGTATTCATCCCTCCTGGGATGGTGCTGCTCTTCTCTCTAGTAATATGGCTCATAGTCTTAGAGCTCAAACATGACAATCTGGGGCTCAGGTCAGGAAGCAGACAGACTGGCTAAACCGACCGTCTGCTAGCGGCCTCGCGTCACCAAGGTCAGATAAATCACATCACATAGAGCCTCTTTCACCTAGCTATCATCATATAGAGACTGTGTCTGTATATAAAAATCCTGATGTACTCGTTACATCATGAGAAAAATGGCATCTACGCTAATTTTAGTGTCTGTGTTTATCCCAAGGTTTTTCCTGCAGCCTGCCGGATCCAGGCCGTATCCAGATCTGACGAAGGACCTTCACCTGGACCGATGACAACGCAGTGCTGAAGTGCCAACTAGTCTCTCCCTATGGAGGATCCCACTACCACTCTACAGATAAGGCGTTGTCGGGAAAATTCGTCTCGCGGTCCTACCCCAAAGCAACAAATAAAATAAAATTCCTTATCAAAATTTATAAGGAAAGACAAGTATTTTGTTTAGGCTTGGCTTGTAGGGAATTCCAAACCTGCGTATATTCTAACGCACATAACTATAGAACCCATTCTAAATGCGCATGTGAACGCCATCAGCGTTTCTCACAGGTTCGCGTTTAAAGTCTGTGTAGAGAGAATGGTGTCGTCTTAGCGGGCCCTAATTTAATAACAAATGATCATTGCGACGGAACCAAATCAATTAAAACTAACTTTAGATGGAAATAACTTAACTCTGCTGTAAAGCCGAAACAATCTCTGTTACCTTAAATTATACGCTTATCTCTGTAAAGCTGCTTTGAGACAATCTACATTGTTAAAAGCGCTATATAAATGAAGATGACTTGACTTGACTTGACTTGACTTGGATCCAAGGTTCAAAAAGCAAGCCCTTGTCAACCACCAGGCAGCAGAAGAGACCGTAAAGAGGGTTACCGCAGCTGCCGAGTGAAGAGGAGAATCCTGCAGGTTCTGGTGCGACTTCCAGTGCAGAGGCCATGTTTTGGGAAGACTTTGATGAGAGGGTCGCAAGCTTGAGGCCTTCTGCTACCACGTCAGATACTACGGTGGAGATGCGGAGCCACTCTTACCCCGCACATCAGACCCTCTGGCATGGTGGAGGACATGTTTACCTGTTTACAAAAGCCTTTCTGAGGTCATGAAGGCTAGACTTTGCATTGTGCCCACATCGGTGCCGTCTAAAAGAGTTTTTTTATAAGACTGGGCAGATTATCTCAGACAGAAGAAACAGGCTTAGCCCATCCAAGGTCCGAGTTCAATGCAAACATGCCTTAAAGCAGGCCCTTAAAATATAGCCACAGTGTGTTATAAGTGTCACCACTATGTTCAGTTTAGTTTCATTATTATGGACTTTTAGTTTGATTTCATTCTCATCATGTGCTCCTTTTGCCGAGTTCAGACTGCACGATTTTAGCCCCGATTTTGGCTCGCCGACAGGTTTTGAGAAATCGCCGACAAATGCCCGAAATCACACGCAAATCGGTGCTCGTTCACGCGAGTGACAATCACGCAGTATGAATGAGCAAAGACGCGATCTGAGAGAATCGCCGACGACCGTGAGATATTTGGCATGCTAAATATCTGGACCTGTCGGCGATTCAAAATCCTGCTGTGTGAAAAGTGTTTTGACTGAAAGCTACATTGGCGATGACCGACAGCAAATGAGAGAGCCAGATACAGAGCAGCGGGGAGTTCGGGGAGGAGTTATAGGCCACAATATCAGTATTTTAATAGATATATTTACAATTATATCAAACAGAAACAAAGCACAAACATTTGCTTGACCTGCAGCAACAGCAGCACATTGCAAAATTATTTATTTACCCCCAACTCTCTTTGCAGAACACACAGTCCTTGCTCCCCTTGCCTTCCCAGCTATTTCCTCATGCATAATGTTTTTCTTTTTCTCCTTTTCGCTGCAAATCAGTGCACAGACAATTTGGATCGCAAGCTTCTTGCAGGCTATCATTTTTAATAACAATTTCAGTCTCGCGCGAGAACTGCGGTCTTACGCACGCGGGATTTTGCGCTATATTTCCTTATCACTTCTCGCGTGTGTTTGGTTGCGAAACGTAGTTTGCGGACCAGACAGAAGTTGTCGGCAATTCTTCCTCCTGAAAGTCATGCAGTGTGAAACCTCCTGTCGCCGATGCATCGTGCAGTGTGAACACACCAGCAACTGAATGTTACCCCAGATAGTCACACAGTGTGAAAAGAACAGTGATCTGACTACTTTGAAAATCGTGCAGTCTGAACTCGGCTTAAGTTTGGTTTTCCCGCTCCTCATTATTAGTTAATTTGTGCCAGCTGCGTTCTGTTAATCATCCTTGTTCGTGTTTGCTATATAAATTGGTCCCTCAGATTTGTTCTGTTTGGTCTATGTTGCTTTAGTGTGTGTTGCCCTAGTGTGTGTGTTGCTCTGCCTGTTTGTTTATTCGTTGTATCTTTGCCATTAAAACTTTGTGTTAAAACTGAATCTTTATCTTTTTGCATTCTTGCAACCACCTGTGACAAAAATATTTTTATTTATTATTATTTATTTGAAAAACCTGGCTTGTTGTGCAATATAGTTTTTAGGCTTTATATTGTGATTTTAAGTTATATGGTTATGTTTTTTACGCTCTGTGGCTTTATAGTGTCATTTTAATTTTCATTTATTTTAGGGCTGTGCAATATGGACAAAATAATCATATTGCGATTTTTTGAACGAATATTGCGATTGCGATTTTATTTGCGATTTTGGCAACTGTTTTTGCTTTTTCAAACAAGCTACAGCCATACATTCTAAATGTATTCAGTGCACAAGAAGTGCATAACAAAACATTTCACAATGAAATAACATAGTATTAAGTTTAATAAACAAAACTGTAGTAAAATTGTCTTTAAAACAGACAACATAAAATAAATTAAGATTAACTAACCTCAAACTCTAGTTACAGTAATAACATACTGTACACAGTAGTACTAACTGCTTGATAAAACTGTAATAAATTGTCTTAAACAGACAACATGAAAAAAATAAAGATTAACTAGCCTCAATTCCAGTCATAACAATAATTAAAAACTAACGTAAATCAAAACAAAAAAAAACAGATTGCTCTCTTAAAGGTTTTTTGCAAGAAAAACCAGCATGTCCACCATTTCTGGTTTTAAGCATGACCGGTGACATGTCACCACATTTCCCCCAGTACTAAACACTCTCTCCGAAGGTGAGCTGGTGGCAGGAATACAAAGATACTTTTGTGCAACCCTGCTCATTCTTGGAAAATTTATCTGATGGAGTCTCCACCATTTCAGAGGATCTTCCTCATTGTCAATGGATGGAGAAAGCAGGTAGCTGTTTAACTCAGCGGCTATGGCTTCTTCAAGTCGCAGAGCTGCTTGCATGGCTGATGTCGTTTTGAAGAAGCTTCCTAAGGACTTCCGTGCTTTTTTGCCTTGTGGAGGTAGATCGATGTCAGGATTCTCTCTGCATGTGTTACTCACAGATTCAGATGCATCCTTCGACATACAGAACAGAAAGAAAATATTAAAAAGCCATATGAAATAGTGTTTATCTAAGGAGATGACAGTTTCATCCAGTTTACATAAATTAACTCACCTTGTGTGAACTCATTTCCATGTCAGACATGACCCTGGCCTTAATGTTTAGAAGTTTATCCTCATCAGTGTAGCTGGTTTTGAATCTTGGATCCAAAAATGTTGCTGTATCCAGAAGCTCTTGGGTAGTTTCATCCTCATAATGTTTGTTGAGGTAGTTCAGAATTTTTGACTTTATAGTCTTTGTCAAGTCAGTATCTTCATCCTCCACTGCAAGTATCTTGGTGTTCAGCAGGTGAAGAACCGGTTTCACATACGACACACTGATGTAGTTTTCACTGGAAAGGGCATCCGTGAACTCCTGAAGTGGACCTAATGCCTTACTTACAGATTCTAGAACATCTGTGTCTTGCCATTGGGGCACTAGGTGTCTTGTTTTACGGTCAGCTGACAGGACCTAGGACAGTGCCCTCTGTTGCTCCAAAACCCTGTCTATCATTTGTTGCATTGAGCCCCATCTTGTTGGGCATGATGTTATGAGGGCATGTTGGGGAAGCTGGAGTTCTTCCTGGGCTTCGGCTAACATCTTCTTTTTTTTTTCAACTGTGGGAAAAATGTCCCACTAGCTTTTTACACAAACCGTTGGCTCGGGAAATGCGAGGTTCATCTTTGATTGCATTTTCTAAAAAATTAAATATTGCAAAACATAATGAAAATGTGTATTTCATTCATTTAAATATAAAACTATTGAGTAACACTTTACAAAAAGGTGCTATTTGTTAACAACTAGTTAATACATTAGCTAAAATGAACTGACAATGAGCAATACTAATAATGTTAGTTCATGTTAATTTTAGCATTTATTAATACATTATAATCAAACGTTGTCATTGTTAACATTAGTTAATGCACCATGAACTAACATGAATAGCTGTAGTGACATGAACTAACATTAACAAGAATGAATAAATGCTGAAAAAGAAAATTGTTTATTGTTAGCTAAAATATTAGTATTTGTGGCGACATATATGCAAATTCATTCTCCGCCAGTAGGAGGCTGACATCAGAGCCATATAGAGAGAGAGTTGCGACAACTCCATTGACAACAATGGAACGCTTTTTTTACAGCAATGGCGGCTCGTAGAGCCTCTCAATAGTTCCCGGAAGTAAAAACAGCGTGGTAGAACAGACCGTTTGTGATGCACTTTTAAAAGGTAAAACGTTTAAAGAATAAGATTGTATATTATCAGTACATCTGAATCAAATAAACTTGTGTTTTAAAGCATGCTAGTTGATTGCGAAGCACTTCCTGGAACTATCTGAGGTCTACGTGAATCACGTGACAACTAAGCATTTTGAACTTCCGTTGTCGCAACTCTCTCTCTCTATGGCTCTGGCTGACATGAACTAACGTTAACAGAGAGCGGTTTCCTTGGTAACGCTATATACAAAGCATTGCAACGCTCGTCTGCTTTATCAGGCATATAAGTTATGGAAAAATAAAAAGAAAATGACATCCAAAAATTTCTGATGACAATCGGTTTCCTTCAGACTTATGGTACCAACTATGGTACAAGTTGAAAATACTATTACAAAACATTATAATACGTTTTCATATTAAACATATTTGCGCAATTTGTTTCTTAATAAAAAAGTATGCCCTACAAAGTGTCCTAATGTAAATTATACATTACTTAATGTGAAGTATAATATATGTATAATAAAATCTAACTTACCAATTGCCAAATGCAGTCTGTGTCCGAAGCACTGCAATCGTGTCCAGTTGTTCAAAGTGACAGCCTTCACTATATTAGTTCCATTGTCTGTGGTGATAGACACTTGTTGCTCTTCACAAAGTCCCCATGATTCTAAAGCTTCTTTTAAACCTTCAGATATATTTTCTCCAGTGTGATCTTCTGGGAAGAATGCTGTTTGCAAACATCGACTTTTCATTTCAAAGTTGTCATTCATATAGTGGACCGTTAAACTCATGTATGGCTCCATCGTTCTGCTGGACCACAAATCTGTGGTCGTGGTGGAGTATTTCACCTGCTTGAGCTCGTGTTCAACGCCCGCCTTAAATTTCTCATACATTTCGGGAATAGCAAATCGTGTGAAATGAGTGCGAGATGGCAGCTGGTATCTTTTGTCAAGTGTTTGAATTAGTCTTCGGAAGCCGTCTTTACTGACGATGTGCGCAGGCATCATATCTTTGCATATATGATAGGTGATTGCGTCTGTAATTTCTTTGTGCCGTTTTGATCCTTTCTCATAAGGCACGGCGCTTGCAAATGCTTGAGCAATGGATACTTGTTCAAGCTGTTTCGGGCTGGCTATGATGTGTGCTTTTGTTTGTTTCGATGGACTTTGTCGACATGCATTGATCATGCAGTTTTTTATGACGCTGTTTTAAAGGAGAACTCCGGTCAATTTTAACATTGAGCTCATTTTTTTGTACATTTGGAGTGCTGTCAATACAGAGAACAACGACAAAAATCGGTGTTGCCTACACCGAGTTATTCTATTTTTAAAATGTGCACCCTGTTGACTTCAATAGGGCAAGTAGTAAGCCTGCTTTTAGCCTCTTAACATCCTTTAAGTGTCATTACAAGTGCACAGAAAATGTGAGTGATTCCTTCCGAGTGAACACGGGTGGATCTGACTGCAGTAGATGTTAGAGATATTAATAAAAACGAAGTTAATTCAGCCAGCGGTCATACCTTTGTTTACATCCTGTTTTCGGTGGAACGCCATAGTAATCGATTGTCGAGTTCACGTGCATAGGTTTAGTTACCAATGATCAGGCGCGTGAACTCGACAATCGATTACTATGGTGTTCCACCGAAAACAGGATGTAAACAAAGGTATGACCGCTGGCTGAATTAACTTCGTTTTTATTAATATCTCTAACATCTACTGCAGTCAGATCCACCCGTGTTCACTCGGAAGGAATCACTCACATTTTCTGTGCACTTGTAATGACACTTAAAGGATGTTAAGAGGCTAAAAAGCAGGCTTACTACTTGCCCTATTGAAGTCAACAGGGTGCAAATTTTAAAAATAGAATAACTCGGTGTAGGCAACACCGATTTTTGTCGTTGTTCTCTGTATTGACAGCACTCCAAATGTACAAAAAAATGAGCTCAATGTTAAAATTTACCGGAGTTCTCCTTTAAGTGTTGGAATAGATTTGTAGTATTGCTCCGTTTCGTTGGAATAATCACTTCACAAGTCTTGCAAATTACCTTGCTCTGTGACACATCCTCTCTCCTGAATCCAAAATACTCCCAAACGACTGACGTTGAATTTCTCTTTGGCACCAATTCATTTTTATTTTGACCTGCATCCATATTTTATGTTCTTTCCTCCCGCTCGCCTATTCGGTTCTCCCGCTCAGCTTCGTCGTGCGCTGAGTGAGCTTTGATTGGTTAACATCTTTCTCCCGCTCAGCTTAGCTGTGCGCTACGTAAGCTCTGGTTGGTTAACATATTAAAATCATGCGCACAAGAACGCATTCTGTATAAAAATCTAAATAAATTAATAGATAAAATCGCAGCCTTATGCGGTTTAGAAATCGCATGTGCTTAAATCGCGATTTTTTTGCGATTGCGATTAATTGCACAGCCCTAATTTATTTTTATTTAATTCATTTTTGGATAGTTATCCAATTTGTTTTAAAGCTTTGTTGGCAAAAAAATAATCAATAAACAACAATTAAAGAGTGTGTACAGTGTTGTAATAAGCTATGCTACAAAAGTGTAGGTTTCATATGGGTTTATTAAAGCAACACCAAAGATTCTTTTGTACCTTAAAATAATGTTTCCAAATCGCTTCAAAATCAACTCGTAAAAGGGTGAACGGCACTTCTGCATTCGCTTTGCGACCCTCTATCGGCTATAACAGCACCATGCGAGTTTGCCAGATCAGGTAGTGGATCTGTAGTTCGTTCAAATGAAACTACAAATTTGACTTGCTTGCAAGCGTTACTATAGCCAATTCGTGGAGCCTATATGAAAAATAGCCGTTTCTAATGGCGCAAAACATCATACTTTCATAAAATCATGCAACATACTCTACCTTGGCTGCGTTCCAGTCCAAAATTGTCATGCCCTTCACTCGCTAACTTCCCTCCGTCTCGTTCACTCGGATGTACGTCATTGCTTACGTTGCACGAGTGCCCACTACTGGCAGAAACTGCAATGGGCTGAAATGAACGTCCTAAGCCCTTGATCACTTGGAATCAGCTGTGGAGTTGATTTATTATTATTTATTTATTTTTTCCTTTAAGAATTTGTATAATGCAGCATCCAAATGTAGGTGTGTTTAGGTTGTTTTAAATAAAAAAAATGTTTAATTAACATATCATAGAGTTGTTTGTTGTGGTGGTGATTAGCCGAGATCTGTGGTGACGTCACAATCGTACTGCATTGTGGGACATATAGGTGCCTGAAGTGTACATATGAAGTAGACTCGCTCCCTCGGTCAAAATCGAGGGAACGAGGGTCTGTCCATATAAACTTCCCTCGTCCACTTCACAAAGTGGAACGCACTTCAAAATGGCGGCAGGGATTCCCCCGAGGGGAAGTGCTTCGGGAAGTTCGCAAGTGCGTGTCTAAAAGTGGACTGGAACGCAGCCCATGTCTGTGGACATCGTTATTTCCAAAGCCGGTGCTGGATAAACAAATAGCGTTCGTGCGACAGTAGGCTGCGGTAGGCTAAATTATTTACGACAGCGGTAATGGACAATTCTGCTTCCAACCTGTGGGGGGCCGAAGAGGAAAAGGTGTTGCTTTAAATAACTGCACATTGAAGTTATATTGTTATACACAGCTTCTGTGTCTTTTAGGTTAATGGGGTCATGACATGTTTTTTTTTTTGTTGTTGTTTTAATGTTCCCTTAGGTGCAACAAAAAACTTTTAAATTTCAGTGATTTATGACCCTTTCCCATCCTGTTTCTCATCCTCTGATTCAAACTATCTGTTTTGGGGGTGTTTCCCCTTTAAGAGTTCAGTGTTAACGCCCACTGTTATGATTGGCTAACGTCATTGGCTAAAAGTAGTTTTAAGATGAAATACATTACTTACAGTTTGCGGCATCGGTGTTGGTAGTGATGGGCGATACTGCAAATTTCGGTATCGATCCGATACCAAGTAAATACAGGGCCAGTATCGCCGATATCGATACCGATACCAATACTTTTTCATTTTAAAAGCATGCACTTGAACTTGTATGCACTTTCCTGTGCTAGAGCAGTGTGTCATGATTTATGAGGTGAATGCATCATTATGCTAAATCTGAAAACGTTTTCATGACTACTAGGCCTAAATATTTTGTGATTTGTGCTCTCAACTCGCCTGTAATTAGTCAGTGACTTACAAAACTACCCTAATTATAGTACAAGCCTACTAGCCTACTGTTCAAAGGTTTGGGGTCTGTAAGATTTTTAATTCTCTTCTGCATTTATTTGATCAAAAATACAGTAAAAACTGTAATATTACAATTTAACATAGGCTATCTGTTTCCTTCGGTGACGCATTGCTGCCACAAACTATTATTTTTTCCCCTCAATTATGTCGTATGTCGTTAAAACAGCATCTTTTTCTCGTAATAACGAGATCTTATGTCGTTAAAACGACATATTTTCTTGGCCTTAAGGACATGTGTAGTCATGTACAAAATATGCCTTTATCCACATAAAATTGATAGCCTATCACGCCTTTATCACACTTCTACGTTCAAAAAGCTTAAGCAAATAGTAGCAGCCCCCAATCAGGCAAAATAAATCAATGAGGCCCTTTTTTTAAAATATATTTTATATAGGATATATATATATATATATATATAAGATTTATTTTGTTAATAGGCTATATCTTCATTACCTAGAGATATAATTAAACAAAAAGTAGTCAAAACACATCTAACAGAACATAGCCTAAGTTGTTTATTTTTTACAACATTGTGTGCTTATTTTGTTTAATTAACGAAATGTCAATTTTCGTCTTTATAACAGAAGATACAATACAATACAAAAATCTTCAAGACACAGCCTACAATCTTCACATGTATAACGGATTGTCAGCTTATAAACAGTCCGTTGTGTGGTGGAACAAGCAATGCTATGTTGAAATATGGTTAGTATCTTAATTTAAACTTTATTTTATTATTTTATTAGTTCATTTACTAATTATGCTAACTCAACTAATTTAATGTAAAGAGCTGGGTGCATATAATAGCCTAGTGGTCAGTACACTGCATTGACATTCATTGCTTTTCAGCTTATTGCGACCCGAGTTCAAGCCCCGGTTTGTCAAACTTTCTTGATACTATACTGTCTTATCATAATAAAAGGCAAAAAAATATGTTCTTTAAACTGATGCAAGTTAAGCCCCATCCACACACAAAAATAATATCAGCATTTTTTAAGCCATTACATCAACAACTCTCATAATGGGAGTGGGGGAACGGATTCCGACAGCTGTTTTTTTGCCGTCGGATTCTGTTCCCCCCATATTTCTGACACACTGAGGTTCTAATATTTATCAAACTGAAAAATGCTGTTTAAGCTCCATCCACACACAGAATGGAATAAGCATATTTTAAGCCGATACATCAACACCTCTCATCATTGGGGTGGGGGAACGGATTTCGACAGCTGAACTATTTGCCGTCGGATTATGTTCCCCCTATGTTTCTTACACAATGAGGTTATAATATTTATCACATTGCAGCTAGTTACTAAACCAAATAGCATAGTGGTCAGTACACTCTGCACTGTTATGCATTGTTTTTCAGCTTATTACGACCCGAGTTCAAGTCCCGGTTCGTCAAACTTTCTTGATACTATACTGTCTTATCATAATAAAAAGCAAAAAAAAATATTCTCTAAAGTGATGCAAGTTAAGCTGAATCCACACACAAAAATAAAATCAGCATTTTTTAAGCCATTACATCAACAACTCTCATAATGGGAGTGGGGGAACGGATTCCGACAGCTGTTTTTTATTGCCATCGGATTCTGTTCCCCCCATATTTCTGACACACTGAGGTTCTAATATTTATCAAATTGATGCTATTTAAGCTCTATCCACACACAGAATAGAATAAGCAAACGACTGGTACGTCACTTCGTACCGTGATGTCACTTCTTACCATGATCCCCAACGAGCTGTAATTACTATTAGAGTAATTACTCTTATATACCAAAAGATCAAGGCAAATTTGGTTTCTCATGTCATGACCCCTTTAAAAAAAACAATTTGTAAACCTTTTAGATGATTTATTATGGACTAAAACATAGTGAGTGACTTCATTATGCATGAATCCAAAATACATAACACTAGCCTTTTTTACTTATTTTTATTCAGAATATCACAAAGGACAACTCAAATCATATAACAAGGGGATATAGCCTATCATTAGAGAAAAATAAATTACAGCTGATCCAAAATTAGTAATAGTTAAGTCAAATATTTCCCATAGACTATTTGTATATGGCTATGATATTTACTGAAGATTAGAATCCACTCTCATTCTTTGCTTTATCGAAGTGATTTTCCCCCATCATACAGAAAAAGTTTAAAACATTAACCACATTCGATGTTATAAAAAAATAACCATCATAACAAAAAAATCACAAATATATTTAAACGTGGTCAACACAAAATTAACGAATCAGTCTCGGAGACAACTAGTTTTTTCCCGAGTCAATTAAAGATTCGTCACACCACTAGAAGACGGCGGACTGAGTGGCAGAAGAGAGTGAGACTGCTGCATTACTGGATTTAATAGGGGGAAATGCGAAAACGTGAGTAAAACAAACGATTATCAGTTTAAACTAAAGGTTGGACTCGATAGTGTTACTTACAGTTTACCAAAGATCCAGTGATCCATGGATATTGACATGCAGCCAGGAATCGTGTTTCCTGACATGTTGTACCTGATTTCGACACCAGGAAAATAAAGCAAATTTCCCTGTGAACGCAAATACAATTAAAGCTGCAAGCAGCATTTATCGGGGTTCAAGCAGTTAAGGCCTTTAAGGCATTTAAGCACAAAAGCATCAAAAGTTATTAAGATTTATTTAGCAAGCATGTAACCACTGACATAATAGATGGAAAAGACCATTTACAGCCAATACAGGCAATTTGCCATGGGATATATATGGTTTTAAAGCTTTTTAACAGTTATAGCGCCACCTATGCTCCGATCTCCATAGAATTGTTTACTGTGACCTCAAATTGAACCCATACACATGTGTACTGAGTTTGGTGAAGATATCTCATTTACTTCTTGAGTTATAGCCATTTGAGTAAAATAGGCTCCTCCCACAACGATTTGCCACATTCTAGAATTATTTAATATGATTCTAGCATGATTTACTATCATATACCATGTTCCAGAATGATTTATTAGGATTCTAGCATGATTTACCTTGATACACCTCATTTCAGTATTATTTACTATGATTTACAATGTTTCTAGCATGATTAACCACATTACTAGCAATTATGTGAAGTGTCAGTGCAAATGAGGTGATGAACACTGACAAAATGTTATTGTGTTATAATAGTTAGTTATATACGTGATTTTTAGTGTGTGTCCAAGTATGAATGCAAAAGCACATGTAAAAGCTCCAAAACTCTGGAATAGCCTTCCTGATACTGTTCGTTGCTCAGACTCGCTCTCCCAGTTTAAAACTAGATTAAAGTCGCATCTCTTCAGCCAGGCATTCATATAATATTTTTAATCTTACAGTTCAAATTACAATCCGGCCTCTAGTTAATAAACGCCAGAGGAGAACTGGCCCCCGACTGAGCCTGGGTTCTCCCAAGGTTTTTTTTTTTCTCCATTGGGTCACCTGATGGAGTTTTAGGACACTATTAGGTCACTTGATGGAGTTTTTCGGTTCCTTGCCACTGTTGCCTTTGGCTTGCTCAGTTGGGGATATTCTGGGGATATCTAATTTGATTTTATCAATAAATTCCACTAGAAACAAACCTTGTTGTAATATTTTAATTTAATACTGTGAAGCTGCTTTGATACAATCTGTATTGTGAAAAGCGCTATACAAATATACTTGACTTGACTTGACTTGACTTAAAATATTTCATTATTGAGTAGAATGGCCAGCAGAGGGCACTAGAAGACCACTTATTGGCTCACTTTCACTTTAAACCAGTTTTCTGCACTAAAGCAAACCAGTTTTTCCATGTTAACTCAATGCATGCTTACACACACACACACACACACACACACACACACACACACACACACACACACACACACACACACACACACACACACACATACACACACAGTTTAGTTAACCATGATTTACCATGATATACCACGTTCTAGTATTATTTACCAGGAGATAAACGACAATCTAGTATTATTTACTTTGATTTACCATGTTTCTAGCCTGATTTATCACATTACTAGCAATTATTTGAAGTGTCAGTGCAAATAAAGTGATTAACACTGACAAAATATGATTGTGTTATAAAAGTTATTGCTATATAAGTGATTTTTTTAGTGTGTATTCAAGTATGAATGCAAGCACATGTTGAAATATTTCATTAATAAGTAGAATGGCCAGCAGAGGGCAGTAGAAGACCACTTATTGGCTCACTTTCACTTTAAACCAGTTTTCTGCACTAAAGCAAACCAGTTTATCCATGTTAACTCAATGCATGCTTACACACACACACACACACACACACAAACACACACACACACACACACACACACACACACACACACACACACACACACACACACACACACACACACACACACACACACAGACACACACACACAGCATAGTTAACCATGATTTACCATGATTTACCACATTACTAGCAATTATTTGAAGTGTCAGTGCAAATAAAGTGATTAACACTGACAAAATATGATTGTGTTATAATAGTTATTGATATATAAGTGATTTTTAGTGTGTATTCAAGTATAAATGCAAGCACATGTGGAAAAATTTAATTAATAAGTAGAATGGCCAGCAGAGGGCAGTAGAAGACCACTTATTGGCTCACTTTCACTTTAAACCTCATGATTTTGACCAGTTTTCTGCACTAAAGCAAACCAGTGTTTCCATGTTAACTCAATAATGCATACTTGCTACATATGCTACACACAATAATGCTACACACACACACACACACACACACACACACACACACACACACAAATGTTTTAGTGATATTGGTGTCACATTCACCTTCATCACATTCACCTTCTGTCTTCATCACATTCACTATATGTCGTCATCACCTGCACCTGCTCCTCATCACCCTCCTCATCATCACCTGCTCCTCATCATCATAACCGTCACCTGTTGTCCTTGTCTTGATCTGTGTATTTAAGTTCCCCTCTCATCCATTATCATTGTCGGTTATTGTTTGTGCACTAGCACTCTGTTATGTTTGTTTTCATGTTGGAAAATAAAACCTTTGTTATATTTGTACCACACACACACACACACACACACACACACACACACACACACACACACACACACACACACACACACACCATCATTTATCATGATTTACCATGGCTGATACCAATACCAATATGAGAAAATGACTATTTTAAACAGCGGGGGGCAGTAAAATACCACTTATTGGCTTAACATGCCATTAATTCATATCATTTTCACCTTTTTAACTGTTATAGAGGCAAATTTTGTCCGATCTGTCTGAAAATTTTCATGCTTGTTCAGGGTGATATTTCACACGTTCTGACTTGTTTTTAAGAAGGTCTGAGCATTGATTAAAGAGATATAGGCTTTCGGGGACACTTGGTAAAGGCCAGATTTTGAAGTGAACCTATTATAGCTATCCAAATGAAGTAGTTCAACTTTTTCTGACAATTATTGATCTAGTGAGTCCAGAGAATTGTATTGCACTAGTTTTGAACATTATGATATGAAAATTATATGATCAGAGATGGAAAAGACCATTTACAGCCAATACAGGCAGTTTACCATAGGAAATATATGATTTTAAAGCTTTTTAACAGTTATAGCGCCACCTATCGTCCGATCTCCATAGAATTTTTCATGCTTGTTAATGATGTTATGTCACATATGCTGACCACTTTTTGTGAAGTTCTGAGTTTTTATTTAGGATTTATAGGCTTTTTAATGTATTTTGACACGCCCATTTTATAAATGACCCTATTAGAGCCATCCAAATGCAAAAGTTCAACTTTTTTTTGATAGTTTTTGATCTAGAGAGTCCAGAGAATTGTCCTAGACTGGTCTGGTTCCGATCGGGCGAAAAACCTAGGACTAGTTCGCAAAAGTAGGTTTTTAACATGTTTGCGAATATTTAATGAACGGTTTGATTGACAGCAATGGTTCTTGAGGCAAAGTTGTTCAGGATGAGGAGATCTATCAAATGATATGCATATTGTGTGGATATTTGTAACACCACGTGATTACAGAGCCATAAAACTCGTTAGCGCCAACTAGTGGCCGATTTCTTTCAAAATTCTTACAGACCTCTAGGGCCTTGAGTCGAACATGCCCATCGAGTTTCGTTCCGATCGGCCTCCGTTAACCTTGTCTAATAGGTGCTCAAATTTCATTGGCCGATGGCGGCCATGTTTTTTGAGATACGCCAATGTCCTCATACACATACATGGCACCTTGGACCAAGACACTGCATACCAATTTTCAAGTCAATCGGACTAACGGTCAGGTGGTTATAGCCTGTTTTATGTTTTTTTCATGTTATAGCGCCACCATGTGGCCAATCGCCGCGGTTTTTTTACTGTGACCTCAGATTGACCTCTTACACATGTGTACCAAGTTTGGTGAAGATACCTCATTTACTTCTGGAGTTATAGCCATTTTAGTAAAATAGGCCCTGCCCACGACGTACGTTTTGGCGCCCCTTAGCGTCCGTGAATCGAAATTTCAACTTTTTTTCGATAGTTTTTGATATTCAGACTCAAGAGAACATTTCTGCACTGGATTGGTTCCGATCGGGCGAAAAACCTAGGACTAGTTCGCAAAAGTAGGTTTTTGACAAAATTCAAAATGGCGGAAAATCTATCATGGCGGAAATGAAATCGGAGATATACGTTTTGTTCGTCAGGCGTCCAGCTTTCCAATGATATAAGACACTTGAGTCTACGACATACGGTCTAGTAGTTATGAGCAGTTTTGCGCTTTTGGTTGCTATAGCGCCACCTATGGGCCAATCGGGGTCATACTTTTATAGGTTCTCCCCAAATTGAGGACTACCATTTGGCCAAGTTTCAAGGTTCCAGCTCTTACGGTTTGGTCTGCACGATGCGTTTAAGGGGAAAATAATAATAATAATAATAATAATTAAAGCTGCAAGCAGCATTTAGCGGGGTTCAAGCATTTAGGGTCTTTAAGCACATAAGGCAGTTTAGTGAGTTGTCTGAGTTTTCGTTTAGGATTTACAGGCTTTTGAGTGTTTTTTTGCCATACACATTTTCTAAATGATCCTATTATGGCTACCCAATGGGTAAAGTTTAAGTTTTTTATATAATTATTGATCTAGAGCTTCCAGAGAATTGTACTGCACTGGTATATTTCCGATCGGGTGAAAAACATAGGACTAGTTTGCAAAAGTAGGTTTTTATTGTAATCGCAAGTATTTAATGAACAAATTAATTGACAGCAGTAGTTTTTGAGGCAAAGTTGTTCAGTATGAGGAGATCTATCAAATGACACGCATCACGTGATTACAGAGCAGTAAAACCTGTTAGCGCCAACTAGTGGCTGATTTCTTTCAAAATTCTTACAGACCTCTAGGGCCACGAGTCGAACATGCCCACCGAGTTTCGTTCCAATCGGCCTTCGTTAACCTTGTCTAAGAGGTGCACAAACTTTATTGGCCGATGGCGGCATAGACATACATGGCACCTTGGACCAAGACACTGCATACCAATTTTAAAGTCAATCGAACTAATGGTCAGGTGGTTATAGCCCTTTTCATGTTTTTGTGATGTTATGGCCTGATCTCCATTTTAAATAATTATTTTAAAGGTGCTGTAGAATGCATTGATATATTTTAAATTGTTCTCTGATATCTCTGAAACAGAAATGTCTTCAACAGTCAAGTAGTGGATAAAATCACTAATGTTACTTTCTGCTTGCGGTAGGGGTTGTAATGGAAATATAACATTAGTTGGAACTGCCCCCTTCTTGAGTATCAAACGATGAGCGAAACCTGCTTGATATTGTCCCAGGTTAGAAAAAGTGTCTGGGGTAAAATGGGCAGAGCAAACTAACAGCTTTGAATTAAAATGGTGAGGTATCCTGTTGTAAACATCAACCATGCCTGTTGACAGTTCTCTTTTGTGGGAAGGGAATGAAAAGTTCTCAAATCCGCAGCACAGCCTCAGACATAACATTTATATCCATGATCTGCCATTTTCACTATTGTCCTTGCTTGCTTCTTCACAACACCTGCAGATCTTCTGATGATTCGGCTGTGCAGGTCCACATTAACACTGCCTGGCCTAGAACATGGACTGGAAAATGCAAATTTGGGGGGTATAAATATTAATGATCCTGACTCCAACGTCACAGTCGGTGTTATGGTGGGATTCACTCATTTTTCAGCGGTCTTTTGCAAACAGGAGATTTACACATGAAGGAGGAAACAATGGTGTTTGAGGCTCACGGTATGTCAGTTCCATGTCCAGAACTCTTATCATTCAACTATGCCAAGATAAATACAGTTTTCAATTGTATGGCACCTTTAAAATAGATGATTAGTAATATAATGCTTACTTGGAGTCTGAAATGGCTTTAACAAAAGAAGAAAAATATTCTTAGATTTCTGTTCATTCTAATCATGTACAAATAAAGTAGCACAGTAAGATTACATTTATTTGAATGCATTAGTGAGTGTGTGATTGTGCTGTGTGTGCAGCGTGTCAATACTAAAAGTGAAGGTGTAGTTGATATCTTTGGTGATAATATCTGTAGTAATCATAAAAAAACAATTAAGAAATAAAGAATTAAAATTACAAATAATATTCTATTAAGATATGAGTTACAATAACATGATTTGCAATAGTAATTATATCAATAATATATGCACAATACACACAGATTAGACTATCAGGTCTGTGTTTTACAAAAACATTAGTATTGCAGCCAGTGTGAGTCTGTGGGATTTATAAACAGACAAAATATGATTTGAAATGTTATTTTAATGATTTTATTAAGTTTAAAAAATATTTCAAATGGAAAAAAAATGAAAAATAATAATTTTAGTGAGCAGAATGAACCAATGAGTGTTCTTCTTCTGGTGGTTAAAATGTAAATGAAAACAATAATACTTAAACAATAATACTTAATACATGCTTGAACACACACATGCACACACATTTTGTTGTAGATGTAGATATTTAAAATAAAAGATAGGTAACAAAATGATAATTGCAAATCTCCTCTGTATAACACCATTTTCAGATTTCAAATTAATCACTGAGAGGCAGAATTGTTCAAACTGAGAGCTCAGTAAAAATGAAGTGATAAACTTTGACAAAACATGACTGTGTTATAATAGGTGATTTTCATGCAAGTAATTTGATATAGTCCAAAAACTAATGCAAAAGCACAGATGAAAATATTTTATTAAGTAGAATGTCCTGCAGAGGGCAGCAGAAGACCACTAATTGACTCACTTTCATTTGAAAGACTTTTTTTATCCACCAGTAAAACAAAGCAGTTTCTCCATGTTCTTTCCATTAAGCATGCTTACACACACAGACACACACACAAACACACACACACACACAAAGACAAATATGTTTTCAATGTTTTTAGGATGTGATATTGTGAAAATATCTTCATCTCCTCATCTTGAACAACTTTGCCTCAAGAATCACTAATGTCAATCAAACCGTTCATAATCATAATAAAAAAAAAAATATATACAAATATCATAATAAAAAAAAAACATCATAATAAAAAAGATTGCTTCTTAAAGCATTTGTTTATTTCCCAATACTGAAGCGAATTAAAAGATCATGCGTAATCCTGCTGCTCCCTCTAGTGGACAACAGTGGTATTATAGCTTACATTTTACAGTTGAAGTGTTTGAATGAATGAATGGGAATTAGTTTTTTTACTTATATCTCAGGAACCAAAAGGCGAAAAATTCTGAAACTCAGAGCATATATAGTGCTTGAGGAGCCCTGTTGAATGAGACCATCAAGGTGTTTTTGGGCGATTGGGGCTGGGAGTTATGACTGTTATAAGGCATATCTGTTCGGGCTATTATCTCTGGAATGCCCAGGGCAAATAACACCACATTTGAATCGAAGCTAGCCAAGGACGCGCCCTTTCCAACGAGCTCTCACACAATGTTCGGGGTGGTCTGGGTCGGGAGTAATGGCCGCTCAAAATCGGGGGTCCCGCGGATTCGCGATGCGCGGGGGGCGCGCTCCCGAGGCCCGCGACGACACGTTTCGATCAAGAGCCCGGAGAGGTCCTCACCATCAAAATTTGAGCGCGCAACGACTTTCCGTTTTCGAGTTATGAATGAATTTGTATTCGGGGGCGTGGCTTAAATGCCGTTACTTTCGTTTCATTTCATTCATTTACTTTCGTCCATTTCCATATCTCAGTGTAACACAATTGTCAATAGTAATACTCAATAGATGAGTTTTGACAAAATGTGATTGTAAATGTTAAAATAATGATTTTATAAAGTCTAAATATGAATTTTATAACAATATTAGGGAGTAGTATGATGAAATGACAGCAGGGGGCAGTAAAATACCACTTATTGGCTTAATATGTCATTATATTCATATAAAATCACCTTTTGAAGAAGTTAAACTTTTTTTCTGATAATTATTGATCTAGAGAGTTCAGAGAATTGTGCTGCACTGGTTTTGAACATTATGATATGAACATTATATGATAGAAGACACCATTTACAGCAAATACAGGCAATTTACCATAGGAAATATATGGTTTTAAAGCGTTTTAACAGTTATAGCGCCAACTATGGTCCGCTCTCCATAAAATTTTCCATGCTTCTTAAGCAGGTTATGACACATATGCTCATCAATTTTCGTGAAGTTCTGAGTTTTCGTTTAGGATTTATAGGCTTTTGAGTGCATTTTACCACGCCCATTTTCTAAATGACCCTGTTAGCCATGCGAAAAATGCAAAAGTTCAACTTTTTTTTGATAATTATTGACCTAGAGAGTCCATAGAATTGTCCTAGACTGGTTTGTTTCCGATCGGGCGAAAAACCTAGGACTAGTTCGCAAAAGTAGGTTTTTAACATAATTACGAATATTTAATGAACGGTTTGATTGACAGCAATGGTTCTTGAGGCAAAGTTGTTCAACAAGAGGAGATCTATCAAATGGTATCCATTTTGTGACAATAAGTGTAACACCACGTGATTACAGAGCCATAAATCTCGTTAGCGCCAACTAGTGGCCGATTTCTTTTAAAATTCTTACAGACCTCTAGGGCCATGAGTAGAACATGCCCACCGAGTTTCGTTCCGATCGGCCTCCGTTAACCTTGTTTAATAGGTGCTCAAACTTCATTGGCCGATGGCGGCCATGTTTTTTTAGATACGCCAATGTCCTCATACACATACATGACACCTTGGACCAAGACACTGCATACCAATTTTCAAGTCAATCGGACTAAAGGTCAGGTGGTTAAAGCCTGTTTTAAGTTTTTTTCATATTATAGCGCCACCATGTGGCAAATCGCCGCGATTTTTTTACTGTTACCTCATATTGAGCTCATACATATGTGTACCGAGTTTGGTGAAGATACCTCATTTACTTCTGGAGTTATAGCCATTTTAGTAAAATAGGCCCCTCCCACAACGTACGTTTTGGCGCTCCTTAGCGTCCGTGAATCGAAATTTCAACTTTTTTTCGATAATTATTGATCTTCAGTTTCTAGAGAACATTTCTGCACTGGTTTGGTTCCGATCGGGCGAAAAACCAGGGACTAGTTCGCAAAAGTAGGTTTTTGACAAAATTCAAAATGGCGGAAAATCTATCATGGCGGAAATGAAATCGGAGATATACGTTTTGTTCGTCAGGCGTCCAGCTTTCCAATGATATAAGACACTTGAGTCTACGACATACGGTCTAGGAGTTCTGAGCAGTTTCGCGCTTTTGGTTGCTATAGCGCCACCTATGGGCCAATCGGGGTCATAATTTGATAACCTCTCCTCGATTTTTGTACTACCATCTGGCAAAGTTTCAAGGTTCCAGCTCTTACGGTTTGGGCTGCACGATGCGTTTTACGGCAGAAGAAAAATAATAATAAAAATCAGGACAATTACAATAGGGTTTCAGCACTTCGTGCTTGAACCCCTAATAATAATAAAAATCAGTACAATTACAATAGGGTTTCAGCACTTCGTGCTTGAACCCCTAATAATGGTAGTTCTATCAGTTATATAGTTCATATCGTCCACCCCTAAAACTTGTATAGTTTTTGTCAGTGTTTATTTAAAAACATCCAATTATGCAGAATATTAGATGGTAAATATTTCAATGATGACAATACAATATACACTACCGTTCAAAAGTTTGGGGTCAGTAAGAATTTTAATTTTAATTTTTGGGGGAAAGAAATCAAATAAATCAATACTTATATTCATCAAGGATGAGTTAAACTTATAAAAAGTTACAGTAAAGACATTTATAATGTTACACAAGCTTTAGATTTCAGATAAATGCTGTTCTTTTGAACTTTCTATTCATCAAAGAATTTTGAAAAAAAAAATGTACACAACTGTTTTCAACATTGATAATAATAATGAATGTTTCTTCAGCATCAAATCATCATATTAGAGTGATTTCTGAAGGATCATGTGACACTGAAGACTGGAGTAATGATGTTGAAAATTCAGCTTTGAATAAATTACAGTTTAAAATATATTAAAATAGAAAACAGTCATTTTAAATTGTCATAATATTTCACAATATTACTGTTTTTTTTAATTTTTTATTTTTTTTATCAAATAAATGCAGCCTTGGTGAGCAGAAGAGACTTCTTTTAAAAACATAAAAAAATCTTACTGACCCCAAACTTTTGAACGGTAGTGTATATATAGGGTATGATTTTACCCCTAAATTCAGCATATTCACACAAAATGATAATTCCTACTGTAAATCCACGTTTCGCTGCCTGGAGTCATTGTTTGTTGTTGTTGATGTTGTTGTTTAAGTTTATTGTCATATGCATATTCGTACAGAGTACCACAGCAATGAAATACAATGTGCCTTAGCACTCTCTCAGCACCAGTCAATAAATAAGATAAAATATATAGAGCTGAATATAATATATAATGTTTCTGTGAATTGCAGCGATACATTTGCTTCTCTTTTCTGTAGCTTCTGCAGTCTGTAAAAATATAGGCTACCTCAGATTTCTTGTCATATCTATTTATTATAGGATGTGCCTGACTATTTTTCTCAGATATTGCTTGTAGATTTGACAAATGAAAAAAAAAAAAAAAAAAAAAAAAAAAACAACAACATTGAATTAAATGTGATGTTTTAAAGTTTAAGACTGAAATAGTATTTTCTTGCAAAAAATATTTGGTAACACTTTACAATAATGTCTCATTTCTTAACTTTAGTTAATGCAGTAACTATAAATTAACAACAAGCTAAATATCTTAACAGCATTTATTAACCTTTGATAATGTTAGTTAATAAAAAAAATCATTTTAGTTCACTGTGCATTTACTAATGTTTACAAATACAACTTTTCATATTAAAAATGTAGTAAATGTTGAGATTAACATTAACTATGATTAACAAACAGCATATAATTATTGTTCATTGTTAATGTAGGTGTCAACAAATGAAACCTTGTTAATAAGTGTTACCAAGTTTTCTAATCAGTTTAGCTTTATTTACAACTTCAAAGCCTATTTTTTTACAGTGTAGTTGAGCCCTCTTTCACTTTATTCCCAGAAGGGACAATCCTTGCTCCTGGATTTTCAGTTCTATATCACTGAGTACTCATTTTCCAGTTTGATTTTGAGGTTGTGGTGTTATCTACCAACTCAGTTATTTGTCCTAAGGAAGACAACACTCCATGGGATCCTGTGAATCAGGCAAGAGGTGGCAGTTGAAGGGCCAGTTCAAGTTGATCAGGTTAAGAGCGTGACTGCATTGCTGCTCAGCCGTGGAGCAGATGGACTGGCACGGCTGCAGAACTCCACTCTGAGGGCTACAATGGGGCAAAAACATACCGCATACTAGCCGCCGAAAAGATTCAAAACAGGCAAGCTCCATCAGCACCTGCAAGAATATCAGAACAAATTTCCCAAATAAAAATGTGAATTCTATTGTTGATCAAGACAACTCTCTTGACTCGTTGAGAACGTGCTTTCTCACCCTGTACTTGTGCAGAATAGAAGCAGCCTCTCTCTGATCAGAAACGGTCAGCCAGATGTTTGGAAAGGATGTAAGATTGTAGCTTAGACCTCTGCACATTTCAACCCGGATAGGCTCACAAGGTGAAGCTGAGAAGAAAAAAACAAAATAAGAATGTGATTATTCAATGAGAGTGACTTTTGACTACTAAAAAAGTAACTTTTTAGCATGATATTTCAGTTCAAGGCTTTGCATTATATGGTCAAGCACAGTATGTTAGACATTAAATACGTCACATACTCTCTGTCTTTAAATAATATTAGCACATAATACAGTAAAATGGGAAACAACACGGTTACACATTTATTTATATATTTTTAAATATATTGTTGAACTAACAATGAACTATTGTGTTGGTAACCATTAACATAAACATTATTAATGCTGTTTTCAAATTTTGTGAATGATGACTTTAATTTTTGGATGAACTATACCTTAACTGGGTTTTTAATTCAAATGGAATAAGAAATTATTCTTTTAATGAAATAATACTCTAAACAAGGAACTGCCAATAGGTGGTGGTAAATGTCTAAATAAGGAATTCATTCATTCATTCATTCATTCATTCGTTCATTCATTCAAATGGCTGATTCATGCAGGAATGAAGTAAAGAGGTGTGTTTGACTTGAAGCAGTGCTGTGCAGACTGATCGGTGTATGACATCAAAGTACCGTGACAGTGATTCAAAAGCATACAGAGCCGTCAGCTCTCTAATCGCTCTCGTGGAACTTTAACGTCATACACTGATCGCTCTGTGCAGCACCGCTTCAAGCCGAACAAGCCTGATGGCTCTCTTTATGAATGGGCCATTGAATCATTGGTTCACCCGACTGATTCACTCAAAACACGAATTCAATCAGAAACACTGTTGTTTTGCTTGGAGATGCACAGTCATTCTGCTATGGCTTTATAGGTAACAAAAACAGACAATATTGTGTCTAAAATATAACACAATATTAATTTCTTATTTATTGATCTGTTGTATAAAATCAGTATCACATTTGCACTCGTGTTATTTGGAACAAAAACTAACAAGGACTATATCATCTGATATAAATATGAGACAAAAACTCATACAGGGGTATTTTTTATCCCAATATCTTGAATTTTAGGGGCATATTTCGGTGCATCATGTTTGTCACCATCAACCGTATGAAATGTCACATGACGTATGTAGGACTGGGTCGGGACGGTTGCATTAAATGTATTAAAAATTGTAAGGCATTATTTTCTTTACCCTAATTAATTTATTAAAGGATAATTCCGGTATTTAGCATTTGCAACGAACTCTGTGAGTTGCACAGTTTTGAAAACTAACGTCAAGGGTTGTTTTAAGGACGTGTTTGTGCATGCCTGTAGCCAGCCACTCTGAAGCGGTCAAAGGCGATTCTAGACGAGTCAAAAAAGTCGAGACAGGACCCATCGTCAACATTTCTGTGTCCACCACTTCATCCAAAACAAACCAGAAAAGAGACTCAAAGTGCTAAATACCGGAATTATCCTTTAAATTAATGCATTGAATCAGCAGCGCTAATATTTATATATTCTCACTGAAAGGAGGGTAGGTAGAGTTAATGCAGTCATGCTCATCTGCACCATCTGCGCAGTCACTCCATCCATCACACCGCCAGTCCTGGTGAAGACACTCCCCAGAGCCACAGGCAAACTGTGTTGGACTGCATGTTCCTTAAAGCAGAAAGACATGACGCAGTGCAGCTTTACAAACTGACAAACTTTACAGAGCTCTGCAAACATAGAGGTTCACAAAATATTGACAAAATTTTAAACTGACAAAAGCTGTGGAGTCTTGTGGTACTCACTTTCTGAAAGAGAGATGGCCTTAAATGATGCATAAAAACCACTGTCAGCAACACCGTCATCTGCCACAAACACAACAGTCATCACAGGTCCAGAAGAGGTCAGATCGGGAGGCAGCGCTGAACCACAATACCTGAATGATAGTGGTGCATAATATTTTGAAGTGAAGAATTCATTATAAAAATGCAGAAAGGACTGTGTGATGGTTAGGATTAGTATGTCATAAATACTGTGACTTCTTTTGCTTCTGTGTTAAGTGTGTGTGTTGAGGAATGGGAGTTTATGTACAACAGGGCAACACTTTAGAATAGGTCCATCATTAAAGCTACACTGTGTAGGATTTTCTCCCATCTAGCGGTGAAATTTTTATGACTACCAACTGAATATTACTTTCTAGCCCCTCCCATTCCGAGGGCGTTTTAACTCCTACGGTGGCCGTATTATTTCAAATCTTCCGGCAGTCACGAGTAATCTCCCCCTTGCATTCGTCACGGTGCCACTGAGTGCCAAAACGGGAAAGGCGAAGCTTGAATTTCCAGGTATGTCCCTCTTTGGCTAATGTATTTTCAAGATGGCTGCCGCCATTCGAGCGACTCACTCGTATGTATTCTAAATGGCAGATTCTACGCTTACGAGAATACTTGATAAGTTGGTAGAAGTAATTACACATTAAAGAGCACATATCATTTTGATAGAACAAAGTGTTTTTTTGCACTTTGTTCAACTTAAAAAATTACACAGTGTAGCTTTAATGAATAACTACACAGGAACACATGAGTAATGCACTATTAACATTCTACTATTAGCTACTATTAACTAACAAGAAACTGATTAACAAATTAGTAAGTAATAGCACTCAGTCGGATGAGGTAATTCACTATTAGCTAATCAGTAACTACTATTTTTTTCATACCTCCCAGAGGACTACTAAGAACTACTATACATGTTCATAATTTATGTGAATATTGCATAATATATCATTAACTCTAAAGTAAAGGTTGTGGTAACACACTAGGGGTCATTACCAAATATTAAATATTACCAAATCCTTTAGAATTAATTAATTATTTGAATCAGTATTCTAAAGTGAAAATCATGGTAACCCACTAGTAATGCTCAAGTGTTACTACTCAAGAAGCCATTACTATCCAAAACCTTACAACCTCAAAAGCGTACCCTGATTTCAGTCATTACTAGAGTGTTATCATGTTTTTCACTTTAGAATGACCCAATTATGGGTTTGGAGTGTGGCGGGGTAAACTTGTGTAGAGGTACATGAGGGACCATAGCTGATATTGTTACTGCAGAAATGCATCATCACAGTTTGTAAAAAGGATCAAATGCTGTCATTACAACTGTATAAATGCTCCAGTTCATCAAATACAACTCTCCCTGAAGAAAGGTCATTTAGCTGCTCTATAACTCAATTCAAGTAAGCTTCAAAATGATGCACATAATGTAGTTGATAAAAATTCAGTTCAAATAT
The DNA here is from genome assembly GCF_964197995.2 of Scardinius erythrophthalmus. Classification (NCBI taxonomy): domain Eukaryota; kingdom Metazoa; phylum Chordata; class Actinopteri; order Cypriniformes; family Leuciscidae; genus Scardinius; species Scardinius erythrophthalmus. The sequence continues at coordinate 43,642,527 of NC_138227.1, forward strand.
GTTAGACTATGTAGTGATGAATTTTAGAAAAAAAGTTTTGAAATGTAGACAAAAAGAAGCAAAAAACGTAGTGAAGTATTCTCACCTGCCCAGCACAGTGCTGGGAACCGTGTCTGTACTGTCGTAAACCTCCACATAGTCAAACTCACAGACATCCTGCGTTTCCAGACTGAAATTCTGAAAGCTTAGTCTAACAACTTGTCCATCTTCCACAGATATTTGCCACGTACACAGCTATAAGAGAGCAGTCAAACATTAAATAGTAGAGATAACTTAAATAATATAATAGAAACAGTCATGCAACAGAAACAAATAATAGTTACTAAATAGTTGGCCTACTGAACCAATACGTTAATAGATCAGTGCACAGCCAGGTTGGCAGGACTGGTCAACAGGTCCATATGTAATACTTATTTCATATTCCAAGGTGTTTCCCAATCATAGGGTATTTACATTGAAATCTTAAAAGAGACATGCCTTTTAAAAACTGACCCCTGGTTTCACAGACAAGGATTAAGCCTATTCCCAAACTAAAATGCATGTTTGAGCAGCTTTAACTGAAAGCAACTTGCAGTGACATATCTTAAAGGGCACCTATTATGCAAAATTCACTTTTACATGGTGTTTGAACATAAATGTGTGTTGGCAGTGTGTGAGCAAAACCACCCTAGAATGATAAAAATCCACCCAGTAGTTTTTTTACTATCTCAATAAATCATAAGCACTGTCTCAGAACACCCTGTTCTAGATTTCCCTCATTGTGACGTAGAAATGAGCTAAGCCCCACCAACATGATTTGATTGACATCTGGTTTTGGCATAGACCCCGCCCTCAGTGATCTGTACACCATCCTCCATTGTTTCAACGACAGCCGGTAATGTCTCCTAAGTGTAGTGTTCTGTTGCGGGATGTAAGAATGGACATACTAGTCTGAGCCACTGAAAACGCAGCGGATGGATTTTTTTTATGAAGAAAAGGCGCCACTTAAACTTCCTAAATACGAGAATCATTTTCTGACTGTTTAGTGAACGAGTTAATCCTCAAGTTAATGAAACAGGGTAGAAACTGAAAGTTCACAAAAACATATCCGCATAATTTCAACTACAGTGGTTCAACCTTGCGTGCGTCTTCCTCTGCTTGTAGGTCGTCTGTCAGAACGCCAGAACGGAGACTGATACAGAAGAGAAGAAATTACTGAATAAAGTCGATATTTTGTTTTTTCAAAAAGTTTTCTCGTCGCTTCATAAAATTAAGGTTGAACCACTGTAGTCACATTGACTATTTTAACGATGTCTTTCCTACCTTTTTGAGCTTTCAAAGTGTTAATTAAACAGCTGTGCTAGCTCCCCTCAAAGCTCTTCAGAGGGAAGCAGCGGTTATGGTCTCCTGAGTGTGAGGCTGTGTTTGACAAGGCGAAAGGTTTTGACACTTTACAATTCAAAGTTTCCAATCAGAGTAATCTGTGATGCATCGCAGTGTGTTGTTGATGCCGTCATTTCTCGCATACTCCCGGACGGCCAAGAAAACCAATAGCTTTTGCTTTGAGAATGTTGAGCAAAGCAGAGCAAAATTATGTTCAAATTGAAAGGGAGGCACTTGGAAATTAAGTAAAGAAGTAAACATCTGGTGTTGTCATCAAAGATGGTCCTGTGTAATACACTGGGGGCATTATGTTGGCCAAATGTCAAACTGACCATGATAATGCTTCTAAGGGGAATCTTACCGATCTTTGTGATAATCTGCCTGAAGAAACTGTTTGACTGTTCATTGTACTAAGTTCAGTTTAAAGAAAAAGGACATTGAATGATTATAGAGTTTAATCACAGTACATTCTGTTCTCCAGGTATAACTAAGGGTACAGTGTTATGCAGGTGTTTAATTGTTGAATAGCAATAGCAGAAACACTATAGGCCAGATTTACTAACAGCTTTTGCAAGTGCAAACCCTCTTTTGGTGTTAAGAAAACTACTGTCAGGATTTATTTGACACGCAGTGAAAAATTTGCGATGAAAAGGCATGGACACAGTTATTTTTGCGGCTGACCTTATTGCATATGCATTTGTAGGAGTTTGTCTACACCCTTGTCAGAACATATCTGTTTTTGTTTGCAAAGTTTATGCCATATAGTATCAGATTCAGGAACTGAATTACAGTGGTAGCAGTTCATAAAACATATACCTGTTGATGTGGGTAAGACTTTGGATGGTTTGGACTGGACAATGATCCATATTCTCCTGTTATTTTTCCTCCACATTCTAAAAATCAAAAGATTGCATCCATTATGGTTTTTACTTTCAAGTGAGATAAGAGACTAGAAGTATCACACTTTGTGTAGTGACTTTATTGGTCTGACCCTTGTGCTTCTGACTACAGTTGACTTCATCTGAGTGGTCCTGACAGTTTGGGTGGCTGTCACAGATGGAAATAGGTAGTAAGCAACGACCACCATCACACATAAACTCTTCTCTGGAGCAGCTTTCTGATTGCATGCAGGGAGAAAACTTTAGTACATAAACAGAAAATTTAGTTTAAAACACACCATGTGACATATTTTTATCATTTGTGATCAGGAGCCGTATTCACAAAACATTTTGTCTTACCACGAAGAGTTATAAATAGCAGTAAAAAATCTTATTTAAGAGTTTTCTCTTAAAACTTATTCACAAAGCTGCTGAGACCAACTTTTACTAAGGAATATAGAGAAGTCTTAAACTAAGAATAGGGGCGGGATTGACCTCGTTGCTATGGATGATGTCAACACACTTACTAACTAACTATGTATCATGTTGCCATATTCAAATAAAGGTTTAAAATATGAATGTTGCCATATTCAAATAAAGGTTTAAAATATGAATGTTGCCATACTCAAATAAAGATTTAAAAAAAAGCAGGCTAAGCGTCACTAATTAAACAAGTTTATGTTCAGCTAATTGTCAGCCTCTTAAGCCAAGTTCACACTACATGATTTTAAGCCCGATTTAAGCCCGATTAGCAAATCGTTGAGCTCGCCGACAGGCCGGGGTGTTATCGCGTGCAAATCGCGGGGGATTAGCGGGCGATGAACGCTCGCCAATCTGTTAGTATGGAAGAGCCAACAACGCAGCCCAGAAAAATATCTAGCATGCTAGATATCTGGAGCTGTCGCACGATTCAACCTCATGTGATGTCATGAGCTACAGCCAATCAGAGCAAGGCATGGGTTGAGGTCACCGGGTAAATACTTTTATATACTGTCTATGGTAAATACGCGGTTTTCAAAGAAACACAGAAGAAGACGAGTTTACAGAAAGATGAGCAACATTAGTATGCTGACAGTATGCTGATCCACTCTTTCACCCATACTCTCTTATTTTTTCTTTTGCGTTTTTTTTTTTTTTTTAGAGCAAATCATCGCGCAAACAGTTTGCAGCACTAATTTCTGTCTGACGTCCATATTCAAACAAAGACTCGCATGTTGTGTTCTTCTTCGTCTTCTTCGCTGGGTAGTGGCGCGCGTGCTGTTTCGCGTCATTTCCGGTTCGTTTAATCGCGTGATTTTACGTGACAAAACGTGGTTTGTAGACAAGATAGAATCGTTGGGTGACAAGAGTTGTTGTCGTGTAGTGCGTTACCTCCTGTTGCGCATCAATCACGTTGTGTCGTGTGGTGTGAACAGCTCAACATTTCACAGAGAGCAAGTCATGTAGTGTGAACCACACAGTTCAGCCAGACATTTTAAAATCATGTAGTCTGAACTTGGCTTTACATGTCTGAATCTCGATAGATTGCTAAATTCAAGCGACAAATTATGTTTTATAAACATAGTTCGGGAGGAGCACTATCTAATCAGCTCGAGAGGAGGCACATAAACTGTATACACAGCCGACTCACTGTGTTATCTCTACAGTTTTCTGCATCCCCCCACCCCGACGACTCACTCTCAGCCCAGCCGGGTATATGGGGGAGTACTCAGTGTTTAGGATAAATTCTGAGCTCAGAGCCCTCGATCCCCTCGGACAGCACGGCAAATAGGCTTATTTTACTCTTTTACTCAGAGCCCTCAGAGCTTATTTTACTCTTTTACTCTATCTGATAATTTGTAAGTGTGAACTGTGGCAGTTGTTTCACCAGACAGTTGTTTCAACACTGGACATCAACCACACGGCATACGCTAATACCTTTTCATATACTGTCTACTTTCTATGTATAACAGTTCTATCTAATAACGTATTAGACAGGACTGGTAAACGAATGAACACAGAGAATGCGGGCACTATGTGCTCAGCCTCTGGAGTTCTCAGCACCGTTAAAATAAATGTCAAAATGGAGAAAAAAACCTTTGGAGAAACCGGGAGAACTGGCCCCCCAACTGAGCCTGGTTTCTCCCAAGGTTTTGCTCTCCATTCTGTCACCTGATGGAGTTTTGGTTCCTTGCCACTGTCGCCATTAGGGGCTTTCGCACCAGGTAGTTCTAGGAACTTAATTCTAGGAACTAGCCACCAGGACGGTCCCCTGAGAAATGAAAGCTTTAGCATAAGTTCTGCTGGGAAGACTCAATTACTACGTCACTTATTGCCTTCACTTCTATCCAATCATATTCTTATGCTCACTGTATAAAAGCACGGTACTTACACATGTTTGAGTTCGCAGATACTGAAGCGACGATTACCCCCATCCTCCCCACCACCACCAGGATGGTCCCGTCCATACCTCCCAGGGGGGGTCGGCTGCGCCCCTGCCTTCATGTTTAGGCAGGAATTGCAGATCCGATACTCTCGGATTATGCACTACGGACGGGGCCTACGCCAAATGACTTTGTAGTTTATCAGCTTGCTGAGCTGTCAATAAATGTATGGTTTATTGAAATAACTCTCCCGAGTCTTTCTGGTAGAACTAATGATTCCCTTAGGAACATTTTCCTGGTTGTATTTACACCACAAGTAGGAACTTTGAAGTGACGTAAGCCGCGCTTGTTGTTGTGACTTTTATTTTATAAAATAAAATAATAAAATAAATAAAATTTAGTTTATACCCAGTGTTGCTAGCTGAGCAGAAATACATAATCGTGTTTCGCTTGGTCCCTTCAAAGTTGCGTTGGATTTCTTCCTTAGCATCAAGGTTAAGAGGCCCATCTATCACTGTTTGTCATGTTCGTAGAGTTAGTTTGTGGAGTAAATACATAGGCTATAATCTGTGTGTGTACACAGCGGTTTTTCTTTTTGTGTGCGTTTGTCACTGGTAGTTCCTATAGTGCTGATTTAGACCCTACTATGAAGTAGAAGCTAAATTAGTTCTTCCAAAAGGAGTTCCTAGAACTAAAATCATTCCTGTGGTGCGAACACGCCGAAATTCGGGTACTCCCGCCAATAATTCTAGGAACTATGAAAAGGAAGTTTGGTGGGAAAGCCCCATTTGTCTGGCAGGCTTTTGGCTTGCTTAGTTGGGGACATTTAAAATTCAACAATATTGTATATAAACCACTATATAAAGGTGACTTGACTTGACTATAAATCAAAATATTTATTGCATTTATAAGGGGAGAAGGCTCAGCACCCAAGCCTCTATCACATATAGCCTCAATGGTGTACAGTGGTGTACAGATTGCCGGCAATAGCCATTAGGATTGTTTGTTATTTGGTTTAAGGACTTAGGAGTCCTCTTGACTACTCCTAACTTTTCACAGATTTAGGACTAGGTGCTGGTTTTAGTGCTAAAATGTTTTGTGAGATACTCTTAGAGCAAAAATGTAGGAGTCCTAAATTTAGGACTGAAACGCCCATTATTTTTAAGATTTTCTCCTAAAAGAGAATATCGGCAAGTTTCTTTTAGCCTTAAAAGGTTTTGTGAATATGGCCCCAGAATATCATATACATTTTCACTGCTTGCTGCTCTCGTATTAGCAACAGTTTCAAATGTTTTAAAGTTTGAGGTAGAAACAGTATAATTAGACTCAGATAAAATTTTCACTATTGCATATTTATTTGATATGACACATTTAAATTGCATTTCAATATCGTCACCCACAACACAGACTGCTAGATCCACAATACTGTCTACAAAAACAATCTCAAAAACATTCCAGGCACTGCATATCAATAGCATGAGTCCATGCTTTCATGTTGCATTCTCTTTATACAGAAAAGTTATATTTTACGTACATCTGGCATGAAACAGTAACTTGTTGACTTTGATTGCTAGGCATAGCATTCCAACAGGTATAGGTCTAGATGTTTGAAACTAAAACTAAAGTATGTTAAGGTTGGGTTTAGGTTTGGGGTTAGGTGTAAGGTTGGGCCAGGTGTGTCCAATCCAGCTTCTGGATAGCTCCAACTCCAATTAAACACACCTGCAAATCAAGGTCTTACTAGGCATAATTGAATCTTCCAGGCAGGTGTGTTGAGGCAAGTTGGAGCTCAACTCCAGGAGCAGGTTTGGACACTCCTGGGTTGACTAGTGAAGAAAATGCATTGATATGAATTTATTTAAAATGGTTGATTAATAAAAATCAATTAAATTGATTCCACAACCATTTTAAATACATATAGATTGAAAAGGCAGGCACATATAGCAGGTTGTGAGGCTTGCGCCTCCGTGATCATGTTCAGTACTCATTGTGAAAAATGCTGCATCACTGGCGGTCTCTGCTGACTGGCCACAAAAGCAAATGCCACTGCTCTGGGTTGGGGTGTCATATCGTGACCCGCACCTGGGACAGAAGGCCCCTCCTCAGCGGGGCGGTCCATGGAAGTACCACCAACAACTCCATTATCTCCAAAAACCATAGCTGGTTGGACCATCTTGGTGCCACCAGTAGCACTAACTCTGTTCCTCCCCGATTTTCTGCAGTACCAGAGGCAGCAGTTTAATATTTTTTATATAATTCATATTTGTGGCCCCTTGGCCAGCAGTGAGCTAATGTGTCCACTCCCAAAGGGGACTGCGTCAGTGAGAAATAAAACTGGCAGTGGGTGGTCTAATATGTTCCAGATCATTTAGACCTTACTGGGATGTAGTTAAGCAGATGAGCAGCGCTGTCACGCCTGCCAGCCGGGGTGCCTATGATAGCCACCAGAGGGCGCACCTTCCATCTTTGTTATCTCATCATTGTCGTGTAGGCCTGATGTAAAAGATGAGGAGGACTCAAATGCAGTGATGAGAATTGAAAGTTTAATAATAAACTTTGTAACAAAAAACTCAGTGACACAGCAAACAAAAGTTTACCACTTTTTCACCACTTTGGTGGTTCCTGTGAGCACAGCCCGCACACATACGGATGTAGAGGAAGGAGGAGACCACCGACAGACAGAGAGATCCAAGAAAATGTCCAGCAATAGATGAGAATAGGATCCAGCAGGCAACAGTCCTGCACCGATCCCCACGGCTAGGTTTCCTGAACTCAGATCACAGGTAAGCAAAACAGAGAACACAAACAGACAAGGACTGCACACCCGACATGAAACAATCCACTGACAACACTGGTAGACACAGCTGGGAATATAAAGGGTAGGGGGAACGAGCAACAGGTGAGGAAGATCAGCTCGTGATTGTGCTAATTGCCCACATCACGATCTGCAGAAATGACAGGACAAAACAAAACAGCAGAAAGGAGCCGGTGACACACCCAGAACCATGACAGAACCCCCCCCCCCCCCTCAGGGATGCCTCCTGGCGTCCCCGGAGGACTCACCATGACACCGATGGAATTGGTCAATGAGAGCGCGGTCCAGCACGTCACGAGCCGGAATCCAGCAGCTCTCCTCCGGACCATAACCCTCCCAGTCTACCAGATATTGATGACCTCTACCCCTCCGTCTCACATCAAGAAGTCGTCGCACCGTGTAGGCGGGTAACCCCTCAATGAGTCTGGGAGGTGGCGGAGCAGAGGTCTGGGGCTGAAGTGGGGAGCGAATAACGGGCTTGATCTTGGAAACGTGAAACACCGGGTGAATTCTCTTAAACTGGGGGGGTAATTTGAGTCGAACAGTCACCGGGTTAAGCACCTTAATTATAATGTACGGTCCAATAAATTTGGGTCCCAGTTTACGTGCGGGAAGTTTGAGGGGAATGTCCTTGGTAGACAACCAAACCTTTTGACCATACACGTAAAGTGGGGGCCTAGAACGGTGACGGTCCGCCGACGCCTTGTTCCTTTCACCAGTCCGGGAAAGGGCTTCTCTGGCGAGCCTCCACGTACGAAGGCATCTCTGAATGAACGTCTGCGCGGACGGAACAATGGCGTCGGTCTCTTGGGAGGGAAATAATGGGGGCTGGTAGCCTAAACAGCACTGGAAGGGCGATAATCCCGTAGACGAGACCAGGAGTGAGTTATGTGCGTACTCGACCATGGTTAATCTAGAACTCCAAGTCGACGGCTCTGCCGACGCCACACAGCGCAGGACTCTCTCCAAGTCCTGATTTGCTCGCTCAGCCTGACCGTTACTCTGCGGATGGTAACCGGAAGATAAACTCGCAGTCGCCCCCAACTGTCGACAGAATTCTGTCCAAAATCTAGACACAAATTGGGGACCCCTGTCAGAAACCACGTCCACCGGGAGGCCATGGATGTGAAAAACGTGGTCTAAGACAATAGTCGCTGTCTCCCTCGCTGAAGGCAATTTGGGGAGGGGAATGAAATGAACCGCCTTCGAGAACCTGTCCACTACAGTAAGGACCACGGTATTGCCACTAGATGGGGGTAGACCTGTGACAAAGTCCATGGCTATATGTGACCAGGGTCTCGAAGGGATAGACAGTGGCCGGAGTAGCCCTGCTGAGGGTCGATTTGAGCCATTACCCTGCTGAGGGTCGATTTGAACCGCACACAACGGACAAGCTGAAATGAACTCTCGAGTGTCCCGCACCATCGAAGGCCACCAGAACCGTTGCTTGATTAACGAACATGTTCGAGTTGCTCCCGGGTGGCAAGCTAGACTGGATGAGTGACCCCACTGAAGTACGCTAGTTCGGACCGGATCCGGCACAAACAACAGACTCGCTGGACACCCCGCAGGAATCGTGACGTCGCGTAACGCCTCACGGACCCTGGACTCCACTCCCCAAGTAACCGCCGCAACCACCCGGTTGGGAGGCACAATGGTTACTGGAGAAGTGGATCCAGCCTCTAATTCAAAAATCCGTGAGAGCGCATCGGGCTTACCGTTCTTACTACCGGGGCGATACGAGATGTTAAAATCAAATCGGCCGAAAAATAATGCCCAGCGAGCCTGCCGTGAATTTAGCCTCTTAGCGGAACGGATGTATTCTAAGTTCTTATGGTCGGTCCAAACTATAAATGGAACCCCCGCGCCTTCCAACCAGTGACGCCACTCCTCCAGCGCCAACTTAACAGCCAGTAACTCCTTATTCCCGATGTCGTAATTCCGTTCCGAAGGAGTTAGACGATGAGAAAAAAAAGCGCATGGGTGTATTCTGTCGTCCGAAGGGGACCTCTGAGACAAAATTGCCCCCACTCCTACCTCCGACGCATCCACCTCCACAACGAATTGACGAGACGGGTCAGGGTTGGTGAGAATAGGAGCCGAAACAAAGCGGCTCTTTAAGGTTTCGAACGCCTCCTGAGCCTGCGTTGACCAACAGAATCGAATCCGTGTGGAGGTGAGATTTGTCAGTGGTAGAGCAACCTGACTAAAACCCCGAATGAAACGCCTGTAAAAATTGGCCCCCTGCAAGAGTTCGAATGCTGAAGACATCAACGGAAAAGGGTGGCTATTCTTTACCGTGATGTCATTCAGCCCTCGAAAATCTATACAAGGACGCAGCGACCCATCCTTCTTCCCCACAAAGAAGAACCCCGCCCCTGCTGGGGAGGAAGAGGGACGAATTATACCGACTAGCAGAGAATCGTTGATGTATCTTTCCATGGCCTCCCTCTCAGGACCGGAGAGCGAGTAGAGGCGCCCCTTAGGAGGAGAAGTGCCAGGAAATAATTCAATCGCACAGTCGTACGGGCGGTGCGGAGGAAGAGATGAAGCTCGGGACTTACTGAACACCGCTCTCAAGTCATGGTAAACCTCCGGTACATCCGCCAGGTTCACCGGTTCCTCCTGCAGGGTAGAAACAGACATTAAAGAAGATGATGCAGACATTAAACAATGAGACAGACAGAAAGGGCTCCATGCCAGCACTGAGTTAAGAATCCAGTCAATGTGCGGGTTATGTTTAACCAGCCAGGTGTGCCCCAACACCACTGGAGCAGAAGGAGAGTGTATGAGGAAGAAACGAATTTCCTCGGTATGATTGCCCAAAATAGTAAGGTTGACTAGCTTAGTAGAATGGGTAATCTCAGTGAGAGAGGTACCACATAGGGTTCTGGCTGAAATCGGTTCAGCCAGGAGAGAACGTGTAATGCCCAAGCGCTCAGCCAGTTTAATGTCCATAAAATCACCCTCCGCTCCAGAATCAATAAGAGCAGCCACTTGATGGTTAACCCCCTCCAACTGTAGAAAAGCCGGAAGAATGGAACAACCACCAGATGGTAGTTGTGTGTTGGTAACGCTCACCGTCATCTGTCCCTTAAACGGAGAACGTCGTCTCTGTATGGGGCATTCAGCCGCAATGTGACCTGCCTCTCCGCAGTAGAGACACAAGTTATTTGCCATGCGATGACGCCGCTCCGTGACGGTTAGATGGGCTCTCCCGATCTGCATAGGCTCCTCCTCCGTAAATAGCAATTGTTGTGAAGTAGCCCCTCTCGTGACTGGTGTGTTGTTGATGACGTTATGAGGAAACCCCGCCCTCCGAGTCTGGGTGCGAAGGGAGATCCGGTTATCGACCCGAATGGCGAGATCAATCAACCCGTCGAGTGATGTGGGTAGTTCCAAGGAATAAATCTCATCCTTGATGTGTTCAGCCAAGCCATGAAGAAAGTGGTCCCACTGTGCTTTGGGATTCCACCCACAGGATGCCGCGAGTGTACGGAACTCAATTGAGTACTCCGATACGGAACGAGTCCCCTGCTGCAACATCGTCAATGCTCGTGCCGCCTCGGTCACCAACGCTGACCGATCAAAGACCTTGCGAAGCTCCTGAGAGAATTCCTCATAAGATCTACAGCACTCGTTCTCATTGTCCCACATGGCTGTTCCCCACTCTCTCGCAAGCCCAGCCAGGTGCATGATCACAAACGCGACCCTGGACCTCTCCGTCAGAAAGCAGGAAGGCTGGAGTGAAAAAGTCAATGAGCATTGTGATAGAAATGAGCGACGCGAATTAGGCTCACCAGAGTAGGAAGCAGGTGGGTTGAGTCGAGGTTCGGATCGGCGAGGCACTACCACCTCAGCGTTTGGTGGATCAGGTGCTGTGGGAACCATGGGAGAGCTGGTCTGCAGCTGTTCGAGCCGGTGAGAAATCACAGCTAGCTGTTGTGACATCTCTGTCATGGCCTGACGAGAAGCTGCTAATTCCTCCTGCTGACGTCCTAGCAGAACGCCCTGCTGAGAAATGGCCCGACGCAGTTCCGTCTCCTCTGCTGAGTCCATTAGGTCAGTGGATTCTGTCGTGTAGGCCTGATGTAAAAGATGAGGAGGACTCAAATGCAGTGATGAGAAGTGAAAGTTTAATAATAAACTTTGTAATAAAAAACTCAGTGACACAGCAAACAAAAGTTTAGTCCTTTGGTGGTTCCTGTGAGCACAGCCCGCACACATACGGATGTAGAGGAAGGAGGAGACCACCGACAGACAGAGAGATCCAAGAAAATGTCCAGCAATAGATGAGAATAGGATCCAGCAGGCAACAGTCCTGCACCGATCCCCACGGCTAGGTTTCCTGAACACAGATCACAGGTAAGAAAAACAGAGAACACAAACAGACAAGGACTGCACACCCGACATGAAACAATCCACTGACAACACTGGTAGACACAGCTGGGAATATAAAGGGTAGGGGGAACGAGCAACAGGTGAGGAAGATCAGCTCGTGATTGTGCTAATTGCCCACATCACGATCTGCAGAAATGACAGGACAAAACAAAACAGCAGAAAGGAGCCGGTGACACACCCTGAACCGTGACAATCATGGACTGCATTTCCCCTAAACCCATTGCCTGGGCTCATTATGCCTGATTACTTTCAGCTGTTTCTCATTTCCCTTGTTAACTCTGCTTATATAAACCATGTGTATTCACTCATTTATTGCGAAGTCTAGTGTGCGGAAGTCCGCTATACCTTGGTTGTCTTCTGCTCCACCGTGTGGATCTACAGTCCTGTCTGCTCTGCTCTGCTGTGGTGGTCATCCGCTCTGCCTTGTGAATGACAAGCGTGCAAGTGTATTTGTTGCTTGTCTTATTTGTTTTTTGCAGTTGTCATTGCTAGGAAATATTGTTTTGTTTACTGTGGTAACACGTGCTGAAGTTACGTTTGTTCCCCTGCTGTGTCACATGGATTTTCTGTTTCGCTGAGCTATCGTAGCCATATTTTTTAAACAGTAAGGAGTGTCCAACGGCAGGTAAAGTACTTAAACAGTGTAAGGAAGTACACATTAGGAGAAGCAGTCAAGCAGCAGAAGTCAGCAGCAGTGTGTAAGTGTATTTGTTCATTGTCTCCTTTGTTTTTAGCAGTTGTCGTTGCTTGGAAACATTGTCCTCCAGAAGCTTGAGGACATCCTAAAGAGGCACAAAATCACTTTTATGGACCTTAACCTTGACTATTCCGCTCTATTCATATTCTTTTTATTTATAATTTATTTACTTTAAAAAACCTTGCTATGTGTACTGTTAGACTAACCGGGACTTGTCACAGTACTTTCATATTGTTGGTTTGATTGGTTCTATTGTTCTCCTTATTTGTAAGTCACTTTGGATAAAAGCATCTGCTAAATGATTAAATGAAAAGGTAAATGTAAACTTAACTCCCCATGAACTCCTCCCTCAATTGATAGCAGGTTCGCTCTGCAATTCAAGTGACCAGGGTTGTGCATAGAATTGAGAGAAGGCCCACAGGAGTCTTCTCAGTAAGAGCGAACACCACCTGGGTGATTCATGTCAGCCACCACCACCGTATTGCCTGTAAGAATAAGGACATGGTGATGCTGAACTTGTTGGAGGAAGTAACTGCTTTCAGTTCCAGTCAATTTATGTGCCACGGATTCTGTGCATTTAGTATAACCACTTGTCAAAGTTCTCATTACCCACTCATTACCATGCCCGGTTGCACCTACCAAGCGTCTGCTAACTGGTCAGTTTGCCATTCTGTGACAGGGATTTGTTCATACTGGATGATTGAGCTGGTGCATTGTGCTTTTATACAAAGAAGCTTGGTGACCTGAAGCATGGCTCTGCTTATGTTGTGCAGGTGTGACTGCTTTGTGACTGATATGAGACACAGCTTGACCTCTTCAACAAGGAAAAGCTTGGTATAAGCCAAGTGGTCTGCTCAGTTGACCGGGGAAAGGAGTGCAAAACCGGCTGCATGAACCTGATTTGCAGAATCTATTTAATGGACGTCTGATTTGTCTTGTGAATGGTTGGGCAACCTATAAAAATTTCTAAATATATTATAAGGTTAGTTTAGGGATTCATTGTTTTACATGTGTTGATGAATTCCCTTTTAGGCTCTGTTTACACCTGGTATTAAGATGCGTTTTAGTCAATCGGATCACAAGTGGACAACGCTATGTACAGGTGTAAACGGAGTCTAAAACATTTTGAGCTTGTCCACTTTCGACCACTTCCAGAGGCAGTCGCATATCCATTTGACTGTATTGCTTTTGTAGTGTAAATGTCACAAACAGCTAACACAAACTATGACAGCCACAAAAGACGCCTACTCTCCACCTACTGACCTAATGCGTAAACATTATTGGAAGCCAGACGGGATTTACCAATACCCAACTTTGGTTTGAAGATGAAAATCGTACCAAGCACTATGTTCTCTCCTCATACCTGACACTCACACTGTTCAGCATGCTCTCTTGGCTTTTAGAGCAGAAACGAAAGCTGCTGCTCTCCGTATGTTCTCCAGTTGTGTTTATATGCGAATTGCGTCAGCTTATTTCATCCATTAGATCGAAAGATCTAAGAAATCCCATACATTTACTTGTCCAAAGACACTCCCCTTGAAGAAATCAAGACAGAAGTGGCCGAAAGTGGACAAAAGAGACTGATCTGATCGACCAAAACGCATCTTAATACCAGGTGTACACAGGGCCTTGAACATCTTGGTTGGTTACCTATAGAAAGCAGAGTAGGACACCTAAAACTAAAAATGGTACACAAGAAAAGTTCTTCCACTTCCTGCAAATCGATCAATGAAATGTAACTGCATATTGCATATCAGATGCCTGTAAAAGGTGATTTTTTTTTATAATAAGAACTCACTAAAGATAGATATGCAGTGCCAGGAGATCGAGTTTATTGAGTTTATTATTATATATAAAATGTAAACTGTACAGTTTTAAACTATTAAAAGGAACATAATGTTGATATGTGTAAGTTATACTTACTCTGTCCTGGTAATATAGAATGGTATTGTGCAATGAACCCATTGCCACCAATATTCCCATCAGTGTGAAATGACACCAACACAGTACTGCTATTTGTATTCAATGTAGGTGGTGGAACATTGCCACAAAATCTAGGAAGAAGTGAATGTTAATTATTAAAAGTTTGAGAGGACAGCCTTGTAGAGAAAAATTTACTTAATAACTCATTTATTCCAATGTATGCAGCTTCAAAATATTCCATGTCTGTTGAAGATGTATCTTGTGTTTTTTTTATAGATAATTGTGTTTTTTAGGAATAACTGACGACGGGCCATTGGATTATTAGAAAAATAATGCACATCCAAGGTGGTAATGCGCCCATGTCAATGTACGTTATTTTTTTTTATAATATAGTAAATTATCCAGCTTATACAGTGGTTACCATGGCTTTTGTGTTTAGGACAAATTTCTCACATCTCATCCTAAGCCTCCGTTGCTAATTACAAAACATAATTTTAGAGCTAGTAACAGAGGCTTGTGCCATTGATATGCAGAGTAAAGCTGTGTTCACACTGCCAGTGATTTTGTCGCTGCATGTTGCCAGTAGCGGTGAGGCCACTAGTGGGAGTTGCCCCTACTGGTTGCCTAGTAAACTATATGAATGACATTCACACCCAATCCGAAACACACATTGTGGAGTGAAAAGACTAAATATAAATGGAATCAGTACATAAAATACTTAATATTAAAGATGAACAAAAAAGAAAGTGCCAGTCAGGCTGGGTTCACAAAACCATTCAGGCTTGAAGTCAGCACGGCACGTACCACTATGTACACAGAGACATATCATAAATTATAGGAAAATTGCTGACCGATAAAACTACTACCATCTTGTCGCCAACAAGGATCATGTTGTGACAGATCACGTGCGCTCTACTGACCTCACTCCAATTGGTTGTTGAGCCCGAAAGTCACACTTGATTTGCATAAATGTAAACATATCTCAACTTTGTTCCATCACTGAACACACTTACATCCTGTTACCAATGGAAATTGCTAGCTCTCCATTGAAATGAATGGGATCATGCCACTTTGTCACTCTATGTCAGATGCCCTATCATCTTTCGCCATAACGGACATGCACATGCGCCGGCCATTGAAAGTCCACGAGACAGCTAGTGCAAATGAAGTCTGCCATTTAGCACAGGACAGGGCCTGATATAATCTTTGTCATAGAATTCACTTGTTTGTTCACAGTTTGAATTATTTTCAAGACCTGATGTGAATTATTCATTGTTGCTTTCAGTATGACTATAAAAGTCAGCAAAATTATATAAACAGAGGGGCGGTGCCAAAATCAAAAGTGCACTATAGATGTTGATGTTTTTGGCAAAATTAAACTTTTCTCTTTTTTTTTTCTGAAGACCAATCACAACAGACTGGGGCTGGCTGACCAATCACAGCTGACTGGGCTTTAAGGAAGGTGGGTCTTAAAGAAACCAAAACCAAAACTAAAACTAAAGCATTTACACAGAATGTTCAAATAAGTGCTGCAACAATGTAAATTTTAGGGGGAAAAGTGGCTTTTCGATATTGACAAAAACTTAGCCAGCCTTAAAGGGTTACTTCAGGATTTAGCATTAAGCTTTGTATTAGTAGAAAACCTGTAGTATTTTCGAATTACCATGCTTTCCACCCTCATATCCCCCTGAGACAAGAGATTTATGTATTTTTTGTCTGGAAAAAATCCTCCGATGACGCAAAAATCGTCATTTTGCGTCATCGGAGGATTTTCTGGACAGAGGCTAAAGACTACAGCCAGTAGAAGGCGTTGTTCCGCATGTTTTCAGCCCGCCCATACAGGGTGGGATCTCACTCAGAATGTACACAGTGTCAGCCGTCTTTCTTTGGAAGCTAAGCTAGCAGGCTCTTGTTCTGTGGAGAAAGCTGAATAGTAGGAGAAAGCTGAGTAAGTAACCATCCTCCTTTTCCCGGACTTGTCCGGCGGGCGAGATCGTTCAAAATGTCCGGAATTCAGCTTTTGCTTTCTGCGGTTGCCATTCATTGTTTACATGCACACCTTTCAATCTAACTGAATTTGTGAATTTGAATGTAGTGTTTACATGAACGCTAAACAAGTGATCGGTTGATGTGCGTTTTACCATTGCTAAGAAAAATTCCCGCTCCTCCGTGAGAGATGCGAGACCCGGCGCGTCTCAGTAATGACGCCACCGGCCTCGCGCCGTTCTCCCGCGGCCATCAGCCTCGTCCTGCTCGCCACAGTAAACATGATGAATGGCGACTGTAGAACGCAAAAGCCGAATCCCGGACATTTTGGACGATCTCTAAATCCATTGCAAACTCATCACGTAGGCTAGCTTTGTTGTTTTCATCTGCGCACTCTTACTGGTAGGCGTGGCCTCCTAAGGCAGCGAAGCAAGTGCATTCTGGGAGTTGTTGTCTTTCATCCACATAAGCCAAAAATACATTTTCTGGCTTTTCTCAGTCTAGAAAGCTCCAAATTCAAAAATTTCTTCACATTTCTTCTACTTAAATGACCTATTTTACATACACATTCATCTTCCCAGAGGTGAAGTATCCCTTTAACTAGGGTTTCCAAAAAGTGATTGTGTTATTGAAGAATTTGTAACACTTTACAATATGTTTGAACTAATATGCTTTAATTCATGCTTAACTAATGCACCGATAATCACATGTTAATTTATGACTCATGAAGAACTAAACCATTAATTAATGATTACTGCATCAGTAACTAATAAAGAGTCTATATGATTAATAGATTAGAATTGCTGTTAATTAAAAGTGCAGTAGGTCATCTGGGAAATGCTAACTTTAGCCTACTAGCATTGAAAGCATACGACCCCACCCTCCCATCAAATCGCCGTCCAAACCCATGCCTCCTCCAAAACACGGACGTGCACAGACCAGAAGCGAGTTGACCAGAGACAACACTATTGGATTTCATCATGTGTCATTCACCGGTGAGAAAACTTCATAGTACATGGAGTAACAATACTACAATACCGAATGCAAACATCTTTTTAAAAACGTAATTAGATGCAGCAAATTTTCTGTTGTGTAGCTACCAAAAAGTTGTCAGTGTGTAATAATATTACTTGCATGACAGGGTTTCCACGATGAGAGTCTGCTTGGTTCCGATGAAGATATACAGTATAGATCGTAGATCCTTTGCCAGTGCCACGACAGTAATTTACACGACAGCCAGTGGCACTGATCCTCAACAAACGTACTTGGTTACTAACGTAACCTCGGTTCTCTCTAGAGTGCCCATAGAGCTGCGCGATCAATCAGCGAGCATTTGCTCAAGCATTTTCAGTATTCTGAGCCGAACATCGGGGCAGACAATACCGAACTTAGACCGAAAGCAGCTTAGCCTGCAAAGCGGGAACCTCTAGGTTATAAAACCTTATAAATGTAGACGGGGAGGCCCAGCCTGCCGCCATACAGATATCTTGCAAGGCAATCCCACTAGACCAAGCCCACGATGAGGCCATACCCCTCGTGGAGTGCGCTCTGACACCTAATGGGCACTGCAAGCCCTTAGAGGTATAAGCCAGCGCTATAGCATCGACTATCCATCTGGATAGGCTCTGTTTCGACACAGCAAGTCCCTTAGAACGTCCGTAGAATGAAACAAAGAGCTGCTCTCTCTGTCTGAAGACAGACGAGCGAGACACAAAGCCCTTAATGCCCTGACCGGGCAAAGGAAGCTGGCGTCCTTTTCCTCGTTAGAGACTGGCAGGGCGGACAGGGAAATCACCTGGGCCCTGAACGGTGTGTTGAGGGATTTAGGAACATACCCGTGCCTTGGTTTGAGTATGACTTTCGAGTGACTTTCTGGCCCTTATCCAGTAGCTCTTGTAGGAAGGAGAGAACCTCCGTTACTCCACAACCCTGGGGTGAAAAGCCACGTGCTGTGCTCCAGCTAGAGAACACAGACCATTTTGAGGAATAGAGCCGCCTCGTAGAGGGGACCCTAGCCTGCATGATCGTGTTTAACACCCCCTGTGGGAGATCAGTGGGTACCCGTTGATGGCCCACGCATGTAGGGACCAAAGCTCTGGGCGAAGATGCCATATCGAGCCCCTGGCCTGAGAGAGGAGGTCCCTGGTATTGGCCATGGGGCAGCGCTCGTCAGCTGCATCAGAACTGGGAGCCAAACCTGGTTCTTCCAGAACGGAGCCACTAGTAGCACTGAGCATCCGCTTTCCCTGATCCGCTCTAACACCTGAGGTAGGAGCGCAACGGGGGGAAAAGCATAGAGTGGGCAGCGGGGCCAGATGTGGGCCAGCGCATCCCTGCTCTTGGAGAAAAACTCCGGGCAGTGAGCGTTTTCTTGAGATGCAAACAGGTCTATTTCCGCTCTGCCGAATGTCTTCCACAGCAGTTGGACTGTCTGTGGGTGTAGAGACCATTCCCCTGCCGGAACATTGTTCCTGGACAGTCTGTCTGGTCCCACATTTAGGTGGCCAGGCACATGCGCTGCTCTGAGCGAGCGCAGGTTGTGCTGAGCCCATACCAGGAGATGTTCCGTCAGCCTGTAAAGGTTTCAGGATGTGATGCCTCCCTGGCGATTTATGTAGGCTACCACTGGCATGTTGTCCAAGCGTACCAAGACGTGGTGTCCTTTTATCTGGGGACGAAAGCGCCTCAGCACGTTGTCTACTGCCATCATTTCTAGGCAGTTTATGTGCAGAAGCTTTTCCCGTTCTGACCACTGGCCGAAGAACGGTCTGCCCTCGAGCAGCGCTCCCCATCCCGAGGTGGAGGCGTCCGTAGACACCACCTTCACACTCAAGGAAGTCCCCAGGCTTACACCTGACTGGTACCAGTCTGTCGCTGTACCAGTTTCAGTGCTGAGATGCATTTCTGATCGACCTTGAGGCAAAGAAGACCGGAAGTCCACGCTCGGCGCGGTATTCGCGCTTTTAGCCAGAACTGCAGCGGGCGCATGCGAAGCAGACCCAGCTGAAGAACTGCTGATGCTGCGGCCATGAGACCCAGCATCCTTTGAAACTGTTTGAGCGGGACTATAGCGCCGCGGCGGAAGGTTTCCGTCATGCGCTGAATAGCCAGTCTGCGCTGCGACGATAGTTGAGCTGTCATAGACAGCGAGTCCAGTTCTGTGCCCAGAAAAGATATTCTCTGACTGGGAGACAGTGAACTTTTCACCCAATTGACTTCGAGACCCAGATTCTCGTGATGCTCGAGTAAAATGGTCCTGTGTTCTATGAGCTCTGAGTGTGACTGAGCTATAACCAGCCAATCGTCCAAGTAGTTCAAAACTCGCATTCCCCGAAGTTTCAGGGGAGCGAGGGCTGCGTCCATGCACATTGTGAATGTACGGGGTGCTAAGGACAGGCCAAACGGCAGGACTGTGTATTGATATGCCTGGCCCTCGAAGGCGAATCTCAAAATCGCCTGTGACGTGACGCTATTTGTATTTGGAAATACGCGTCCTTCAGATCTATTGACACAAACCAGTCCCCCTGGCGAATTTGCGAGAGGATTTTCTTGGTCGTGAGCATTATGAACCGGCGTTTTGCAAGCGCTTTGTTCAGCTGTCTTAGATCCAGAATGGGTCTGAGACCCCCGTCGTTTTTCGGTACCAGGAAATATCTGTTGTATAGCCCCCCTTCGCTCTGAGCTTGAGATAAAGGCTCTATGGCCCCTTTGCTCAACAGTTTCGCAATTTCGGCACGAAGTAGATGTGCTACTTCCTTTTCTACCGTGGTTTTGATTCGCGCCGCACAACGGCGGGAACGTCGAGCGAACTGTAGCGAATAGCCTCTTTTTATAATGTTCAGCACCCATTCTAATACCCCGGGAAGCTTTGCCCACCCATTTGCATGGATAGCTAGGGGTTGAATGAGATCTGGGCTCTGGCCGCGACATAGTGGCGGCCGGAGAGCTTCGGTATGCTGTAACATAGACGCCGTGCTTGCAGCGTTTGAGGCGGGGGGCGCGCTGATCACAGCGGGCAGCCTGTCCGCGCTCGACTCTCTTTGGGCGGATAGCTGAGAGAGAGTGAGCGAGAGAACCCCGTGGGGTTTGTCATGTCTGTGAGTGAATGTGGGCGCAGAACAGCGGGCACATTTACTGCACTGAAAACACTGTCGGCCAGGGCTGACTGTATGTGTGTTGGTTTCATTTTTACAGAAACCGAAAGACATGCAGCGTGTAGTGTTTGTGGGC
Organism: Scardinius erythrophthalmus; assembly: GCF_964197995.2. NCBI lineage: Eukaryota > Metazoa > Chordata > Actinopteri > Cypriniformes > Leuciscidae > Scardinius > Scardinius erythrophthalmus. The sequence goes on from NC_138227.1 coordinate 43,663,182, forward strand.
ACTGGATCATGGGCACATTCACTACATTTAATGCACAATCGACATGAGTCGATTTTATGCCCGTGAGCCCTGTGGGGCGGGCTGTGTCTGTGTGTAGGAATGAGCACTGGGTAGTGGGCATTTTTACTACACTCATAACACCATCGGCCGTGGCCGGACATTTAACGCACAATCGGCATGAGCCGATTTTATTTGTGCGAGCCCTGGGCTTGTCATGTCTGTGAGTGAATGTAGGAAGCGCGGGACAGCGGGCACATTTACTACACTGAGAACACCGTCGGCTTGAGCCGACTGTATGTGCGTTGGTTTAGTTTTTACAGAAACCGTGAGACATGCAGTGTGCACTACATTTAATGCGCAATCGACATGAGTCGATTTCATGTGTGCGAGCCCTGAAATGTGGCGGGCTGTGCTTGTGTGTAGGAATGAGCACTGGGTGTGGGCATTTTACTACACTCATAACACCATCGGCCGTGGCCGGAATACCAGAAAATACACTCTTTATGGGATTTATCTGGGTTTGTGTGCAGGCAAGTCGGCTGTGAAACCGGCTTGTTTTTTGCTAAATACACTGGAACAGTCACATTTTCTGGAACTGAACGAGCGAGAAGTTTTGGTGGAAGTCCGGCCGCAGCGGGACTTGAACACTGTCGTTTCCTTAGACTGGCTAGGAAGACTTTGAGTTGCATAGAAACAGTAGCCCCGTTTACATGTAGCATTGTATTCCGATTATAACCAGTTTAAAGTTCAATCAGAATGAAAATGCTCCATGTCAACACCTCAATCGGAATAAAAATGCTCAAACCGATTGAAATTTCAGTCGGATTGAAGGGGGTGGAATAAACCTTTTCACGAACCGATCAAACGAAAGATTACACCATGTAAACGAGCTGTTCCGATTATAGTTATCTTAATCCTGTTCCCATATAGTTATCTTAATCCTGTTTTTATTTTATCTCTTTATACTGGACTATCCTCTTTTAAATATAACTGTATCCTTCTGGGAGAGAGTGCTAAAGCTCCTCAGGTAAAATTTTTGGTGGCATATTGTAGAAATTATCATTCTTTCTAAATGTGATGTAAATGTCCTGTAACTAGGCTACCAAATAAACAGAAACAGACGCGACTGACGTGCATGTATTAACAGTCGCCTGAACTTCAGAGGGAACTGAGAAATGTGTGAGAAAAAGGAGGTTGTCCGGCCTCCGCGGGACTAAAACACTCTCTTTCTGCTTTTGCCGGCGACGCACGCGAATGGGCGCGAGGGGTGGGGTAGCTTTCTTGCACGTAAAGAAAACTAGCCCAGTGACCGTCCGTTTCTGACATCCCTTGCGAACGGCGCAGATTGCGCGGCACGAGCAAAGGGAGAGAGAGCGGGAAGAGAGAGCGCGTCATCATAACTTTAATATAACAATAACTTTTTTATAACAAAAATGAACCATCACTGAACTTACTTAAGCTGTACTATGACGCTATTTTCTTCTAGATCTGCTGTACGGCCTAAACAAAATTTTTGTTGCATTATTTTCCTGTTATCACTGTAAAGCTGCTTTTAAACAATCAGTATTATAAAATGTGCTATATAAATAAAGGTGACTTGACTTGACTATCAATTGATACCAAATGTTATTAAGGAATTGATACATGATGACACATTTAATTAATAGCAATTCATGTATTACTTAATCTATTAATCATATAGAATCTGTATTAGTTGCTGATCCAGTAATCATTACATAATGGTTAAGTTCTTCATGAGTCATACATTAACACATGATTATCTGTGCATTAGTTAAGCATGAATTAATGCATATTAGTGCACCTGTATTGTAGTGTTACTAAGAATTTTATTGACAAAGTTTAGAATTTGGTGTGGGCAGCCAACATGGGTTAAGGTATTTTTGAAGTTCTTTAAGGGTGCATAGGCCTACAGTGTATAATAGTCAGTCAAAATGAAATTGAACCAATGAAATTGGTTCAGTTGAATAGAAATGAAATCCTGATTGACAAATTAGTTCTTGCACTGTATTCAACGGCTTTTTAAATGTAAATGTTTCCCCATGTCAATTCTGGTTGTCGTTTATGATTCAATAAACCACTTAGGGTGAGCAAACCTTGTGACTGCAGATGTCTTCTCTGTCTCCTCTCTGACTTCTAGCCAATCAAACAAGCAAGGAAAGGGTCCCTCTATAGCCAGAGATGACACTTGGATCTGCACTAGGAAAGGAGGAGACACCCTGATCACCCACACACAGTGAGAATCAGGAGGGTACAAGTCTGGGTGATTTGGAGAACTGAGAGTCCCCCCAGAATCCGTCAGCACGCCACCACATTCTGTAAAAGCAGATAAAAAGCTAATTCATATTGAAAAGAAAGTTGAAAAAGGTGAAATTTAAATCATATGAAATGTATGCATTTGATTATGGATGCTGTATCCCTAGAGTATTTGGACACTTAAGTCACATTTAAAATGTCTGACTGATAGAAACAAAATAACAAACCAAAGGGCATCTGCAACAGAATGCTACTAGAGCTTTTTTTTTAATTAACTTTACTTATCTTAGCTTTATTATTATTATTATTACTATCCATTCGTTTTAACTAACGAGCAATATTTAGAAGATGTGGTATATGTGGCATATGCATATAGATGGTTATTGGTATATGGGTTAGGCTACTCTACTATTCTGTTAAAGGGGACATATCATGAAAATCTGACTTTTTCCTTGTTTAAGTGCTATAATTGGGTCCCCGGTGCATCTACAAACCCAGAAAATGTGAAAAGTGACAACCGAGTAACTTTGTTGGTAACACTTTGGAATGCTGTTTCTTTCTTACTACATAACTAATAATGAATTACTGAAGAACTAATAGGTCATTCTTTCTTAACACTTAAGTCACTACTGTTAACTACTAAGGAAGATGTGTTAACTAATCAGTATGTAATATAATTTTATGATTGTGTTAAGTATCAGTTAGTTAATCAATAACTGATGAATTCTGTCATACCTCCTGAAGAACTACAATTAATTATCTACTAATTAAGGTTCAAGAAAAATAACTATGAAGTAACCAATGAACAGTCATACACAGTAGTCACTACAATAATCCGGTTTAGCAGTGGAGTGGTGTATGAAGAACGCAAATCAAGTACTTGAGTAAAAGTACAGATACACCAATAAAATATTACTCCAGTAAAATTATAATTAGGCCTATTCATTTTCAAAATTACCTTAGTAAAAGTACAAAGGTAATTCGTTTTTAAAGTACTTAAAAAGTAAAAAGCACTGATCAATGTTTTTTTTTTTTTTTTTCTTGACAGTTTTAGTCAGCACTAATAAGAAAGATAAGTGCAGATATTTACCTATAGGCTGTACATTGATCTGCAAATAAGCAAACTTTTTATTTCATTAGCAAAACTTATCTTAATGTGTATTACACCTTATACACATTGTACATTTTAAACTTCTTTTGCACCATTCCAGTTCTGGCAATATGGCGGTAGCCGACACTTTACAGTGATTTGGTGATGCAAGAGCGCGGGCATTTGCATCCTCTTCTAGAGAGTTCTCAGCGCCGCCAATTTGGTGTATTTCTTCTGCGAAATACAGGTTTGTGTACGTTTTATTTAATCTATAAAATCATTACTGTGCTGTAAATCATTTTATTTTATGCAAGGCAACATACATGGACGCGATGTCAGTTAGCCTACCTAGCTAACGAGTCGGTCTTTTTTGCGTGATGGAAACGCCTGATCCCTTGAATAAAACACATGATTTTATTTCTAAAGATACTACATCTATTTACATCAGATGTTAAAATATGTGCTTAGAGTTTGTTTATGGGCAGGTTATGGAGTCAGTCACAGCATCTTTCAGCTATGAGTGAAACGCAGGCCTGCAGTCTGAAGTTAAGCAGTTTCCCCGCCGAACACGAGCCCAGCTCCCGCAAGAGATCCAGCACCACTAGCCTACTGTGGAAACAGGAGAACAGAGACCGGCTGATTACACTTGAATTGCTTTTAAAGGTTTAACTTTTGATTTTAAAATGTTTGTTAAACGAGTTTAAATGTTGGCAGTATTGGGTCCGTGTAACGCTTTGCAGTTCTTTGTTCAATTTGAAATTTAATAATCAGAAATGAGAAAACGGCCCCTTTATTCGTTTTTTCGTTTTTTAAAAAAAAACGAAAAAACGAGATTTCGGCTTGATTTTTCGTTTTTTGGTTCACAGGCAAAAAACGAATAAATGACTTCAAAATTCGTTTTCCACATCTGGGCGGCCTGACACGCCCCCTTCCGCCGATTTGTCAAGCAAATCTGAGCATGTGACGTCATCAGTTGTCGCTCAGGTCAGGTCTGTTCAACAAAATAATAGTCCTCAGATTCTTAAACTGTACAGGGCAGGTCCTATTGGGCTTTCTTCTGTGCAACTTTACACGTTTCACAGAAATCATTACATCAGAAATATTAATTATTAGTCTGCCACCAGCCTGTTTTATTTAGCTGTGTGTGGTGAAGCTGCGCTTGACAGCGCCGAGCGGGAGAGGCTCACTGACCAATGTTCAGTCAGCAGTCAGAACTTTTCTTTTAGACGCTCCGTTTTGCCACGGGATGGTGATTGCAAATAGGCTACTGTAATGCCAATCGGCTGAGGGTGGCTACCGATGATGGTGAAATACATTTTTACTGAAACTGTAATCATAGCCGCGACCCGTGAGAATGAGACAGATGATTGACAAGACGATAGCGGAGGCAATTAAAGGCGCAAGATAACTTATGTTAACAAAAACATAAATTAAAAAAGTGTTTAATATAAGTGACTTTGTCTTTGTTTTATTGTTTTTGTTGTTTTTAATCAAATAATTGTGAACCACAAACTGAGCCTTTGTTTTAAAGGGCAATTTCCAAATATATTTTATTTATTTGTTATTATGGGTATTTTATAATACAGCATAAATAAAAACAAACACACGTAATATATACGCCTGCAAAACACCACAGTTTTTTGGTTTTGTTTGTGTGAACTTTCATCCCCAACCATATTTCTTCATGCTCCACGCTCAGCACCCCTACTTCCCATGGTAGGCCTACTAACTGTAATTAACATGTAAAATCTTTGGTATATCTATATGTAATATTTAAAAACACTTTACAGTGTGATGGAAATAAACTTTTCTTAAAGCGTGTTGTATACTGTAATAGACAATTGTCCTGCAGAATGATGAGGTTTTTTGTAAGAAAAACATTGCGAGCAAATGTCGAATTGTTGTTTAAAATATAAATCAACAACGTATAAGAGGCTTTAGGCTGTCTGATGAACTCTGTATGAACAAACACCCAGCTTTGCAGTATAGGTGGCACAGAAGCAGCATCTGACCCTGCATTTAGATGTACATTACACACTGTCTAATGCAGCTCAAAGGAGGCACTGTGAATTTGCATAGCAATTTCATTCTAAGTGGCCATTAAATGTGAAGTGACAACATGAAACACTACTTATATAAAAAAGCAAGTCAGCCTGATAATGATTGAATACCAATTTACTCATTTAGGCTCACAATAAGCAGATTACATAATTATACCATGAAAAAAAATTATATAGGCTATATATATATGTGTGTGTGTGTGTGTGTGTGTGTGTGTGTGTGTGTGTGTGTGTGTGTGTGTGTGTGTGTGTGTGTGTGTGTGTGTGTGTGTGTGTGTGTGTGTGTAAAGGTATGTCACTTACTGGTGGAACCCAAACAGAAGTCCAGTTCTGGCTGTATAATCAAACAATAAAAACGAGAAACAATGCATGCCATCAAGAACATTTATTGATTCCACAGGAACTTGATCCAGTTTCCCCCATTTTTACTAATAACTACTTTGTGTTAATTCAGAGGACAGTAAGGCAAACTATTAAGCATGAACTTGATGAACAGGATCAATTAACATTTTCAAAGCATTTTGGAACTCTTCTTGGTGGAAATTGACAGCACATTCAAAAAGAGATGAAATGTCAGGATACTGCATAGAAAACGTATGGAGTTCAATTGCCTTTGCAATATTTTGCATTTAGATATTTTTGTATATATTTTATAGTTTTCAGATGATTTGATATAATTTAATTGATTAGTTTGTTAAATACACATACTTTATCTGTTTGATTATTGTATTAGGCCTATATTTAATACAATATTTCTTCAGTTTAAACCATAAACGCATGTTCTCCATTCAAGTGGACATCTGAAAATCTCTTTGAAAAATTTGTAAAATGAAAAATAAAATCTGTTTCCATGCCCTAAGAGCAATAAAAATACATAGGAAAAAAATCCTGACTGAGGTTATCATAATTCATGCATGAAATGGTTAAACACTTTTTTTATTTATGTTTTTGTTAACATAAGTTATCTTGCGCCTTTAATTGCCTCCGCTATCGTCCTGTCAATCATCTGTCTCATTCTCACGGGTCGCGGCTATGATTACAGTTTCAGTAAAAATTTAGTATTTCACCATCATCGGTAGCCACCCTCAGCCGATTGGCATTACAGTAGCCTATTTGCAATCACCATCCCGTGGCAAAACGGAGCGTCTAAAAGAAAAGTTCTGACTGCTGACTGAACATTGGTCAGTGAGCCTCTCCCGCTCGGCGCTGTCAAGCGCAGCTTCACCACACACAGCTAAATAAAACAGGCTGGTGGCAGACTAATAATTAATATTTCTGATGTAATGATTTCTGTGAAACGTGTAAAGTTGCACAGAAGAAAGCCCAATAGGACCTGCCCTGTACAGTTTAAGAATCTGTATCCATAGTAGAGGACTATTATTTTGTTGAACAGACCTGACCTGAGCGACAACTGATGACGTCACATGCTCAGATTTGCTTGACCAATCGGCGGAAGGGGGCGTGTCAGGCCGCCCAGATGTGGAAAACGAATTTTAAAAGTCATTTATTCGTTTTTTGCCTGTGAACCAAAAAACGAAAAATCAAGCCGAAATCTCGTTTTTTCGTTTTTTTGAAAAAACGAATAAAGGGGCCGTTTTCTCATTTCTGATTATTAAATTTCAAATTGAACAAAGAACTGCAAAGCGTTACACGGACCGTATTGTACATGTTAAAACGAAATAAAATATATGCTGTATTAAGAAATGTTCTCATCTGAAATAAAGGAAGATATCATGAAAATGAGTCATTGTCGTGTATTTTACAAAGGTTTAGATAATTACGTTAATAGTGTTTTTGTTTTTGTTTTTTTTTTTACGTTTGATTTGAGTCAGAATTATGTGATAATTCTTTAATAATTACTAATGGGTTCCCTATATTTTCACTTTAGAATACTGTTTCAGGTTATAAGTAGGCTAATTCCTGGATAATTATTTGATAATTCTTTATTAATTACTAATGGGTTCTCTATATTCACTTTAGAATACTGTTTCAGGTTCTAAGTAATTCCTGCAGAATTATTTGATAATTAGTTATTAATTACTAATAAGTTCCCTATATTTTCAGTTTCCCTTAGTCGTTGCCTCAGATACATGAATTTAATCAATGGCATTCTATGCTGAGGAATACAGACACACACACAGTACTGTATATAAAAACTAATCTAAGGTTAGTTATGGCAAGGTATTTTAGTGGGGTTCCTTTCTGAAGTTGATTTCTTACAGAACACACTCACAAAACCACACAGGCAGAACAGCCCGTTTTTGCTCACACCCAAAAAAGGGGAAATTTGACAATCTATAAAAAAGATCTGGGGGTATTTTGAGCTGAAATTTCACAGACACATTCTGGGGACACCACAGATTTATATTACATCTTGTGAAAAGGGGCATAATATTTATTTAGATTTTAGTTAGGTTTTGCTAGTCGTAGGATGCTGTTCTCTGTGGTTGATCGTATTCGTGTTTTGGGTCAGATGTTCCTGTCTACTGAGTTTTGTCATTAAAAGTGTGCGCGCAAGTGGATTCTCTGCCTCATCTCTCAGCAAACGTTAGTTTGGTCCAGATATCTCCAGTGTGTTTGTATTGTTTATCAATAAAGACTTTTTTTTTTTTTTGGATTCTCCTTCCTCTTGTCATTGCGATTAATCAGCCACCATTACAACAGCAGAGCATATAATAATTATAGTTTGTCTGTTTACAACAATGGTCATGCACTCATTAGTTAAATAATATATATTTAATTTGTCATTATTATTTACTTACTATAAATTGTATATGTAAATGTAAAATTAAGTCATGACAACCACCCTTCTGGTGACAGAAGTAGTTAATAATATTATATTAATTATTTAAATTATGTTAATGCATGTTAAATGACAGATCCACTGCCATCTGAATGGGCCTATTCTCTTGTTTGATTTGATTTGTACAATTTACTTTAATCAAAATGTTCCAAAAAACTAGAAATATCATGGCTGACCAGATAGGAAGAGAAGTAAAACTGCTGCATTTACTATTGGACCCAGAAATATTGCACAAAATAGGTCAGAGCAAAAATTTGATGCCAACAATTTTTGGTACAGTCACAGACTCTAGCCTTTCTTACAATTTTACTCTACAGGCCCATGCATAGACAGAAGGGGTTATGTAATTATGTGATTGTCACTGTTGTGTTAGCTAGAGTTTCTGTCAGGACCACTATCGTCAAATACGATTAATAATTAGCATACAGTTAGGATTGGTAGTATGGTTCTGTGCTGGGTAAGAACTCCCTGCGCATCCATGTAGCCTAGCATGGATAAGAGCAGCAATAACCCCCCTTAGGGTAAACAGAACAGAACCAACAAGAATGTATTGCAGATATCATTTTTGATATTATTGTTCAGTATTTCATGAACAATGCTCACCTAACAAGTCAAATAACATTATTCTGTATTATTAATGTTATAATAATAACATTATTATTGTTCTGTAACAAAAATTTTTTCTGTTAAATTCATATTCAATCAGTATAGTTCTGACAGCAAAGTTTTACTTCATTAATTTACTCCTTTATTATCATCCAGTCATAATGCAGCTCCTTTAAAGGTCTTCTAACATCTAAATAATTAATTAAATCAGCTCATCATAAGTTCACATTGTCCTAGCAGAGTAACACTAGTATTGTGCACATGAACCCAACCTTAAATGCCACTTGGGTTGATACTTTGTAATAAAATGAGAAAAAAATTCAAACAAATGTCCAAACACATTTTTGGGTCACTTCATTTAAAATAGTATATGTAAATAGAAGACCATAAACTTACTCGTAAAGAATGTGGGCTCTTTCCCAGGCAGGGGTAGTGTGGAACTATGTGTAGAATGGGGTGCAGTCGGTCTCAAAGAAAGATTCTGTGAAATTCTGTCTCCAAACCGAGAGTCTAAAGGGGAAATCTCTCCTTTATTACTTTTAACCTCTGTGAAAAGCAAGAAAGAGTAGAATAGTGAGAAAGCAAATTTAGTTATTTTCTCTACTGCTGAAGCATTTACAAATTTGATAACTATTATGAGGTAATTGTAAAAAATCCTGTCAGGTTTCTCAATCAAGCTGATGGATGCAAAGTTCTTTTTTAAAAGGCTTTTTTTGAGAGGAGGAAAATTATTCAAATTTGCACTGCATTGTGAGCACAAAAGCACTGGGGGAGGTGCCAGTGGCCTAAGCCACCTATTTAAATGAAAAGACTTTAAGGGATGTGCCTTGACCAGCATTTAATTTATTCCAAAATAAAACAGATGAAATAGTAAATGTTAATTGAATAGAAATTAAATAACAAAAAAAATACTGTAAACAGTGTTACGGGATGTAATAGCTCATGGGAATAGCAGTCGATTGCTTTGGTCTTTCTTGTTTTATGTTTCAGCCTTCTGTGTTACTCATTACAGGCCCTGTTCCAAATGGCTTGGCACTGGTCTGTTAAGTCCAAAAGTCTGTAGGGAGTCCACTTTGTCATTTTAGATTTCTGAAGACTGCTCGCGAGCACACCCTTTGCGGCTTATATGCCCCCTTTGTGCCCACACTGTAGCGATGTCCGAAGCAGACTTCTACCTAACAGTCAAATTATCATTATACCACGAAAAAAGTGTGGACTCGGAGGAAGATTGCGAGGTCTTAGTGATCCATTTGGGATGGGCCACAGTTGCTAAGGTTCACTCACGTGTCTGCCTTTTAATTTTATTCTTAAAGTGAGTTCCTAGAGTTTCACACTATAAATGTATATATTCACACTATAAACTAGAATTACATATCTTGTACCTTAATTTCAAAGGCAACATAAGTCATTTTCAAATAACTAAAATATATTGTAATATAATGCTGTATATTTTCAAATCGCTAGGTGTCAGTACACTCGCTGGCTGTTACCTAGAGTGCCGCGGGCTTGCTATTTGCTCCAAACAACTGCGCTTTTGACGCAAGTTTACAATAAGGATAAGAGCGCGGCAAGTCAGCAGCACTGAAGCGTGTAAAGATGCTTTCCAGACAAGAAGCGGTGAGTTTTTGTTCATTTTCCTAGCATTATTGTCATTTGATTATTATTAATAATCAAACACTAATTCGCAAATACATTTTGACGGCCGTTCTGAATCGCCGAAGAAGGAAACGTGATGCATTGGAGAATCTAGAATTTTCTACCGCCAATACGATTCATTTTTCTGTGCGTTCCCACGCAGCATGCACACGTCTTAGCAAGCTTGTAGTCGTGGCCGAGTGGTTAAAGCGATGGACTTGAAATCTATTGGGGTCCCCCCGCGCAGGTTCGAATCCTGCCGACTAAGTCGACAGCATGCCCCTGCTATAGGTTGAAACCTTCTGGAGGCCTTGCTAAAACTTTATAAAAAGAAAAAAGTCACTGTTACAGTACTACCATTGAAAAGAGTAAGGTTGGTAAGAAACAGTTTTGTCTGCAAGCTAAAGATGACAAGACCCCTTTGTGTTCAGGGACACGTCAGGTAGACCGGTAGCTCGCCATGTTGTTTACCCTTGAAAAGAGTTAGGTTGGTAAGAAACAGTTTTGTCTGCAAGCTAAAGATGACAAGGCCCCTTTGTATTCAGGGACACGTCAGGTAGACCGGTAGCTCGCCGTGATCGTATAGTGGTTAGTAAATCGAGCTCTATGTTACGTTACCACCTCTCCTCACCCCCTCCTTCAGACCACTTTTTTGTGCACGGCGCGTGCCCTTGACGTGCTCTGGATGTTCGAGTGAATTGAAACTGGGATCTTCTTTGAGAGCACGAGCTCTCAGGTTCGAACCCTTAGTTTTTAGTTTGGAAGAATCTTGCTTCAGAGAGAATATGGTGCGTATATATTTTCTAATCGCTAGGTGTCAGTACACTCGCTGGCTGTTACCTAGAGTGCCGCGGGCTTGCTATTTGCTCCAAACAACTGCGCTTTTGACGCAAGTTTACAATAAGGATAAGAGCGCGGCAAGTCAGCAGCATTGAAGCGTGTAAAGATGCTTTCCAGACAAGAAGCGGTGAGTTTTTGTTCATTTTCCTAGCATTATTGTCATTTGATTATTATTAATAATCAAACACTAATTCGCAAATACATTTTGACGGCCGTTCTGAATCGTCGAAGAAGGAAACGCGATGCATTGGAGAATCTAGTATTTTCTACCGCCAATACGATTCATTTTGCTGTGTGTTCCCACGCAGCACGCACACGTCTCAGCAAGCTTGTAGTTGGGCCGAGTGGTTAAGGCGATGGACTTGAAATCCATTGGGGTCCCTCTGCGCAGGTTCGAATCCTGCCGACTACGTCGACAGCATGCCCCTGCTATAGGTTGTAACCTTCTGGAGGCCTTGCTAAAACTTTATAAAAAGAAAAAAGTCACTGTTACAGTACTACCATTGAAAAGAGTTAGGCTGGTAAGAAACGGTTTTGTCTGCAAGCTAAAGATGACAAGGCCCCTTTGTATTCAGGGACACGTCGGGTAGACCGGTAGCTCGCCGTGTTGTTTACCCTTGAAAAGAGTTTGGTTGGTAAGAAACAGTTTTGTCTGCAAGCTAAAGATGACAAGGCCCCTTTGTATTCAGGGACACGTCAGGTAGACCGGTAGCTCGCCGTGATCGTATAGTGGTTAGTAAATCGAGCTCTATGTTACGTTACCACCTCTCCTCACCCCCTCCTTCAGACCACTTTTTTGTGCACGGCGCGTGCCCTTGACGTGCTCTGGATGTTCGAGTGAATTGAAACTGGGACCTTCTTTGAGAGCACGAGCTCTTAGGTTCGAACTCTTAGTTTTTAGTTTGGAAGAATCTTGCTTCAGAGAGAATATGGTGCGTGTATATTTTCTAATCGCTAGGTGTCAGTACACTCCCTGGCTGTTACCTAGAGTGCCGCGGGCTTGCTATTTGCTCCAAACAACTGCGCTTTTGACGCAAGTTTACAATAAGGATAAGAGCGCGGCAAGTCAGCAGCACTGAAGCGTGTAAAGATGCTTTCCAGACAAGAAGCGGTGAGTTTTTGTTCATTTTCCTAGCATTATTGTCATTTGATTATTATTAATAATCAAACACTAATTCGCAAATACATTTTGACGGCCGTTCTGAATCGCCGAAGAAGGAAACGTGATGCATTGGAGAATCTAGAATTTTCTACCGCCAATACGATTCATTTTTCTGTGCGTTCCCACGCAGCATGCACACGTCTTAGCAAGCTTGTAGTCGTGGCCGAGTGGTTAAGGCGATGGACTTGAAATCCATTGGGGTCCCCCCGCGCAGGTTCGAATCCTGCCGACTACGTCGACAGCATGCCCCTGCTATAGGTTGTAACCTTCTGGAGGCCTTGCTAAAACTTTATAAAAAGAAAAAAGTCACTGTTACAGTACTACCATTGAAAAGAGTTAGGTTGGTAAGAAACAGTTTTGTCTGCAAGCTAAAGATGACAAGACCCCTTTATGTTCAGGGACACGTCAGGTAGACCGGTAGCTCGCCGTGATCGTATAGTGGTTAGTACTCTGCGTTGTGGCCGCAGCAAATCCGGGTCACGGCAAGTTTTTCTGGGTGCCAATGAAATCGAGCTCTATGTTACGTTACCACCTCTCCTCACCCCCTCCTTCAGACCACTTTTTTGTGCACGGCGCGTGCCCTTGACGTGCTCTGGATGTTTGAGTGAATTGAAACTGGGACCTTCTTTGAGAGCACGAGCTCTTAGGTTCGAACTCTTAGTTTTTAGTTTGGAAGAATCTTGCTTCAGAGAGAATATGGTGCGTGTATATTTTCTAATCGCTAGGTGTCAGTACACTCCCTGGCTGTTACCTAGAGTGCCGCGGGCTTGCTATTTGCTCCAAACAACTGCGCTTTTGATGCAAGTTTACAATAAGGATAAGAGCGCGGCAAGTCAGCAGCACTGAAGCGTGTAAAGATGCTTTCCAGACAAGAAGCGGTGAGTTTTTGTTCATTTTCCTAGCATTATTGTCATTTGATTATTATTAATAATCAAACACTAATTCGCAAATACATTTTGACGGCCGTTCTGAATCGCCGAAGAAGGAAACGTGATGCATTGGAGAATCTAGAATTTTCTACCGCCAATACGATTCATTTTTCTGTGCGTTCCCACGCAGCATGCACACGTCTTAGCAAGCTTGTAGTCGTGGCCGAGTGGTTAAAGCGATGGACTTGAAATCTATTGGGGTCCCCCCGCGCAGGTTCGAATCCTGCCGACTAAGTCGACAGCATGCCCCTGCTATAGGTTGAAACCTTCTGGAGGCCTTGCTAAAACTTTATAAAAAGAAAAAAGTCACTGTTACAGTACTACCATTGAAAAGAGTAAGGTTGGTAAGAAACAGTTTTGTCTGCAAGCTAAAGATGACAAGACCCCTTTGTGTTCAGGGACACGTCAGGTAGACCGGTAGCTCGCCGTGATCGTATAGTGGTTAGTAAATCGAGCTCTATGTTACGTTACCACCTCTCCTCACCCCCTCCTTCAGACCGCTTTTTTTGTGCACGGCGCGTGCCCTTGACGTGCTCTGGATGTTCGAGTGACTTGAAACTGGGACCTTCTTTGAGAGCACGAGCTCTCAGGTTCGAACCCTTAATTTTTAGTTTGGAAGAATCTTGCTTCAGAGAGATTATGGTGCGTGTATATTTTCTAATCGCTAGGTGTCAGTACACTCGCTGGCTGTTACCTAGAGTGCCGCGCGGGCTTGCTATTTGCTCCAAACAACTGCGCTTTTGACGCAAGTTTACAATAAGGATAAGAACGCGGCAAGTCAACAGCATTGAAGCGTGTGAAGATGCTTTCCAGACAAGAAGCGGTGAGTTTTTGTTCATTTTCCTAGCATTATTGTCATTTGATTATTATTAATAATCAAACACTAATTCGCAAATACATTTTGACGGCCGTTCTGAATCGTCGAAGAAGGAAACGCGATGCATTGGAGAATCTAGTATTTTCTACCGCCAATACGATTCATTTTGCTGTGTGTTCCCACGCAGCACGCACACGTCTCAGCAAGCTTGTAGTCGTGGCCGAGTGGTTAAGGCGATGGACTTAAAATCCATTGGGGTCCCCCTGCGCAGGTTCGAATCCTGCCGACTACGTTGACAGCATGCCCCTGCTATAGGTTGTAACCTTCTGGAGGCCTTGCTAAAACTTTATAAAAAGAAAAAAGTCACTGTTACAGTACTACCATTGAAAAGAGTTAGGTTGGTAAGAAACAGTTTTGTCTGCAAGCTAAAGATGACAAGACCCCTTTGTGTTCAGGGACACGTCAGGTAGACCGGTAGCTCGCCGTGATCGTATAGTGGTTAGTACTCTGCGTTGTGGCCGCAGCAAATCCGGGTCACGGCAAGTTTTTCTGGGTGCCAATGAAATCGAGCTCTATGTTACGTTACCACCTCTCCTCACCCCCTCCTTCAGACCACTTTTTTGTGCACGGCGCGTGCCCTTGACGTGCTCTGGATGTTCGAGTGAATTGAAACTAGGATCTTCTTTGAGAGCACGAGCTCTCAGGTTCGAACCCTTAGTTTTTAGTTTGGAAGAATCTTGCTTCAGAGAGAATATGGTGCGTATATATTTTCTAATCGCTAGGTGTCAGTACACTCGCTGGCTGTTACCTAGAGTGCCGCGGGCTTGCTATTTGCTCCAAACAACTGCGCTTTTGACGCAAGTTTACAATAAGGATAAGAGCGCGGCAAGTCAGCAGCACTGAAGCGTGTAAAGATGCTTTCCAGACAAGAAGCGGTGAGTTTTTGTTCATTTTGCTAGCATTATTGTCATTTGATTATTATTAATAATCAAACACTAATTCGCAAATACATTTTGACGGCCGTTCTGAATCGCCGAAGAAGGAAACGTGATGCATTGGAGAATCTAGAATTTTCTACCGCCAATACGATTCATTTTTCTGTGCGTTCCCACGCAGCATGCACACGTCTTAGCAAGCTTGTAGTCGTGGCCGAGTGGTTAAGGCGATGGACTTGAAATCCATTGGGGTCCCCCCGCGCAGGTTCGAATCCTGCCGACTACGTCGACAGCATGCCCCTGCTATAGGTTGTAACCTTCTGGAGGCCTTGCTAAAACTTTATAAAAAGAAAAAAGTCACTGTTACAGTACTACCATTGAAAAGAGTAAGGTTGGTAAGAAACAGTTTTGTCTGCAAGCTAAAGATGACAAGACCCCTTTGTGTTCAGGGACACGTCAGGTAGACCGGTAGCTCGCCGTGATCGTATAGTGGTTAGTAAATCGAGCTCTATGTTACGTTACCACCTCTCCTCACCCCCTCCTTCAGACCGCTTTTTTTGTGCACGGCGCGTGCCCTTGACGTGCTCTGGATGTTCGAGTGACTTGAAACTGGGACCTTCTTTGAGAGCACGAGCTCTCAGGTTCGAACCCTTAATTTTTAGTTTGGAAGAATCTTGCTTCAGAGAGATTATGGTGCGTGTATATTTTCTAATCGCTAGGTGTCAGTACACTCGCTGGCTGTTACCTAGAGTGCCGCGCGGGCTTGCTATTTGCTCCAAACAACTGCGCTTTTGACGCAAGTTTACAATAAGGATAAGAGCGCGGCAAGTCAACAGCATTGAAGCGTGTGAAGATGCTTTCCAGACAAGAAGCGGTGAGTTTTTGTTCATTTTCCTAGCATTATTGTCATTTGATTATTATTAATAATCAAACACTAATTCGCAAATACATTTTGACGGCCGTTCTGAATCGTCGAAGAAGGAAACGCGATGCATTGGAGAATCTAGTATTTTCTACCGCCAATACGATTCATTTTGCTGTGTGTTCCCACGCAGCACGCACACGTCTCAGCAAGCTTGTAGTCGTGGCCGAGTGGTTAAGGCGATGGACTTAAAATCCATTGGGGTCCCCCTGCGCAGGTTCGAATCCTGCCGACTACGTTGACAGCATGCCCCTGCTATAGGTTGTAACCTTCTGGAGGCCTTGCTAAAACTTTATAAAAAGAAAAAAGTCACTGTTACAGTACTACCATTGAAAAGAGTTAGGTTGGTAAGAAACAGTTTTGTCTGCAAGCTAAAGATGACAAGACCCCTTTGTGTTCAGGGACACGTCAGGTAGACCGGTAGCTCGCCGTGATCGTATAGTGGTTAGTACTCTGCGTTGTGGCCGCAGCAAATCCGGGTCACGGCAAGTTTTTCTGGGTGCCAATGAAATCGAGCTCTATGTTACGTTACCACCTCTCCTCACCCCCTCCTTCAGACCACTTTTTTGAGCACGGCGCGTGCCCTTGACGTGCTCTGGATGTTCGAGTGAATTGAAACTAGGATCTTCTTTGAGAGCACGAGCTCTCAGGTTCGAACCCTTAGTTTTAAGTTTGGAAGAATCTTGCTTCAGAGAGAATATGGTGCGTATATATTTTCTAATCGCTAGGTGTCAGTACACTCGCTGGCTGTTACCTAGAGTGCCGCGGGCTTGCTATTTGCTCCAAACAACTGCGCTTTTGACGCAAGTTTACAATAAGGATAAGAGCGCGGCAAGTCAGCAGCACTGAAGCGTGTAAAGATGCTTTCCAGACAAGAAGCGGTGAGTTTTTGTTCATTTTGCTAGCATTATTGTCATTTGATTATTATTAATAATCAAACACTAATTCGCAAATACATTTTGACGGCCGTTCTGAATCGCCGAAGAAGGAAACATGATGCATTGGAGAATCTAGTATTTTCTACCGCCAATACGATTCATTTTTCTGTGCGTTCCCACGCAGCATGCACACGTCTTAGCAAGCTTGTAGTCGTGGCCGAGTGGTTAAAGCGATGGACTTGAAATCTATTGGGGTCCCCCCGCGCAGGTTCGAATCCTGCCGACTAAGTCGACAGCATGCCCCTGCTATAGGTTGAAACCTTCTGGAGGCCTTGCTAAAACTTTATAAAAAGAAAAAAGTCACTGTTACAGTACTACCATTGAAAAGAGTAAGGTTGGTAAGAAACAGTTTTGTCTGCAAGCTAAAATGACAAGACCCCTTTGTATTCAGGGACACGTCAGGTAGACCGGTAGCTCGCCGTGATCGTATAGTGGTTAGTAAATCGAGCTCTATGTTACGTTACCACCTCTCCTCACCCCCTCCTTCAGACCACTTTTTTGTGCACGGCGCGTGCCCTTGACGTGCTCTGGATGTTCGAGTGAATTGAAACTGGGATCTTCTTTGAGAGCACGAGCTCTCAGGTTCGAACCCTTAGTTTTTAGTTTGGAAGAATCTTGCTTCAGAGAGAATATGGTGCGTGTATATTTTCTAATCGCTAGGTGTCAGTACACTCCCTGGCTGTTACCTAGAGTGCCGCGGGCTTGCTATTTGCTCCAAACAACTGCGCTTTTGACGCAAGTTTACAATAAGGATAAGAGCGCGGCAAGTCAGCAGCATTGAAGCGTGTAAAGATGCTTTCCAGACAAGAAGCGGTGAGTTTTTGTTCATTTTCCTAGCATTATTGTCATTTGATTATTATTAATAATCAAACACTAATTCGCAAATACATTTTGACGGCCGTTCTGAATCGTCGAAGAAGGAAACGCGATGCATTGGAGAATCTAGTATTTTCTACCGCCAATACGATTCATTTTGCTGTGTGTTCCCACGCAGCACGCACACGTCTCAGCAAGCTTGTAGTTGGGCCGAGTGGTTAAGGCGATGGACTTGAAATCCATTGGGGTCCCTCTGCGCAGGTTCGAATCCTGCCGACTACGTCAACAGCATGCCCCTGCTATAGGTTGTAACCTTCTGGAGGCCTTGCTAAAACTTTATAAAAAGAAAAAAGTCACTGTTACAGTACTACCATTGAAAAGAGTTAGGCTGGTAAGAAACAGTTTTGTCTGCAAGCTAAAGATGACAAGGCCCCTTTGTATTCAGGGACACGTCGGGTAGACCGGTAGCTCGCCGTGTTGTTTACCCTTGAAAAGAGTTTGGTTGGTAAGAAACAGTTTTGTCTGCAAGCTAAAGATGACAAGGCCCCTTTGTATTCAGGGACACGTCAGGTAGACCGGTAGCTCGCCGTGATCGTATAGTGGTTAGTAAATCGAGCTCTATGTTACGTTACCACCTCTCCTCACCCCCTCCTTCAGACCACTTTTTTGTGCACGGCGCGTGCCCTTGACGTGCTCTGGATGTTCGAGTGAATTGAAACTGGGACCTTCTTTGAGAGCACGAGCTCTTAGGTTCGAACTCTTAGTTTTTAGTTTGGAAGAATCTTGCTTCAGAGAGAATATGGTGCGTGTATATTTTCTAATCGCTAGGTGTCAGTACACTCCCTGGCTGTTACCTAGAGTGCCGCGGGCTTGCTATTTGCTCCAAACAACTGCGCTTTTGACGCAAGTTTACAATAAGGATAAGAGCGCGGCAAGTCAGCAGCACTGAAGCGTGTAAAGATGCTTTCCAGACAAGAAGCGGTGAGTTTTTGTTCATTTTCCTAGCATTATTGTCATTTGATTATTATTAATAATCAAACACTAATTCGCAAATACATTTTGACGGCCGTTCTGAATCGCCGAAGAAGGAAACGTGATGCATTGGAGAATCTAGAATTTTCTACCGCCAATACGATTCATTTTTCTGTGCGTTCCCACGCAGCATGCACACGTCTTAGCAAGCTTGTAGTCGTGGCCGAGTGGTTAAGGCGATGGACTTGAAATCCATTGGGGTCCCCCCGCGCAGGTTCGAATCCTGCCGACTACGTCGACAGCATGCCCCTGCTATAGGTTGTAACCTTCTGGAGGCCTTGCTAAAACTTTATAAAAAGAAAAAAGTCACTGTTACAGTACTACCATTGAAAAGAGTTAGGTTGGTAAGAAACAGTTTTGTCTGCAAGCTAAAGATGACAAGACCCCTTTGTGTTCAGGGACACGTCAGGTAGACCGGTAGCTCGCCGTGATCGTATAGTGGTTAGTACTCTGCGTTGTGGCCGCAGCAAATCCGGGTCACGGCAAGTTTTTCTGGGTGCCAATGAAATCGAGCTCTATGTTACGTTACCACCTCTCCGCACCCCCTCCTTCAGACCACTTTTTTGTGCACGGCGCGTGCCCTTGACGTGCTCTGGATGTTTGAGTGAATTGAAACTGGGACCTTCTTTGAGAGCACGAGCTCTTAGGTTCGAACTCTTAGTTTTTAGTTTGGAAGAATCTTGCTTCAGAGAGAATATGGTGCGTGTATATTTTCTAATCGCTAGGTGTCAGTACACTCCCTGGCTGTTACCTAGAGTGCCGCGGGCTTGCTATTTGCTCCAAACAACTGCGCTTTTGACGCAAGTTTACAATAAGGATAAGAGCGCGGCAAGTCAGCAGCACTGAAGCGTGTAAAGATGCTTTCCAGACAAGAAGCGGTGAGTTTTTGTTCATTTTGCTAGCATTATTGTCATTTGATTATTATTAATAATCAAACACTAATTCGCAAATACATTTTGACGGCCGTTCTGAATCGCCGAAGAAGGAAACATGATGCATTGGAGAATCTAGTATTTTCTACCGCCAATACGATTCATTTTTCTGTGCGTTCCCACGCAGCATGCACACGTCTCAGCAAGCTTGTAGTCGTGGCTGAGTGGTTAAGGCGATGGACTTGAAATCCATTGGGGTCCCCCCGCGCAGGTTCGAATCCTACCGACTACGTCGACAGCATGCCCCTGCTATAGGTTCAAACCTTCTGGAGGCCTTGCTAAATCTTTATAAAAAGAAAAAAGTCACTGTTACAGTACTACCATTGAAAAGAGTAAGGTTGGTAAGAAACAGTTTTGTCTGCAAGCTAAAGATGACAAGACCCCTTTGTGTTCAGGGACACGTCAGGTAGACCGGTAGCTCGCCGTGATCGTATAGTGGTTAGTAAATCGAGCTCTATGTTACGTTACCACCTCTCCTCACCCCCTCCTTCAGACCGCTTTTTTTGTGCACGGCGCGTGCCCTTGACGTGCTCTGGATGTTCGAGTGACTTGAAACTGGGACCTTCTTTGAGAGCACGAGCTCTCAGGTTCGAACCCTTAATTTTTAGTTTGGAAGAATCTTGCTTCAGAGAGATTATGGTGCGTGTATATTTTCTAATCGCTAGGTGTCAGTACACTCGCTGGCTGTTACCTAGAGTGCCGCGCGGGCTTGCTATTTGCTCCAAACAACTGCGCTTTTGACGCAAGTTTACAATAAGGATAAGAGCGCGGCAAGTCAACAGCATTGAAGCGTGTGAAGATGCTTTCCAGACAAGAAGCGGTGAGTTTTTGTTCATTTTCCTAGCATTATTGTCATTTGATTATTATTAATAATCAAACACTAATTCGCAAATACATTTTGACGGCCGTTCTGAATCGTCGAAGAAGGAAACGCGATGCATTGGAGAATCTAGTATTTTCTACCGCCAATACGATTCATTTTGCTGTGTGTTCCCACGCAGCACGCACACGTCTCAGCAAGCTTGTAGTTGGGCCGAGTGGTTAAGGCGATGGACTTGAAATCCATTGGGGTCCCTCTGCGCAGGTTCGAATCCTGCCGACTACGTCGACAGCATGCCCCTGCTATAGGTTGTAACCTTCTGGAGGCCTTGCTAAAACTTTATAAAAAGAAAAAAGTCACTGTTACAGTACTACCATTGAAAAGAGTTAGGCTGGTAAGAAACAGTTTTGTCTGCAAGCTAAAGATGACAAGGCCCCTTTGTATTCAGGGACACGTCGGGTAGACCGGTAGCTCGCCGTGTTGTTTACCCTTGAAAAGAGTTTGGTTGGTAAGAAACAGTTTTGTCTGCAAGCTAAAGATGACAAGGCCCCTTTGTATTCAGGGACACGTCAGGTAGACCGGTAGCTCGCCGTGATCGTATAGTGGTTAGTAAATCGAGCTCTATGTTACGTTACCACCTCTCCTCACCCCCTCCTTCAGACCACTTTTTTGTGCACGGCGCGTGCCCTTGACGTGCTCTGGATGTTCGAGTGAATTGAAACTGGGACCTTCTTTGAGAGCACGAGCTCTTAGGTTCGAACTCTTAGTTTTTAGTTTGGAAGAATCTTGCTTCAGAGAGAATATGGTGCGTGTATATTTTCTAATCGCTAGGTGTCAGTACACTCCCTGGCTGTTACCTAGAGTGCCGCGGGCTTGCTATTTGCTCCAAACAACTGCGCTTTTGACGCAAGTTTACAATAAGGATAAGAGCGCGGCAAGTCAGCAGCACTGAAGCGTGTAAAGATGCTTTCCAGACAAGAAGCGGTGAGTTTTTGTTCATTTTCCTAGCATTATTGTCATTTGATTATTATTAATAATCAAACACTAATTCGCAAATACATTTTGACGGCCGTTCTGAATCGCCGAAGAAGGAAACGTGATGCATTGGAGAATCTAGAATTTTCTACCGCCAATACGATTCATTTTTCTGTGCGTTCCCACGCAGCATGCACACGTCTCAGCAAGCTTGTAGTCGTGGCTGAGTGGTTAAGGCGATGGACTTGAAATCCATTGGGGTCCCCCCGCGCAGGTTCGAATCCTACCGACTACGTCGACAGCATGCCCCTGCTATAGGTTCAAACCTTCTGGAGGCCTTGCTAAATCTTTATAAAAAGAAAAAAGTCACTGTTACAGTACTACCATTGAAAAGAGTAAGGTTGGTAAGAAACAGTTTTGTCTGCAAGCTAAAGATGACAAGACCCCTTTGTGTTCAGGGACACGTCAGGTAGACCGGTAGCTCGCCGTGATCGTATAGTGGTTAGTAAATCGAGCTCTATGTTACGTTACCACCTCTCCTCACCCCCTCCTTCAGACCGCTTTTTTTGTGCACGGCGCGTGCCCTTGACGTGCTCTGGATGTTCGAGTGACTTGAAACTGGGACCTTCTTTGAGAGCACGAGCTCTCAGGTTCGAACCCTTAATTTTTAGTTTGGAAGAATCTTGCTTCAGAGAGATTATGGTGCGTGTATATTTTCTAATCGCTAGGTGTCAGTACACTCGCTGGCTGTTACCTAGAGTGCCGCGCGGGCTTGCTATTTGCTCCAAACAACTGCGCTTTTGACGCAAGTTTACAATAAGGATAAGAACGCGGCAAGTCAACAGCATTGAAGCGTGTGAAGATGCTTTCCAGACAAGAAGCGGTGAGTTTTTGTTCATTTTCCTAGCATTATTGTCATTTGATTATTATTAATAATCAAACACTAATTCGCAAATACATTTTGACGGCCGTTCTGAATCGTCGAAGAAGGAAACGCGATGCATTGGAGAATCTAGTATTTTCTACCGCCAATACGATTCATTTTGCTGTGTGTTCCCACGCAGCACGCACACGTCTCAGCAAGCTTGTAGTCGTGGCCGAGTGGTTAAGGCGATGGACTTAAAATCCATTGGGGTCCCCCTGCGCAGGTTCGAATCCTGCCGACTACGTTGACAGCATGCCCCTGCTATAGGTTGTAACCTTCTGGAGGCCTTGCTAAAACTTTATAAAAAGAAAAAAGTCACTGTTACAGTACTACCATTGAAAAGAGTTAGGTTGGTAAGAAACAGTTTTGTCTGCAAGCTAAAGATGACAAGACCCCTTTGTGTTCAGGGACACGTCAGGTAGACCGGTAGCTCGCCGTGATCGTATAGTGGTTAGTACTCTGCGTTGTGGCCGCAGCAAATCCGGGTCACGGCAAGTTTTTCTGGGTGCCAATGAAATCGAGCTCTATGTTACGTTACCACCTCTCCTCACCCCCTCCTTCAGACCACTTTTTTGTGCACGGCGCGTGCCCTTGACGTGCTCTGGATGTTCGAGTGAATTGAAACTAGGATCTTCTTTGAGAGCACGAGCTCTCAGGTTCGAACCCTTAGTTTTTAGTTTGGAAGAATCTTGCTTCAGAGAGAATATGGTGCGTATATATTTTCTAATCGCTAGGTGTCAGTACACTCGCTGGCTGTTACCTAGAGTGCCGCGGGCTTGCTATTTGCTCCAAACAACTGCGCTTTTGACGCAAGTTTACAATAAGGATAAGAGCGCGGCAAGTCAGCAGCACTGAAGCGTGTAAAGATGCTTTCCAGACAAGAAGCGGTGAGTTTTTGTTCATTTTGCTAGCATTATTGTCATTTGATTATTATTAATAATCAAACACTAATTCGCAAATACATTTTGACGGCCGTTCTGAATCGCCGAAGAAGGAAACGTGATGCATTGGAGAATCTAGAATTTTCTACCGCCAATACGATTCATTTTTCTGTGCGTTCCCACGCAGCATGCACACGTCTTAGCAAGCTTGTAGTCGTGGCCGAGTGGTTAAGGCGATGGACTTGAAATCCATTGGGGTCCCCCCGCGCAGGTTCGAATCCTGCCGACTACGTCGACAGCATGCCCCTGCTATAGGTTGTAACCTTCTGGAGGCCTTGCTAAAACTTTATAAAAAGAAAAAAGTCACTGTTACAGTACTACCATTGAAAAGAGTAAGGTTGGTAAGAAACAGTTTTGTCTGCAAGCTAAAGATGACAAGACCCCTTTGTGTTCAGGGACACGTCAGGTAGACCGGTAGCTCGCCGTGATCGTATAGTGGTTAGTAAATCGAGCTCTATGTTACGTTACCACCTCTCCTCACCCCCTCCTTCAGACCGCTTTTTTTGTGCACGGCGCGTGCCCTTGACGTGCTCTGGATGTTCGAGTGACTTGAAACTGGGACCTTCTTTGAGAGCACGAGCTCTCAGGTTCGAACCCTTAATTTTTAGTTTGGAAGAATCTTGCTTCAGAGAGATTATGGTGCGTGTATATTTTCTAATCGCTAGGTGTCAGTACACTCGCTGGCTGTTACCTAGAGTGCCGCGCGGGCTTGCTATTTGCTCCAAACAACTGCGCTTTTGACGCAAGTTTACAATAAGGATAAGAGCGCGGCAAGTCAACAGCATTGAAGCGTGTGAAGATGCTTTCCAGACAAGAAGCGGTGAGTTTTTGTTCATTTTCCTAGCATTATTGTCATTTGATTATTATTAATAATCAAACACTAATTCGCAAATACATTTTGACGGCCGTTCTGAATCGTCGAAGAAGGAAACGCGATGCATTGGAGAATCTAGTATTTTCTACCGCCAATACGATTCATTTTGCTGTGTGTTCCCACGCAGCACGCACACGTCTCAGCAAGCTTGTAGTCGTGGCCGAGTGGTTAAGGCGATGGACTTAAAATCCATTGGGGTCCCCCTGCGCAGGTTCGAATCCTGCCGACTACGTTGACAGCATGCCCCTGCTATAGGTTGTAACCTTCTGGAGGCCTTGCTAAAACTTTATAAAAAGAAAAAAGTCACTGTTACAGTACTACCATTGAAAAGAGTTAGGTTGGTAAGAAACAGTTTTGTCTGCAAGCTAAAGATGACAAGACCCCTTTGTGTTCAGGGACACGTCAGGTAGACCGGTAGCTCGCCGTGATCGTATAGTGGTTAGTACTCTGCGTTGTGGCCGCAGCAAATCCGGGTCACGGCAAGTTTTTCTGGGTGCCAATGAAATCGAGCTCTATGTTACGTTACCACCTCTCCTCACCCCCTCCTTCAGACCACTTTTTTGAGCACGGCGCGTGCCCTTGACGTGCTCTGGATGTTCGAGTGAATTGAAACTAGGATCTTCTTTGAGAGCACGAGCTCTCAGGTTCGAACCCTTAGTTTTAAGTTTGGAAGAATCTTGCTTCAGAGAGAATATGGTGCGTATATATTTTCTAATCGCTAGGTGTCAGTACACTCGCTGGCTGTTACCTAGAGTGCCGCGGGCTTGCTATTTGCTCCAAACAACTGCGCTTTTGACGCAAGTTTACAATAAGGATAAGAGCGCGGCAAGTCAGCAGCACTGAAGCGTGTAAAGATGCTTTCCAGACAAGAAGCGGTGAGTTTTTGTTCATTTTGCTAGCATTATTGTCATTTGATTATTATTAATAATCAAACACTAATTCGCAAATACATTTTGACGGCCGTTCTGAATCGCCGAAGAAGGAAACATGATGCATTGGAGAATCTAGTATTTTCTACCGCCAATACGATTCATTTTTCTGTGCGTTCCCACGCAGCATGCACACGTCTTAGCAAGCTTGTAGTCGTGGCCGAGTGGTTAAAGCGATGGACTTGAAATCTATTGGGGTCCCCCCGCGCAGGTTCGAATCCTGCCGACTAAGTCGACAGCATGCCCCTGCTATAGGTTGAAACCTTCTGGAGGCCTTGCTAAAACTTTATAAAAAGAAAAAAGTCACTGTTACAGTACTACCATTGAAAAGAGTAAGGTTGGTAAGAAACAGTTTTGTCTGCAAGCTAAAGATGACAAGACCCCTTTGTATTCAGGGACACGTCAGGTAGACCGGTAGCTCGCCGTGATCGTATAGTGGTTAGTAAATCGAGCTCTATGTTACGTTACCACCTCTCCTCACCCCCTCCTTCAGACCACTTTTTTGTGCACGGCGCGTGCCCTTGACGTGCTCTGGATGTTCGAGTGAATTGAAACTGGGATCTTCTTTGAGAGCACGAGCTCTCAGGTTCGAACCCTTAGTTTTTAGTTTGGAAGAATCTTGCTTCAGAGAGAATATGGTGCGTGTATATTTTCTAATCGCTAGGTGTCAGTACACTCCCTGGCTGTTACCTAGAGTGCCGCGGGCTTGCTATTTGCTCCAAACAACTGCGCTTTTGACGCAAGTTTACAATAAGGATAAGAGCGCGGCAAGTCAGCAGCATTGAAGCGTGTAAAGATGCTTTCCAGACAAGAAGCGGTGAGTTTTTGTTCATTTTCCTAGCATTATTGTCATTTGATTATTATTAATAATCAAACACTAATTCGCAAATACATTTTGACGGCCGTTCTGAATCGTCGAAGAAGGAAACGCGATGCATTGGAGAATCTAGTATTTTCTACCGCCAATACGATTCATTTTGCTGTGTGTTCCCACGCAGCACGCACACGTCTCAGCAAGCTTGTAGTTGGGCCGAGTGGTTAAGGCGATGGACTTGAAATCCATTGGGGTCCCTCTGCGCAGGTTCGAATCCTGCCGACTACGTCAACAGCATGCCCCTGCTATAGGTTGTAACCTTCTGGAGGCCTTGCTAAAACTTTATAAAAAGAAAAAAGTCACTGTTACAGTACTACCATTGAAAAGAGTTAGGCTGGTAAGAAACAGTTTTGTCTGCAAGCTAAAGATGACAAGGCCCCTTTGTATTCAGGGACACGTCGGGTAGACCGGTAGCTCGCCGTGTTGTTTACCCTTGAAAAGAGTTTGGTTGGTAAGAAACAGTTTTGTCTGCAAGCTAAAGATGACAAGGCCCCTTTGTATTCAGGGACACGTCAGGTAGACCGGTAGCTCGCCGTGATCGTATAGTGGTTAGTAAATCGAGCTCTATGTTACGTTACCACCTCTCCTCACCCCCTCCTTCAGACCACTTTTTTGTGCACGGCGCGTGCCCTTGACGTGCTCTGGATGTTCGAGTGAATTGAAACTGGGACCTTCTTTGAGAGCACGAGCTCTTAGGTTCGAACTCTTAGTTTTTAGTTTGGAAGAATCTTGCTTCAGAGAGAATATGGTGCGTGTATATTTTCTAATCGCTAGGTGTCAGTACACTCCCTGGCTGTTACCTAGAGTGCCGCGGGCTTGCTATTTGCTCCAAACAACTGCGCTTTTGACGCAAGTTTACAATAAGGATAAGAGCGCGGCAAGTCAGCAGCACTGAAGCGTGTAAAGATGCTTTCCAGACAAGAAGCGGTGAGTTTTTGTTCATTTTCCTAGCATTATTGTCATTTGATTATTATTAATAATCAAACACTAATTCGCAAATACATTTTGACGGCCGTTCTGAATCGCCGAAGAAGGAAACGTGATGCATTGGAGAATCTAGAATTTTCTACCGCCAATACGATTCATTTTTCTGTGCGTTCCCACGCAGCATGCACACGTCTTAGCAAGCTTGTAGTCGTGGCCGAGTGGTTAAGGCGATGGACTTGAAATCCATTGGGGTCCCCCCGCGCAGGTTCGAATCCTGCCGACTACGTCGACAGCATGCCCCTGCTATAGGTTGTAACCTTCTGGAGGCCTTGCTAAAACTTTATAAAAAGAAAAAAGTCACTGTTACAGTACTACCATTGAAAAGAGTTAGGTTGGTAAGAAACAGTTTTGTCTGCAAGCTAAAGATGACAAGACCCCTTTGTGTTCAGGGACACGTCAGGTAGACCGGTAGCTCGCCGTGATCGTATAGTGGTTAGTACTCTGCGTTGTGGCCGCAGCAAATCCGGGTCACGGCAAGTTTTTCTGGGTGCCAATGAAATCGAGCTCTATGTTACGTTACCACCTCTCCTCACCCCCTCCTTCAGACCACTTTTTTGTGCACGGCGCGTGCCCTTGACGTGCTCTGGATGTTTGAGTGAATTGAAACTGGGACCTTCTTTGAGAGCACGAGCTCTTAGGTTCGAACTCTTAGTTTTTAGTTTGGAAGAATCTTGCTTCAGAGAGAATATGGTGCGTGTATATTTTCTAATCGCTAGGTGTCAGTACACTCCCTGGCTGTTACCTAGAGTGCCGCGGGCTTGCTATTTGCTCCAAACAACTGCGCTTTTGACGCAAGTTTACAATAAGGATAAGAGCGCGGCAAGTCAGCAGCACTGAAGCGTGTAAAGATGCTTTCCAGACAAGAAGCGGTGAGTTTTTGTTCATTTTGCTAGCATTATTGTCATTTGATTATTATTAATAATCAAACACTAATTCGCAAATACATTTTGACGGCCGTTCTGAATCGCCGAAGAAGGAAACATGATGCATTGGAGAATCTAGTATTTTCTACCGCCAATACGATTCATTTTTCTGTGCGTTCCCACGCAGCATGCACACGTCTCAGCAAGCTTGTAGTCGTGGCTGAGTGGTTAAGGCGATGGACTTGAAATCCATTGGGGTCCCCCCGCGCAGGTTCGAATCCTACCGACTACGTCGACAGCATGCCCCTGCTATAGGTTCAAACCTTCTGGAGGCCTTGCTAAATCTTTATAAAAAGAAAAAAGTCACTGTTACAGTACTACCATTGAAAAGAGTAAGGTTGGTAAGAAACAGTTTTGTCTGCAAGCTAAAGATGACAAGACCCCTTTGTGTTCAGGGACACGTCAGGTAGACCGGTAGCTCGCCGTGATCGTATAGTGGTTAGTAAATCGAGCTCTATGTTACGTTACCACCTCTCCTCACCCCCTCCTTCAGACCGCTTTTTTTGTGCACGGCGCGTGCCCTTGACGTGCTCTGGATGTTCGAGTGACTTGAAACTGGGACCTTCTTTGAGAGCACGAGCTCTCAGGTTCGAACCCTTAATTTTTAGTTTGGAAGAATCTTGCTTCAGAGAGATTATGGTGCGTGTATATTTTCTAATCGCTAGGTGTCAGTACACTCGCTGGCTGTTACCTAGAGTGCCGCGCGGGCTTGCTATTTGCTCCAAACAACTGCGCTTTTGACGCAAGTTTACAATAAGGATAAGAGCGCGGCAAGTCAACAGCATTGAAGCGTGTGAAGATGCTTTCCAGACAAGAAGCGGTGAGTTTTTGTTCATTTTCCTAGCATTATTGTCATTTGATTATTATTAATAATCAAACACTAATTCGCAAATACATTTTGACGGCCGTTCTGAATCGTCGAAGAAGGAAACGCGATGCATTGGAGAATCTAGTATTTTCTACCGCCAATACGATTCATTTTGCTGTGTGTTCCCACGCAGCACGCACACGTCTCAGCAAGCTTGTAGTTGGGCCGAGTGGTTAAGGCGATGGACTTGAAATCCATTGGGGTCCCTCTGCGCAGGTTCGAATCCTGCCGACTACGTCGACAGCATGCCCCTGCTATAGGTTGTAACCTTCTGGAGGCCTTGCTAAAACTTTATAAAAAGAAAAAAGTCACTGTTACAGTACTACCATTGAAAAGAGTTAGGCTGGTAAGAAACAGTTTTGTCTGCAAGCTAAAGATGACAAGGCCCCTTTGTATTCAGGGACACGTCGGGTAGACCGGTAGCTCGCCGTGTTGTTTACCCTTGAAAAGAGTTTGGTTGGTAAGAAACAGTTTTGTCTGCAAGCTAAAGATGACAAGGCCCCTTTGTATTCAGGGACACGTCAGGTAGACCGGTAGCTCGCCGTGATCGTATAGTGGTTAGTAAATCGAGCTCTATGTTACGTTACCACCTCTCCTCACCCCCTCCTTCAGACCACTTTTTTGTGCACGGCGCGTGCCCTTGACGTGCTCTGGATGTTCGAGTGAATTGAAACTGGGACCTTCTTTGAGAGCACGAGCTCTTAGGTTCGAACTCTTAGTTTTTAGTTTGGAAGAATCTTGCTTCAGAGAGAATATGGTGCGTGTATATTTTCTAATCGCTAGGTGTCAGTACACTCCCTGGCTGTTACCTAGAGTGCCGCGGGCTTGCTATTTGCTCCAAACAACTGCGCTTTTGACGCAAGTTTACAATAAGGATAAGAGCGCGGCAAGTCAGCAGCACTGAAGCGTGTAAAGATGCTTTCCAGACAAGAAGCGGTGAGTTTTTGTTCATTTTCCTAGCATTATTGTCATTTGATTATTATTAATAATCAAACACTAATTCGCAAATACATTTTGACGGCCGTTCTGAATCGCCGAAGAAGGAAACGTGATGCATTGGAGAATCTAGAATTTTCTACCGCCAATACGATTCATTTTTCTGTGCGTTCCCACGCAGCATGCACACGTCTTAGCAAGCTTGTAGTCGTGGCCGAGTGGTTAAGGCGATGGACTTGAAATCCATTGGGGTCCCCCCGCGCAGGTTCGAATCCTGCCGACTACGTCGACAGCATGCCCCTGCTATAGGTTGTAACCTTCTGGAGGCCTTGCTAAAACTTTATAAAAAGAAAAAAGTCACTGTTACAGTACTACCATTGAAAAGAGTTAGGTTGGTAAGAAACAGTTTTGTCTGCAAGCCAAAGATGACAAGACCCCTTTGTGTTCAGGGACACGTCAGGTAGACCGGTAGCTCGCCGTGATCGTATAGTGGTTAGTACTCTGCGTTGTGGCCGCAGCAAATCCGGGTCACGGCAAGTTTTTCTGGGTGCCAATGAAATCGAGCTCTATGTTACGTTACCACCTCTCCTCACCCCCTCCTTCAGACCACTTTTTTGTGCACGGCGCGTGCCCTTGACGTGCTCTGGATGTTTGAGTGAATTGAAACTGGGACCTTCTTTGAGAGCACGAGCTCTTAGGTTCGAACTCTTAGTTTTTAGTTTGGAAGAATCTTGCTTCAGAGAGAATATGGTGCGTGTATATTTTCTAATCGCTAGGTGTCAGTACACTCCCTGGCTGTTACCTAGAGTGCCGCGGGCTTGCTATTTGCTCCAAACAACTGCGCTTTTGACGCAAGTTTACAATAAGGATAAGAGCGCGGCAAGTCAGCAGCACTGAAGCGTGTAAAGATGCTTTCCAGACAAGAAGCGGTGAGTTTTTGTTCATTTTCCTAGCATTATTGTCATTTGATTATTATTAATAATCAAACACTAATTCGCAAATACATTTTGACGGCCGTTCTGAATCGCCAAAGAAGGAAACGTGATGCATTGGAGAATCTAGTATTTTCTACCGCCAATACGATTCATTTTTCTGTGCGTTCCCACGCAGCATGCACACGTCTTAGCAAGCTTGTAGTCGTGGCCGAGTGGTTAAGGCGATGGACTTGAAATCCATTGGGGTCCCCCCGCGCAGGTTCGAATCCTGCCGACTACGTCGACAGCATGCCCCTGCTATAGGTTGAAACCTTCTGGAGGCCTTGCTAAAACTTTATAAAAAGAAAAAAGTCACTGTTACAGTACTACCATTGAAAAGAGTAAGGTTGGTAAGAAACAGTTTTGTCTGCAAGCTAAAGATGACAAGACCCCTTTGTGTTCAGGGACACGTCAGGTAGACCGGTAGCTCGCCGTGATCGTATAGTGGTTAGTAAATCGAGCTCTATGTTACGTTACCACCTCTCCTCACCCCCTCCTTCAGACCGCTTTTTTTGTGCACGGCGCGTGCCCTTGACGTGCTCTGGATGTTCGAGTGACTTGAAACTGGGACCTTCTTTGAGAGCACGAGCTCTCAGGTTCGAACCCTTAATTTTTAGTTTGGAAGAATCTTGCTTCTGAGAGATTATGGTGCGTGTATATTTTCTAATCGCTAGGTGTCAGTACACTCGCTGGCTGTTACCTAGAGTGCCGCGCGGGCTTGCTATTTGCTCCAAACAACTGCGCTTTTGACGCAAGTTTACAATAAGTATAAGAGCGCGGCAAGTCAACAGCATTGAAGCGTGTAAAGATGCTTTCCAGACAAGAAGCGGTGAGTTTTTGTTCATTTTCCTAGCATTATTGTCATTTGATTATTATTAATAATCAAACACTAATTCGCAAATACATTTTGACGGCCGTTCTGAATCGTCGAAGAAGGAAACGTGATGCATTGGAGAATCTAGTATTTTCTACTGCCAATACGATTCATTTTGCTGTGCGTTCCCACGCAGCACGCACACGTCTTAGCAAGCTTGTAGTCGTGGCCGAGTGGTTAAGGCGATGGACTTGAAATCCATTGGGGTCCCCCCGCGCAGGTTCGAATCCTGCCGACTACGTCGACAGCATGCCCCTGCTATAGGTTGTAACCTTCTGGAGGCCTTGCTAAAACTTTATAAAAAGAAAAAAGTCACTGTTACAGTACTACCATTGAAAAGAGTTAGGTTGGTAAGAAACAGTTTTGTCTGCAAGCTAAAGATGACAAGACCCCTTTGTGTTCAGGGACACGTCAGGTAGACCGGTAGCTCGCCGTGATCGTATAGTGGTTAGTACTCTGCGTTGTGGCCGCAGCAAATCCGGGTCACGGCAAGTTTTTCTGGGTGCCAATGAAATCGAGCTCTATGTTACGTTACCACCTCTCCTCACCCCCTCCTTCAGACCACTTTTTTGTGCACGGCGCGTGCCCTTGACGTGCTCTGGATGTTCGAGTGAATTGAAACTGGGATCTTCTTTGAGAGCACGAGCTCTCAGGTTCGAACCCTTAGTTTTTAGTTTGGAAGAATCTTGCTTCAGAGAGAATATGGTGCGTATATATTTTCTAATCGCTAGGTGTCAGTACACTCCCTGGCTGTTACCTAGAGTGCCGCGGGCTTGCTATTTGCTCCAAACAACTGCGCTTTTGACGCAAGTTTACAATAAGGATAAGAGCGCGGCAAGTCAGCAGCACTGAAGCGTGTAAAGATGCTTTCCAGACAAGAAGCGGTGAGTTTTTGTTCATTTTCCTAGCATTATTGTCATTTGATTATTATTAATAATCAAACACTAATTCGCAAATACATTTTGACGGCCGTTCTGAATCGCCGAAGAAGGAAACGTGATGCATTGGAGAATCTAGTATTTTCTACCGCCAATACGATTCATTTTTCTGTGCGTTCCCACGCAGCATGCACACGTCTTAGCAAGCTTGTAGTCGTGGCCGAGTGGTTAAGACGATGGACTTGAAATCCATTGGGGTCCCCCCGCGCAGGTTCGAAACCTGCCGACCACGTCGACAGCATGCCCCTGCTATAGGTTGTAACCTTCTGGAGGCCTTGCTAAAACTTTATAAAAAGAAAAAAGTCACTGTTACAGTACTACCATTGAAAAGAGTAAGGTTGGTAAGAAACAGTTTTGTCTGCAAGCTAAAGATGACAAGACCCCTTTGTGTTCAGGGACACGTCAGGTAGACCGGTAGCTCGCTGTGATCGTATAGTGGTTAGTAAATCGAGCTCTATGTTACGTTACCACCTCTCCTCACCCCCTCCTTCAGACCGCTTTTTTTGTGCACGGCGCGTGCCCTTGCTGTGCTCTGGATGTTCGAGTGACTTGAAACTGGGACCTTCTTTGAGAGCACGAGCTCTCAGGTTCGAACCCTTAATTTTTAGTTTGGAAGAATCTTGCTTCAGAGAGATTATGGTGCGTGTATATTTTCTAATCGCTAGGTGTCAGTACACTCGCTGGCTGTTACCTAGAGTGCCGCGCGGGCTTGCTATTTGCTCCAAACAACTGCGCTTTTGACGCAAGTTTACAATAAGGATAAGAGTGCGGCAAGTCAACAGCATTGAAGCGTGTAAAGATGCTTTCCAGACAAGAAGCGGTGAGTTTTTGTTCATTTTCCTAGCATTATTGTCATTTGATTATTATTAATAATCAAACACTAATTCGCAAATACATTTTGACGGCCGTTCTGAATCGTCGAAGAAGGAAACGTGATGCATTGGAGAATCTAGTATTTTCTACTGCCAATACAATTCATTTTGCTGTGCGTTCCCACGCAGCACGCACACGTCTTAGTAAGCTTGTAGTTGTGGCCGAGTGGTTAAGGCGATGGACTTGAAATCCATTGGGGTCCCCCCGCGCAGGTTCGAATCCTGCCGACTACGTCGACAGCATGCCCCTGCTATAGGTTGTAGCCTTCTGGAGGCCTTGCTAAAACTTTATAAAAAGAAAAAAGTCACTGTTACAGTACTACCATTGAAAAGAGTTAGGTTGGTAAGAAACAGTTTTGTCTGCAAGCTAAAGATGACAAGACCCCTTTGTGTTCAGGGACACGTCAGGTAGACCGGTAGCTCGCCGTGATCGTATAGTGGTTAGTACTCTGCGTTGTGGCCGCAGCAAATCCGGGTCACGGCAAGTTTTTCTGGGTGCCAATGAAATCGAGCTCTATGTTACGTTACCACCTCTCCTCACCCCCTCCTTCAGACCACTTTTTTGTGCACGGCGCGTGCCCTTGACGTGCTCTGGATGTTCAAGTGAATTGAAACTGGGACCTTCTTTGAGAGCACGAGCTCTTAGGTTCGAACTCTTAGTTTTTAGTTTGGAAGAATCTTGCTTCAGAGAGAATATGGTGCGTGTATATTTTCTAATCGCTAGGTGTCAGTACACTCGCTGGCTGTTACCTAGAGTGCCGCGGGCTTGCTATTTGCTCCAAACAACTGCGCTTTTGACGCAAGTTTACAATAAGGATAAGAGCGCGGCAAGTCAGCAGCACTGAAGCGTGTAAAGATGCTTTCCAGACAAGAAGCGGTGAGTTTTTGTTCATTTTCCTAGCATTATTGTCATTTGATTATTATTAATAATCAAACACTAATTCGCAAATACATTTTGACGGCCGTTCTGAATCGCCGAAGAAGGAAACGTGATGCATTGGAGAATCTAGTATTTTCTACCGCCAATACGATTCATTTTTCTGTGCGTTCCAACGCAGCATGCACACGTCTTAGCAAGCTTGTAGTCGTGGCCGAGTGGTTAAGGCGATGGACTTGAAATCCATTGGGGTCCCCCCGCGCAGGTTCGAATCCTGCCGACTACGTCGACAGCATGCCCCTGCTATCGGTTGAAACCTCCTGGAGGCCTTGCTAAAACTTTATAAAAAGAAAAAAGTCACTGTTACAGTACTACCATTGAAAAGAGTAAGGTTGGTAAGAAACAGTTTTGTCTGCAAGCTAAAGATGACAAGACCCCTTTGTGTTCAGGGACACGTCAGGTAGACCGGTAGCTCGCCGTGATCGTATAGTGGTTAGTAAATCGAGCTCTATGTTACGTTACCACCTCTCCTCACCCCCTCCTTCAGACCGCTTTTTTTGTGCACGGCGCGTGCCCTTGACGTGCTCTGGATGTTCGAGTGACTTGAAACTGGGACCTTCTTTGAGAGCACGAGCTCTCAGGTTCGAACCCTTAATTTTTAGTTTGGAAGAATCTTGCTTCTGAGAGATTATGGTGCGTGTATATTTTCTAATCGCTAGGTGTCAGTACACTCGCTGGCTGTTACCTAGAGTGCCGCGCGGGCTTGCTATTTGCTCCAAACAACTGCGCTTTTGACGCAAGTTTACAATAAGTATAAGAGCGCGGCAAGTCAACAGCATTGAAGCGTGTAAAGATGCTTTCCAGACAAGAAGCGGTGAGTTTTTGTTCATTTTCCTAGCATTATTGTCATTTGATTATTATTAATAATCAAACACTAATTCGCAAATACATTTTGACGGCCGTTCTGAATCGTCGAAGAAGGAAACGTGATGCATTGGAGAATCTAGTATTTTCTACTGCCAATACGATTCATTTTGCTGTGCGTTCCCACGCAGCACGCACACGTCTTAGCAAGCTTGTAGTCGTGGCCGAGTGGTTAAGGCGATGGACTTGAAATCCATTGGGGTCCCCCCGCGCAGGTTCGAATCCTGCCGACTACGTCGACAGCATGCCCCTGCTATAGGTTGTAACCTTCTGGAGGCCTTGCTAAAACTTTATAAAAAGAAAAAAGTCACTGTTACAGTACTACCATTGAAAAGAGTTAGGTTGGTAAGAAACAGTTTTGTCTGCAAGCTAAAGATGACAAGACCCCTTTGTGTTCAGGGACACGTCAGGTAGACCGGTAGCTCGCCGTGATCGTATAGTGGTTAGTACTCTGCGTTGTGGCCGCAGCAAATCCGGGTCACGGCAAGTTTTTCTGGGTGCCAATGAAATCGAGCTCTATGTTACGTTACCACCTCTCCTCACCCCCTCCTTCAGACCACTTTTTTGTGCACGGCGCGTGCCCTTGACGTGCTCTGGATGTTCGAGTGAATTGAAACTGGGATCTTCTTTGAGAGCACGAGCTCTCAGGTTCGAACCCTTGAGTTTTTAGTTTGGAAGAATCTTGCTTCAGAGAGAATATGGTGCGTATATATTTTCTAATCGCTAGGTGTCAGTACACTCGCTGGCTGTTACCTAGAGTGCCGCGGGCTTGCTATTTGCTCCAAACAACTGCGCTTTTGACGCAATTTTACAATAAGGATAAGAGCGCGGCAAGTCAGCAGCATTGAAGCGTGTAAAGATGCTTTCCAGACAAGAAGCGGTGAGTTTTTGTTCATTTTCCTAGCATTATTGTCATTTGATTATTATTAATAATCAAACACTAATTCGCAAATACATTTTGACGGCCGTTCTGAATCGTCGAAGAAGGAAACGCGATGCATTGGAGAATCTAGTATTTTCTACCGCCAATACGATTCATTTTGCTGTGTGTTCCCACGCAGCACGCACACGTCTCAGCAAGCTGTTAGTTGGGCCGAGTGGTTAAGGCGATGGACTTGAAATCCATTGGGGTCCCTCTGCGCAGGTTCGAATCCTGCCGACTACGTTGACAGCATGCCTCTGCTATAGGTTGTAACCTTCTGGAGGCCTTGCTAAAACTTTATAAAAAGAAAAAAGTCACTGTTACAGTACTACCATTGAAAAGAGTTAGGCTGGTAAGAAACAGTTTTGTCTGCAAGCTAAAGATGACAAGGCCCCTTTGTATTCAGGGACACGTCGGGTAGACCGGTAGCTCGCCGTGTTGTTTACCCTTGAAAAGAGTTAGGTTGGTAAGAAACAGTTTTGTCTGCAAGCTAAAGATGACAAGGCCCCTTTGTATTCAGGGACACGTCAGGTAGACCGGTAGCTCGCCGTGATCGTATAGTGGTTAGTAAATCGAGCTCTATGTTACGTTACCACCTCTCCTCACCCCCTCCTTCAGACCACTTTTTTGTGCACGGCGCGTGCCCTTGACGTGCTCTGGATGTTCGAGTGAATTGAAACTGGGACCTTCTTTGAGAGCACGAGCTCTTAGGTTCGAACTCTTAGTTTTTAGTTTGGAAGAATCTTGCTTCAGAGAGAATATGGTGCGTGTATATTTTCTAATCGCTAGGTGTCAGTACACTCCCTGGCTGTTACCTAGAGTGCCGCGGGCTTGCTATTTGCTCCAAACAACTGCGCTTTTGACGCAAGTTTACAATAAGGATAAGAGCGCGGCAAGTCAGCAGCACTGAAGCGTGTAAAGATGCTTTCCAGACAAGAAGCGGTGAGTTTTTGTTCATTTTCCTAGCATTATTGTCATTTGATTATTATTAATAATCAAACACTAATTCGCAAATACATTTTGACGGCCGTTCTGAATCGCCGAAGAAGGAAACGTGATGCATTGGAGAATCTAGAATTTTCTACCGCAATACGATTCATTTTTCTGTGCGTTCCCACGCTGCATGCACACGTCTTAGCAAGCTTGTAGTCGTGGCCGAGTGGTTAAGGCGATGGGCTTGAAATCCATTGGGGTCCCCCCGCGCAGGTTCGAATCCTGCCGACTACGTCGACAGCATGCCCCTGCTATAGGTTGTAACCTTCTGGAGGCCTTGCTAAAACTTTATAAAAAGAAAAAAGTCACTGTTACAGTACTACCATTGAAAAGAGTTAGGTTGGTAAGAAACAGTTTTGTCTGCAAGCCAAAGATGACAAGACCCCTTTGTGTTCAGGGACACGTCAGGTAGACCGGTAGCTCGCCGTGATCGTATAGTGGTTAGTACTCTGCGTTGTGGCCGCAGCAAATCCGGGTCACGGCAAGTTTTTCTGGGTGCCAATGAAATCGAGCTCTATGTTACGTTACCACCTCTCCTCACCCCCTCCTTCAGACCACTTTTTTGTGCACGGCGCGTGCCCTTGACGTGCTCTGGATGTTTGAGTGAATTGAAACTGGGACCTTCTTTGAGAGCACGAGCTCTTAGGTTCGAACTCTTAGTTTTTAGTTTGGAAGAATCTTGCTTCAGAGAGAATATGGTGCGTGTATATTTTCTAATCGCTAGGTGTCAGTACACTCCCTGGCTGTTACCTAGAGTGCCGCGGGCTTGCTATTTGCTCCAAACAACTGCGCTTTTGACGCAAGTTTACAATAAGGATAAGAGCGCGGCAAGTCAGCAGCACTGAAGCGTGTAAAGATGCTTTCCAGACAAGAAGCGGTGAGTTTTTGTTCATTTTCCTAGCATTATTGTCATTTGATTATTATTAATAATCAAACACTAATTCGCAAATACATTTTGACGGCCGTTCTGAATCGCCGAAGAAGGAAACGTGATGCATTGGAGAATCTAGTATTTTCTACCGCCAATACGATTCATTTTTCTGTGCGTTCCCACGCAGCATGCACACGTCTTAGCAAGCTTGTAGTCGTGGCCGAGTGGTTAAGACGATGGACTTGAAATCCATTGGGGTCCCCCCGCGCAGGTTCGAAACCTGCCGACTACGTCGACAGCATGCCCCTGCTATAGGTTGTAACCTTCTGGAGGCCTTGCTAAAACTTTATAAAAAGAAAAAAGTCACTGTTACAGTACTACCATTGAAAAGAGTAAGGTTGGTAAGAAACAGTTTTGTCTGCAAGCTAAAGATGACAAGACCCCTTTGTGTTCAGGGACACGTCAGGTAGACCGGTAGCTCGCTGTGATCGTATAGTGGTTAGTAAATCGAGCTCTATGTTACGTTACCACCTCTCCTCACCCCCTCCTTCAGACCGCTTTTTTTGTGCACGGCGCGTGCCCTTGCTGTGCTCTGGATGTTCGAGTGACTTGAAACTGGGACCTTCTTTGAGAGCACGAGCTCTCAGGTTCGAACCCTTAATTTTTAGTTTGGAAGAATCTTGCTTCAGAGAGATTATGGTGCGTGTATATTTTCTAATCGCTAGGTGTCAGTACACTCGCTGGCTGTTACCTAGAGTGCCGCGCGGGCTTGCTATTTGCTCCAAACAACTGCGCTTTTGACGCAAGTTTACAATAAGGATAAGAGTGCGGCAAGTCAACAGCATTGAAGCGTGTAAAGATGCTTTCCAGACAAGAAGCGGTGAGTTTTTGTTCATTTTCCTAGCATTATTGTCATTTGATTATTATTAATAATCAAACACTAATTCGCAAATACATTTTGACGGCCGTTCTGAATCGTCGAAGAAGGAAACGTGATGCATTGGAGAATCTAGTATTTTCTACTGCCAATACAATTCATTTTGCTGTGCGTTCCCACGCAGCACGCACAAGTCTTAGTAAGCTTGTAGTTGTGGCCGAGTGGTTAAGGCGATGGACTTGAAATCCATTGGGGTCCCCCCGCGCAGGTTCGAATCCTGCCGACTACGTCGACAGCATGCCCCTGCTATAGGTTGTAGCCTTCTGGAGGCCTTGCTAAAACTTTATAAAAAGAAAAAAGTCACTGTTACAGTACTACCATTGAAAAGAGTTAGGTTGGTAAGAAACAGTTTTGTCTGCAAGCTAAAGATGACAAGACCCCTTTGTGTTCAGGGACACGTCAGGTAGACCGGTAGCTCGCCGTGATCGTATAGTGGTTAGTACTCTGCGTTGTGGCCGCAGCAAATCCGGGTCACGGCAAGTTTTTCTGGGTGCCAATGAAATCGAGCTCTATGTTACGTTACCACCTCTCCTCACCCCCTCCTTCAGACCACTTTTTTGTGCACGGCGCGTGCCCTTGACGTGCTCTGGATGTTCAAGTGAATTGAAACTGGGACCTTCTTTGAGAGCACGAGCTCTTAGGTTCGAACTCTTAGTTTTTAGTTTGGAAGAATCTTGCTTCAGAGAGAATATGGTGCGTGTATATTTTCTAATCGCTAGGTGTCAGTACACTCGCTGGCTGTTACCTAGAGTGCCGCGGGCTTGCTATTTGCTCCAAACAACTGCGCTTTTGACGCAAGTTTACAATAAGGATAAGAGCGCGGCAAGTCAGCAGCACTGAAGCGTGTAAAGATGCTTTCCAGACAAGAAGCGGTGAGTTTTTGTTCATTTTCCTAGCATTATTGTCATTTGATTATTATTAATAATCAAACACTAATTCGCAAATACATTTTGACGGCCGTTCTGAATCGCCGAAGAAGGAAACGTGATGCATTGGAGAATCTAGTATTTTCTACCGCCAATACGATTCATTTTTCTGTGCGTTCCCACGCAGCATGCACACGTCTTAGCAAGCTTGTAGTCGTGGCCGAGTGGTTAAGGCGATGGACTTGAAATCCATTGGGGTCCCCCCGCGCAGGTTCGAATCCTGCCGACTACGTCGACAGCATGCCCCTGCTATCGGTTGAAACCTCCTGGAGGCCTTGTTAAAACTTTATAAAAAGAAAAAAGTCACTGTTACAGTACTACCATTGAAAAGAGTAAGGTTGGTAAGAAACAGTTTTGTCTGCAAGCTAAAGATGACAAGACCCCTTTGTGTTCAGGGACACGTCAGGTAGACCGGTAGCTCGCCGTGATCGTATAGTGGTTAGTAAATCGAGCTCTATGTTACGTTACCACCTCTCCTCACCCCCTCCTTCAGACCACTTTTTTGTGCACGGCGCGTGCCCTTGACGTGCTCTGGATGTTCGAGTGAATTGAAACTGGGACCTTCTTTGAGAGCACGAGCTCTTAGGTTCGAACTCTTAGTTTTTAGTTTGGAAGAATCTTGCTTCAGAGAGAATATGGTGCGTGTATATTTTCTAATCGCTAGGTGTCAGTACACTCCCTGGCTGTTACCTAGAGTGCCGCGGGCTTGCTATTTGCTCCAAACAACTGCGCTTTTGACGCAAGTTTACAATAAGGATAAGAGCGAGGCAAGTCAGCAGCACTGAAGCGTGTAAAGATGCTTTCCAGACAAGAAGCGGTGAGTTTTTGTTCATTTTCCTAGCATTATTGTCATTTGATTATTATTAATAATCAAACACTAATTCGCAAATACATTTTGACGGCCGTTCTGAATCGCCGAAGAAGGAAACGTGATGCATTGGAGAATCTAGAATTTTCTACC
Source organism: Scardinius erythrophthalmus (assembly GCF_964197995.2). Lineage (NCBI taxonomy): Eukaryota > Metazoa > Chordata > Actinopteri > Cypriniformes > Leuciscidae > Scardinius > Scardinius erythrophthalmus. The sequence continues at coordinate 43,704,094 of NC_138227.1, forward strand.
GCCAATACGATTCATTTTTCTGTGCGTTCCCACGCAGCATGCACACGTCTTAGCAAGCTTGTAGTCGTGGCCGAGTGGTTAAGGCGATGGACTTGAAATCCATTGGGGTCCCCCCGCGCAGGTTCGAAGTCGCCGACTACGTCGACAGCATGCCCCTGCTATAGGTTGTAACCTTCTGGAGGCCTTGCTAAAACTTTATAAAAAGAAAAAAGTCACTGTTACAGTACTACCATTGAAAAGAGTTAGGTTGGTAAGAAACAGTTTTGTCTGCAAGCCAAAGATGACAAGACCCCTTTGTGTTCAGGGACACGTCAGGTAGACCGGTAGCTCGCCGTGATCGTATAGTGGTTAGTACTCTGCGTTGTGGCCGCAGCAAATCCGGGTCACGGCAAGTTTTTCTGGGTGCCAATGAAATCGAGCTCTATGTTACGTTACCACCTCTCCTCACCCCCTCCTTCAGACCACTTTTTTGTGCACGGCGCGTGCCCTTGACGTGCTCTGGATGTTTGAGTGAATTGAAACTGGGACCTTCTTTGAGAGCACGAGCTCTTAGGTTCGAACTCTTAGTTTTTAGTTTGGAAGAATCTTGCTTCAGAGAGAATATGGTGCGTGTATATTTTCTAATCGCTAGGTGTCAGTACACTCCCTGGCTGTTACCTAGAGTGCCGCGGGCTTGCTATTTGCTCCAAACAACTGCGCTTTTGACGCAAGTTTACAATAAGGATAAGAGCGCGGCAAGTCAGCAGCACTGAAGCGTGTAAAGATGCTTTCCAGACAAGAAGCGGTGAGTTTTTGTTCATTTTCCTAGCATTATTGTCATTTGATTATTATTAATAATCAAACACTAATTCGCAAATACATTTTGACGGCCGTTCTGAATCGCCGAAGAAGGAAACGTGATGCATTGGAGAATCTAGTATTTTCTACTGCCAATACAATTCATTTTGCTGTGCGTTCCCACGCAGCACGCACACGTCTTAGTAAGCTTGTAGTTGTGGCCGAGTGGTTAAGGCGATGGACTTGAAATCCATTGGGGTCCCCCCGCGCAGGTTCGAATCCTGCCGACTACGTCGACAGCATGCCCCTTCTAGGTTGTAGCCTTCTGGAGGCCTTGCTAAAACTTTATAAAAAGAAAAAAGTCACTGTTACAGTACTACCATTGAAAAGAGTTAGGTTGGTAAGAAACAGTTTTGTCTGCAAGCTAAAGATGACAAGACCCCTTTGTGTTCAGGGACACGTCAGGTAGACCGGTAGCTCGCCGTGATCGTATAGTGGTTAGTACTCTGCGTTGTGGCCGCAGCAAATCCGGGTCACGGCAAGTTTTTCTGGGTGCCAATGAAATCGAGCTCTATGTTACGTTACCACCTCTCCTCACCCCCTCCTTCAGACCACTTTTTTGTGCACGGCGCGTGCCCTTGACGTGCTCTGGATGTTCGAGTGAATTGAAACTGGGACCTTCTTTGAGAGCACGAGCTCTTAGGTTCGAACTCTTAGTTTTTAGTTTGGAAGAATCTTGCTTCAGAGAGAATATGGTGCGTGTATATTTTCTAATCGCTAGGTGTCAGTACACTCGCTGGCTGTTACCTAGAGTGCCGCGGGCTTGCTATTTGCTCCAAACAACTGCGCTTTTGACGCAAGTTTACAATAAGGATAAGAGCGCGGCAAGTCAGCAGCACTGAAGCGTGTAAAGATGCTTTCCAGACAAGAAGCGGTGAGTTTTTGTTCATTTTCCTAGCATTATTGTCATTTGATTATTATTAATAATCAAACACTAATTCGCAAATACATTTTGACGGCCGTTCTGAATCGCCGAAGAAGGAAACGTGATGCATTGGAGAATCTAGTATTTTCTACCGCCAATACGATTCATTTTTCTGTGCGTTCCCACGCAGCATGCACACGTCTTAGCAAGCTTGTAGTCGTGGCCGAGTGGTTAAGGCGATGGACTTGAAATCCATTGGGGTCCCCCCGCGCAGGTTCGAATCCTGCCGACTACGTCGACAGCATGCCCCTGCTATCGGTTGAAACCTCCTGGAGGCCTTGCTAAAACTTTATAAAAAGAAAAAAGTCACTGTTACAGTACTACCATTGAAAAGAGTAAGGTTGGTAAGAAACAGTTTTGTCTGCAAGCTAAAGATGACAAGACCCCTTTGTGTTCAGGGACACGTCAGGTAGACCGGTAGCTCGCCGTGATCGTATAGTGGTTAGTAAATCGAGCTCTATGTTACGTTACCACCTCTCCTCACCCCCTCCTTCAGACCACTTTTTTGTGCACGGCGCGTGCCCTTGACGTGCTCTGGATGTTCGAGTGAATTGAAACTGGGACCTTCTTTGAGAGCACGAGCTCTTAGGTTCGAACTCTTAGTTTTTAGTTTGGAAGAATCTTGCTTCAGAGAGAATATGGTGCGTGTATATTTTCTAATCGCTAGGTGTCAGTACACTCCCTGGCTGTTACCTAGAGTGCCGCGGGCTTGCTATTTGCTCCAAACAACTGCGCTTTTGACGCAAGTTTACAATAAGGATAAGAGCGAGGCAAGTCAGCAGCACTGAAGCGTGTAAAGATGCTTTCCAGACAAGAAGCGGTGAGTTTTTGTTCATTTTCCTAGCATTATTGTCATTTGATTATTATTAATAATCAAACACTAATTCGCAAATACATTTTGACGGCCGTTCTGAATCGCCGAAGAAGGAAACGTGATGCATTGGAGAATCTAGAATTTTCTACCGCCAATACGATTCATTTTTCTGTGCGTTCCCACGCAGCATGCACACGTCTTAGCTAGCTTGTAGTCGTGGCCGAGTGGTTAAGGCGATGGACTTGAAATCCATTGGGGTCCCCCGCGCAGGTTCGAATCCTGCCGACTACGTCGACAGCATGCCCCTGCTATAGGTTGTAACCTTCTGGAGGCCTTGCTAAAACTTTATAAAAAGAAAAAAGTCACTGTTACAGTACTACCATTGAAAAGAGTTAGGTTGGTAAGAAACAGTTTTGTCTGCAAGCCAAAGATGACAAGACCCCTTTGTGTTCAGGGACACGTCAGGTAGACCGGTAGCTCGCCGTGATCGTATAGTGGTTAGTACTCTGCGTTGTGGCCGCAGCAAATCCGGGTCACGGCAAGTTTTTCTGGGTGCCAATGAAATCGAGCTCTATGTTACGTTACCACCTCTCCTCACCCCCTCCTTCAGACCACTTTTTTGTGCACGGCGCGTGCCCTTGACGTGCTCTGGATGTTTGAGTGAATTGAAACTGGGACCTTCTTTGAGAGCACGAGCTCTTAGGTTCGAACTCTTAGTTTTTAGTTTGGAAGAATCTTGCTTCAGAGAGAATATGGTGCGTGTATATTTTCTAATCGCTAGGTGTCAGTACACTCCCTGGCTGTTACCTAGAGTGCCGCGGGCTTGCTATTTGCTCCAAACAACTGCGCTTTTGACGCAAGTTTACAATAAGGATAAGAGCGCGGCAAGTCAGCAGCACTGAAGCGTGTAAAGATGCTTTCCAGACAAGAAGCGGTGAGTTTTTGTTCATTTTCCTAGCATTATTGTCATTTGATTATTATTAATAATCAAACACTAATTCGCAAATACATTTTGACGGCCGTTCTGAATCGCCGAAGAAGGAAACGTGATGCATTGGAGAATCTAGTATTTTCTACTGCCAATACAATTCATTTTGCTGTGCGTTCCCACGCAGCACGCACACGTCTTAGTAAGCTTGTAGTTGTGGCCGAGTGGTTAAGGCGATGGACTTGAAATCCATTGGGGTCCCCCCGCGCAGGTTCGAATCCTGCCGACTACGTCGACAGCATGCCCCTTCTAGGTTGTAGCCTTCTGGAGGCCTTGCTAAAACTTTATAAAAAGAAAAAAGTCACTGTTACAGTACTACCATTGAAAAGAGTTAGGTTGGTAAGAAACAGTTTTGTCTGCAAGCTAAAGATGACAAGACCCCTTTGTGTTCAGGGACACGTCAGGTAGACCGGTAGCTCGCCGTGATCGTATAGTGGTTAGTACTCTGCGTTGTGGCCGCAGCAAATCCGGGTCACGGCAAGTTTTTCTGGGTGCCAATGAAATCGAGCTCTATGTTACGTTACCACCTCTCCTCACCCCCTCCTTCAGACCACTTTTTTGTGCACGGCGCGTGCCCTTGACGTGCTCTGGATGTTCGAGTGAATTGAAACTGGGACCTTCTTTGAGAGCACGAGCTCTTAGGTTCGAACTCTTAGTTTTTAGTTTGGAAGAATCTTGCTTCAGAGAGAATATGGTGCGTGTATATTTTCTAATCGCTAGGTGTCAGTACACTCGCTGGCTGTTACCTAGAGTGCCGCGGGCTTGCTATTTGCTCCAAACAACTGCGCTTTTGACGCAAGTTTACAATAAGGATAAGAGCGCGGCAAGTCAGCAGCACTGAAGCGTGTAAAGATGCTTTCCAGACAAGAAGCGGTGAGTTTTTGTTCATTTTCCTAGCATTATTGTCATTTGATTATTATTAATAATCAAACACTAATTCGCAAATACATTTTGACGGCCGTTCTGAATCGCCGAAGAAGGAAACGTGATGCATTGGAGAATCTAGTATTTTCTACCGCCAATACGATTCATTTTTCTGTGCGTTCCCACGCAGCATGCACACGTCTTAGCAAGCTTGTAGTCGTGGCCGAGTGGTTAAGGCGATGGACTTGAAATCCATTGGGGTCCCCCCGCGCAGGTTCGAATCCTGCCGACTACGTCGACAGCATGCCCCTGCTATCGGTTGAAACCTCCTGGAGGCCTTGCTAAAACTTTATAAAAAGAAAAAAGTCACTGTTACAGTACTACCATTGAAAAGAGTAAGGTTGGTAAGAAACAGTTTTGTCTGCAAGCTAAAGATGACAAGACCCCTTTGTGTTCAGGGACACGTCAGGTAGACCGGTAGCTCGCCGTGATCGTATAGTGGTTAGTAAATCGAGCTCTATGTTACGTTACCACCTCTCCTCACCCCCTCCTTCAGACCACTTTTTTGTGCACGGCGCGTGCCCTTGACGTGCTCTGGATGTTCGAGTGAATTGAAACTGGGACCTTCTTTGAGAGCACGAGCTCTTAGGTTCGAACTCTTAGTTTTTAGTTTGGAAGAATCTTGCTTCAGAGAGAATATGGTGCGTGTATATTTTCTAATCGCTAGGTGTCAGTACACTCCCTGGCTGTTACCTAGAGTGCCGCGGGCTTGCTATTTGCTCCAAACAACTGCGCTTTTGACGCAAGTTTACAATAAGGATAAGAGCGCGGCAAGTCAGCAGCACTGAAGCGTGTAAAGATGCTTTCCAGACAAGAAGCGGTGAGTTTTTGTTCATTTTCCTAGCATTATTGTCATTTGATTATTATTAATAATCAAACACTAATTCGCAAATACATTTTGACGGCCGTTCTGAATCGCCGAAGAAGGAAACGTGATGCATTGGAGAATCTAGAATTTTCTACCGCCAATACGATTCATTTTTCTGTGCGTTCCCACGCAGCATGCACACGTCTTAGCAAGCTTGTAGTCGTGGCCGAGTGGTTAAGGCGATGGACTTGAAATCCATTGGGGTCCCCCCGCGCAGGTTCGAATCCTGCCGACTACGTCGACAGCATGCCCCTGCTATAGGTTGTAACCTTCTGGAGGCCTTGCTAAAACTTTATAAAAAGAAAAAAGTCACTGTTACAGTACTACCATTGAAAAGAGTTAGGTTGGTAAGAAACAGTTTTGTCTGCAAGCCAAAGATGACAAGACCCCTTTGTGTTCAGGGACACGTCAGGTAGACCGGTAGCCCGCCGTGATCGTATAGTGGTTAGTACTCTGCGTTGTGGCCGCAGCAAATCCGGGTCACGGCAAGTTTTTCTGGGTGCCAATGAAATCGAGCTCTATGTTACGTTACCACCTCTCCTCACCCCCTCCTTCAGACCACTTTTTTGTGCACGGCGCGTGCCCTTGACGTGCTCTGGATGTTCGAGTGAATTGAAACTGGGATCTTCTTTGAGAGCACGAGCTCTCAGGTTCGAACCCTTAGTTTTTAGTTTGGAAGAATCTTGCTTCAGAGAGAATATGGTGCGTATATATTTTCTAATCGCTAGGTGTCAGTACACTCGCTGGCTGTTACCTAGAGTGCCGCGGGCTTGCTATTTGCTCCAAACAACTGCGCTTTTGACGCAATTTTACAATAAGGATAAGAGCGCGGCAAGTCAGCAGCATTGAAGCGTGTAAAGATGCTTTCCAGACAAGAAGCGGTGAGTTTTTGTTCATTTTCCTAGCATTATTGTCATTTGATTATTATTAATAATCAAACACTAATTCGCAAATACATTTTGACGGCCGTTCTGAATCGTCGAAGAAGGAAACGCGATGCATTGGAGAATCTAGTATTTTCTACCGCCAATACGATTCATTTTGCTGTGTGTTCCCACGCAGCACGCACACGTCTCAGCAAGCTTGTAGTTGGGCCGAGTGGTTAAGGCGATGGACTTGAAATCCATTGGGGTCCCTCTGCGCAGGTTCGAATCCTGCCGACTACGTTGACAGCATGCCTCTGCTATAGGTTGTAACCTTCTGGAGGCCTTGCTAAAACTTTATAAAAAGAAAAAAGTCACTGTTACAGTACTACCATTGAAAAGAGTTAGGCTGGTAAGAAACAGTTTTGTCTGCAAGCTAAAGATGACAAGGCCCCTTTGTATTCAGGGACACGTCGGGTAGACCGGTAGCTCGCCGTGTTGTTTACCCTTGAAAAGAGTTTGGTTGGTAAGAAACAGTTTTGTCTGCAAGCTAAAGATGACAAGGCCCCTTTGTATTCAGGGACACGTCAGGTAGACCGGTAGCTCGCCGTGATCGTATAGTGGTTAGTAAATCGAGCTCTACGTTACGTTACCACCTCTCCTCACCCCCTCCTTCAGACCACTTTTTTGTGCACGGCGCGTGCCCTTGACGTGCTCTGGATGTTCGAGTGAATTGAAACTGGGACCTTCTTTGAGAGCACGAGCTCTTAGGTTCGAACTCTTAGTTTTTAGTTTGGAAGAATCTTGCTTCAGAGAGAATATGGTGCGTGTATATTTTCTAATCGCTAGGTGTCAGTACACTCGCTGGCTGTTACCTAGAGTGCCACGCGGGCTTGCTATTTGCTCCAAACAACTGCGCTTTTGACGCAAGTTTACAATAAGGATAAGAGCGTGGCAAGTCAACAGCATTGAAGCGTGTAAAGATGCTTTCCAGACAAGAAGCGGTGAGTTTTTGTTCATTTTCCTAGCATTATTGTCATTTGATTATTATTAATAATCAAACACTAATTCGCAAATACATTTTGACGGCCGTTCTGAATCGTCGAAGAAGGAAACGTGATGCATTGGAGAATCTAGTATTTTCTACTGCCAATACGATTCATTTTGCTGTGCGTTCCCACGCAGCACGCACACGTCTTAGCAAGCTTGTAGTCGTGGCCAAGTGGTTAAGGCGATGGACTTGAAATCCATTGGGGTCCCCCCGCGCAGGTTCGAATCCTGCCGACTACGTCGACAGCATGCCCCTGCTATAGGTTGTAACCTTCTGGAGGCCTTGCTAAAACTTTATAAAAAGAAAAAAGTCACTGTTACAGTACTACCATTGAAAAGAGTTAGGTTGGTAAGAAACAGTTTTGTCTGCAAGCTAAAGATGACAAGACCCCTTTGTGTTCAGGGACACGTCAGGTAGACCGGTAGCTCGCCGTGATCGTATAGTGGTTAGTACTCTGCGTTGTGGCCGCAGCAAATCCGGGTCACGGCAAGTTTTTCTGGGTGCCAATGAAATCGAGCTCTATGTTACGTTACCACCTCTCCTCACCCCCTCCTTCAGACCACTTTTTTGTGCACGGCGCGTGCCCTTGACGTGCTCTGGATGTTTGAGTGAATTGAAACTGGGACCTTCTTTGAGAGCACGAGCTCTTAGGTTCGAACTCTTAGTTTTTAGTTTGGAAGAATCTTGCTTCAGAGAGAATATGGTGCGTGTTTATTTTCTAATCGCTAGGTGTCAGTACACTCCCTGGCTGATACCTAGAGTGCCGCGGGCTTGCTATTTGCTCCAAACAACTGCGCTTTTGACGCAAGTTTACAATAAGGATAAGAGCGTGGCAAGTCAGCAGCACTGAAGCGTGTAAAGATGCTTTCCAGACAAGAAGCGGTGAGTTTTTGTTCATTTTGCTAGCATTATTGTCATTTGATTATTATTAATAATCAAACACTAATTCGCAAATACATTTTGACGGCCGTTCTGAATCGCCGAAGAAGGAAACATGATGCATTGGAGAATCTAGTATTTTCTACCGCCAATACGATTCATTTTTCTGTGCGTTCCCACGCAGCATGCACACGTCTCAGCAAGCTTGTAGTCGTGGCCGAGTGGTTAAGGCGATGGACTTGAAATCCATTGGGGTCCCCCCGCGCAGGTTCGAATCCTGCCGACTATGTCGACAGCATGTCCCTGCTATAGGTTGTAACCTTCTGGAGGCCTTGCTAAAACTTTATAAAAAGAAAAAAGTCACTGTTACAGTACTACCATTGAAAAGAGTAAGGTTGGTAAGAAACAGTTTTGTCTGCAAGCTAAAGATGACAAGACCCCTTTGTGTTCAGGGACACGTCAGGTAGACCGGTAGCTCGCCGTGATCGTATAGTGGTTAGTAAATCGAGCTCTATGTTACGTTACCACCTCTCCTCACCCCCTCCTTCAGACCGTTTTTTTTGTGCACGGCGCGTGCCCTTGACGTGCTCTGGATGTTCGAGTGACTTGAAACTGGGACCTTCTTTGAGAGCACGAGCTCTCAGGTTCGAACCCTTAATTTTTAGTTTGGAAGAATCTTGCTTCAGAGAGATTATGGTGCGTGTATATTTTCTAATCGCTAGGTGTCAGTACACTCGCTGGCTGTTACCTAGAGTGCCGCGCGGGCTTGCTATTTGCTCCAAACAACTGCGCTTTTGACGCAAGTTTACAATAAGGATAAGAGCGTGGCAAGTCAACAGCATTGAAGCGTGTAAAGATGCTTTCCAGACAAGAAGCGGTGAGTTTTTGTTCATTTTCCTAGCATTATTGTCATTTGATTATTATTAATAATCAAACACTAATTCGCAAATACATTTTGACGGCCGTTCTGAATCGTCGAAGAAGGAAACGTGATGCATTGGAGAATCTAGTATTTTCTACTGCCAATACGATTCATTTTGCTGTGCGTTCCCACGCAGCACGCACACGTCTTAGCAAGCTTGTAGTCGTGGCCGAGTGGTTAAGGCGATGGACTTGAAATCCATTGGGGTCCCCCCGCGCAGGTTCGAATCCTGCCGACTACGTCGATAGCATGCCCCTGCTATAGGTTGTAACCTTCTGGAGACCTTGCTAAAACTTTATAAAAAGAAAAAAGTCACTGTTACAGTACTACCATTGAAAAGAGTTAGGTTGGTAAGAAACAGTTTTGTCTGCAAGCTAAAGATGACAAGACCCCTTTGTGTTCAGGGACACGTCAGGTAGACCGGTAGCTCGCCGTGATCGTATAGTGGTTAGAACTCTGCGTTGTGGCCGCAGCAAATCCGGGTCACGGCAAGTTTTTCTGGGTGCCAATGAAATCGAGCTCTATGTTACGTTACCACCTCTCCTCACCCCCTCCTTCAGACCACTTTTTTGTGCACGGCGCGTGCCCTTGACGTGCTCTGGATGTTCGAGTGAATTGAAATTGGGACCTTCTTTGAGAGCACGAGCTCTTAGGTTCGAACTCTTAGTTTTTAGTTTGGAAGAATCTTGCTTCAGAGAGAATATGGTGCGTGTATATTTTCTAATCGCTAGGTGTCAGTACACTCCCTGGCTGTTACCTAGAGTGCCGCGGGCTTGCTATTTGCTCCAAACAACTGCGCTTTTGACGCAAGTTTACAATAAGGATAAGAGCGCGGCAAGTCAGCAGCACTGAAGCGTGTAAAGATGCTTTCCAGACAAGAAGCGGTGAGTTTTTGTTCATTTTCCTAGCATTATTGTCATTTGATTATTATTAATATTCAAACACTAATTCGCAAATACATTTTGACGGCCGTTCTGAATCGCCGAAGAAGGAAACGTGATGCATTGGAGAATCTAGTATTTTCTACCGCCAATACGATTCATTTTTCTGTGCGTTCCCACGCAGCATGCACACGTCTTAGCAAGCTTGTAGTCGTGGCCGAGTGGTTAAGGCGATGGACTTGAAATCCATTGGGGTCCCCCCGCGCAGGTTCGAATCCTGCCGACTACGTCGACAGCATGCCCCTGCTATAGGTTGAAACCTCCTGGAGGCCTTGCTAAAACTTTATAAAAAGAAAAAAGTCACTGTTACAGTACTACCATTGAAAAGAGTAAGGTTGGTAAGAAACAGTTTTGTCTGCAAGCTAAAGATGACAAGACCCCTTTGTGTTCAGGGACACGTCAGGTAGACCGGTAGCTCGCCGTGATCGTGTAGTGGTTAGTAAATCGAGCTCTATGTTACGTTACCACCTCTCCTCACCCCCTCCTTCAGACCACTTTTTTGTGCACGGCGCGTGCCCTTGACGTGCTCTGGATGTTCGAGTGAATTGAAACTGGGACCTTCTTTGAGAGCGCAAGCTCTCAGGTTCCAACCCTTAGTTTTTAGTTTGGAAGAATCTTGCTTCAGAGAGATTATGGTGCGTGTATATTTTCTAATCGCTAGGTGTCAGTACACTCGCTGGCTGTTACCTAGAGTGCCGCGGGCTTGCTATTTGCTCCAAACAACTGCGCTTTTGACGCAAGTTTACAATAAGGATAAGAGCGCGGCAAGTCAACAGCATTGAAGCGTGTAAAGATGCTTTCCAGACAAGAAGCGGTGAGTTTTTGTTCATTTTCCTAGCATTATTGTCATTTGATTATTATTAATAATCAAACACTAATTCGCAAATACATTTTGACGGCCGTTCTGAATCGTCGAAGAAGGAAACGCGATGCATTGGAGAATCTAGTATTTTCTACCGCCAATACGATTCATTTTGCTGTGTGTTCCCACGCAGCACGCACACGTCTCAGCAAGCTTGTAGTCGTGGCCGAGTGGTTAAGGCGATGGACTTGAAATCCATTGGGGTCCCCCTGCGCAGGTTCGAATCCTGCCGACTACATTGACAGCATGCCCCTGCTATAGGTTGTAACCTTCTGGAGGCCTTGCTAAAACTTTATAAAAAGAAAAAAGTCACTGTTACAGTACTACCATTGAAAAGAGTTAGGCTGGTAAGAAACAGTTTTGTCTGCAAGCTAAAGATGACAAGGCCCCTTTGTATTCAGGGACACGTCGGGTAGACCGGTAGCTCGCCATGTTGTTTACCCTTGAAAAGAGTTAGGTTGGTAAGAAACAGTTTTGTCTGCAAGCTAAAGATGACAAGGCCCCTTTGTATTCAGGGACACGTCAGGTAGACCGGTAGCTCGCCGTGATCGTATAGTGGTTAGTAAATCGAGCTCTATGTTACGTTACCACCTCTCCTCACCCCCTCCTTCAGACCACTTTTTTGTGCACGGCGCGTGCCCTTGACGTGTTCTGGATGTTCGAGTGAATTGAAACTGGGACCTTCTTTGAGAGCACGAGCTCTCAGGTTCGAACCCTTAGTTTTTAGTTTGGAAGAATCTTGCTTCAGAGAGAATATGGTGCGTATATATTTTCTAATCGCTAGGTGTCAGTACACTCGCTGGCTGTTACCTAGAGTGCCGCGGGCTTGCTATTTGCTCCAAACAACTGCGCTTTTGACGCAAGTTTACAATAAGGATAAGAGCGCGGCAAGTCAGCAGCATTGAAGCATGTAAAGATGCTTTCCAGACAAGAAGCGGTGAGTTTTTGTTCATTTTCCTAGCATTATTGTCATTTGATTATTATTAATAATCAAACACTAATTCGCAAATACATTTTGACGGCCGTTCTGAATCGTCGAAGAAGGAAACGCGATGCATTGGAGAATCTAGTATTTTCTACCGCCAATACGATTCATTTTGCTGTGTGTTCCCACGCAGCACGCACACGTCTTAGCAAGCTTGTAGTTGGGCCGAGTGGTTAAGGCGATGGACTTGAAATCCATTGGGGTCCCCCTGCGCAGGTTCGAATCCTGCCGACTACGTCGACAGCATGCCCCTGCTATAGGTTGTAACCTTCTGGAGGCCTTGCTAAAACTTTATAAAAAGAAAAAAGTCACTGTTACAGTACTACCATTGAAAAGAGTTAGGCTGGTAAGAAACAGTTTTGTCTGCAAGCTAAAGATGACAAGACCCCTTTGTGTTCAGGGACACGTCGGGTAGACCGGTAGCTCGCCGTGTTGTTTACCCTTGAAAAGAGTTTGGTTGGTAAGAAACAGTTTTGTCTGCAAGCTAAAGATGACAAGGCCCCTTTGTATTCAGGGACACGTCAGGTAGACCGGTAGCTCGCCGTGATCGTATAGTGGTTAGTAAATCGAGCTCTATGTTACGTTACCACCTCTCCTCACCCCCTCCTTCAGACCACTTTTTTGTGCACGGCGCGTGCCCTTGACGTGCTCTGGATGTTCGAGTGAATTGAAACTGGGACCTTCTTTGAGAGCACGAGCTCTTAGGTTCGAACTCTTAGTTTTTAGTTTGGAAGAATCTTGCTTCAGAGAGAATATGGTGCGTGTATATTTTCTAATCGCTAGGTGTCAGTACACTCGCTGGCTGTTACCTAGAGTGCCGCGGGCTTGCTATTTGCTCCAAACAACTGCGCTTTTGACGCAAGTTTACAATAAGGATAAGAGCGCGGCAAGTCAGCAGCATTGAAGCGTGTAAAGATGCTTTCCAGACAAGAAGCGGTGAGTTTTTGTTCATTTTCCTAGCATTATTGTCATTTGATTATTATTAATAATCAAACACTAATTCGCAAATACATTTTGACGGCCGTTCTGAATCGTCGAAGAAGGAAACGCGATGCATTGGAGAATCTAGTATTTTCTACCGCCAATACGATTCATTTTGCTGTGTGTTCCCACGCAGCACGCACACGTCTTAGCAAGCTTGTAGTTGGGCCGAGTGGTTAAGGCGATGGACTTGAAATCCATTGGGGTCCCCCCGCGCAGGTTCGAATCCTGCCGACTATGTCGACAGCATGTCCCTGCTATAGGTTGTAACCTTCTGGAGGCCTTGCTAAAACTTTATAAAAAGAAAAAAGTCACTGTTACAGTACTACCATTGAAAAGAGTAAGGTTGGTAAGAAACAGTTTTGTCTGCAAGCTAAAGATGACAAGACCCCTTTGTGTTCAGGGACACGTCAGGTAGACCGGTAGCTCGCCGTGATCGTATAGTGGTTAGTAAATCGAGCTCTATGTTACGTTACCACCTCTCCTCACCCCCTCCTTCAGACCGTTTTTTTTGTGCACGGCGCGTGCCCTTGACGTGCTCTGGATGTTCGAGTGACTTGAAACTGGGACCTTCTTTGAGAGCACGAGCTCTCAGGTTCGAACCCTTAATTTTTAGTTTGGAAGAATCTTGCTTCAGAGAGATTATGGTGCGTGTATATTTTCTAATCGCTAGGTGTCAGTACACTCGCTGGCTGTTACCTAGAGTGCCGCGCGGGCTTGCTATTTGCTCCAAACAACTGCGCTTTTGACGCAAGTTTACAATAAGGATAAGAGCGTGGCAAGTCAACAGCATTGAAGCGTGTAAAGATGCTTTCCAGACAAGAAGCGGTGAGTTTTTGTTCATTTTCCTAGCATTATTGTCATTTGATTATTATTAATAATCAAACACTAATTCGCAAATACATTTTGACGGCCGTTCTGAATCGTCGAAGAAGGAAACGTGATGCATTGGAGAATCTAGTATTTTCTACTGCCAATACGATTCATTTTGCTGTGCGTTCCCACGCAGCACGCACACGTCTTAGCAAGCTTGTAGTCGTGGCCGAGTGGTTAAGGCGATGGACTTGAAATCCATTGGGGTCCCCCCGCGCAGGTTCGAATCCTGCCGACTACGTCGATAGCATGCCCCTGCTATAGGTTGTAACCTTCTGGAGACCTTGCTAAAACTTTATAAAAAGAAAAAAGTCACTGTTACAGTACTACCATTGAAAAGAGTTAGGTTGGTAAGAAACAGTTTTGTCTGCAAGCTAAAGATGACAAGACCCCTTTGTGTTCAGGGACACGTCAGGTAGACCGGTAGCTCGCCGTGATCGTATAGTGGTTAGAACTCTGCGTTGTGGCCGCAGCAAATCCGGGTCACGGCAAGTTTTTCTGGGTGCCAATGAAATCGAGCTCTATGTTACGTTACCACCTCTCCTCACCCCCTCCTTCAGACCACTTTTTTGTGCACGGCGCGTGCCCTTGACGTGCTCTGGATGTTCGAGTGAATTGAAATTGGGACCTTCTTTGAGAGCACGAGCTCTTAGGTTCGAACTCTTAGTTTTTAGTTTGGAAGAATCTTGCTTCAGAGAGAATATGGTGCGTGTATATTTTCTAATCGCTAGGTGTCAGTACACTCCCTGGCTGTTACCTAGAGTGCCGCGGGCTTGCTATTTGCTCCAAACAACTGCGCTTTTGACGCAAGTTTACAATAAGGATAAGAGCGCGGCAAGTCAGCAGCACTGAAGCGTGTAAAGATGCTTTCCAGACAAGAAGCGGTGAGTTTTTGTTCATTTTCCTAGCATTATTGTCATTTGATTATTATTAATATTCAAACACTAATTCGCAAATACATTTTGACGGCCGTTCTGAATCGCCGAAGAAGGAAACGTGATGCATTGGAGAATCTAGTATTTTCTACCGCCAATACGATTCATTTTTCTGTGCGTTCCCACGCAGCATGCACACGTCTTAGCAAGCTTGTAGTCGTGGCCGAGTGGTTAAGGCGATGGACTTGAAATCCATTGGGGTCCCCCCGCGCAGGTTCGAATCCTGCCGACTACGTCGACAGCATGCCCCTGCTATAGGTTGAAACCTCCTGGAGGCCTTGCTAAAACTTTATAAAAAGAAAAAAGTCACTGTTACAGTACTACCATTGAAAAGAGTAAGGTTGGTAAGAAACAGTTTTGTCTGCAAGCTAAAGATGACAAGACCCCTTTGTGTTCAGGGACACGTCAGGTAGACCGGTAGCTCGCCGTGATCGTGTAGTGGTTAGTAAATCGAGCTCTATGTTACGTTACCACCTCTCCTCACCCCCTCCTTCAGACCACTTTTTTGTGCACGGCGCGTGCCCTTGACGTGCTCTGGATGTTCGAGTGAATTGAAACTGGGACCTTCTTTGAGAGCGCAAGCTCTCAGGTTCCAACCCTTAGTTTTTAGTTTGGAAGAATCTTGCTTCAGAGAGATTATGGTGCGTGTATATTTTCTAATCGCTAGGTGTCAGTACACTCGCTGGCTGTTACCTAGAGTGCCGCGGGCTTGCTATTTGCTCCAAACAACTGCGCTTTTGACGCAAGTTTACAATAAGGATAAGAGCGCGGCAAGTCAACAGCATTGAAGCGTGTAAAGATGCTTTCCAGACAAGAAGCGGTGAGTTTTTGTTCATTTTCCTAGCATTATTGTCATTTGATTATTATTAATAATCAAACACTAATTCGCAAATACATTTTGACGGCCGTTCTGAATCGTCGAAGAAGGAAACGCGATGCATTGGAGAATCTAGTATTTTCTACCGCCAATACGATTCATTTTGCTGTGTGTTCCCACGCAGCACGCACACGTCTCAGCAAGCTTGTAGTCGTGGCCGAGTGGTTAAGGCGATGGACTTGAAATCCATTGGGGTCCCCCTGCGCAGGTTCGAATCCTGCCGACTACATTGACAGCATGCCCCTGCTATAGGTTGTAACCTTCTGGAGGCCTTGCTAAAACTTTATAAAAAGAAAAAAGTCACTGTTACAGTACTACCATTGAAAAGAGTTAGGCTGGTAAGAAACAGTTTTGTCTGCAAGCTAAAGATGACAAGGCCCCTTTGTATTCAGGGACACGTCGGGTAGACCGGTAGCTCGCCATGTTGTTTACCCTTGAAAAGAGTTAGGTTGGTAAGAAACAGTTTTGTCTGCAAGCTAAAGATGACAAGGCCCCTTTGTATTCAGGGACACGTCAGGTAGACCGGTAGCTCGCCGTGATCGTATAGTGGTTAGTAAATCGAGCTCTATGTTACGTTACCACCTCTCCTCACCCCCTCCTTCAGACCACTTTTTTGTGCACGGCGCGTGCCCTTGACGTGTTCTGGATGTTCGAGTGAATTGAAACTGGGACCTTCTTTGAGAGCACGAGCTCTCAGGTTCGAACCCTTAGTTTTTAGTTTGGAAGAATCTTGCTTCAGAGAGAATATGGTGCGTATATATTTTCTAATCGCTAGGTGTCAGTACACTCGCTGGCTGTTACCTAGAGTGCCGCGGGCTTGCTATTTGCTCCAAACAACTGCGCTTTTGACGCAAGTTTACAATAAGGATAAGAGCGCGGCAAGTCAGCAGCATTGAAGCATGTAAAGATGCTTTCCAGACAAGAAGCGGTGAGTTTTTGTTCATTTTCCTAGCATTATTGTCATTTGATTATTATTAATAATCAAACACTAATTCGCAAATACATTTTGACGGCCGTTCTGAATCGTCGAAGAAGGAAACGCGATGCATTGGAGAATCTAGTATTTTCTACCGCCAATACGATTCATTTTGCTGTGTGTTCCCACGCAGCACGCACACGTCTTAGCAAGCTTGTAGTTGGGCCGAGTGGTTAAGGCGATGGACTTGAAATCCATTGGGGTCCCCCTGCGCAGGTTCGAATCCTGCCGACTACGTCGACAGCATGCCCCTGCTATAGGTTGTAACCTTCTGGAGGCCTTGCTAAAACTTTATAAAAAGAAAAAAGTCACTGTTACAGTACTACCATTGAAAAGAGTTAGGCTGGTAAGAAACAGTTTTGTCTGCAAGCTAAAGATGACAAGACCCCTTTGTGTTCAGGGACACGTCGGGTAGACCGGTAGCTCGCCGTGTTGTTTACCCTTGAAAAGAGTTTGGTTGGTAAGAAACAGTTTTGTCTGCAAGCTAAAGATGACAAGGCCCCTTTGTATTCAGGGACACGTCAGGTAGACCGGTAGCTCGCCGTGATCGTATAGTGGTTAGTAAATCGAGCTCTATGTTACGTTACCACCTCTCCTCACCCCCTCCTTCAGACCACTTTTTTGTGCACGGCGCGTGCCCTTGACGTGCTCTGGATGTTCGAGTGAATTGAAACTGGGACCTTCTTTGAGAGCACGAGCTCTTAGGTTCGAACTCTTAGTTTTTAGTTTGGAAGAATCTTGCTTCAGAGAGAATATGGTGCGTGTATATTTTCTAATCGCTAGGTGTCAGTACACTCGCTGGCTGTTACCTAGAGTGCCGCGGGCTTGCTATTTGCTCCAAACAACTGCGCTTTTGACGCAAGTTTACAATAAGGATAAGAGCGCGGCAAGTCAGCAGCATTGAAGCGTGTAAAGATGCTTTCCAGACAAGAAGCGGTGAGTTTTTGTTCATTTTCCTAGCATTATTGTCATTTGATTATTATTAATAATCAAACACTAATTCGCAAATACATTTTGACGGCCGTTCTGAATCGTCGAAGAAGGAAACGCGATGCATTGGAGAATCTAGTATTTTCTACCGCCAATACGATTCATTTTGCTGTGTGTTCCCACGCAGCACGCACACGTCTCAGCAAGCTTGTAGTTGGGCCGAGTGCTTAAGGCGATGGACTTGAAATCCATTGGGGTCCCCCTGCGCAGGTTCGAATCCTGCCGACTACGTCGACAGCATGCCCCTGCTATAGGTTGTAACCTTCTGGAGGCCTTGCTAAAACTTTATAAAAAGAAAAAAGTCACTGTTACAGTACTACCATTGAAAAGAGTTAGGCTGGTAAGAAACAGTTTTGTCTGCAAGCTAAAGATGACAAGACCCCTTTGTGTTCAGGGACACGTCGGGTAGACCGGTAGCTCGCCGTGTTGTTTACCCTTGAAAAGAGTTTGGTTGGTAAGAAACAGTTTTGTCTGCAAGCTAAAGATGACAAGGCCCCTTTGTATTCAGGGACACGTCAGGTAGACCGGTAGCTCGCCGTGATCGTATAGTGGTTAGTAAATCGAGCTCTATGTTACGTTACCACCTCTCCTCACCCCCTCCTTCAGACCACTTTTTTGTGCACGGCGCGTGCCCTTGACGTGCTCTGGATGTTCGAGTGAATTGAAACTGGGACCTTCTTTGAGAGCACGAGCTCTTAGGTTCGAACTCTTAGTTTTTAGTTTGGAAGAATCTTGCTTCAGAGAGAATATGGTGCGTGTATATTTTCTAATCACTAGGTGTCAGTACACTCCCTGGCTGTTACCTAGAGTGCCGCGGGCTTGCTATTTGCTCCAAACAACTGCGCTTTTGACGCAAGTTTACAATAAGGATAAGAGCGCGGCAAGTCAGCAGCACTGAAGCGTGTAAAGATGCTTTCCAGACAAGAAGCGGTGAGTTTTTGTTCATTTTCCTAGCATTATTGTCATTTGATTATTATTAATAATCAAACACTAATTCGCAAATACATTTTGACGGCCGTTCTGAATCGCCGAAGAAGGAAACGTGATGCATTGGAGAATCTAGAATTTTCTACCGCCAATACGATTCATTTTTCTGTGCGTTCCCACGCAGCATGCACACGTCTTAGCAAGCTTGTAGTCGTGGCCGAGTGGTTAAGGCGATGGACTTGAAATCCATTGGGGTCCCTCTGCGCAGGTTCGAATCCTGCCGACTACGTCGACAGCATGCCCCTGCTATAGGTTGTAACCTTCTGGAGGCCTTGCTAAAACTTTATAAAAAGAAAAAAGTCACTGTTACAGTACTACCATTGAAAAGAGTAAGGTTGGTAAGAAACAGTTTTGTCTGCAAGCTAAAGATGACAAGGCCCCTTTGTATTCAGGGACACGTCGGGTAGACCGGTAGCTCGCCGTGTTGTTTACCCTTGAAAAGAGTTTGGTTGGTAAGAAACAGTTTTGTCTGCAAGCTAAAGATGACAAGGCCCCTTTGTATTCAGGGACACGTCAGGTAGACCGGTAGCTCGCCGTGATCGTATAGTGGTTAGTAAATCGAGCTCTATGTTACGTTACCACCTCTCCTCACCCCCTCCTTCAGACCACTTTTTTGTGCACGGCGCGTGCCCTTGACGTGCTCTGGATGTTCGAGTGAATTGAAACTGGGACCTTCTTTGAGAGCACGAGCTCTTAGGTTCGAACTCTTAGTTTTTAGTTTGGAAGAATCTTGCTTCAGAGAGAATATGGTGCGTGTATATTTTCTAATCGCTAGGTGTCAGTACACTCCCTGGCTGTTACCTAGAGTGCCGCAGGCTTGCTATTTGCTCCAAACAACTGCGCTTTTGACGCAAGTTTACAATAAGGATAAGAGCGCGGCAAGTCAGCAGCACTGAAGCGTGTAAAGATGCTTTCCAGACAAGAAGCGGTGAGTTTTTGTTTATTTTCCTAGCATTATTGTCATTTGATTAATATTAATAATCAAACACTAATTCGCAAATACATTTTGACGGCCGTTCTGAATCGCCGAAGAAGGAAACGTGATGCATTGGAGAATCTAGTATTTTCTACCGCCAATACGATTCATTTTGCTGTGCGTTCCCACGCAGCATGCACACGTCTTAGCAAGCTTGTAGTCGTGGCCGAGTGGTTAAGGCGATGGACTTGAAATCCATTGGGGTCCCCCCGCGCAGGTTCGAATCCTGCCGACTACGTCGACAGCATGCCCCTGCTATAGGTTGAAACCTCCTGGAGGCCTTGCTAAAACTTTATAAAAAGAAAAAAGTCACTGTTACAGTACTACCATTGAAAAGAGTAAGGTTGGTAAGAAACAGTTTTGTCTGCAAGCTAAAGATGACAAGACCCCTTTGTGTTCAGGGACACGTCAGGTAGACCGGTAGCTCGCCGTGATCGTATAGTGGTTAGTAAATCGAGCTCTATGTTACGTTACCACCTCTCCTCACCCCCTCCTTCAGACCGCTTTTTTTGTGCACGGCGCGTGCCCTTGACGTGCTCTGGATGTTCGAGTGACTTGAAACTGGGACCTTCTTTGAGAGCACGAGCTCTCAGGTTCGAACCCTTAATTTTTAGTTTGGAAGAATCTTGCTTCAGAGAGATTATGGTGCGTGTATATTTTCTAATCGCTAGGTGTCAGTACACTCGCTGGCTGTTACCTAGAGTGCCGCGCGGGCTTGCTATTTGCTCCAAACAACTGCGCTTTTGACGCAAGTTTACAATAAGGATAAGAGCGCGGCAAGTCAACAGCATTGAAGCGTGTAAAGATGCTTTCCAGACAAGAAGCGGTGAGTTTTTGTTCATTTTCCTAGCATTATTGTCATTTGATTATTATTAATAATCAAACACTAATTCGCAAATACATTTTGACGGCCGTTCTGAATCGTCGAAGAAGGAAACGTGATGCATTGGAGAATCTAGTATTTTCTACTGCCAATACGATTCATTTTGCTGTGCGTTCCCACGCAGCACGCACACGTCTTAGCAAGCTTGTAGTCGTGGCCGAGTGGTTAAGGCGATGGACTTGAAATCCATTGGGGTCCCCCCGCGCAGGTTCGAATCCTGCCGACTACGTCGACAGCATGCCCCTGCTATAGGTTGTAACCTTCTGGAGGCCTTGCTAAAACTTTATAAAAAGAAAAAAGTCACTGTTACAGTACTACCATTGAAAAGAGTTAGGTTGGTAAGAAACAGTTTTGTCTGCAAGCTAAAGATGACAAGACCCCTTTGTGTTCAGGGACACGTCAGGTAGACCGGTAGCTCGCCGTGATCGTATAGTGGTTAGTACTCTGCGTTGTGGCCGCAGCAAATCCGGGTCACGGCAAGTTTTTCTGGGTGCCAATGAAATCGAGCTCTATGTTACGTTACCACCTCTCCTCACCCCCTCCTTCAGACCACTTTTTTGTGCACGGCGCGTGCCATTGACGTGCTCTGGATGTTTGAGTGAATTGAAACTGGGACCTTCTTTGAGAGCACGAGCTCTTAGGTTCGAACTCTTAGTTTTTAGTTTGGAAGAATCTTGCTTCAGAGAGAATATGGTGCGTGTATATTTTCTAATCGCTAGGTGTCAGTACACTCCCTGGCTGTTACCTAGAGTGCCGCGGGCTTGCTATTTGCTCCAAACAACTGCGCTTTTGACGCAAGTTTACAATAAGGATAAGAGCGCGGCAAGTCAGCAGCACTGAAGCGTGTAAAGATGCTTTCCAGACAAGAAGCGGTGAGTTTTTGTTAATTTTCCTAGCATTATTGTCATTTGATTATTATTAATAATCAAACACTAATTCGCAAATACATTTTGACGGCCGTTCTGAATCGCCGAAGAAGGAAACGTGATGCATTGGAGAATCTAGTATTTTCTACCGCCAATACGATTCATTTTTCTGTGCGTTCCCACGCAGCATGCACACGTCTTAGCAAGCTTGTAGTCGTAGCCGAGTGGTTAAGGCGATGGACTTGAAATCCATTGGGGTCCCCCCGCGCAGTTTCGAAACCTGCCGACTACGTCGACAGCATGCCCCTGCCATAGGTTGTAACCTTCTGGAGGCCTTGCTAAAACTTTATAAAAAGAAAAAAGTCACTGTTACAGTACTACCATTGAAAAGAGTAAGGTTGGTAAGAAACAGTTTTGTCTGCAAGCTAAAGATGACAAGACCCCTTTGTGTTCAGGGACACGTCAGGTAGACCGGTAGCTCGCCGTGATCGTATAGTGGTTAGTAAATCGAGCTCTATGTTACGTTGCCACCTCTCCTCACCCCCTCCTTCAGACCGCTTTTTTTGTGCACGGCGCGTGCCCTTGACGTGCTCTGGATGTTCGAGTGACTTGAAACTGGGACCTTCTTTGAGAGCACGAGCTCTCAGGTTCGAACCCTTAATTTTTAGTTTGGAAGAATCTTGCTTCAGAGAGATTATGGTGCGTGTATATTTTCTAATCGCTAGGTGTCAGTACACTCGCTGGCTGTTACCTAGAGTGCCGCGGGCTTGCTATTTGCTCCAAACAACTGCGCTTTTGACGCAAGTTTACAATAAGGATAAGAGCGCGGCAAGTCAGCAGCATTGAAGCGTGTAAAGATGCTTTCCAGACAAGAAGCGGTGAGTTTTTGTTCATTTTCCTAGCATTATTGTCATTTGATTATTATTAATAATCAAACACTAATTCGCAAATACATTTTGACGGCCGTTCTGAATCGTCGAAGAAGGAAACGCGATGCATTGGAGAATCTAGTATTTTCTACCGCCAATACGATTCATTTTGCTGTGTGTTCCCACGCAGCACGCACACGTCTCAGCAAGCTTGTAGTTGGGCCGAGTGCTTAAGGCGATGGACTTGAAATCCATTGGGGTCCCCCTGCGCAGGTTCGAATCCTGCCGACTACGTCGACAGCATGCCCCTGCTATAGGTTGTAACCTTCTGGAGGCCTTGCTAAAACTTTATAAAAAGAAAAAAGTCACTGTTACAGTACTACCATTGAAAAGAGTTAGGCTGGTAAGAAACAGTTTTGTCTGCAAGCTAAAGATGACAAGACCCCTTTGTGTTCAGGGACACGTCGGGTAGACCGGTAGCTCGCCGTGTTGTTTACCCTTGAAAAGAGTTTGGTTGGTAAGAAACAGTTTTGTCTGCAAGCTAAAGATGACAAGGCCCCTTTGTATTCAGGGACACGTCAGGTAGACCGGTAGCTCGCCGTGATCGTATAGTGGTTAGTAAATCGAGCTCTATGTTACGTTACCACCTCTCCTCACCCCCTCCTTCAGACCACTTTTTTGTGCACGGCGCGTGCCCTTGACGTGCTCTGGATGTTCGAGTGAATTGAAACTGGGACCTTCTTTGAGAGCACGAGCTCTTAGGTTCGAACTCTTAGTTTTTAGTTTGGAAGAATCTTGCTTCAGAGAGAATATGGTGCGTGTATATTTTCTAATCACTAGGTGTCAGTACACTCCCTGGCTGTTACCTAGAGTGCCGCGGGCTTGCTATTTGCTCCAAACAACTGCGCTTTTGACGCAAGTTTACAATAAGGATAAGAGCGCGGCAAGTCAGCAGCACTGAAGCGTGTAAAGATGCTTTCCAGACAAGAAGCGGTGAGTTTTTGTTCATTTTCCTAGCATTATTGTCATTTGATTATTATTAATAATCAAACACTAATTCGCAAATACATTTTGACGGCCGTTCTGAATCGCCGAAGAAGGAAACGTGATGCATTGGAGAATCTAGAATTTTCTACCGCCAATACGATTCATTTTTCTGTGCGTTCCCACGCAGCATGCACACGTCTTAGCAAGCTTGTAGTCGTGGCCGAGTGGTTAAGGCGATGGACTTGAAATCCATTGGGGTCCCTCTGCGCAGGTTCGAATCCTGCCGACTACGTCGACAGCATGCCCCTGCTATAGGTTGTAACCTTCTGGAGGCCTTGCTAAAACTTTATAAAAAGAAAAAAGTCACTGTTACAGTACTACCATTGAAAAGAGTAAGGTTGGTAAGAAACAGTTTTGTCTGCAAGCTAAAGATGACAAGGCCCCTTTGTATTCAGGGACACGTCGGGTAGACCGGTAGCTCGCCGTGTTGTTTACCCTTGAAAAGAGTTTGGTTGGTAAGAAACAGTTTTGTCTGCAAGCTAAAGATGACAAGGCCCCTTTGTATTCAGGGACACGTCAGGTAGACCGGTAGCTCGCCGTGATCGTATAGTGGTTAGTAAATCGAGCTCTATGTTACGTTACCACCTCTCCTCACCCCCTCCTTCAGACCACTTTTTTGTGCACGGCGCGTGCCCTTGACGTGCTCTGGATGTTTGAGTGAATTGAAACTGGGACCTTCTTTGAGAGCACGAGCTCTTAGGTTCGAACTCTTAGTTTTTAGTTTGGAAGAATCTTGCTTCAGAGAGAATATGGTGTGTGTATATTTTCTAATCGCTAGGTGTCAGTACACTCCCTGGCTGTTACCTAGAGTGCCGCAGGCTTGCTATTTGCTCCAAACAACTGCGCTTTTGACGCAAGTTTACAATAAGGATAAGAGCGCGGCAAGTCAGCAGCACTGAAGCGTGTAAAGATGCTTTCCAGACAAGAAGCGGTGAGTTTTTGTTTATTTTCCTAGCATTATTGTCATTTGATTAATATTAATAATCAAAAACTAATTCGCAAATACATTTTGACGGCCGTTCTGAATCGCCGAAGAAGGAAACGTGATGCATTGGAGAATCTAGTATTTTCTACCGCCAATACGATTCATTTTGCTGTGCGTTACCACGCAGCATGCACACGTCTTAGCAAGCTTGTAGTCGTGGCCGAGTGGTTAAGGCGATGGACTTGAAATCCATTGGGGTCCCCCCGCGCAGGTTCGAATCCTGCCGACTACGTCGACAGCATGCCCCTGCTATAGGTTGAAACCTCCTGGAGGCCTTGCTAAAACTTTATAAAAAGAAAAAAGTCACTGTTACAGTACTACCATTGAAAAGAGTAAGGTTGGTAAGAAACAGTTTTGTCTGCAAGCTAAAGATGACAAGACCCCTTTGTGTTCAGGGACACGTCAGGTAGACCGGTAGCTCGCCGTGATCGTATAGTGGTTAGTAAATCGAGCTCTATGTTACGTTACCACCTCTCCTCACCCCCTCCTTCAGACCGCTTTTTTTGTGCACGGCGCGTGCCCTTGACGTGCTCTGGATGTTCGAGTGACTTGAAACTGGGACCTTCTTTGAGAGCACGAGCTCTCAGGTTCGAACCCTTAATTTTTAGTTTGGAAGAATCTTGCTTCAGAGAGATTATGGTGCGTGTATATTTTCTAATCGCTAGGTGTCAGTACACTCGCTGGCTGTTACCTAGAGTGCCGCGGGCTTGCTATTTGCTCCAAACAACTGCGCTTTTGACACAAGTTTACAATAAGGATAAGAGCGCGGCAAGTCAGCAGCATTGAAGCGTGTAAAGATGCTTTCCAGACAAGAAGCGGTGAGTTTTTGTTCATTTTCCTAGCATTATTGTCATTTGATTATTATTAATAATCAAACACTAATTCGCAAATACATTTTGACGGCCGTTCTGAATCGTCGAAGAAGGAAACGCGATGCATTGGAGAATCTAGTATTTTCTACCGCCAATACGATTCATTTTGCTGTGTGTTCCCACGCAGCACGCACACGTCTCAGCAAGCTTGTAGTTGGGCCGAGTGCTTAAGGCGATGGACTTGAAATCCATTGGGGTCCCCCTGCGCAGGTTCGAATCCTGCCGACTACGTCGACAGCATGCCCCTGCTATAGGTTGTAACCTTCTGGAGGCCTTGCTAAAACTTTATAAAAAGAAAAAAGTCACTGTTACAGTACTACCATTGAAAAGAGTTAGGCTGGTAAGAAACAGTTTTGTCTGCAAGCTAAAGATGACAAGACCCCTTTGTGTTCAGGGACACGTCGGGTAGACCGGTAGCTCGCCGTGTTGTTTACCCTTGAAAAGAGTTTGGTTGGTAAGAAACAGTTTTGTCTGCAAGCTAAAGATGACAAGGCCCCTTTGTATTCAGGGACACGTCAGGTAGACCGGTAGCTCGCCGTGATCGTATAGTGGTTAGTAAATCGAGCTCTATGTTACGTTACCACCTCTCCTCACCCCCTCCTTCAGACCACTTTTTTGTGCACGGCGCGTGCCCTTGACGTGCTCTGGATGTTCGAGTGAATTGAAACTGGGACCTTCTTTGAGAGCACGAGCTCTTAGGTTCGAACTCTTAGTTTTTAGTTTGGAAGAATCTTGCTTCAGAGAGAATATGGTGCGTGTATATTTTCTAATCACTAGGTGTCAGTACACTCCCTGGCTGTTACCTAGAGTGCCGCGGGCTTGCTATTTGCTCCAAACAACTGCGCTTTTGACGCAAGTTTACAATAAGGATAAGAGCGCGGCAAGTCAGCAGCACTGAAGCGTGTAAAGATGCTTTCCAGACAAGAAGCGGTGAGTTTTTGTTCATTTTCCTAGCATTATTGTCATTTGATTATTATTAATAATCAAACACTAATTCGCAAATACATTTTGACGGCCGTTCTGAATCGCCGAAGAAGGAAACGTGATGCATTGGAGAATCTAGAATTTTCTACCGCCAATACGATTCATTTTTCTGTGCGTTCCCACGCAGCATGCACACGTCTTAGCAAGCTTGTAGTCGTGGCCGAGTGGTTAAGGCGATGGACTTGAAATCCATTGGGGTCCCTCTGCGCAGGTTCGAATCCTGCCGACTACGTCGACAGCATGCCCCTGCTATAGGTTGTAACCTTCTGGAGGCCTTGCTAAAACTTTATAAAAAGAAAAAAGTCACTGTTACAGTACTACCATTGAAAAGAGTAAGGTTGGTAAGAAACAGTTTTGTCTGCAAGCTAAAGATGACAAGGCCCCTTTGTATTCAGGGACACGTCGGGTAGACCGGTAGCTCGCCGTGTTGTTTACCCTTGAAAAGAGTTTGGTTGGTAAGAAACAGTTTTGTCTGCAAGCTAAAGATGACAAGGCCCCTTTGTATTCAGGGACACGTCAGGTAGACCGGTAGCTCGCCGTGATCGTATAGTGGTTAGTAAATCGAGCTCTATGTTACGTTACCACCTCTCCTCACCCCCTCCTTCAGACCACTTTTTTGTGCGCGGCGCGTGCCCTTGACGTGCTCTGGATGTTCGAGTGAATTGAAACTGGGACCTTCTTTGAGAGCACGAGCTCTTAGGTTCGAACTCTTAGTTTTTAGTTTGGAAGAATCTTGCTTCAGAGAGAATATGGTGCGTGTATATTTTCTAATCGCTAGGTGTCAGTACACTCCCTGGCTGTTACCTAGAGTGCCGCAGGCTTGCTATTTGCTCCAAACAACTGCGCTTTTGACGCAAGTTTACAATAAGGATAAGAGCGCGGCAAGTCAGCAGCACTGAAGCGTGTAAAGATGCTTTCCAGACAAGAAGCGGTGAGTTTTTGTTTATTTTCCTAGCATTATTGTCATTTGATTAATATTAATAATCAAAAACTAATTCGCAAATACATTTTGACGGCCGTTCTGAATCGCCGAAGAAGGAAACGTGATGCATTGGAGAATCTAGTATTTTCTACCGCCAATACGATTCATTTTGCTGTGCGTTCCCACGCAGCAT
This sequence comes from Scardinius erythrophthalmus, assembly GCF_964197995.2. Classification (NCBI taxonomy): domain Eukaryota; kingdom Metazoa; phylum Chordata; class Actinopteri; order Cypriniformes; family Leuciscidae; genus Scardinius; species Scardinius erythrophthalmus. The sequence goes on from NC_138227.1 coordinate 43,731,169, forward strand.
GCACACGTCTTAGCAAGCTTGTAGTCGTGGCCGAGTGGTTAAGGCGATGGACTTGAAATCCATTGGGGTCCCCCCGCGCAGGTTCGAATCCTGCCGACTACGTCGACAGCATGCCCCTGCTATAGGTTGAAACCTCCTGGAGGCCTTGCTAAAACTTTATAAAAAGAAAAAAGTCACTGTTACAGTACTACCATTGAAAAGAGTAAGGTTGGTAAGAAACAGTTTTGTCTGCAAGCTAAAGATGACAAGACCCCTTTGTGTTCAGGGACACGTCAGGTAGACCGGTAGCTCGCCGTGATCGTATAGTGGTTAGTAAATCGAGCTCTATGTTACGTTACCACCTCTCCTCACCCCCTCCTTCAGACCGCTTTTTTTGTGCACGGCGCGTGCCCTTGACGTGCTCTGGATGTTCGAGTGACTTGAAACTGGGACCTTCTTTGAGATTACGAGCTCTCAGGTTCGAACCCTTAATTTTTAGTTTGGAAGAATCTTGCTTCAGAGAGATTATGGTGCGTGTATATTTTCTAATCGCTAGGTGTCAGTACACTCGCTGGCTGTTACCTAGAGTGCCGCGCGGGCTTGCTATTTGCTCCAAACAACTGCGCTTTTGACGCAAGTTTACAATAAGGATAAGAGCGCGGCAAGTCAACAGCATTGAAGCGTGTAAAGATGCTTTCCAGACAAGAAGCGGTGAGTTTTTGTTCATTTTCCTAGCATTATTGTCATTTGATTATTATTAATAATCAAACACTAATTCGCAAATACATTTTGACGGCCGTTCTGAATCGTCGAAGAAGGAAACGTGATGCATTGGAGAATCTAGTATTTTCTACTGCCAATACGATTCATTTTGCTGTGCGTTCCCACGCAGCACGCACACGTCTTAGCAAGCTTGTAGTCGTGGCCGAGTGGTTAAGGCGATGGACTTGAAATCCATTGGGGTCCCCCCGCGCAGGTTCGAATCCTGCCGACTACGTCGACAGCATGCCCCTGCTATAGGTTGTAACCTTCTGGAGGCCTTGCTAAAACTTTATAAAAAGAAAAAAGTCACTGTTACAGTACTACCATTGAAAAGAGTTAGGTTGGTAAGAAACAGTTTTGTCTGCAAGCTAAAGATGACAAGACCCCTTTGTGTTCAGGGACACGTCAGGTAGACCGGTAGCTCGCCGTGATCGTATAGTGGTTAGTACTCTGCGTTGTGGCCGCAGCAAATCCGGGTCACGGCAAGTTTTTCTGGGTGCCAATGAAATCGAGCTCTATGTTACGTTACCACCTCTCCTCACCCCCTCCTTCAGACCACTTTTTTGTGCACGGCGCGTGCCATTGACGTGCTCTGGATGTTTGAGTGAATTGAAACTGGGACCTTCTTTGAGAGCACGAGCTCTTAGGTTCGAACTCTTAGTTTTTAGTTTGGAAGAATCTTGCTTCAGAGAGAATATGGTGCGTGTATATTTTCTAATCGCTAGGTGTCAGTACACTCCCTGGCTGTTACCTAGAGTGCCGCGGGCTTGCTATTTGCTCCAAACAACTGCGCTTTTGACGCAAGTTTACAATAAGGATAAGAGCGCGGCAAGTCAGCAGCACTGAAGCGTGTAAAGATGCTTTCCAGACAAGAAGCGGTGAGTTTTTGTTAATTTTCCTAGCATTATTGTCATTTGATTATTATTAATAATCAAACACTAATTCGCAAATACATTTTGACGGCCGTTCTGAATCGCCGAAGAAGGAAACGTGATGCATTGGAGAATCTAGTATTTTCTACCGCCAATACGATTCATTTTTCTGTGCGTTCCCACGCAGCATGCACACGTCTTAGCAAGCTTGTAGTCGTAGCCGAGTGGTTAAGGCGATGGACTTGAAATCCATTGGGGTCCCCCCGCGCAGTTTCGAAACCTGCCGACTACGTCGACAGCATGCCCCTGCCATAGGTTGTAACCTTCTGGAGGCCTTGCTAAAACTTTATAAAAAGAAAAAAGTCACTGTTACAGTACTACCATTGAAAAGAGTAAGGTTGGTAAGAAACAGTTTTGTCTGCAAGCTAAAGATGACAAGACCCCTTTGTGTTCAGGGACACGTCAGGTAGACCGGTAGCTCGCCGTGATCGTATAGTGGTTAGTAAATCGAGCTCTATGTTACGTTACCACCTCTCCTCACCCCCTCCTTCAGACCGCTTTTTTTGTGCATGGCGCGTGCCCTTGACGTGCTCTGGATGTTCGAGTGACTTGAAACTGGGACCTTCTTTGAGAGCACGAGCTCTCAGGTTCGAACCCTTAATTTTTAGTTTGGAAGAATCTTGCTTCAGAGAGATTATGGTGCGTGTATATTTTCTAATCGCTAGGTGTCAGTACACTCGCTGGCTGTTACCTAGAGTGCCGCGCGGGCTTGCTATTTGCTCCAAACAACTGCGCTTTTGACGCAAGTTTACAATAAGGATAAGAGCGCGGCAAGTCAACAGCATTGAAGCGTGTAAAGATGCTTTCCAGACAAGAAGCGGTGAGTTTTTGTTCATTTTCCTAGCATTATTGTCATTTGATTATTATTAATAATCAAACACTAATTCGCAAATACATTTTGACGGCCGTTCTGAATCGTCGAAGAAGGAAACGTGATGCATTGGAGAATCTAGTATTTTCTACTGCCAATACAATTCATTTTGCTGTGCGTTCCCACGCAGCACGCACACGTCTTAGTAAGCTTGGAGTTGTGGCCGAGTGGTTAAGGCGATGGACTTGAAATCCATTGGGGTCCCCCCGCGCAGGTTCGAATCCTGCCGACTACGTCGACAGCATGCCCCTGCTATAGGTTGTAACCTTCTGGAGGCCTTGCTAAAACTTTATAAAAAGAAAAAAGTCACTGTTACAGTACTACCATTGAAAAGAGTTAGGTTGGTAAGAAACAGTTTTGTCTGCAAGCTAAAGATGACAAGACCCCTTTGTGTTCAGGGACACGTCAGGTAGACCGGTAGCTCGCCGTGATCGTATAGTGGTTAGTACTCTGCGTTGTGGCCGCAGCAAATCCGGGTCACGGCAAGTTTTTCTGGGTGCCAATGAAATCGAGCTCTATGTTACGTTACCACCTCTCCTCACCCCCTCCTTCAGACCACTTTTTTGTGCACGGCGCGTGCCCTTGACGTGCTCTGGATGTTCGAGTGAATTGAAACTGGGACCTTCTTTGAGAGCACGAGCTCTTAGGTTCGAACTCTTAGTTTTTAGTTTGGAAGAATCTTGCTTCAGAGAGAATATGGTGCGTGTATATTTTCTAATCGCTAGGTGTCAGTACACTCGCTGGCTGTTACCTAGAGTGCCGCGGGCTTGCTATTTGCTCCAAACAACTGCGCTTTTGACGCAAGTTTACAATAAGGATAAGAGCGCGGCAAGTCAGCAGCACTGAAGCGTGTAAAGATGCTTTCCAGACAAGAAGCGGTGAGTTTTTGTTCATTTTCCTAGCATTATTATTAATAATCAAACACTAATTCGCAAATACATTTTGACGGCCGTTCTGAATCGCCGAAGAAGGAAACGTGATGCATTGGAGAATCTAGTATTTTCTACCGCCAATACGATTCATTTTTCTGTGCGTTCCCACGCAGCATGCACACGTCTTAGCAAGCTTGTAGTCGTGGCCGAGTGGTTAAGGCGATGGACTTGAAATCCATTGGGGTCCCCCCGCGCAGGTTCGAATCCTGCCGACTACATCGACAGCATGCCCCTGCTATAGGTTGAAAACTCCTGGAGGCCTTGCTAAAACTTTATAAAAAGAAAAAAGTCACTGTTACAGTACTACCATTGAAAAGAGTAAGGTTGGTAAGAAACAGTTTTGTCTGCAAGCTAAAGATGACAAGACCCCTTTGTGTTCAGGGACACGTCAGGTAGACCGGTAGCTCGCCGTGATCGTATAGTGGTTAGTAAATCGAGCTCTATGTTACGTTACCACCTCTCCTCACCCCCTCCTTCAGACCGCTTTTTTGTGCACGGCGCGTGCCCTTGACGTGCTCTGGATGTTTGAGTGAATTGAAACTGGGACCTTCTTTGAGAGCACGAGCTCTTAGGTTCGAACTCTTAGTTTTTAGTTTGGAAGAATCTTGCTTCAGAGAGAATATGGTGCGTTTATATATTTTCTAATCGCTAGGTGTCAGTACACTCGCTGGCTGTTACCTAGAGTGCCGCGCGGGCTTGCTATTTGCTCCAAACAACTGCGCTTTTGACGCAAGTTTACAATAAGGATAAGAGCGCGGCAAGTCAGCAGCACTGAAGCGTGTAAAGATGCTTTCCAGACAAGAAGCGGTGAGTTTTTGTTCATTTTCCTAGCATTATTGTCATTTGATTATTATTAATAATCAAACACTAATTCGCAAATACATTTTGACGGCCGTTCTGAATCGCCAAAGAAGGAAACGTGATGCATTGGAGAATCTAGTATTTTCTACCGCCAATACGATTCATTTTTCTGTGCGTTCCCACGCAGCATGCACACGTCTTAGCAAGCTTGTAGTCGTGGCCGAGTGGTTAAGGCGATGGACTTGAAATCCATTGGGGTCCCCCCGCGCAGGTTCGAATCCTGCCGACTACGTCGACAGCATGCCCCTGCTATAGGTTGTAACCTTCTGGAGGCCTTGCTAAAACTTTATAAAAAGAAAAAAGTCACTGTTACAGTACTACCATTGAAAAGAGTTAGGTTGGTAAGAAACAGTTTTGTCTGCAAGCTAAAGATGACAAGACCCCTTTGTGTTCAGGGACACGTCAGGTAGACCGGTAGCTCGCCGTGATCGTATAGTGGTTAGTACTCTGCGTTGTGGCCGCAGCAAATCCGGGTCACGGCAAGTTTTTCTGGGTGCCAATGAAATCGAGCTCTATGTTACGTTACCACCTCTCCTCACCCCCTCCTTCAGACCACTTTTTTGTGCACGGCGCGTGCCATTGACGTGCTCTGGATGTTTGAGTGAATTGAAACTGGGACCTTCTTTGAGAGCACGAGCTCTTAGGTTCGAACTCTTAGTTTTTAGTTTGGAAAAATCTTGCTTCAGAGAGAATATGGTGCGTGTATATTTTCTAATCGCTAGGTGTCAGTACACTCCCTGGCTGTTACCTAGAGTGCCGCGGGCTTGCTATTTGCTCCAAACAACTGCGCTTTTGACGCAAGTTTACAATAAGGATAAGAGCGCGGCAAGTCAGCAGCACTGAAGCGTGTAAAGATGCTTTCCAGACAAGAAGCGGTGAGTTTTTGTTCATTTTCCTAGCATTATTGTCATTTGATTATTATTAATAATCAAACACTAATTCGCAAATACATTTTGACGGCCGTTCTGAATCGCCGAAGAAGGAAACGTGATGCATTGGACAATCTAGTATTTTCTACCGCCAATACGATTCATTTTTCTGTGCGTTCCCACGCAGCATGCACACGTCTTAGCAAGCTTGTAGTCGTAGCCGAGTGGTTAAGGCGATGGACTTGAAATCCATTGGGGTCCCCCCGCGCAGGTTCGAAACCTGCCGACTACGTCGACAGCATGCCCCTGCCATAGGTTGTAACCTTCTGGAGGCCTTGCTAAAACTTTATAAAAAGAAAAAAGTCACTGTTACAGTACTACCATTGAAAAGAGTAAGGTTGGTAAGAAACAGTTTTGTCTGCAAGCTAAAGATGACAAGACCCCTTTGTGTTCAGGGACACGTCAGGTAGACCGGTAGCTCGCCGTGATCGTATAGTGGTTAGTAAATCGAGCTCTATGTTACGTTACCACCTCTCCTCACCCCCTCCTTCAGACCGCTTTTTTTGTGCACGGCGCGTGCCCTTGACGTGCTCTGGATGTTCGAGTGACTTGAAACTGGGACCTTCTTTGAGAGCACGAGCTCTCAGGTTCGAACCCTTAATTTTTAGTTTGGAAGAATCTTGCTTCAGAGAGATTATGGTGCGTGTATATTTTCTAATCGCTAGGTGTCAGTACACTCGCTGGCTGTTACCTAGAGTGCCGCGCGGGCTTGCTATTTGCTCCAAACAACTGCGCTTTTGACGCAAGTTTACAATAAGGATAAGAGCGCGGCAAGTCAACAGCATTGAAGCGTGTAAAGATGCTTTCCAGACAAGAAGCGGTGAGTTTTTGTTCATTTTCCTAGCATTATTGTCATTTGATTATTATTAATAATCAAACACTAATTCGCAAATACATTTTGACGGCCGTTCTGAATCGTCGAAGAAGGAAACGTGATGCATTGGAGAATCTAGTATTTTCTACTGCCAATACAATTCATTTTGCTGTGCGTTCCCACGCAGCACGCACACGTCTTAGTAAGCTTGGAGTTGTGGCCGAGTGGTTAAGGCGATGGACTTGAAATCCATTGGGGTCCCCCCGCGCAGGTTCGAATCCTGCCGACTACGTCGACAGCATGCCCCTGCTATAGGTTGTAACCTTCTGGAGGCCTTGCTAAAACTTTATAAAAAGAAAAAAGTCACTGTTACAGTACTACCATTGAAAAGAGTTAGGTTGGTAAGAAACAGTTTTGTCTGCAAGCTAAAGATGACAAGACCCCTTTGTGTTCAGGGACACGTCAGGTAGACCGGTAGCTCGCCGTGATCGTATAGTGGTTAGTACTCTGCGTTGTGGCCGCAGCAAATCCGGGTCACGGCAAGTTTTTCTGGGTGCCAATGAAATCGAGCTCTATGTTACGTTACCACCTCTCCTCACCCCCTCCTTCAGACCACTTTTTTGTGCACGGCGCGTGCCCTTGACGTGCTCTGGATGTTCGAGTGAATTGAAACTGGGACCTTCTTTGAGAGCACGAGCTCTTAGGTTCGAACTCTTAGTTTTTAGTTTGGAAGAATCTTGCTTCAGAGAGAATATGGTGCGTGTATATTTTCTAATCGCTAGGTGTCAGTACACTCGCTGGCTGTTACCTAGAGTGCCGCGGGCTTGCTATTTGCTCCAAACAACTGCGCTTTTGACGCAAGTTTACAATAAGGATAAGAGCGCGGCAAGTCAGCAGCACTGAAGCGTGTAAAGATGCTTTCCAGACAAGAAGCGGTGAGTTTTTGTTCATTTTCCTAGCATTATTATTAATAATCAAACACTAATTCGCAAATACATTTTGACGGCCGTTCTGAATCGCCGAAGAAGGAAACGTGATGCATTGGAGAATCTAGTATTTTCTACCGCCAATACGATTCATTTTTCTGTGCGTTCCCACGCAGCATGCACCGACTTAGCAAGCTTGTAGTCGTGGCCGAGTGGTTAAGGCGATGGACTTGAAATCCATTGGGGTCCCCCCGCGCAGGTTCGAATCCTGCCGACTACATCGACAGCATGCCCCTGCTATAGGTTGAAACCTCCTGGAGGCCTTGCTAAAACTTTATAAAAAGAAAAAAGTCACTGTTACAGTACTACCATTGAAAAGAGTAAGGTTGGTAAGAAACAGTTTTGTCTGCAAGCTAAAGATGACAAGACCCCTTTGTGTTCAGGGACACGTCAGGTAGACCGGTAGCTCGCCGTGATCGTATAGTGGTTAGTAAATCGAGCTCTATGTTACGTTACCACCTCTCCTCACCCCCTCCTTCAGACCGCTTTTTTGTGCACGGCGCGTGCCCTTGACGTGCTCTGGATGTTTGAGTGAATTGAAACTGGGACCTTCTTTGAGAGCACGAGCTCTTAGGTTCGAACTCTTAGTTTTTAGTTTGGAAGAATCTTGCTTCAGAGAGAATATGGTGCGTGTATATTTTCTAATCGCTAGGTGTCAGTACACTCGCTGGCTGTTACCTAGAGTGCCGCGCGGGCTTGCTATTTGCTCCAAACAACTGCGCTTTTGACGCAAGTTTACAATAAGGATAAGAGCGCGGCAAGTCAGCAGCACTGAAGCGTGTAAAGATGCTTTCCAGACAAGAAGCGGTGAGTTTTTGTTCATTTTCCTAGCATTATTGTCATTTGATTATTATTAATAATCAAACACTAATTCGCAAATACATTTTGACGGCCGTTCTGAATCGCCAAAGAAGGAAACGTGATGCATTGGAGAATCTAGTATTTTCTACCGCCAATACGATTCATTTTTCTGTGCGTTCCCACGCAGCATGCACACGTCTTAGCAAGCTTGTAGTCGTGGCCGAGTGGTTAAGGCGATGGACTTGAAATCCATTCGACTACGTCGACAGCATGCCCCTGCTGTAGGTTGAAACCTTCTGGAGGCCTTGCTAAAACTTTATAAAAAGAAAAAAGTCACTGTTACAGTACTACCATTGAAAAGAGTAAGGTTGGTAAGAAACAGTTTTGTCTGCAAGCTAAAGATGACAAGACCCCTTTGTGTTCAGGGACACGTCAGGTAGACCGGTAGCTCGCCGTGATCGTATAGTGGTTAGTAAATCGAGCTCTATGTTACGTTACCACCTCTCCTCACCCCCTCCTTCAGACCGCTTTTTTTGTGCACGGCGCGTGCCCTTGACGTGCTCTGGATGTTCGAGTGACTTGAAACTGGGACCTTCTTTGAGAGCACGAGCTCTCAGGTTCGAACCCTTAATTTTTAGTTTGGAAGAATCTTGCTTCAGAGAGATTATGGTGCGTGTATATTTTCTAATCGCTAGGTGTCAGTACACTCGCTGGCTGTTACCTAGAGTGCCGCGCGGGCTTGCTATTTGCTCCAAACAACTGCGCTTTTGACGCAAGTTTACAATAAGGATAAGAGCGCGGCAAGTCAACAGCATTGAAGCGTGTAAAGATGCTTTCCAGACAAGAAGCGGTGAGTTTTTGTTCATTTTCCTAGCATTATTGTCATTTGATTATTATTAATAATCAAACACTAATTCGCAAATACATTTTGACGGCCGTTCTGAATCGTCGAAGAAGGAAACGTGATGCATTGGAGAATCTAGTATTTTCTACTGCCAATACGATTCATTTTGCTGTGCGTTCCCACGCAGCACGCACACGTCTTAGCAAGCTTGTAGTCGTGGCCGAGTGGTTAAGGCGATGGACTTGAAATCCATTGGGGTCCCCCCGCGCAGGTTCGAATCCTGTCGACTACGTCGACAGCATGCCCCTGCTATAGGTTGTAACCTTCTGGAGGCCTTGCTAAAACTTTATAAAAAGAAAAAAGTCACTGTTACAGTACTACCATTGAAAAGAGTTAGGTTGGTAAGAAACAGTTTTGTCTGCAAGCTAAAGATGACAAGACCCCTTTGTGTTCAGGGACACGTCAGGTAGACCGGTAGCTCGCCGTGATCGTATAGTGGTTAGTACTCTGCGTTGTGGCCGCAGCAAATCCGGGTCACGGCAAGTTTTTCTGGGTGCCAATGAAATCGAGCTCTATGTTACGTTACCACCTCTCCTCACCCCCTCCTTCAGACCACTCTTTTGTGCACGGCGCATGCCCTTGACGTGCTCTGGATGTTCGAGTGAATTGAAACTGGGACCTTCTTTGAGAGCACGAGCTCTCAGGTTCGAACCCTTAGTTTTTAGTTTGGAAGAATCTTGCTTCAGAGAGAATATGGTGCGTATATATTTTCTAATCGCTAGGTGTCAGTACACTCGCTGGCTGTTACCTAGAGTGCCGCGGGCTTGCTATTTGCTCCAAACAACTGCGCTTTTGACGCAAGTTTACAATAAGGATAAGAGCGCGGCAAGTCAGCAGCATTGAAGCGTATAAAGATGCTTGCCAGACAAGAAGCAGTGAGTTTTTGTTAATTTTCCTAGCATTATTGTCATTTGATTATTATTAATAATCAAACACTAATTCGCAAATACATTTTGACGGCCGTTCTGAATCGCCGAAGAAGGAAACGTGATGCATTGGAGAATCTAGAATTTTCTACCGCCAATACGATTCATTTTTCTGTGCGTTCCCACGCAGCATGCACACGTCTTAGCAAGCTTGTAGTCGTGGCCGAGTGGTTAAGGCGATGGACTTGAAATCCATTGGGGTCCCCCCGCGCAGGTTCGAATCCTGCCGACTACGTCGACAGCATGCCCCTGCTATAGGTTGAAACCTTCTGGAGGCCTTGCTAAAACTTTATAAAAAGAAAAAAGTCACTGTTACAGTACTACCATTGAAAAGAGTAAGGTTGGTAAGAAACAGTTTTGTCTGCAAGCTAAAGATGACAAGACCCCTTTGTGTTCAGGGACACGTCAGGTAGACCGGTAGCTCGCCGTGATCGTATAGTGGTTAGTAAATCGAGCTCTATGTTATGTTACCACCTCTCCTCACCCCCTCCTTCAGACCACTTTTTTGTGCACGGCGCGTGCCCTTGACGTGCTCTGGATGTTCGAGTGAATTGAAACTGGGACCTTCTTTGAGAGCACGAGCTCTCAGGTTCGAACCCTAAGTTTTTAGTTTGGAAGAATGTTGCTTCAGAGAGATTATGGTGCGTGTATATTTTCTAATCGCTAGGTGTCAATACACTCGCTGGCAGTTACCTAGAGTTCCGCGGTCTTGCTATTTGCTCCAAACAACTGCGCTTTTGACGCAAGTTTACAATAAGGATAAGAGCGCGGCAAGTCAACAGCATTGAAGCGTGTAAAGATGCTTTCCAGACAAGAAGTGGTGAGTTTTTGTTCATTTTCCTAGCATTATTGTCATTTGATTATTATTAATAATCAAACACTAATTCGCAAATACATTTTGACGGCCGTTCTGAATCGTCGAAGAAGGAAACGTGATGCATTGGAGAATCTAGTATTTTCTACCGCCAATACGATTCATTTTGCTGTGCGTTCCCACGCAGCACGCACAAGTCTTAGCAAGCTTGTAGTCGTGGCCGAGTGGTTAAGGCGATGGACTTGAAATCCATTGGGGTCCCCCTGCGCAGATTCGAATCCTGCCGACTACGTTGACAGCATGCCCCTGCTATAGGTTGTAACCTTCTGGAGGCCTTGCTAAAACTTTATAAAAAGAAAAAAGTCACTGTTACAGTACTACCATTGAAAAGAGTTAGGTTGGTAAGAAACAGTTTTGTCTGCAAGCTAAAGATGACAAGACCCCTTTATGTTCAGGGACACGTCAGGTAGACCGGTAGCTCGCCGTGATCGTATAGTGGTTAGTACTCTGCATTGTGGCCGCAGCAAATCCGGGTCACGGCAAGTTTTTCTGGGTGCCATTGAAATGTATCTCCATGTTACGTTACCACCTCTCCTCACCCCGTCCTTCAGAGCGCTTTTTTTGTGCACGGCGCGTGCCCTTGACGTGCTCTGGATGTTCGAGTGACTTGAACCTGGGACCTTCTTTGAGAGCACGAGCTCTCAGGTTCGAACACTAAGTTTTTAGTTTGGAAGAATCTTGCTTCAGAGAGATTATGGTGCGTGTACATTTTCTAATCGCTAGGTGTCAGTACACTCGCTGGCTGTTACCTAGAGTGCCGCGGGCTTGCTATTTGCTCCAAACAACTGCGCTTTTGACGCAAGTTTACAATAAGGATAAGAGCGCGGCAAGTCAGCAGCACTGAAGCGTGTAAAGATGCTTTCCAGACAAGAAGCGGTGAGTTTTTGTTCATTTTCCTAGCATTATTGTCATTTGATTATTATTAATAATCAAACACTAATTCGCAAATACATTTTGACGGCCGTTCTGAATCGCCGAAGAAGGAAACGTGATGCATTGGAGAATCTAGTATTTTCTACCGCCAATACGATTCATTTTTCTGTGCGTTCCCACGCAGCATGCATACGTCTCAGCAAGCTTGTAGTCGTGGCCGAGTGGTTAAGGCGATGGACTTGAAATCATTGGGGTCCCCCCGGGCAGGTTCGAATCCTGCCGACTACGTCGACAGCATGCCCCTGCTATAGGTTGAAACCTTCTGGAGGCCTTGCTAAAACTTTATAAAAAGAAAAAAGTCACTGTTACAGTACTACCATTGAAAAGAGTAAGGTTGGTAAGAAACAGTTTTGTCTGCAAGCTAAAGATGACAAGACCCCTTTGTGTTCAGGGACACGTCAGGTAGACCGGTAGCTCGCCGTGATTGTATAGTGGTTAGTAAATCGAGCTCTATGTTACGTTACCACCTCTCCTCACCCCCTCCTTCAGACCACTTTTTTGTGCACGGCGCGTGCCCTTGACGTGCTCTGGATGTTCGAGTGAATTGAAACTGGGACCTTCTTTGAGAGCACGAGCTCTCAGGTTCGAACCCTTAGTTTTTAGTTTGGAAGAATCTTGCTTCAGAGAGAATATGGTGCGTGTATATTTTCTAATCGCTAGGTGTCAGTACACTCGCTGGCTGTTACCTAGAGTGCCGCACGGGCTTGCTATTTGCTCCAAACAACTGCGCTTTTGACGCAAGTTTACAATAAGGATAAGAGCGCGGCAAGTCAACAGCATTGAAGCGTGTAAAGATGCTTTCCAGACAAGAAGCGGTGAGTTTTTGTTCATTTTCCTAGCATTATTGTCATTCGATTATTATTAATAATCAAACACTAATTCGCAAATACATTTTGACGGCCGTTCTGAATCGTCGAAGAAGGAAACGCGATGCATTGGAGAATCTAGTATTTTCTACCGCCAATACGATTCATTTTGCTGTGCGTTCCCACGCAGCACGCACACGTCTTAGCAAGCTTGTAGTCGTGGCCGTACCCTCCAGCGATCAGACAGCCTAACTATTCCTAACCGTTTGTTACAAGTCCTAACGTAAGTCCTAACACAATCTAAATAAGTCCGAACAATTCCTAACGCATTCCTAACAATTCCTAACATAAGTCCTAACAATTCTAAATACATACAACCGGCGTAGCATCATAGAACGTCTCTGAAAAGGTTCACGCCCACTTTTAGGGGAAAACAATCCGGCGAGCGCCATACACAGTAACGGATTAAGGATGTGTACTAACCCTTACAAACATGTAATTTGTATTCAAAAAAATTTTTTTTCACACAGTAGGCTACCCCTATTATGTATTTGTATTTAATAAATTTTTTCCACACAGTATTTTGTATTTTTTATTTTATTTTAAATACATTTCCATGTATTTATGCCCATCTCTGCCTGCCATCATCATCAATATCTTGCTGTTATGGAAATATCATGAATTACGGATGATGCTATCGAAAGCTAAATCAGGCTAGTTGTATAGCTGGACAGAAAAGTGCACTCAGTAGCTACTCTAAATATAAAGACACACTATTATACATTTAAAGATGTTTACTTCTTAAAACCATAGTAAAATCATTCACTGGCTACCTGGTGACTCGATGAGGTACGAGTAAATGTCCGGGTAAACTACTGGGTGGGGTTGTTAGACCAATTTGACGCTGGTAGAATGAAACCGGATATGTTTTTAAGTTGCCCAAATTAAGTTTATAAATGTATCGTTCACGCTCTATGGAAGGCAGGGTGGACATATAATTACTCAACATATTTCATCTAAGTGATTTCTGAAGTTATACACGTCTGCCGGCTGTGTACGGACGTTGTTTTGTGCCGCTATTTTGTATTGAAGTCTATGGGAAGTCTGGCTTGTTTTCCCCTAAAAAGGGGCGGTTACGAAATTGACAGTTAAGTTCCCGGATGTGCCGGTTGTATGTATTACGACTCATCACCCACCTCATCACTACGTAACGTGAGACGGTTTTTGTATTTTGATGCAGACTTGTACAGTTTAATCAAAATATAACGTGAAAGGGAAGCAGTTTCGAGATGATTTTGTATTTTTATGCATGTGAGTACAGTTTAATTAAAATATAACATGAAAGAGAAGCAGTAACTTTACGTGACGTATCTCCATTTGGTTGCACACGTTTAATGCAGCTATCTTTATTATTAATTCATTGTTTTAACACTTATGTAGAGTTCAGAGGCAATGTTTGGATATAGTGATATAAATTGCGGTGGCCATTCAAATTGCAAAAGCATAGCCGGACTGCCTTAAAGGGATACTTCACCTCTGGGAAGATGAATGTGTATTTAAAATAGGTCATTTAAGTAGAAGAAATGTGGAGAAATTTTTGAATTTGGAGCTTTCTAGACTGAGAAAAGCCAGAAAATGTATTTTTGGCTTATGTGGATGAAAGACAACAACTCCCAGAATGCACTTGCTTCGCTGCCTTAGGAGGCCACGCCTACCAGTAAGAGTGCGCAGATGAAAACAACAAAGCTAGCCTACGTGATGAGTTTGCAATGGATTTAGAGATCGTCCAAAATGTCCGGGATTCGGCTTTTGCGTTCTACAGTCGCCATTCATCATGTTTACTGTGGCGAGCAGGACGAGGCTGACGGCCGCGGGAGAACGGCGCGAGGCCGGTGGCTTCATTACTGAGACGCGCCGGGTCTCGCATCTCTCACGGAGGAGCGGGAATTTTCTTAGCAATATTAAAACGCACATCAACCGATCACTTGTTTAGCGTTCATGTAAACACTACATTCACATTCACCAATCGGAATTAATTCAGTTAGATTGAAACGAGAGGTGTGCATGTAAACAATGAATGGCGACTGCAGAACGCAAAAGCCGAATCCCGGACATTTTTAACAGTCTCGCCCGCCGGACAAGTCCGGGAAAAGGAAGATGGTAACCCCTACTTACTCAGCTTTCTCCTATTATTCAGCTTTCTCCACAGAACAAGAGCATGCTAGCTTAGCTTCCAAAGAAAGACGGCTGATACTGTGTACATTCTGTGAGTGAGATCCCACCCTCTATGGGCGGGTTGAACACATGCGGAACAGCTCCTCCTACTGGCTGTAGTCTTTAGCCTCTGGACAGAAAATCCTCCGATGACGCAAAATGACGATTTTTGCGTCATCGGAGGATTTTTTCCAGACAAAAAATACATAAATCTCTTGTCTCAGGGGGATATGAGGGGGGAAAGCATGGTAATTCGAAAATACTACAGGTTTTCTACTGATACAAAGCTTAATGCTAAATCCTGAAGTAACCCTTTAAGTTAACAGTATAGGCCTATGGAATATAAATGATGATGATAATTCCTATAATGATTAATGTTAAAATACAGAGTGGTGACTTGTTTTGTATTAACCATAGACTGTATAATAAAACAGTTAGAAAAAGCCTAATAACTTTAGTAACTAATATGTTATAGGCCTAATTTCTACATAATTAACTGGGGTTTTTTTTACACTCTGTTGCTTTTTACTGTTTTCAAGTTATTAATTTGAATTTAGTGTAACTTTATCAT
Organism: Scardinius erythrophthalmus; assembly: GCF_964197995.2. NCBI lineage: Eukaryota > Metazoa > Chordata > Actinopteri > Cypriniformes > Leuciscidae > Scardinius > Scardinius erythrophthalmus. The sequence goes on from NC_138227.1 coordinate 43,746,264, forward strand.
TCATTCTATTTGCCATAGTTTAAAAATGGTCTTTCAACATGAATAAATTAACAAACATATACGTAATTTGACAACCATCCATGTATATAATAAAAAAAAATCCATGTGTCAAATCCCTCTTCTACATAAAAATTATAACCCTAACCCTTTTCTTTAAACTTCACTTCATTTGTATCTCTCTCAAGTTGTTCTCAAGTTGTCTGTTTAAAGACATGACTAAGACAGGTAAACCTGATTCATACTGGCATGACATCATCTGCAAGTATGCCCAAGGGAAGTACCACTTCTCAACAGGCAAGAAGCCAGGGATGAAGAAGTGGAAGCATGCCTTAGACAGAATTAACAACTGTCCATTACACAACCAGACCCGTGCATATGATATATTTGGGAAAATAATCATTTGCAAATGTGGTTACCATAAGGTATGTAATAAATAAATGTGATTATTTTATCTACGCTGATCATTACTCTTTTTTTTCTTTCTTTTTTACATAAATATATTTATATAAATATTATATAAATATAAACTTAACTCACAGTAAAAAGATACATGCACAAAGACCTGAAGGTGGGTGTTTTTACAATTATACTAAAAGGTGTATTACTTACCTTAAAAAAAAAAAAAAAAATCTGAATCTGACGACAGATGGCATGTAATAATTGTGTACAACAGGTTTTTCAGCAAAGTTTTGATTTTAATATTTGCAGATTTTGAGACCTAGGGAAAACACTAATGCTTGTTTTAAAGTCAGCAGAGCAGACAGTGTTAGACATGCAGGCAGGACCACAGAGCTGTGTTCTTGAACCAGCCTCACAGAGCAGTGCAGGCATGCAGGCAGGATCACAGAGCAGTGCAGTCTGAAGACCAGCGAGCAGTGCAGTCTCAAGATCAGCGAGCAGTGCAGGTGCAGGACCAGCGAGCAGTGCAGTCTCAAGACCAGCGAGCAATGCAGTCTCAAGACCAGCGAGCAGTGCAGGTGCAAGCAGTGAAAGCAGTACTTCAATTAAGTGTGGTCTTTGTAGTGAAGACGTTGATGTTGAGTGTTTCACTGAACATCTGTCGGACTACCATGTCCAAGAATGTTGTGACCAGTGTGGTGCAAAAGTCTGGAGTGCAGTTGGACTTCTTCACCACATTGAAAGTAATCATCATTTGACTAGTCTTGCAGGCAGAGAGTCTGTGTATCCACCAACATCTTCTCCAACAACATCACTTAGGCAATCACCCGCATGCATTGAAGAGCAGCAAGGCGCTCCACAAACTGCACTTCAAACACCATCCCTGGACATTAACCTGAGTTTTCTCCCCAAACAGTTTTGTCGGGTTATTAAGCCAGCAGACCAGAAGTGGATAGCGCAGTGTCTATATGAAAGCACAGGACGACTAAAACAGCAGTTTTCTCAAAACTGGTTGCATCCACCAAGTCCCAGCAAGCCTACTACTTCACCTCCTGATCCTTACAGCTACTTCAGACAGCGGATGTTTCTGTGGGCCCCAATGAGAATGTGGGGTATTCCTCTGAAGTGCACACAGTGCAATAGGAAGATGCACCATTCAGGAATATACACTAAAGTGAGGGAAGTCATTGATGTTGACACATAGATATTACCTGGTTGGAGTAGACTACCCTCGCTGCAGCAAGTGTATGATTCCTGTCTGCCCTTGGAGTTCGGAGATCCTCAAACAACTGGATCCCTCCCACAGAAACAAATTCCCCGCTGTCCTCACCACTCAGCTTGCACTTGACAGGAAGTATGTGACTTTGTTGAAGCCTAGAACTGCAGGGAACAGCTCCAATTTCTTGCAGCAGGCGCTTGAAGAAGTTCACAGTGAGGAGTGGGCAAGACGGACCATAGATTATCTAACAGACTGTGAATTAACAAAAAGAGATGTGCCTTGACACAAGCTGAGGTAGTTTATCAGCAACCACCGCCTTTTTTGCCCCCTACCTCTGGCACAGTGGTTTGAGACGGTTCATGCCAATGAGATCCTGAGTCACCTTGATGAGCTGAAGGGTGTCGTAACCTCAACATATGTTAGCATCCTGAAGATTGATTCTACCAAGAAGGTAAATGTATATAAAAAGAGGCAAATGCATTTTAACTTCAACTTGATGTTCAGTGATTTTACCTGATTGTAATGTTTGTGTATTTATATAGATTACTAAAAAGCTTGCTGGTGGCATTGCGGACATTGTGGCATTGTCCTAACCACTGGTGAGGGAGCTGGCATAGATGACTTGTGTCAGGGCATCGTAAAGCTATACAGAGATGCTGGGGAGCCAGAGCCAGCTGTGATTTACGTTGACTGCTGCAGCGAGACAGGTTGGTTCTAAAATTAAAATGAGTGAAAAATACAATTATATTATATTATTTATTATATTTGTTTAATGATGCAAATGTAAATCTGAGAAAACGTGTAAATTCACTCCTTGTTTCTCATTGGTGTAGGCTTGACTACAGTTCTTGCCTGGTTTCGACCATGGAAGATCTCAGTGCGACTTGATGTTTTCCACTTCATACAACGGAGCACCATCCACTGTATGGCACTTTCTGCTCCAAGTTGTCCAGCTGTATATTTGAATGGGACAAGGAGGACATCTCTCATCTTAAAGAGAAAAAAAAGACCATGCTTTTAAAAAAAACATGGGGGCCATATTTCAACAGAGGCCCAAATCATGTCAAGAATCACCTCCAGTGAGCTGGCCAAGCACTGCAGGAGGAGGACACGCAGAGTTGAAGAAACTCGTGACTTGATACAAGAACTGCTGGACTCTATGTGGGAACTGACCGACACCACTGGTTTGCGTCTCATCAATCCAGAGAGCATGACACGTGTGTGGGAGGTACAGCAGAAACACTTACCTTGCATCCAAGATCCACCCGGTGTTCAACTGTACACAAAACTGGGCTCCGGTTTACAGAAGGGTGACAAGGTTCTGGATGTACTGAGGTGTGGCAGAGGGTCCTCTTCTCTGGAAAGCTTCCATCACCACCAGTGCACTTTTATTCCAGGTAAATTGAAATTATAAGACAATATCATGCGTATATTTAAATTGTGTTGTCACAATACTGGAATTTCTAACTTCGAAACAACACTTTGAAAAACATTAATTGCGGTTTCCAATGGTAAACCTTTCCAAAGGGAAACATTGCCACAAAATTAAAGACATAAAATTGGAACAGAAACTTTTTTTTTTCTTAGACTTGGTAGTTCTGCGTGGGGGTTTATATAATAGTATTTTAATCATGTGAAATTGTCTTTCAGGGTGGAGGTGTAATGCACTACATACTCAGATGTACATGCTTGAGGGTGCATCTAGATGGAACATCAACCGAGCTCATCAAGCTGTGGACGTGAGTGGTACATCACTAACTAAAATGTATGATGTACGTTTAATGTCCCACATGAATGTCCTCAGCAACAGAGTCCTTGGATGTGCACTCCTGCCAGAATTCAAACCTCCCGGGAAACCCACTGGTAAGATTCAACATTGTACACTCTATTACGATAGTGATTCCAGGCATCACTGTGTGTTTTCAAAGGCTTTGCATGCTGCCTGAACGCTAACCAATCAGACCATCGTTTTCATGACTGATCATTGCTGTAATGTGCCCATTCCTAGTTATAAGACTTGTCAGTTTGTGAAGTTGAAATGTATTTGTTTTAGTTTTTCTTTGTGATTTTTTTTTTTTTTTTTTTTTTTTTGCTTTTGATTTAATTACATTTTTCATGCGTTAATCGCAAAATTGATTATTCGTTAGCAACTCTACATTCATCACATGCACTGTACTGCTTTAGCTTGATATATATCTCTTATTACAAAATGTTTATTGAATCTTTATGGCAGATGAGCGTATAGCTGTGGAGTACTTGCTGGCACAGTAAATGTAAATTTTCTTGATCATTTTTAATAAAAATTGCATAGGAATGTTAGTTTTTAGGAGCAATGAATGTGTTGTTTCATAATTAAACTTTCTTTTAATTAAAAGATTAATAATAGTAAACTTTTGCAGTGGATAACCTGGCAGGGTACCTCGTCAGTCTTAACTGCACAATCACTGGTTTATCAACCAACGAGATAGCGGAGATCTTGCGGTTGTATTCGTATTTGAATGCCATTGATCAATCCCCCTCCAAGTATTCCCTTAAGTGCAAGAAAAAGACCTTGGAAGGTCCTTGGAGAGCTTCTCGGAAGCAGCTCAGCCCCCGGTCAGCAAGCAGCTGAGAGGTGAGTTAAATTGTAATGCACCGGTGTTAAATTTGAGTCTTGTTGAATGCTCCCTGTGTAATTTAATTCCTTTGAAAGGCTAAAATACTTTAGAAAACTGTTTTGATGAGATCCAGGATAGATCATAAAGTCTATCCCTCATTTCCATGAAATTCAAAAACATAATCAGTATATATGTTTACAAAGCTATAATGAACCATACAATACTAATCATACATAATACAATCATGCATCTTTTTATTCACAGACTGTTCATGACTCATGGTCAGGCTGCCCAGAGACCTGATGTCAACAGGGTTTCAGAATGTGTCGCACTCAAGCTTCTGAAGGAATTTAGGGAAGCCAGAAATAGGCCTAAAGACAACAAGGGCACAACCTTTCCCATTCCTCAGGCAATTGTGATGACATATAGCCACATCAAGCAGCTGCTTGAAGACTGCAGAGGGCTACTGGACTTGACCAACTTAGTACTAGTTACTATAAACAACACCACAGTGTCTTCATGGTGAGTCGGATTTAAGCTTCCTAAATTCACTTCAGTAAAATTAAATCTATTCCTATGATGAACGACTGCACTTCTACAATAATAAATCTATAGAACTATTCTCAATTCAACATGTATTTGTATAGACCTTTTCAGAATGTTTGTAAACAAAAGGCACCAAGATACTTCCGGGTGGCAGAACGCGAGCGGCTTCTACTGACCAACTGATGAAATCCAGCCGGCTAGCTACTATAAACAGTTACGATACAAAGTTGAAACGATGACTAAAACGTGTTGTGTTTGGGGTTGCGCTGCCAGATATAACGTTACAGCAAAAGGTGTAGGGTTTTATCGATTTCCTTCAGGAAAAAGTAAATTTATCCAGTGGAACCTGTGGGTGAGGAGGTTAAAGCGAGTGGACGTCGTCAAAAGTAGTGCTACAGAGAAAATTGCAAGACTGCCTGGTGGCGGAGTAGCCATTTCTAACGGGGCAGACTGGGAACCGAACATCCATCATCGTGTTTGTGGAAGACATTTTCTCACAGGTAATGTATAAAATGTTTGGTTTGGTTGTCTTTGATTAATTTAACAAAACATAATGGCTAGCCTGCTAGCTAACGTCAGCTATAGGTTTGTCAGTGTTAATGCTATCTAACGTTAGTGTTTGCCCAGCTGTAAAGAAACAGCTGATGGCTTAGAACTAGCTGTCACCGTCTTGACTTGGCTCCATCGATATGCTTTCCAATTGACACAGTACAAGGTCAAGTTAAATGTGTAAATGTTAGGGCACAAGTATGAGCTGTAACAAACTAAAAGCTTGCAGTCTTTTTTAATGTAGTGCAAGCAAACTACATTTTACGTCAACTAACGTTTCGTCAAGTGTTTGTTTACACTGAAAAAAGACTGCAAGCTTTTACTGAACAACAGCGCCGTCTTTTGTCCTAAGTCTGCTGTGTTCTGTGCAGATTTTATAGGATGAAACTTGAACTGCCCTACTCCATTAAAATGAAATGTTGTTGCCTACATTACATAAGGGGACATTTTCTACAATTAAGGACTAGGTCTAGGTCTAGGCCCAGGCTAACAAACAGCAGTGTTCATTGTAAAGCTTGCTTTGTTAGGCCTAACTTGAACTCTCCAGTGTCCAAACTTTCCGTAAACATTTGGTAAAATATAGTTACTTAAGATCACATGCTTAAATGGTCTATGTCTTTGTTTATTATGCAGGTTGTCCCAACTCTGACCCCGACCACCCTGACTTTGCTCCTTCGCAACACCTGGGACCTGAGTTAGCCGATCCAACCGCATCTGCTAAGAGAGCAGCAGATAAACAGGGCCGGTACCATCGAGCAGTGAGAAGGAGACAGCTTTATTCTGAAGCTGGACCAGAACCAGAACCAGAGATTGTTCCTGACGTAGAAGACATCCAGGAAGAAGAAGGGGACAACCAAAACAATGTGGGACAATGTCAAATGTGTGAAATGCTACAGCAAGAGGTACATAGGTTGCGTTTAGAGAGAGACACTTACAAACACAAGCTGTCAAAAATGTCCATCTCTTCAGAAAATTTCATTGCCACAGAGAATGATGCAGCTAGTCAAATTAAGCACAAACAGAAGTTATTTTCATTTTATTTTGGAGTGCCATCTTTTGCTGCGTTTATTTGGATTTTGAACTTAATTGCACCGCTTATTTCAGAAAGAAGGGTTATCTCCAAGGAGAATCAACTTCTTTTAACTTTGATGAAGCTCCGACACGGACTTGCCCATTTAGACCTTGGTTTCCGGATTGGTGTGTCCTCTGCATGTGTTTCAAATGTTATCAACGAAGTCATACCTGTCCTTGCAAAGCGTCTCCAATTTTTAATCTCCTGGCCATCTGCAGAGGTTCTTCAGAAAAACATGCCACAGAAGTTCAAGAAGAGGTTTAAGAAATGCGTAGTTATCATTGACTGCACAGAGTTTTTCATTGACAGGCCATTCAATCTCAGGGCTAGAGCCCAGACCTGGTCAAATTATAAACACCATAATACTCTCAAAGCTCTAATAGGTATCACGCCCTATGGCTCAATATCATTCATTTCCAAAATGTGGGGAGGGAGGATATCAGACAAAGAGATCAGTAGTAAGTCTGGCTTTTACAGTAACATTAATCCAGGCAATCAGGTCATGGCAGATAGAGGTTTTCTGATAGGTGACCACCTGGCTAGGCTTGGTGCCACACTGGTCATGCCTCCATTCTTGAAGGGGAGAAAGCAGCTACCTGGGTGTGATGTTCAGAGGGCCCGCCAACTTTCAGCATTGCGTATTCATGTGGAGCGAGCTATTGAACGCATCAAGATCTTTAGAATTCTGAAAAACACGCTCCCTCTGACCTTTGTTCCTCTCCAGTGACATATTGACCATCTGTTGTGCTCTAAGTAATCTTAGACCTAAACTTATTAAATAATACTAAACTTATTTAATAATACTTATTAAATAATAATTTGAGTAATTTCCTCTCACTTTTTACCAAATTGATAAGCTAGAATCTCTTGTGATTACTCTTGTGAAAAGATATTTGAATCAAAACCCTTTGCTACTTAACTTTGTTGATGCACTGATTAATTTTTTTATTATTTTATTTATTATTGTAAATAATTTGATTTGATTGATTATTGTCCTCTCACTTTTTAACAAATTGATAAGCTAGAATCTCTTGTGATTACTCTTGTGAAAAGATATTTGAATCAAAACCCTTTGCTACTTAACTTTGTTGATGCACTGATTAATTTTTTTATTATTTTATTCATTATTGTAAATAATTTGATTTGATTGATTATTGTCCTCTCACTTTTTAACAAATTGATAAGCTAGAATCTCTTGTGATTACTCTTGTGAAAAGATATTTGAATCAAAACCCTTTGCTATTTAACTTTGTTGATGCACTGATTAATTTTTTTATTATTTTATTCATTATTGTAAATAATTTGATTTGATTGATTATTGTCCTCTCACTTTTTAACAAATTGATAAGCTAGAATATCTTGTGATTACTCTTGTGAAAAGATATTTGAATCAAAACCCTTTGCTACTTAACTTTGTTGATGCACTGATTATTTTTTTTATTATTTTATTTATTATTGTATTCATCTTATTGTTATTCTTTCCTTTTTATCTTTTAACATACATATGTATGTACATCTTTAATAAATATCCATTATCTTTGTATATAATTTTACTTGGTTTCATTGTCATGTTCTTCCCCCCTTAATGCCGTACCTAGAACTTACCGTATCTTACTAACTAGATTTTTGCAACATTCAATAAACCGTTATTAGGTAAGTGGTGTCTTTTATTTTATTTTATTTTTTTAGTTGAGCCAACAGTCTACTTTCTATTTAAAACATTCAATAAAACATTCAATGAAAGCACAATTAAGAAAAGATAATTACAATATTTACTAAATGAGAAAGAAGCAAGAATAGATCAAATATACTTAATATGATTTACATTTAATTGAAATTGAAAAAAGTGCTGTACATATTCGTGTCTGCATTATCTACATCTGCCACATAGCCACTGTTTTGTCTTTCTTTTGATGCCTACACAACTGTAGTGGTACATTTTCACACTGCAGTTTTCATTAGAGCAGATTATGGTCCTTCCAAACTTGGGTCTGCTGCAAGTGCAAATGACTGCATCATCCTGACTTGTTTCCATTTTCTTCTTAAGAAGTTCTGGGATAAGGTGTGTTTCAACAAACACTTTAGTTTGGTGCAACAAATTAGTGATATGATCTTCATCTCGTGACACATTGACGATGACAAGGCCAGGCTCTGTCCAAATAACAAAGTTGCACTGGGTACAGTTGGTCACTAGCATTTGTGTTTGTACCTGATCATAATACTGGTGTGCCTTCTTCAGATTACCATGGGTATCTAAGCAAAAAGTTGGATCTTGGATTTGTAGGATCTCAATTGAGCACAAGTCCTTGTATTTGAAAGGGCATTTAATTTCCAGAACTGCGTCTCCATGACAGTCACATGTTGAGATCCCATCAGGTGATGCAGCAAGGAATGGGTAAGGCTGGTAGATGACAAGGCCTGTGCGCTTCAAAACAAAGTTTGTGTGTACTGTTGTCATATGCCGATAAAACTCATCTCTTGCAGTGTCTTCGTTTTCAGTACCCCGTTTTACTGAGGGGATATGGGAGATGCTCTTGGTCTCATACTGCATGATGGTCCTTACAGCTGAAGCTCCATCTGCTTTGCGTTTGATGACTCTGTGGATGTTGCTGGCAGTCACTCTTCCTCTTCTCTGGGCACTCCAAAGGTGTGACTGGGACTGAGCAATGGTTGCTTGAGACAGATTGTCAATCTGTGCCTTGGTGGGAATGGCATCATCGATTATAGTATGTGGAGAGCAATTGTCAACATTAGTTAGTCTTGCTAATCTGTATGGGAGTTGTGGGTAGTCTACAGCATCCTCTGATTCTGAAGCAGTGTCGGTGTCACTGCTGTTCCTGACTAAAACTGCTGCAGTGGGCAGGATCTCTCTCAGCTCTGCAAAGGCTTGCTGTTGCTCCTGGACAGATAACCCTGGTACTTCCTTACTTTTTTTCCTCTGTCTGCCGTTCAATACCTTACCATGCTTTGGATGTGACCTGTCAAGATTTTCAGCAGTACAGCTGGCTATGTTTTGTTTTTCACATTTCTTCCATTGACATGGGATATCAGTACATGACACTTCATTTCTGTCTCTGCTTTGTGTAATGCTTTCAATGGCAAACAGTAGAGCAGCAATGTGGCTGCAGGCCTCTCCTAAACCTGCTGCACAAGTGCAGTGGGTTGCAACAATACAGCCATTTCTACTAACACAAACCCAGGGTTTGTATTTTTCTTCTTTGATCCGCTGTCCTGGAGCCACTGTGGCAGCAACAAAAGCAACAGGACTTGTTTCTGATAGATCATGCTGCTTGATGTTTTGGACATGATCACAAACAAAATAGTTATAAGCCTCTAGTGACTTATAGGCTTGCAAAGCCTCACCTGTACATGGGCCTGGAGTGTTAATCAGGTAGTTAAAAAGGTCAATATACTGAACAGGGGGCAATTTATTAGCATGAGCAGCATACCAGCCATCATCTAGATTGTATGGATCTGGCAAAGACAGAATCTGATCTTCAAATGAGAGCTTCAGTTTACTAATGTACCTATTGGAATCAGATTTGTCCAACTGAAGAACATATGCAGAAAGATTAGACATATTTCATGTGAAAACTTTCTGTCTCTCCTGTCTCTCTCTGTCTTTCTGTCTCAGTCTGTCTCTGAAAGCAACTGCCTGCCTTCTATCTGTATGGACTGGATTCTCCTGCCTGTCTTTGAGCTCCCTCTCATTGCAGTCACTGCTCTATTCTGCTTTGCTCTGTCAGGTCCCTAGTGTTCAATGTAAAAAAAAAGTGGTTCTGGGGGCGCTAGTGAGCACCGTATGGAGTAGTTGTGTTTTTCCAGGGCTCCTCTCCACGTTTGAAATAATTCGGTTATTTACTTAATATTTCACCTAATTTCCCGGTTTCGGCTCAAATACTTTCATCTAAGTGCCTCGAGATGACAAAACCAAAACCTGAAAGAGGGAAGCGGCAAGAGAAAGCCTCAAGTGAGGCTGATGATGGCCAGCCATGTGCGAAGCTAGCTGCTGCAGATCCGGAATTAGCCAACGAGTCTGCTCTGGAGTCTGAATCGAGTATCCTCGCAGCTATACGAAGTATGAGCAAGACGATGAATGACCGATTCAACGACTTGGAGGCATCTTTGGCATCCACCCAGGCAACGCTGGCGAGTCTCGGTAACCGAATACAGGAGGTGGAAAATGCTAGCTCGGAGTATGACCGCCGTCTCTCGCTTGTTGAGCAGCAATGTACGAAAATGCAGTCGGAAAACGAAATGCTTCGTTTGAAAGTAACTGACCTGGAGGCCCGCTCCCGGCGGCAGAATATTAAAATCATCGGCTTGCCTGAGAAAATCGAGAACGGACGTCCAACAGAGTTTTTGGCCAAGTTCATCCCTGAACTGCTGGGCGCTGACAACTTTCCCAAACCGTTGGAAGTGGACCGGGCTCATCGGCTGGGAAGACGGCTCTCTGAGGACGACGCGCGCCCGCGCGTATTGATAGCACGGATTCATCATTTCCAGCTGAAGGAGAAAATATTACAATTGGCCCGCCAGCAGTTTCCTCTGCGCTACAACGGCAAAGCGGTTCACTTCTTTCCTGATTATCCAGCGGAGGTGATGAAGCAACGACAGGCATTTGATCCCGTCCGCAAACGACTCCGAGATGCAGGTGTGAGGAGCGGTTTCATCTACCCGGCACGGCTGCGGGTCTCCAGTGACACCATGGACAGAGTTTTTTCGTCCCCGCAGGATGCTGAGGCTTTTGCAGAGACTTTGTCTTGACTTTTGGTATGTGACTTTTGTGCTGTTTGTACATCAACCGGGACATTTATATGACAGCTTGTAAGGTGTGTGTAGGTGCGTTAACATATATATTTTTCGCTGTTGACTTTCACAAACACTTGTCCTCATTAGTGGAGAGGGCACGGGGTCCCTGTGTTAACTTAGTGGCCGGTTAGTTGTTCCTATATGGTCCGGCAGCCCCTAAGAGAGTATGTTGGGTTTGCAGTCTCACTTTGTTTGGGAAAGTGGGAGGGGGGGAGGAGGGTGATGTTCTTGCTCGTTTTTATGTGTTCCTCTTGTCTTTCTTATCATTTTATTAGGGCATTTTATTTGTACGCTGCTATTATGCAAAATCGGTATGCATCCTGATACACTTTCGCCAGGTGGTGGCATCACCTTTACTAGTTGGAATGTGCGTGGGCTGGGTCACGTTCTCAAGCGAGCTAAAGTGTTCTCTCATTTAAAATCTCTGTCTGCTGATGTAGTTTATTTGCAAGAAACACACATCAGACCCACAAAGGAAAAGTTACTCAGATGTAGCTGGGCCAATCAGATTTTTCAGTCCACATTCTCTAGTAAAGCCCGGGGAGTGGCAATTCTGATCCGCAAGACTGTTCCCTTTAGGCATGTTTCTACTGTGAGTGATCCAAATGGCCGGTTTATTTTGGTAACTGGCTACATTCACTCATTACATGTTACGCTCCTTAATATATACGGTCCAAATTTTGATGACCCAGCTTTCTTCCGTAAGATATTTAGTTCACTGCCTGATCTCTCGGATACACATTTAATTGTTGGTGGTGATTTCAACTGTGTGCTTGACAGCCGTTTGGATAGGTCAGCCCAGTCAAATCACTCATCTACCTCCTCCATGGTTTTAAATGACTTAATGTCTTCTATGAATCTAGTTGATATTTGGAGGCTTGGACATCCTACAGATAGAGATTATTCTTTTTTCTCACAAATGCATAAATCCTTTTCGAGAATAGATTATTTTTTAATTGACTCTAAATTGATATCCAACGTTATTGCCTCAAAATATCATAACATTCTCATTTCTGACCACTCTCCTACTTCATTGGTCCTTGATCTTAATAATAAAAAACAGCAGTTTACCTGGAGTCTCCACCCATCATTGTTTTCCGATGCATCATTCTGTCAATATATATCCACTAAGATCTCAGAATTCCTAGAGAGTAATGACAATTCGGAAGTCATGTTCAATCATTCATTTGGAATCCGGAAATTTCCACCCACATTGTATGAAGCTAATATTTCACTGTTATTAAAAGAAGGTAGGGACGAAGCTGAACCTTCATCGTTTCGTCCTATCGCACTACTGAACTCAGACATTAAAATTTTTACCAAGTTATTAGCAAATAGGTTAAATAAATATATATCATCCATCATTCACACTGATCAAACTGGCTTTGTCCCAAATAGATTTTCCTTTTTTAATGTCAGAAGATTGATGAATATAATGTATCATAGGTATAGTAAGGGCTCGAGGGTGGCTGCCCTTTGCCTAGACGCGGAAAAGGCATTCGATCAAGTGGAATGGGCATATATGGTAAAGGCCTTGGAGGAGTTTGGATTTGGTCGTCAATTTGTATCGTGGATTACAATGCTATATGCTCATCCATCTTCCTCCATTCTCACGAACCAAGAAAGATCATTGCCGTTCCGATTACACCGCGGGACACGCCAGGGCTGCCCCCTCAGCCCATTGCTCTTTGCCATTGCCATTGAGCCTCTTGCCATTAGTATCAGGAATCACCCTTCTATTGAACCCATCCGTCTGGGTAATGTGGATCACCATATTTCCCTATACGCGGACGATGTTGTTCTTTTTATATCACAACCAGAGAAATCAGATCCTGTATTGCTGGATCTTATTAAAACATTTGGTGAAGTTTCCGGATATACAATTAACTGGCAGAAGAGTGAGTTCATGTCACTGGGTGCGGATCTCAACACTGAATTTTTGCATAATCTCCCGTTCAAAATTACAAACAGGCTGAAGTATCTTGGTGTAGTTTTGCCGAAAGACCCTAAACTAATTTTTAAGCTGAATTTTTTTGAGAAACAGGAGAAACTGAGGAGGGACATTGAAAAATGGAGGACTCTTCCTCTTTCTATGGTGGGTCGTATAAATGCCATTAAGATGGTTTCCCTGCCGAGGTTCTTGTATCTTTTTCAAAATTTACCTATTTTTTTGGCACGATCTTTTTTCAAATCTTTGGATTCGATAATTCTTCCTTTTATTTGGGGCTTTAAAGCACACAGAATTTCAAAAACTCATTTACATAAACCAGGGAAAATGGGTGGGTTAGGACTGCCGAATTTTCTGCATTATTACTGGGCAGCGAATGCTAGAGCCCTGGTTTATTGGCAGGAAGGATATAATATGGAGGTATCTGCCGAGACTCCCCCCTGGGTTGCCATTGAAATGAGTGATGTCAAAAATAGCTCTCTTCCGGCACTTCTTTTCTCAACACCCAGACCTCCTGCAACTGTTAAGATGGATAATATGATTATCTTTAATTGCTTAAAAATATGGCAGCAAATTAGAAAGGACTGCAGACTACCAGACACTTCTATCCATGCTCCAGTATATCGCAATCATGCATTCTCTCCATCCCTCTCGGACAGGTCTTTTAACAGTTGGAGGCTAAAGGGTGTGGTCACTTTGAAAGACCTGTATATTAATAAACAGTTTGCCACATTTGCACAGTTACAAAATAAGTTTTCTCTTCCCGCAACACATTTTTTCCGATATTTGCAGATTAGAAACTATGTTCGTCAATGTGTGCCTAACTTTGAGTCTCTTCCGGAAGATAAAATGATCTATAAGCTTTTGTTGGGCCCACTTGATTCTAGAAAATTGGTCTCTGGCTTTGTAAGTATATTCTCTGAACGAACAGTTTATGTTACACACTCTTTGAAAAACTCCTGGGAGGAGGAGCTGGGAATGCAGATTGGAGATGATGTTTGGAGGGAGGGTCTTGGTAGGATCCGATCTTGTTCTATTAGCACCAGGCATCAGTTAATCCAATTTAAAGTGATGCACAGGCTTCACTACTCAAAGACCAAATTGCACAGAATTTTTCCCACCATTTCATTGCTTTGTGACCGATGTAAATCTGCAGAGGGCTCTCTGACTCACATCTTTTGGACATGTCCAAAACTGAATAATTTTTGGTGTAGCATATTTAAGTGGTTTTCTGACATGTACAACTGTGTATTTGAACCTGACCCAATGATTGCATTGTTTGGGGTTTCTCCTTCTCTACTTAAACACAGAGTTTCGATGCAAAGCACAATTATGTATGGAATGGTAGTTGCAAAGAAAATGATTTTAAAACTTTGGAAGTCAGATACTGTGCCTCAGTTTAGGATCTGGTTAAGTGAGCTCATTGGTATATTGCATATGGAGAAGGTCCGCTATGGCATGATGGACAATCTTAATAAATTTTCAGATATTTGGCAGCCATTTTTGGCTCACCTTGACAAATACAACACTGATTTTGACCAGCAAGGGAGTTCATAGTGTGCCAACCACCTTTACCATCTCTGTTTAGTACTTGTGTTGAGATTCTAGTGTCAGCGGTGCAGCAGTGTACTTAATTATTGTTGTTTTTAAATATGCCCTGTATTTTTTTTTTTTTTTTTTTTTTTTTTTTGTGTGTGTGTCTGTGTTCTGTTTTGCTTGTGGTTTCTATTTTGTATTTTTTTTCTGTCTGGTTTTTTTTTTGTTACTTGTATACAAAATTCTAATAAAAATATTATAAAAAAAAAAAAAAAAAGTGGTTCTGTTAAATTGCAGAGTGACTGTAAGAATGTGCAAACAACCAATATTAAAACTGCTAAGAGGAAATCTTAATGATCCCCTAAATTATATAATTCATCCAACGTTTGTTTGCTTCATGTATTCTTAAAACTGTCCATCTACAAAATCATAGCAGAGCATATGAAATAGAAGTCCGCAATCTGAACTTTGAGGTTAGAAATCTTTTCAGTTTTATTTACATTTACAACAGATTACTCCTCACATTACACTTTTCTTCCTGTTTTCTTAGATATTGAAAGAAGGTTGACTTGACTTCATCCATTTTTTTTTTTTTTTTTTTTCAGAAAGTAGAAATACAAACACGCAGTGGGCCCAAAAAGGAATTTGGACATATAAGTTATTCAAAATGTATGATGGGCAATTTATATAGACTAGATTCACTACTTGGTCAGTAGATTTTTTTTTTTTTTTTTTTAAGAAATATGGTGTAATATTACTACACAGTAAAATAACTGTTTTCTATTTGAAATGTAATTTATTCCTGTGATGGCAGAGCTGAATTTTCAGCATCATTATTCTAGTCTGCAGTGTCACAGTGTTGTCGGCTATTGATGATGGATGATTGATGGGTGTACCCAGTGGCGCAAAAAGTGGGTATGCGCTATATGCGACCATCTACCATAGCCTAACATATTGTAAGTCAAACAGCAACAGTCATTAAAATAACTACTCAATGGTAGACTGAGGCTCATTTAAAAATTATGGCAGTAGACTAGCGCTACATATATAGCCTATATGACTACGTATTATACTATGACCAAGGTTAGGCATTTAATTTATTGCTGTCTCCTAAATTAGTAAATAATTCCCTCAATGATCATGTTAACTATGTCTGAATTTCCACCACGTCTGTTTTTGAATCAACTTACCTGTTGAAATATAGATTAGGCTACTGCCGACAGTGGGTCTCCCAAGCAATTTAATAGCGTTGCCATAGGAACGCTTCGGCTTTTGCCACCCGGAAGAGCGTCTATTATTGTTGTGACGTCATGGTGAATTGTCGTATATAACATACATTAAATGTATACATTGTTTTCAGACACTCTCATTTTGAAACTTGTACCTTTTTATATGTCTGCCAAAAAAAAAAGGATTTAAAAAAAGAATTGGTAATAAATGCATACATTGTTTCACAAAAGCTTTTCAGAAATGGTTTAGTGTCTTCGGGAAAAGTCCGTTAGCATCTCAACTGTTAGGCTAACTAACTTAGAGGTAACGTTAGGTTGACTAGACTTTAGCTGTAAGTTTAGGCTTTAGGCTTTTAATCGTATGTGTTGATTAGAGGTTTTGTAAAGGTTTTGCTGGCAATTTTTCAATGTGAATGGAAGTAAACTAAATTATCTTAAAATTAATTAACTTAAAAGTATTCACTGGACGGTTAATTCATAGTTTTCACGTGACAGAATGCCCACCTGGAGGGCAAATTGGGGTTTTATAATGTCATTTATGCCTAGTATTAACATGAATGTCACGCAACCGCTTAATTCGCAGGTAACATTAGTTTCAAGTCAGTTGAATCACCGTTTTATATTAATGTACTCTTTTAATTTAAGCATACAGCCGCACACACACATACGTTACACACAGATGAATAACCTAATATATTCCTGGACAAGCTACTTTTTTTTCTCTTTTTTTTTTACAAGTGAATGTACGATTTATTTGTCCAAAGGACAAGTACAAGACCAGGGTTAATGCCAAGCCCTGGTTTATACATTTTTATATTTTTATTATAATAGCTTCAGAAGACCTTTCTCAATTCTGCTACACAGCAAAAACCCCAGTGTTAAATCAACACTGCTCAGAGCACATATGGTCCCACTCTACAGAGTGTTAAAATTAACACTGAAGCAGTGTTGAAGTTAATGATATAATTAAGTTAACACTGAAGCAGTGTTGAAGTTAATGAGATAATTAAGAGATTAATTAAGTGATTGGCCATTAGTGGTGACACCTGATGTTAATAAGCAGAATCTTTGACGGAAAGAGAAAAAAACAATAACAGAAAAAAGAGAAACACAAGAACTACTGACTTCGAGTCATTACACATTGTTGCACTTATTATTACCAGTTTGATTTTATTTTTGTTATACATCGACAAAAGTTCTTGAGATTCAACAGAAGTTTAGACGGTAATGTTTTATGGAAGTTTTCTTTTCAAGTTACCATTATGGTGGTCAGTGTTTTCTTTAGTTGGGCTCTTGACCCTTTTCATTTTTTAATATTAGTTTTTCTCTGACTGTTCCATCATTATGTTTATAAAGCACATTTGTTACTGCAAGAGAAAAAATGACCTGCTCACAATATGTTTTGATGATAATGACATTATCATCATGTAGCAGACCTGCCAACCTGTACGCATTTTGCGTAGCGGATACGCATTTTGACATCAAAGTACGCTGGTACGATTTGTTAGTCTAAACTACGCAAAAACCTGGTGACGCCTCTGCATGCGCAGTTCTCAAATCAAGCAACAGCAAAAGAAGAAGAGTTCGACCAATCATAGCGCTGGATTCATTCCCCAAATAGCAAGCGGGGATGATTGACAGATGTGTAAGGCCTATCATTAAAAAGAGACTGAAAATCGACACCAATAAAGAATCCCGCTCGATCCGCCTTCCACTCCCGCGGCTGCAGTCTGACTGATTTCATAAGCGAGGACAGTAACGTTACAGTAGTCACTGTACATCTGACTCCTGAAGGTAAACGGGCTGGGCTGGGCTCGATATGGAAAGTTGAAATATTGTACTGAGTTAACCTAATCCTATGGATTCTATGATCACACGGATCGCATGGATTATCTTAAAATACTCCGTTCTTCATGGTCACTCAGAAAAAGAGGAAGACCTCATTCAGCCACGCAAATAATAAAATGCTCAAGAAATACTGAACAATAAATCTTAATAAACTTGAAATCGCTATGGCTTCGTGATTATGAAAGTGATGTGATAATTTGTGGATTACGGATAGCGCGAGTCTGGAGAAACAGGCGTTTATTAATTAATTATCAGTGCTAAGAAACGTAGCCTTCATGTGTTACGTTATTGTGTTAATAATAACTAAAGTACCTAATTATGTTACATATTTGTTTTATATGAAAACTAGCGTGTTAGTTATGGATTAAAAAGTACCGTTGTATCAGTGCTGCGCGAGCTCTCTCACAAACACGGACGCGCGCACAGAGAGAAGATAATTGTAAAATTAAATTTGACGGGTTAAGTTTAAATTTTGTTCTTGCTTGTTTTTGTTTTTGTTTTTTTCTGTGAAAATGCCAGAAAGCATTTTGTATTATCCATCCTTGTTTTTAAAATTCGTTAAATGACGAACATTTACTGTTAACAGCCCTTATATGTCGGATTCGTCTAACTTACCGGTATTCATAGATGCCACCTACGTCACTACAAATAGAACGCCGCCATATTTGCGACCGACTCGCCCGGTATGGCCACCCAAACTGCCCATTTGAATGAGAGAGAGAGACAGAGATACCTGGAGAAAATTTCTATTTTAGGCTCCGATCCTTATTTTTTACCCCCAGTTTTCTTTAGTCCATTATTATCTGCCCCAGGCTTGCCCCAATTGGTCTTTCATGATATAGAAATACTTAAGTCATAGAGCTTTCATAGCGCGCGTTCATGAGAGTCGAGGCGATCATGAATGAATCTATGAATCTGCAGCTGTTCGGCTGGCATGAATGAATCTATCTAATCCGTCCATCAGCACAGCCAGAGACATCAGCCGAATATCATAAAAGACTGCCATATCTGTCTGAAAGAACAGATGTTCAATTACAGAGAGAAGGTTTAAATAATACACACAAATATCGAAATGAAAGAATCTTTCGAGTCGAATCTTTTTGAATGATTCGGCTGCGATTAAAAGCTATCAAGAGGTAAGCTCAGTGATTATAATATAAGGACTTAAATTGCAGTTTGTTCGTCACATAAAGCTATCATATGAATAAATAACGATATAAATATAACGGACGAGTCGTATTAGATCACTTTTATGATACTTTTGTGATGGTTTTTTTTTTTTTTTTTGTCTTTTATTATTATTATCTTTTGCGTGACAGCCCCCAGTAGGCTAATGTTACTCATTCACTTCCATTACATCGACAAGAAGAGTCTCCATTAGGCTACATATTCAAACATTTCCCTTTGTCTTCCACGGAAAGTAAACTTAAGGATTTGCACATGAAGGTGAGTAAATGACGGCAGAATTATCATTTTTGGAAGAACTAGTCCTTTAATATGCATTTCAAGGCTGAGATTATGCATCGTCTGCAGAGCTAACGTTAACGTTACTTACACAAAATAACATATAAAGCGCATGTGACGAAGACAATATATTTATGAACTTCAGAAAAATATTTATTAGATTTAGGTAGACCTTAACTAACATACAGACAGACAGTTATATCCAAAACAACCCCAAATTTTACTAACTTACCATGATAAAGTGCATTTAAACAGATCCAACAATAAAATGAAGACAAAACATTATCTGTCGATATCTGTCTATAATGTTGGCCACTGCAGTATAGGATGGAAATATAATTAACCACAAACCAAGACTTCAAGTCTTTTAAATAAATGATTCTCTCTTCTCTCTTCTTTTGATATAGAATAAAATACCAGTTCAGGGTTCCTCTTTCGGCTGTTGTTGTAGCCAACTGCACAACATATTGCATTACTGAGACCGCCGTGGTCGCAAAGATGGCGGCGCAAAGCTACAGTGACGTCATGTGAATCGAATGAATACTTGACATTCTTTTTAGAATAAGTGATTCGTTATGCTATTATTGGACTCCTGTCTATTCATTGTCAACTGTTTTCTATAAATATGTTTTGGCTAACATTTATTCAGCTAATGCGTGTCCTGTTTAAAATGTGCAATGTTTAAATGCAAAGACAGCACGTCACAAATAGAAGCCCTTTTCCCTGTGGTATTTATTATCATATTTGGATATTGGAATAATAAATTAAGTAGCCTATCTTAATTGTCTTTTTTTTTGTTTTTACAGTTTTATAGTGGTTTCTTAATTTTAGACTAGTTGTCCAGCACACATGCAATGCAATATAATGCATGTGTGTCGTCGTCGTCCAACTCGTCGTCCGTTAACATTTATGGAGTAGCCACACTGTTATTATTAAATGTTTATGTATAATAATAAATCACCATTAGTAACAATCAATCTGTTCACTTTACAGACGGGGCATGAAGAGACTGGACCACAGTGCTAGTTTGGCACCCCCACACTACTTATATTTAAGGGTTAGTTAGAATGAATATTCTGTCAAGGGTTAGTTAGAATAAATATTCTGTCAGTAATTATACACCCTCATGTTGTTCCAACCCCTTAAGACTTCTGTTCATCTTCAGAACACAAATTAAGATATTTTTGTTGAAATATGAGAGCTGGCTCACCTCTCCATAGGCTTCTAGGTAATTTCATTCTGCCGGCCCAGAAAAGTTAGTAAAGACATCGTTAAAATACTGCCCTACAAAGGCAAAAGACCTTAAGTCGCTAGAGTGTGGAACTGAGAAAATTACTTTAAAGACTTTTAGTTTGTAATGGTGGCAGCCCCAAATCAAATTTGACTTAAATTTAAATTGTTCGGGCGCCAGACAAGTAAAACTTGTCAAGTAAAAAAAAAAAATATTATAGGTAATGAAGTTCAATTTCCCCGAAGATAACTCAAACCACTGTTACACAAAAAAAAAAAAAAAAAAAAAAAATCCTTCAAATACCCACAATAATATAGAATAGGGCGGGCTTAAATGACACACAGTCAGAGATTGAAGGGTTTGGTCAAATATATATATATATATATATATATATAAAGAAAACATTTTGCAAAAAAAAAAAAAAAATTATATATATATATATATATATATATATATATATATATTACACAAAGTTAAATTTTCACAGAGTTTGTATTTTTTTTTCCTTTTACCTCACATGACAAATAACAAAAGATGTACGGCAAACAGACAGTAGGTTGCTGTTCAAGTTCAGTTCAAGATTTCACAAACAACAACAAATCACGAGAGTCCTTGATTCACTATAGGCCTAATGTCTTAAAGTTCGTTCTTTTTTTCAAACTCAGTTTTTCGTGTTCAATTTTCAACCAAAATAAAGAAATGAAAAAAAAAAAAAAATCACAAAGAAAAATAAATACTTCAAACGAGTGTTTGTGTATGGGTGTGTGCGTGTCCAATGACCGTGTATGTGTGTGTGGTGGTGGCTGCGTGAAGCAGTCTGTGTAGTAGCGGCCGCAAATCCTGGGCCGGGGAAAGAGTTTGGAGACTTGGCGTGAGTTTGGAAACTTGGCGTGAGGTTAAAAGATGATGGACATCACCACTAGTACTTAATTTCAATAAGTACTTACTTAACGAGCGCTAAAAGAGTAGGTACTTTATAGCCAGATCTCGTTGAGTATGAATGTGAACCAGACATCTGCCATGTTGACGTTATCATGTGATCTACGACGCGTTATCACAAGCGCAACAACTTAAAAGATTTGAACGACACGCTTAATTCATCTGTCTGTAAATATCATGATATTGATTAAACTTGCTAATTTTGTGGTCTTTTTGAAAAAACTGCTGCCCATTTATTTTGTGAGTACATTTAGGGTTGATTTAAGTTCTTATATTTAACCCTACTAATGTGACCAACCGTTTTATCCTTAACGATATTTATTTTTATTACGAAATCCCAAAATTGTAATCTCTTGAATATGTTGTTAATTTCTTTATTTTACATCCAAACATTTTCATCCATAAGCAAAAGTGGCTTACTGCTTTGTTTTCCTCTTTTTCTTGTTAAATTTAACTCTCGTTTCATCCCTCAGGCCTATAAATAACAGAAAATGCATTTTTTAAAAAATGTATTATATAATTAATTATTTAAGAAAATATATATTGATATTCAACCTTATAGGTTTTTTCCTGTGTATAAAATCTCATAATATGTTTGCAAACCCATGATATATATATATATATATATATATATATATCTATATATATATATATATATATATATATATAGATATATATATATATATACATACATATACCTCATAACATCAGTAACTCGACAGCCCTACCTAGAACGGTTTTCCTCAGCGTTTGTAATGTCTGCACAAAGGGAGATTCACCTTTGGAGAAAACTGTTGATTTTATACTCGAAAAATTTAAGTATCATTATTAAAAAATAATATTACCCCAGGGCCCAGAATGAATTGCATTGCTATCCCAGCCCAAAACATACAATAATAACAACAACGATAAATGCTGATCAATTAATTATATTACTTTTTACTGTAAATTATATAATTCAATAAAACAAACAAAATGTAATGTATGTCATTTGAAATAGCTATGCATGATTACACTAGATGTGTATATAGTGAACATCTACATTTTCATTCAAACAATAAATAAAGCATTAATTAATTGTATTTTATTTACTGACAACGAGAAATATTAATAAATTAGTAAAAGAATAAATCAAAGTCACCATCACACAATAAACAAATGCATATACAAGTCAACACATGAAACAAAGCTTTATTCAAACTACAATCATGTATGTATATAGGCTACAGGCGCTGAACCCCACATCCTTCTGGCATCTCAACACAGCGGTTCCCATTCTGCGGCTCTGATGAATCAGCTAACCGCCAGAGGTGAGCTGTTCCTTCGTGCCTGAGGTTGTTGCGTGATGTGTTGTGCTTCACAATCTGAGGCAATAAGGGCAGGTGGAGTGATGGAGGGTCTCGTAAGGGCAGGTGGAGTGATGGAGGGTCTCGTAAGGGCAGGTGGAGTAATGGAGGGTCTCATGAGGGCAGGTGGAGTGATGGAGGGTCTCGTAAGGGCTGGTGGAGTGATGGAGGGTCTCATGAGGGCTGGTGGAGTGATGGAGGGTCTCATGAGGGCTGGTGGAGTGATGGAGGGTCTCATGAGGGCTGGTGGAGTGATGGAGGGTCTCGTAAGGGCTGGTGGAGTGATGGAGGGTCTCGTAAGGGCTGGTGGAGTGATGGAGGGTCTCGTAAGGGCTGGTGGAGTGATGGAGGGTCTCGTAAGGGCAGGTGGAGTGATGGAGGGTCTCGTAAGGGCCGGTGGAGTGATGGAGGGTCTCGTCCATGGCCCCATCTCCAGGATTCAGCTCTGGGCTCTTCATCCTCAGTGCTCACACCAGTCTGCTGACATTTCAGATCCTACAAAATACACAAACATAACACAAAAGCAGTAATTTTAACAGCACAATGTCATTTGATTTCAGTATTATTTAGAAGACAAAAATGCTTTTTTCCACAAATGCCGCCATCATCTTCACTTGTAGGTCCTGCTCCACCACAAAAGCTGTGCAGCAAATGCACAGAAATCGAGAATCAGAAAAGTGCTGTAATAGCTCTGTTTGAAATTACAATAATTAAAATAAACTACAACTTAAGATTTAAATATTTATTCATTTCTGTAATGTCACAAAGCCTTTGATGGCAGCATTCAGCTTCATGAGCCACTCTCCACCGGATAAACACACATCTGTTCATCTGTCCCTGTAACATCCAGACATGATTCACATTACTTATGTGATTTATGAACTCAACACTGCATTTACATGTTGAGGTTGTTTTAACTTTTTATCCTACATAAATGTTCCTTAATTTATCAACAGTACTAATGGACAAATAAAATAGATAACTTATGTTTAGTTACTTTATAGATTTGTTCTACATAATAGCACACATACATCACTCAGATGCCTATTTCATATCTATAGACCCCTTCAATGTTTGTAAACATCGAACGCCTAGGTTGGGTGCGCGCGCAGCATGGGGTCAGAAAAATGGTGCGGCTAATAGACCGGCATATATATGCACTGTCTTTGCCATCACAGGAACGGGAACAGAACCATAATAAACTTGTTTTAGCTAATGGCGATTGTCTGCCTGATTAGAGTCCTGCACGGGTTCGGACGGGTGACCCGCAAATTTTGCTCAAACGGGTGAAAAATATCCGATGTGTGTCGGGTCGGACACGGGGGAAACACGGGTCTAAACACGGGTTTAAAACAATCACATGCAAACGTAAAAATATATTCAGATTTTTAGGAACACGTCTACAAAAATATGCCTGATTGCCTGTATTTCAAGTTGATAAAATAATTTAAAATCCAGTTTATTTGTCCACGCGCCACGCCCTCCCAGGATCTTTCACTTTTAAAAATGCATCATAACCGCGCGCGCGCGCGACCTGCTTGCAGTCGTCGAGATGGATGCTGAGGAGTTGAAGAGAAGAATAGCTTGTGGAGATTGTAAAGTTGTCGACAGTCATCAAAAATCAAGTCCAGTGTGTGGGAGAAATTTGGAGTTATCTGAAGAAAATATTGTGAACGGCTTATTTGCTGCATGCATTTTCGTATTGGATAGCCGCAAATGTGGAACTTCATCGTCGAGGAACCACGCAGATAACTGTGGTAACAAAACCAAGCAGTTCTGTCGAACAGTGTTTTTACACTTTTTTAACACAATTTAACACTGTTAAGTATGTGTATTTTTTTATATAATAAACGGACAGACTGGGACAATGCTACGATCAAAGATGCTCGTGTTTGTTGTTATTGTGTTATTGACAGTTATTGTGACAACGGTATAGTTAAGCCCTGGTAAGTAAACAAATGTTTTCTGTAAACTGTAGACTGGTTTAATAGTTAGGTGAAGTTCGATATCTGGCATTAATTGTGACCTCATGCTACTTAGCAGATAGCAGCAGTATCTGAACCATAGACTGTAAAAACATAGATCTGAACAGATGTCGTCTTTAAAAAAAAAAAAAAAAACGGATGAGATCCTGCAGGAAACCTGAAAAACTTGACTCCACAACTGGTGTGATTTTCACAGTCCACGACGCAACAATAAGGCATTTTTCTTGACGAGAAATTCTCTGGTTAACCAACAATTCAATGGGATGGAATGAACTTTCTGACCCCGACATGCGCACTGCGAACTTAGAATTTTCCTGTGACGTCGACCGTGAAGGGGTCTATTAGACGTAGTAATCTGCAATTCTTATAGAAGATTTTCTTGCCAGATATTAAATAGACATTTAGTAATTGTATTTAAGATGTATACGGTTTAAAATGTATGCAAATCCACTTTGGAGACGTATGTGTCCTTACTGGAGCTCCTCTGTTAGCTATACATAATAAAATGTGATTTACAGCAAAATCACAAATATATAGCGTCTTTACACCTTCAACAATTCAACAGTTTACTGTACAGTAGTTCAACACATGCGATCATTTGATTTGTAATACTCACATTTGAAAACAGTCTCGTCCGTCATCCTTTCCGTCACGTTCGATGACCTATCCTCTCCCGTATCCTCTCCTGGGATAGAAGAGTATCCATCGTTGAGCACTCAAAAATCTGGCCGAAAGCAGTAAGCCATCCGGGAACTTCTCGCCTACTCTTTTATGAATACTAATGTTTCGAACGTACTGCTTCCTTCACGTACTGTTTTCGCCTACTATATAGTAGGAAAGTAGGCATATTCGAACGCACTTAAGTCCAAATCTCGCGATAATTAGTACGTCACCCAGGTAATTCTCGCCTACTCTTTTGGATTCGTACATACTTTTTCGCTCGCCTACTCTTTTTCCCATACTAAATAGTAGGGAAGTATGCGGTTTCGAACGCAGCCCATATCAGCTTTTCATTTTTTCTAATGGGCGGAAACCAATGAGGAAATTGAATATAAAAGAGAGCTAGAAACGGAAGAGGAGGCGCGAGCAAAAACAAAACAAACGTGTAGGTTGTTATCGGAGTGGGACACACGCTACCTGAAGATCGTTGCCATTTTTTGCTGGAATCTCTGTGCATGCGCTGACTGGGTGCGATCGCCAAAGTGACGGAGAAATTGAGCTCTACTGCATGGTTCGTTCGCCTGCCTGGTGCAACACAATCCAGCCTGGTTCGTTCGCCTGCCTCAGGTCTACTCATTGAGTATGCGGTTTCGAACGCAGCCCTGGATTTCTTCCATATCGCCACAAGTTGTCCCGCCAAATTAATTATAGGTAGGACACTGGAAATCTGGCAAATAGATGTTTAAGTAATGGAAATTATAGACATAAAAAATCTTGAGCTCAAACTTGTCTTTTGACCACTATTTTAAAGGTACTGTACTCTGCCTTTGTATTGTCAGCAAAAAGTGAGAAGTCATGCCAAGGCAAAAGGCAGTAACTTCCACATTATCAATATTTAGTTGCTGATCACCATTAACAAAATCATTATAGTAACACCTGTATAAAATCTAGTGATCATAGCATTTATTTTGTATGATTTACAATTATTTATAGCCATCTACTTATTGCTATCATGTGCTTTGGTTGCATTCTGATGGCATTATTAATACATTTGACATGACAAAATACCTCCATAGATATATTAGTCCAGCGTTGACTCGACCGCGTTTAGGGCGGGGCTGAAGGCAAAGTTTTGGCACTCTGCCAGCTAGTTTGCCAAGCTTTAATTCTTGGTTGTATTCATCTGATACGGCAATGTGTAACGTTTTTCTGTCAACTCTGCATAATCCTTCACGATCGATATCGCACGTTTGTCGATGGAGCGGGTTCAGACCATACTAAATGTTCTGACCGCAATTGTGCAGGACAAAGCTCTGAGGACATCAGAAGTTAGAGGGACTGATGGCAGCTGTACAAAGTAGGCTACACCGTAATTTTAATTTTAATGGACATTAAAACAAAGGCAGATAACTGTACAATCTGGTAGGTAGCATTATTTGATAGAACACCGGCACAGTAACTTCATATTGACGTGCGGCTGAACAAAGGCAGAGTACCGTAACTCAATTTGAGCGTTCCAAAACAAAGCCAAAGAGCGGTAACTGATGTTACGGTGTTCTGCCTTGGTTTCTCATGGGCTTTTGGAAGTTACTGTTAAGACAAATCATTATTTTCACGAAAAAACAACGGAATTGATTCAAGATACTCATCCACATGATAAAGGAGGTCTTGAATGCGCCAAAAATATAAATTACTCATTTTCGACCAAAAACGAAGTTACGGTCTTTTGCTTTTGCACGGCAGAATAGTCCAAGTGACTACAGTGGCTCAACCTTAAGTTTATCAAGCGACGACAATAATTTTTGTGTGCAACAATAACAACTTTATTCAACTATTCATTTTCTTATGTGGGCCTCTGATACCTTTTCCACCAAGGCAGTGCTGGTGCCGGTTCGGAGTCGGTGCCTACTCGCGAACCAGTTCTCCAACAAAAGAACCGGTTCTTCGGTAGTCTGTGCATGGTTGTCTTGCCCTGGCAACCAAAAACACACTTCTTTCTTTGACAACGCGAGCACAGTGCTTTGATGGGCGTACTGCTTTCGCTCTCTCGCTCGTCGCTCTGGTCTACGGTTGCGCGCGCGCCCTTCCGGGAGAAGTGCCTTTAGGACCCTTATAAGGAAATTCCGCTCCATCTGACGTCACCCAGGCCCATACTCGAAAAAAACCTTCCGAAACTTGTGACAAACCGGAAGGAGTATTTTTCGCACAGAAATACTCCTACAAACGTACAACTTAATTTTTTAAACTTTGTCCATGTTTAGCATGGGAATCCAACTTTTTAACAGTGTAAAAAACTCAGTATGCATGAAATAGCATTTCACCCCCCCTTTAAGATAACATTCCATGAACGTTGTGCTAACCTTAAAGGAGAACTCGGCAACTCTAGCGAACTCTAGTCACTTCTTCACTGATTTTCCCTTTTGTTGTCGCATGTTTTCCCCACGAGCTCCCCCTACAGCTGTGGTGGGGCGTATATTTCACAACACAGTCGTAAAAAACTCACTTGCGGCGGCCTCCTCCCCCTCTCTACCGCTGCTCATGTGCGTTTGTTTTGATCGGAGCAAGCCAACTGTATCGTGTGGAGTTATGTCTACCGAGGTGGGTAATCTGGTAATACATCATACATGCGTGTGTGTTTATGTCGAATTGCCGTAAAGCAATTTGTGTTTCGCGCTCGTTCTCGTTCTCGCTTTCGCTTCTCACGAGACTTCCAATTTCTATCTTGCCGGGACGGTAGTGAACAAGTTGCAAGGTTGGTTTTCCGCCTGGGAACGCTGGGGGGAGCGGGGAAAGTCACCAATATCACCAGAACAGGTTGTTTAACCATCCAAATGATTTCTAGACAGTTTTATTAAGTTAAAAAAGCTACCAAGTTCTCCTTTAAGAATGTTCCAGCAATGTTGTGCTAACGTTCCAGCAACGTTATGCTAACCTTAAGATAATGTTCCAGCAATGTTATGCTAACGTTCCAGCAAAATTATGCTAACCTTAAGATAACGTTCCAGCAACATTATGCTAACATTCCAGCAACGTTTTGCTAACATTAAGATACCGTTCCAGCAACGTTAAGCAAACTGGACATTTTAACGTTTTTAGAACATTTCAAATCAACGTTCTCAGAACATAATTTTGTTAGCTGGGTTGATGTTTAAAGTGCCCTTATTATGGATTTTTGAAAATGACCTTTCATGTAGTGTGTAATATAGCTCTAAGTGAATGAAAACATCCTGCAAAGTTTTAAATCTGAAATTGCACCGTATATAAAGTTATTGTCTTTCAAAAGTAAGAGTTGACTCTGAGTCAATGAAATTAATTGTTTTTCAAACGAGTCATAAGCTGTTTCGTTGTGATGTCAAGACGAAAAATTAGCATATTGTGCGCGCAGACACCAGGGAAAACTTGAACCTCAAACCAGCTGCGCATTCCTGTGGATATTGGACAGCATTATGTCGAGAAGACGCTGTGCTCTACAATGTGAAGGTAAAGCCAGTTTTTTTTTTCCACTGCCCAAGGACAAGCATGTGAAGAATCAGTGGTTAAAATTCATCTTTACCATGCTACCACAGCAGTATAATCCTAAACTTTTGCTGTTTTCCCTTTATTTCACTGACGACTGCTTCTCAAATCTCGGAGTTCAATGCAGGATTCGCAAACCGCTTGCTCTTGAAATATAGTGTTCAAAATACTTAGTTTTGAGTTGTATATTGTGTAGGTCTCCTGCTCACTGGCTAACTCACATTATCACTGTCTTACTGAAATACTTCTGCTAATCAGTTTGTGGGCCACTATTACCTAAAACTGTGTCTATTAATGCAGATTGTCTGTCATTCTTACTGCTTTGAGGAAAGATTAAAGGGATACTTCAGGATTTAGCATTAAGATTTGTATTAGTAGAAAACCTGTAGTATTTTCGAATTACCGTGCTTTCCACCCTCATATCCCCCTGAGACGAGAGATTTATGTATTTTTTGTCTGGAAAAAATCCTCCGATGACGCAAAAATCGTCATTTTGCGTCATCGGAGGATTTTCTGGCCAGAGGCTAAAGACTACAGCCAGTAGAAGGAGCTGTCCCGCATGTTTTCAACCCACCCATAGAGGGTGGGATCTCACTCACAGAATGTACAGTGTCAGCCGTCTTTCTTTGGAAGCTAAGCTAGCAGGCTCTTGTTCTGTGGAGAAAGCTGAGTAGTAGGAGAAAGCTGAGTAAGTCGGGGTTACCATCCTCTTTTTCCCGGACTTGTTCGGCGGGCGAGATCGTTCAAAATGTCCGGGATTCGGCTTTTGCTTTCTGTGGTCGCCATTCATTGTTTACATGCACACCTTTTGTTTCAATCTAACTGAATTCATTCCAATTGGTGAATCTGAATGTAGTGTTTACATGAACGCTAAACAAGTGATCGGTTGATGTGCGTTTTACCATTGCTAAGAAAATTCCCGCTCCTCCGTGAGAGATATGAGACCGGCGCGTCTTAGTAATCACACCGGCCTCGCGCCATTCTCCCGCGGCCCTCAGCCTCGTCCTGCTCGCCACAGTAAACATGATGAATGGCGACTGTAGAACGCAAAAGCCGAATCCCGGACATTTTGGGCGATCTCAAAATCCCTGGCAAACTCATCAAGGAGTCTCAATAGTAGCCTAGCCTTGTTGTTTTCAACTGCGCTCTCTTACCGGTAGGCGTGGCTTGGGAGCGGCCTCCTAGTTCAGCGAAGCAAGTGCATTCTGGGAGTTGTTGTCTTTCATCCACATAAGCCAAAAATACATTTTCTGGCTTTTCTCAGTATAGAAAGCTCCAAATTCAAAAATTTCTTCACATTTCTTCTACATAAATGACCTATTTTAAATACACATTCATCTTTCCAGAGGTGAAGTATCCCTTTAAGCATGGAGCAAGATTTGTTTTACCAACGTTTATGTTACATCAGTCATTCACATTAATCTTTCACATCAGTCATTCACGCAAGAGCTCGGTTAATGTATACATTGCATACATGCATTGTTATTGATACAGTTTTCAAGTTTCAAGTCAGTTTCCACGTGTTCACCGCAATATATGACAAAAATACTCTGTAAATAAATTAGTACAAGTGTGTACAATATTAGTACAATATGTCCCTCAAACTGAGTAGTGTATCATTGAGAAACACTGAGTCCTGCTCGAGTCGTCCTTGCGATGGAGGTTCGGGTTCAATAACTAGTTTTTCCAATGTTTCTTCATCGGACTCGCGCTCGGATTGATATGGTAAAATCAACGTCATTGTCCATTACTGTCTTTAGTTTACGGTGTCGGAAGCCTCAGGACAGCTGACGTTGTTATGGCAATGGGTATTTTTGTTTTCGACATGCGCGCTGTTACACGGTAAACCAATCACAACAGACTGAGCAGTCTGGCCAATCAGAGCAGAGTAGCTCGCGGAAAGGCAGAATTTAGAGAGATTGATTCATCTGACGAGTCGTTTGAGAATCATTGAAAATGTGGTGATGTGTAAATGTATATTATGAGGAAATTAAACCTTTTGACCTTTAATGCATGTAAACCTGTTGCAGGAGACTCCAAAACAACATTAGGAAACTTTAAAATAGTTTAATAGGGGCACTTTAAATATGAAAATATACTTGTGGGGGAAAGTGGGGCAACCTCTTCTTATGATTATTGTTTCAGATATAAACATTGAGATGTTTGTCTGAAATGTGTATCCTCCTGGAGAAAGATGATCTGGTGGTTAGAAGGACAAGATGGCCAACAGAACCAATGGAGTCAGGGGATTTCTTTTTCTCAAGAAAAAGAACAGAATACATCGATTTCCAGACCTGAAAGATCCAGAACTCCAGGCCTAAAAGACCTAGAAACCCTGAGACCAGTGTTGGGCAAGCTACTTGAGAAAATGAATGAGCTAAGCTAGCAGTTATTCTATATTAAATTAAGCTTCACTACACTGAAGCTACCCCCCTGGGACATGTAGCAAGCTAAGCTACAGCAACATGGCAAAAGTAGTTTACTACATCTAAGCAATATTAATATTAATATTAAAATTATAATAAATATGTAATATGATGCATATATTTAGCAAAAAGTTCCTCTCTAGAATTATTTTTTTCTAGCTGACTAACAAGTTATGGTCACTGAATATTGTTTACAAGCTGTTTTATTGACGTGGTAAACTGTCACTGAGATTTGGATGATTTGGAGATTCTGGATGTTCTAATTCTGACACTGATACTTTGTCACTTTGCCACTGCTATGCTGTAATAAACTTCAACGAACTCAATCTTTGAGATCTTCAACATCCACATAATATTTTCTTTAAATCTCCTCTTTCTGAGCAAGAATGCTGACATTTCTTCACTGTCCATTTATTTTAATTTAAGAGTACTTTTTTTCAATATTACATTTTTATTTTAATTTGATACTACATGGGTTAAATTTCACTTTAACATGCAATTTATTTTCAAATCTGAAGGGGCTGCATAACTTTTTTTTTTGTTTCAAGTTGCATTGTTCAAAATATTTGTAATAGTACATTAGTCCACATGTGTTTGCATTCAGTTAAGTTAGACTAGATTGTAACAGTTCAGTTTAAGTCAGTCAGGTGCTTGCAACATTTATGACAGTGTTGGTCAGTATGTCTTCTTGACAATCCCATTTTGCTGCAATAAAAATGAAGGCAAATGAACAGACTGAGAATTGTATCTTATTAGATAAAACAGATGAAGTGAAAGTGACGTGACATGACGGCGAAGTATGGTAACCCACACTCGGAATTTGTCCTCTCCATTTAATCCATCCAAGTTAGTGCACACACAATAGGAGAAGTGAGTAGTGACACACACACACACACACACACACACACACACACACACACACACACACACACACACACACACACACACACACACACACACACACTGCAAACCTCACCTGTTGGCATTGAGGGTGGAAGAGAGCGTTGTTAATTCACTCCCCCACCTACATTTTTCTGCCGGTAGTGAGAATCAAACCCTCAACCTTCGGGGTATATGTCTAAGGCTGCGTTCAAAATCGCATACTTCCCTACTATATAGTAGGCAAAAAGCAGTAGGCGAATGAATAGTAGTCCTCCCGAGTCCTCAGTATTCATAAAAGAGTAGGCGAGAAATACCTGGGTGGTGTACTATTGCTTGTGAGATTCGGACATGCGTATACTAATATTGCGTCCAAATATGCCTTCTTACCTACCATACAGTAGGAGAAAAAAGTAAAAGAAACCTCAATATTCATAAAACAGTAGGCGAGAAATCCCTGGATGGCCTACTGCTTCTGCCCAGATTCTGAAGCACTCACCGATGGATACTTTTCTATCCCAGCCTTCCCATGAGGCCACGGGAGAGGATACATCATAATCGAACATCGCGGATAACAACGACGTGGGTGTTTTCAAATTATATATATAGCTAACTGGGGAGCTCCAGTAAGCAAACATACGTCTCTAAAGTTAATTTACACACATTCTAAACCATAAACATAATAAAGACACTTACTAAATCTCTATTTCACATCTGACAGGAAAATCTTCGATAAGTATTGCAGATGAGCCCATCACAACATAAAATAGACATCTGAGTGAGCGATGTATGTGTGCTATTATGTAGTAGAATTCACTGTTGACAACACTGTTTACATTACATGAATGTAAGTAATGTAAATAAACAAATCTACATTAACTAAACATACAGTTATCTATTGTCCTCTGCATTAGTGCACACACATTAGGAGAAGTGAGTAGTGAACAGCTCGCGCTGAAAAGCGACGCATTGCCAAACGCTGCTCCTCCTGCATGGACTCCATCACTGCAGCAACGTTTTGATGTGAGTGAGCATATATTTTTAGTCACAATTTATGTTCCTTCTTATTAGGCTAAAGTTAATCCTCTGGGGTCGACAAACGCGCTGGCACGTTTTGCTGGATTTTTTCACATAGCAGCAAATAGACTTTGTCATTATGGTCATACAGACTTAAGAAATATGAAAAAATAAACTGTTAAATGTTTATTTTTTATGTGTCCACTTACAATCGAAACAAAACTTTGTGCTTTTGTAAAATAAAGAAAATAAACAGGGTGTGCTTTCTGCCTGTGCGTCTCCCTGGACTTTTTTTCTGGAGCACGTCTCTAAACTTAAACAAAACTCAGCGAATACTTGTCACACAGGCATAAGCAATATATCTTTATAAACATTTAAGTCTCTGCTATTAAATTATCTAATTCAAAACGAAAACAAATATTTTCTGTTTATGTAATCTGTATGAAAAGATAGAGATGTCAGTCGTTCTCATATGGCAACTCATCTGCGCCTACAGAGAGCGCGCGCTATTGAAACGAGTCTCAGGTGCAAAATATAGAAACTAACTAACTACATATTCAAAAGATAATATTTTGGGTTTTCGTAATAAAAATAATATCTTTAAGGATAAAACTGTGTGTTACATTAGAAGTGTTAAAAATGTCTTAAAACAAACCAAAATGTATTGGTTATACTAAAATCACAAAATAAATGGGCAGCTGTTTCTTCACCAAGACCACACAAAGAGAAAGTTTCATCAATATCAAGATATTTACAGATAGATGAATAAAACATATCACTCATATCTTTTGAGTTGTTGCGCTTGTGATAACGTTGTAAGTCACATGATAATGTCAACATGGTGGATGATGTCCGGATCACATTCATACTTCACACTTTCAGGTGCTCTTTTAGTGCTCGTTAAGTAAGCACTTATTGATATTAAGCACCAACTCAGTCAGTGTGCGGTTTGAAACTCATTCTGACTCTCTAACCATTAGGACACGGCCAATGTGGTCAAAGTTTTCCTTTGGGGACATTTGCAATTGGAAAAAAGGTAATACAATTCCAATATGTTATCGCAATACTTAGCATATCACAAAATGATTAAAATGGCATTATTATTGCATTGTGGGGCCTCTGGTGATTCCCACCCCTTGTTTTTCCCCATGTGCTCCTTTGTTTTGCTTTTTATACAATCATTGTTTTCACTTGCCTCATTATTTAATTAGTTATTGTTTGTTATCCTATGTAAATTGTTTTACATTATTCTTACTGATATACAGTATACTTCTTCTAAAGCAGGGGTCGGCAAGTAACTTTGGCCGCGGGCCAATATTTTTTTTAGCCAGTAGATGGCGGGCCAGCTACACAGAGTAGGCCTATGGATACAAATTAAATACTCTTATATAGGCCTATAATTGCGGAATATGATGGGTCCGTCACCGTCCGTGGATCATTCATTCAATCGTTTTTTTTTTTTTTTTCAAATTAAAACCAAAAATAAAAAGATGAAAAACGACTTGTTTTTCCATTATTTATTTCCTAAACTGAAATGAAAAAAAAAAAAAATAAGGACGGGTTTTCTGATTTTCTGATTGTGCTCAGATCAAAAATAGAAAAAATGAATTACTGGATTAGACAAATTTAAATTTTGATTTTTAAGTTTTAATTTAACACCTTATGCATATATCAAGGAAACCATTTTAAACAGATCAAGTAGGCTACTATTGTGGTAACATATTACAGCCATTTTAATAAAGGTGTGAATAGCAATCATGCCTCATTCCGTACAGTCCGACTTTTGAACTTTATTCCTTTTTTATTATTATTATTTATTCGGGGACACACACATACACACCTAAGGTTTAAGGAGGTCTGCGTGGGACTGTTTTTTTTTCGTCCCGCTCCCACAAGGTTCTATTCAGCAACCGCTTAAAATACACTCGGTGTTCACCCGCTTTATTTCCCGACCTGACGGGTCCACAAAATTTAGATCTCGTTTCCATAATCTCACATTCAAATGTCTCTAATGGAAAGAAGGAGATTGGAGTAGCCTATAATAATTATAAATGCTATACAAAAATTGTGTTCGTGTCAGTATAAATATTAGGCTATTTTAACATTGTACTGTCAGCAGAGAAAAAAAATGTCACAGAAAAAAAATATGAAATATAAATAACATGAATTAAATAGGACAAAGCCTATCACTCAAGTTTCTAAGCAACATAAACGAAAATCATATTGCCCTACTGACGAAATGAAGTAGGCTATTTTCTGTCGAACTATTTCAAACATCCTTGCAAAAAAAGAATGTTGTTGACTGACAATGGTTTCAGTTCCAAACAGCTCCTCAGAGCTAGGTGTACAGGCGGTCAGAATTAAGTGCGGATACGCTGTCAAAAGATGTCGGGAGTTGGCTATTGTCAGTCAGACCGCACGCTCCGTCCAAAGTACACCAGAGTTCTGACCGCTACCGTCTTTTGACGCGCGAATGGACACAAAGTGGTCAAGCGTATAACTAGACGCGGCAGGCGCGAATTTGACGCGCTATTCACGTCCGTTGTGAACGCACAGTTATACTTTAAAACGTAATCCCGCGCCGCATTATTCCCTATGGGCGTTTCACACAGTATGCGGCGGTGAAATCGCCGCGCGACTACGGCTTTTCTCAAGTAGTGGAAGAGTTTTGTACAGCATTTAGGACTGCCAAAATAATCCGGCGGGCCAGAAAATATTGCTGACGGGCCAGTTTTGGCCCGCGGGCCGCCAGTTGCCGTTCCCTGTTCTAAAGCCTTACCTGTAATTTAGTTTTTTTCTCAGCAAGAATGTTCTTTTAAAAGCTTTGTTAAAGCCATTGGGCAGACTTGAAATTCATCAACCTTTCATTACTCAGCATCACAATAAATAGTTATAAAAATAAAAAATAGTTATACAGTGACAGAAAATAAAACATCAAATGAAACAATGAAAATAACTCAAAGAATGGGAATAAGCTACTAAATTATTTGTGTGCCAATTAACAAAAATGTCTTAATTTGCCTGACCTGTCAAAAACAGATAAATGAATAGATAAGAAAAGATGATACAAATACAAAAATTAAATAGAATTTCATCAATTTTACAAAGAACAGCAATACCATATAAAAGATAGGGTTAGATGGGATTTGCTTACTCACTGTTGAGAACAAGGAGCAGTATGATGCAAAGAACAGCCGTAATCAAAAACACACCGGTTGACACCATTATTGTTCCATGGCCACCCAACTGTTCTCTTAAAGTCATCAAACAGTCATTTACCACACTGTGACCTTTTATAAAGGACAAGACATTAAGCCAAAAATACAGTAAATGAAATACATAGATTAGATTCACTGCAACACTGAAAGACACTTACATCTGTACATATTACAAGTGTGTTACTAAGAATATCCTATATTAAATAAATCAGAATGATAGGGGGTTAAGGTATGCACACTTACCTGCAGCTGGCTTTTTAGTAGATTCGAGGTATATGTCAATTTTGAAATTTTCTTTGTTTTCCTCATTTTCTTCATCAGGCTCAAAAACTGGGTTGCAGAAAACATTCTATGAAAGTTAAAACAAGGTTTAGAACAAAAACTGAATGTTGTATAAATAACAAATAAATTCTACCATGGCTACAGCTACTACTTACAATAATAAAAATAATTTACCTCATATCCACCTCGGCTCCCAGTTGAAATGTCAGAGTCCATCATCTTTGCATTTTGAGAAACCATTCATATATGTTTAGTTCTCTGAAATCTTGAGGTAAGCTATTAATTCAGTCCATTTGGTTGTTAAAATGAGTGGAGTTTAAGAAGTTATCCATAAAAGAAAATGCCTGGACATGTTTTAAAAGGAGATAAAAAGTTGTTTTTAAATCCATTGAGTGTGTGCATAGAATATAATGTTTTGTTTTTTAATCAAATTGATTTATTTTTGTTTCTTTGTAATGCTGTAATATTATGGTCCAACATCTTGTGTTGTTAAAAGAAAGTGGCTGGTATTCAGAACGTTCTTCCCAAATATTCCCAAAGCCAAGTCAGCTGAGAGGATTGAGCTTCGTAATAATCCTCTGTTTTATACACACATCTACACACATACCACTACCCCCACCCCAAAACCCCACCCACCCAACACACACACACACACACACACACACACACACACACACACACACACACACACACACACACACACACACACACACACACACACAGTTTCTAGATTTTTTGAGTTGAAAATCCCTGATTTATAAGATTTTTCTTTTCATAAGAACTTAAATTTTGTCTCCACAATGGTTTTACTATCCTTGTGGGGACATCTGGTCCCCACAACATAGGCAATACCTGGACTGAAGGGCTTCAGCCAATAACAGACAGGTCTGTAGGGCTTCAGCCAATAACAGACAGGTCTGACTCGGGTGCAAAACCAATCAAAACTTCCAGTTCGGCTGGGGGGCGAGAACTTCAATCTGCGCTTTGACATTCAATCACTGTGTGTTTTGAATCAGCATCGTTAACGTTTCAATATTTTAGTGAATGCTATGCTCATATTCTGATTTTAAATTTTAATTATGGCAACTCCTGAAATGGGTCATCCCATTGATAATACCAGAGCACTGAGCAGTTTAAGTAAATGGCTCATAACATGGACGCCGTTATTGCATGGATTGAGCAAAAACAATATAAGTGTCTTGAAAACATGGACACAGTTCAATTGAATGGTAATTAAAGCTTGCCCTCTTTATCAATACAGTTAAACTAAATGTACGAAGCAAACTTACAAAGCTAAATAAACTTCAATTACAGTGAAATAAGATCGCATGATTTATCTGTCAATAAGATGTATGTAAAAGTGTAGTTTGCTGCTATAGCAATAGTGGGCTCCCAGCACATTTTCGGCTTGACGACAAAAAAAGAGCATTTAATTTAACATGTTAACCATACCCCACTTATTATTTAATTTTATTTTTTACTGACACTTTTTTATTCATACTGTTGTACCTTTTTTTTTTTTTTCTCACTTAACCTTCTTTGCTTTCAATTATGAAATGATTCAAATTAAAACATTCAAATGATCTTACCTGGACTTTTCAAAATTAGTAATAAAACAACTGCTCTTGACAACAGGGAAAGCTAGTATGTTTGCTTAGCATACCGTCAAACACCACAATTTATGAGTTTAATATCATGTTTTGCTCACAAAACATGTCAGTCGTGTTTGAAATTACTTCTGTGGTTTCACGTTGCTTCTTAACACAGAGTGAGCATATATTATTTTATTAAATTCTATCATACAGGCTATGTTGATTAGCATTGCATTAAAGGGTTAGTTCACCCAAAAATGAAAATTAGCCCATGATTCACTAAGTTGTATTAAAAAATGTCCTGGCTCTTTCACGCTTTATAATGGGAGTAAATGGCTGGAAAAAATTGAAAACCCAAAAAAGTGCATCCATTCATAGTAAAAAAAAATATATTCCACACAGCTCCATTAGGTTAATAAAGGCCTTTAAAAGCGAAGCCATGGGTTTTTGTAAGAAAAAATACCCATATTTATAACTTTATAATCTAAATTAACTAGCTTCCACCAGATGACGTACGCATATTACGCAAATTGACTTGCGCCACAAGAGTAACCCGTGACACATGTATGATGTAGGATGTAGGTGTATCGTAATCTTAGACGCCTCTCGCGGTTTAAACAAATATGACTGTGCAACAAACTGAAGCTCCTCTTCTATTATATAGAAATCCTCCGACATTTCTCTTTAAAATTGCTAATTCACGATCAGGGTTATGTTTTGCTCTTACCTCTGAGCTTCCACATTCGTCATTACGTTGTGCGTAGGGTCTGGGGTTACTCCTCTACCGTAAATCGATGCGTGCGGCCGTCTGGCAGAAGCTAGTTATTATAGTTTATAAAGTTTTAAATATGGGTATTTTCCTTACACAAACGCATGGCTTCGCTTCAGAAGGCCTTTATTACTGTAACCCCCTGAAGTAAAAGTGGAGCACTTTTATCATGGATGGATGCACTTTTGGGCTTCAAATTTTCTCCAGCCATTCACTGCCATTATAAAGTTTGGAAGAGCCAGGACATTTTTAATATAACTCTGATTAAACTAAATCCAATTACCCCACCCTGGTGTGGCGCCAGGGGAATACTCCCAATAAGGGCACGCAGGTAAGTATTACCACTCAAAGGCAAATAAAATGTGTAAAATTAAAAGTATCAGTACAAAAAAATACACCTTATTATAAAAACACAATCATCAATTAAAAACTCTTTATCATGGACTCTCTCCAAGAAACAAAGCACAATCAAAATGATAAAAATAACTCTCCAGGGCCAGGCTTAGCGGAAACAAGGCAGGCCGGCTGCGACTCAGGAAGTCATTCAAACCCACCTAAATTCACACCAAATCAGCCACCACGCGCACACACCATAAGGAAGTTGTGTCAGTACAGACAGCACACTGTGAGGCACACCACCAAATGAAAGCAGCGAGCCTCCCCTGTTCCCCTCGTAAACATTAAAAAACGAAACTGATCACAGCCCCACGGATGCAATTGTAATGGTCACCAGCTGGAGTGCCCATGAGAGCCACCAGAGGGCACTCCACACCAGACTATTGTCACTCTCACAAACTACATTTCCCAGAACTCACTGCCCGGACTCCTCCTCATTGATTGCATTCACCTGTATCTTATTACCCTGTTAGTCTCAGCCTATTTATACCTTGTACACTCATTCATTCCCTGCGAAGTCTTGTTTTAGTGTCACGCTGCAATTCTGAGTGTTCTCCTGGTTTTCTTGTCTCTTGGTTTTGGATTTCTTGCCCTGTTCCCTGGATTACTCTTTGCGTCTGCCCCCTGCCTGTTTTGTTTGTTTGTTTGTTTGTTTGTTTGTTTGACTAGTTTTTCCAATGTTTCTTCATCGGACTCGCGCATGGATTGATATGGAAAAATCAACGTCATTGTTCGTTACTGTGTTTAGTGGTGTAGGAAGCCTCAGGACACGCAGAGCTGACGTTATGGCAATGGAGGTTTTTCTTTTTGACCCACGCGCTGTTACTCGGTAAACCAATCACAAAAGACTGTGCTGTCTAGCCAATCAGACCAGAGTAGCTTGCGGAAAGGAGGAATTTAGAGACACTGATTCATCTGAGGAGTCGTTTGTGAATCATTGAAAATGTGGTGATATGCAAATGTATACAGTATTATGAGAAAATAAAACCGTTTTTTTGACCTTTGATGCATTTAAACTTGTCGTAGGAGTCTCCAAAACAACATTAGGAAACTTTAAAATAGCATAATAGGGGCACTTTAACTTACCTGGATAGGAATGGAAATGGAAATGCCAGGGAGATGAGAGCCAAGAATCACCAGGACACATCAACACTTGTCAAAATAAGGGTCCTTAAATATTATGACCACTTCCATCCCATTGGCCAGCCAATCCATACCCCCAAACTAAACTAATCAGATTATAAAATCACTTATTCTGCCACAATAATATTACATAAAGTACATAAGCAGTCAATTTCACATGATTTACAGTAGTTATCCAGAAGTTATCCTAGCGATCAAACAATGACAGAACAATGCAATATCAAGTTAAAATCCTTTAAAAATAAATATTTAAAGTTAAGTACTTTTAAAGTAAACCCAGAATAGAGCGATATGTTTCCAAATTACAAAACAACGTCAATTGGGGGAGCGCAGGTGTTGGTACAGGGAATCCGTGTGTGGACCACGGATGCTGCCTGTCATTGACATACACATTAAGAGAGTACTGTCAGAGCCACTTGAATGAATTTAACCCTTTCACGCATAGTGGTCACTACAGTGGACAGCTATTAAAAAAGCATTTTCCATAACATTTGGTTTTTATGGCAAAGTTGCACATCAGCCTCTTCATTGGACCCTGGTGCATCATCCTACACATTGCAACCAAGTGGCAAGCCGTTGTGTTTCGATTTTTTCCCCCTCCAAACCAAGATGGCCAAGGGTCAGTCAGACATGCCAAGTTGCTCCGGAATATCCACCCATTCCTTCTATCCTAGGAGACTCTTGTAGGTAAAAAAAAATATTGCAGCATCAAGCTATATCTAATAAGGCATATTACAGTAAAATTTTCCAAGTTTTGATTTTAGATTGAGAGGAAACTCTGATTAATCACATGTCCACTGTAGTGGACGTCATGCATCAATTGCTATATTTCAGCTACAATTCATAATTATAATGTGAATATTGTTTTTGAAACTTAAAATCTTAATCTGCAGTGACTTTTTTTTACTGTAAATAAATGTATTTGTATTATAAGAATGTAATTTTCATTGACATCGAAAAAAGTCATGTGATTACATAATGTATGACACTTTTAATGCATTACTTGTTAGATCAAAAAGTAATCTGATTTCGTAATGCACGTTATTGTAATGCGTTTTTTTACTCATAACATCAAAAAGTAATCTGATTAGGTAATGCATGTTACTTGTCATGCGTTTCCTTACTCATAACATCAAAAAGTAATCTGATTATGTAATGTGTGTTATTGTAATGCGTTTCTTTACTCATAACATCAAAAAGTAATCTGATTACGTAATGCGTTTCTTTACTCGTTACATCAAAAAGTAATCTGATTAGGTAATGCACATTACATGTAGTTAATTACTTGTTAGATCAAAAAGTAATCTGATTAGGTAATGCATGTTACAATACATTACTCGTAACATAAAAAACAAATCTGAATGCATTATGCATGTTACTTGTAATGCGTTTCCCCCAACACTGATCATTTCAGATGAGATTGAAAAAACGTATCGCTAGGTTTTCTCAGAGGAGGGCTATGATAGAAATGTCAAGTCAAGTCAAGTCAACTTTATTTATATAGCGCTTTTCACAATACAGATTGTATCAAAGCAGCTTCACAGTATTAAATAAAATAGTACATCAGTGTTTGTTTCTGGTGTAAAACATCC
The DNA here is from genome assembly GCF_964197995.2 of Scardinius erythrophthalmus. Classification (NCBI taxonomy): domain Eukaryota; kingdom Metazoa; phylum Chordata; class Actinopteri; order Cypriniformes; family Leuciscidae; genus Scardinius; species Scardinius erythrophthalmus. Next base: position 43,788,474 of record NC_138227.1, read on the forward strand.
ACGTTTGGCAATGCTGATCAATAGCACTGTTGAATCGATTAATCAAATTAAGTATCCCCAACTGAGCAAGCCAAAGGCAACAGTGGCAAGGAACTGAAAAACTCCATCAGGTGACCTAATGGAGAAAAAAAAAAAAACCTTGGGAGAACCCAGGCTCAGTCGGGGGCCAGTTCTCCTCTGGCGTTTATGAAGTAGAGACCGGATTAAACTGTAAGATTAAAAATGTTATATAAATGCCTGGCTGAAGAGATGCATCTTTAATCTAGTTTTAAACTGGGAGAGCGAGTCTGAGCAACGAACAGTATCAGGAAGACTATTCCAGAGTTTTGGAGCTAAATGTGAAAACGCTCTCCCTCCTTTGGTGGATCTGGATATCCTAGGTATGACCAAAAGCCTCGAATTTAGTGATCTTAAAGAGCGCGATGAATTATAGGGCGATAAAAGATCGGTTAAATAAACTGGAGCTAAGCCGTTTAGGGCTTTATAAGTCAGTAGCAATACCTTGTAATTAATATGGAACTTTATAGGTAACCAATGTAGTGATGATAAAATTGGTGTTATATGGTCAAATTTTCTTGATCTAGTAAGAACTCTAGCGGCGGCATTTTGGACTAACTGTAGCTTGTTTATTGACGATGCAGGACAACCAGCTAATAAAGCATTACAGTAATCTAGTTTCGAGGTCATGAATGCATGAACTAACTTTTCTGCATCAGAAACTGATAGCATATTACGCAGCTTAGCAATGTTTCTAAGGTGGAAAAAGGCTGTTCTTGTAACATATGAAATATGATTTTCAAAAGACAAGTTACAATCTAATATAACACCCACGTCTTTTACTGTAGAGGATGAAGTAACAGGGCATCCTACTATGTTAAAGTTGTATTGTGAGAGGTTTTGTGGGTGTTTTTTTGAACCGATGATTAGTACCTCTGTCTTATCTGGATTTAATAAAAGAGAATTGCGCGTCATCCAATCTTTTATATCTTTAACACACTCTGTCAATTTGGATAATTTAGCGTTTTCATCCGGCCGTGATGAAATATATAGTTGAGTGTCATCAGCATAACAATGGAAACTAATTCCATGTTTCCTTATAATATTTCCAAGTGGCAGCATATATATTGAGAATAATAGAGGGCCTAACACAGATCCTTGCGGTACTCCATAGTTTACTGGAGTTATGATCGATTTTTCTCCGTTTAAATAGACAAAATGGTAGCGGTCAGATAGGTATGATCTGAACCAGCTTAATGCTTGTCCTTGAACACCGATTAAGACGATGAGTTGGTCCGGTAACGTTTTGCTTAACCCCAAAGGAGTTTAATAAATCTATAAACGCAGCCCCTAACGTATCATTTTGATTATCTACGTGTATGTTAAAATCTCCAACAATTAATACTTTATCGACATTGACCAATAGATCTGAGAGAAAATTTGCAAATTTTTTTAGGAAATCAGCGTAAGGCCCAGGCGGTCTATATACGGTAGCCAAGGCTAGAGATAATAGGGATGTTTTTCTTTCATCTAAGAGCGTAACATTTAGTACAAGTACTTCAAATGAAATAAACTTATAACCCGTTTTCTGAGTAACACTAAGAAAATCTCTATAGATTGTTGCAACACCGCCGCCACGACCAATCAGACGGGGCTCGTGCTTATAGGAGTATCCTGATGGAGTAGACTGATTTAGACCGAAATAATCATTTGGTTTAAGCCAGGTTTCAGTAAGGCAAAGTACATCGATGCTATTATCTGTGACTATTTCATTTACAATAACTGCCTTAGGTGTGAGTGATCTAATGTTTAGAAGACCTAGCTTTAGAAATTGTTTTTGTTTACTAATAGCAACATTTTCTGTTTTAATAACAATTAGATTTTTCCTAGATCCTGCAGTAGATTTATTATTTGATCGCACTAAACGAGGAATAGACACAGTTTCTATGCAATGTTCTACACTAGTATTAATATCAGTTAATTTGGTGCAGCAGAGACTATGATTTGGACTTTTGGTTACTAGTCAAAAGGTATTTAACATTTTGGAGATGTTATCTGACAGAAGATCCGATCTGAATCTGTTTGGGTGTAAGCCATCAGCACGGAAAAGCCTTGGACGCTCCCAAAACAGATTCCAATTATTTACAAAGAGCAGTTTCTGTTCATTGCACCATGACGTTAACCATTCATTTAGTGCGAATAATCTACTAAACTTGTCATGTCCTAGACGGTACGTGGGAAGCGGTCCTGACACAATGATCGTTGTTTCAGGCGATGTGCTGCGTACCGTATCGATCAGATTCCTGAAGTCTTTCTTCAGAACTTCCGTCTGGCGCAGCCTGATGTCGTTCACTCCCGCGTGCAATACCAAAGTTCCGACGCGCTCGTTATCGTTCAGAATATCGGGAACGTGAGCAGCGATTTCAGAAACACGAGCACCAGGAAAGCAGTGACTGTGCACCTTATTTTTACCTGATGTAGCATGGACGTGCCGAACAATGGAATCACCGATGATCACAGCATCGCGTTCTGTTTCGCGAAGAGGGGAGAAGCGGTTTTGTGTGGATAACTCGAAAACCGGGAGGGTCGGAGAGGGTCTTGGTCTAGACTTGACTCGCGTCTTCCGCTGCGGAAATATCCAGGCTTCGTGGTGGCGTGTTGGAGCCGGAACGAGACCATGGCTGATCGCGACCTTGGCGCTTGGGACCGATGCCGAGTAACGCACGGAGTAGACGAGGTTGGAGTCAGCGGGTTAGTAACATTAATCTCTGATTTGTGAGCATCGGCGCGTGATGTTTCAAGAGCCAAACGGCGGTCTATCAGCTCGGCCTGTCTCACTAAAAGGTCGTGGATCTGTTTCTCAACAGCTTCCAGCTCAGACTGCACCGCATGCAGCTCAAATGTGTCCTCACCTGCACCAAAAGGTAGACTACTTACATCTGATATATTCGCCATTTTAACCGATGGACAGTAAGTTAGCAACGACACTACCAGTGATGCTATCAATTAATACTAATTTCTGACAAACGTCTTAGATATAATCCGTCTTTTTAGTGGTACGGGTGTAGAGTAGACGCACGATAGGTGAAAAATGTTTGTAAGTGAGTGTTGAGAAGACGCGTTCAGCCGTGATCCCCGGGAGTAACCTATAAGAGTATCCAGCGTTGGATCACTAACAGGCTTGAGACACGTCTGCTCAACAGTCCGCGTTGTAACTATGAGGTTTGAGCAGTAGTGCTTCTCAGTGAGGAAAAGTAGAAAATGTTTGTTGTAAGTAAGTTTAAAGAGTAAAATCAAGAATTATAAATCAAATCGATGGAGCTCCAAAGACAACAACGCGTTCAGACGCGACGCATGCGCATTCGACAAAAATGTGCATGTCCATCTTGAACATAATCAGAATTCTCAGCTAATAAGGGTAAATCTCCATACTCTGGTGCACTGGAGGGAGCATCTGAGTGGTTTCCACAGTTGTACCTTGACAGACTGTAGAAAATTCTGATGGAATCACGTCCTCATATTCTGATATCAAAGATACGCGAAGTGCAACTTGTATGAAGTTGTATGAAGCCTTTGCAATATTTTGAATTTATATTTGTTGTATATATTTTATAGTTTTCACATGATTTGATATAATTGTATTGATTAGTTTGTTAAATTCACATCTTGTTTTTCATGCCCTAAGAGCAATAAAAAAACATAGGAGAAAAATTCTGACTGAGGTTATCATAATTCATGCATGAAAGGGTTAAAGACCCACGGTCACGTGACACCTACCGCGGGTCTGAGCTTGTCACCGTCATCACAAAAAAAAAAAAAAAAAAAAAAACACTGGCCTTCACATGTGTTCACGTTGTGTCTAATGACATGGATTCATTGATTCTAATGACATGGATTGTGTCTAATAACATTGTGTCTTACATGGATTCAAGATTTTCTAAACAAAACATCATCAAAAGAGGGGGGTTGGGGGGGGGGTGTATGGGTTGAGGTTTAAAGCGGTTTACCGCAATACCACGGGAATTTCTTGCTTTTCAACCGCGGTAAGAAAAAATCCATACCGTCCCAGCCCTATGTGTCTCCTTCCAGATGTGGGCAGTGTGTGTGCTGCAGGATTGTCCTTTGCCTCTACTCAATTCTTCTTGACAGAAGGATTAAAAGAATCCGAAAGATCATAAAAGTAGCTGGGCTGGCCACAATCTAATAACTCCTAGCTGGCCTGAACATGTGTTATCTTGAAAATGCATGTGGTCTTAGATTGCTGCTGTTAATTTAGTTTATTTCTTATAGAGCATGTATGCATTGTCTGCCTTTGTCATGAACTAAATCATTTATGTTGAATAGAGATTACAACTGTCTTAATAGAACAGATGCTAATATGCATGTAAAAAGTAAACAGGAACAAATTGCCACTTGAATTAGTTGATAATGCTTAAATTGTTCTATTGTTGTTTATTTGATCCTTTTAGTTGTTGAATTTCATTAATGAAATCAGGATTTTTTTATCATGTAAATATAGGATAATCATGTATATGTCTCATGCAAAATAAACAATAATCATGTATATGTCTCATTCATAATAAACAATAATCAATAATCATGTATATGTCTCATTCATAATAAACTATAATCATGTATATGTCTCATACATAATAAACAATAATCATGTATATGTCTCATTCGTAAAACTATAAACATGTATATGTCTCATACATAATAAACTATAGTCATGTATATGTCTTATAGTAACTCCACAGACAATATACCAGAAATGTTGTATTTATAATATAACACATAGGACATCTGTAATCATATAATTGTATCTCTCTTGTCAGGTATGGCAAGATTAACTGCTGTCTTTATAGACAGTGCAGAGATGCAGACCCAGTTCGAAGAGCAGAGTTCCTTCAAAAGAAACAGCAGACCTATTTAAAAAACATTCAGTGCAAAAAAAGACTGAGAATAGGAGATCTCCCAGAGAGGGGAAAGAAAGCAGCAAGGAAGAACTGGAGAATATATAAGGCAGAATACAGGGCAAGAAAGCACAGAGAGTCACAACAGGACAATTTGACTCCACCAGACACACCATTAAGTTCAGATAGTCCAAGGAGGATACCTAGCACATCCAGGTTAGGTTTTAGGATGAATAAAAGGGATTGTAACTGTAAATCATATTTTGTATGTAAATAATTCAAATTATACTTAACCATTTGTAAGTGATGGCTTGTGGTTGTGGCTAAATCGTATTTTGACGTATTTCAGGCAAAAAATCCATGGAAAAAAGAAAATACACAGAGAGAGAAGGCAATGTTACCGACAACTGAAAAAGCTGCAACATAAACTTGAAATGGAGAAATAAAAAGCTGCAAGTACAAAACAAACTGTGCCCGTCTAAAGAAGAAAATGCTGAAAAAGAATCCTCAGAGCCCCACAACCAAAACAATAAACATTCTTACGGGAAGCAATGCCTCATCACTGGTCAAAAAAACCCTTAGGTTTCACTTCTCTCTTTTAAGTGAAATAAAGGCAAAATATTCTGAAGCAAAAAAAGAGAGGGTCAAACAAATTTATGCAAGGCTGATTTGTGGAAAATTGATCAAGAAGTATAAATTACAGGCTTTCTGCCAAAAAACAGATTCATAAAAAAAAAAACACTTTTCATATAAAAGGTGGAAACCATGTGGGAGAGAACTTGATTTCATAAGACAGAAGAATATAATCCCTCAAGGTCAAAGGAGCACTGTCAAACAATTATTTTTGAGAGATGATGTGAGTAGGGTTGTCACTGGAAAGAAGAACACAGTCACTGTAAGAAAAATAAAAAAGCAAAGAAGAATTCTCTGTGGCACAATGGTCAATCTCCACAAGAAGTTCAGTGCAGAGCATAAGCATGTCTTACTCTTTTTTTTTGTGCCCAGAGACCATTTTGGGTTACACAGCCAAAAGAGGCTGACCGGGATACTTGCCTCTGCAAAACCCATGAGAACTTGCAATATATGGCAGACAAGCTGTTTTCACTTGGCATCCTTACTTCTAAAAATCTGGAGGAAATGGCTGATGCCATTGCGTGCAATATGACAAAAAAGGAGTGCGCATATGGCCAATGCAAGGAATGCAAGATGACCACGTGTTCACTCTTTAGATCCCCTCAGAACAGGGATGGGCAACTTTGGTCTTGGAGGGCCAATGTCCTACAGAGTTTAGCTCCAACCCTAATCAAACACACCTGAACAAGCTAATCAAGGTCCTCAGGATTTACACTTAAAATAACTGCAGATAATTTGGTTAGGCATGGACAAGATTTGCCCGATGCAGAATCCCTCTTTTACCATTTGAAACATTCTGGATCAGTGGTACAACTGTTTTATGTTGGAGAAGAGGTGTTGATGCCTGGGTACAAATGATGGAAGAAGTGCAAACACTGAGCACCATAAAGGGAACGATGAAAATTCATCAAGTGGTGAGCACTGAACCCAGCTGTCTAAAATACAGAGACATAAGTTGTTTCTGCCAGGCTGAAAAGGGTGTGTATGATTACCCATGTTATGCACTCCAAGAGGCATCTCTTAGCATGAAAAACATGGAAAATCTTGCAACAACTAAACAATTGTCATTTGGTTGTTCACTTCGTCCAGAGGTCATAGAGAGTAAACACATTGGACAGTGGTGTGTTGTAGGATTGAGTGCAAATCAAACACAAATGAATCTTCCAGGTGATTTGTTCAAACATAATTCCACACAGAACCCAACATTCCAGACCCAAAATTACCAGTCCAGGGCCATAAAATCAGGCTCCAGCCAGTCTCCTAACCAACGAAAAACCCCAGCTAAGAACTTTATGGCTAGGCAAGCTTCAAAGAGATGAGCCAAACTAAAGGAAGAACTTGTCAACGTGAGATAGCTTGGAAAAGAATGATTGGTTCAGAGATGGCAAAAGCTCGGTGCTCGATCAAGATAACAGCAGAGAAGCTGCTGGACTCCACACAGACACAAAACAGACCATCTTCTTCTTAGGACCTCTGAGTGACCTCAGGGTGTAAAATCTTTTCAAACCACAGAACTGAGATTTTACCTATAACTATACATAAAATCATTCAAGAACAATTTTCAATGGACTTATAATCAAACATCATGCAGCTACATCATTCTATGTTGTTTCTACAATATATGTGTGTATCTAATATACTTAGATGCCATATAATTCATGTAATTGTTATAACTATTAGGTGTGTAAATGAAAGTGTGTCGTGCTTCCTGTCAGCATGATCGTATGTTCTTAATTCAAAAGATGGCTTGATTGAAATCTGTGTAAAATGTTTCATATTCTTATAATAGTAATAATGTCTAAACTGTGGCCTCTGTCCTTTCTGCTAGAGCTTAGAGAGTAAGGAGAGCACAGATAAGCTTGATTTATGATAAGAAGTGAAGAGAACGCCACCTCCTAAATAAAGACAGTGTCTAATTGGTTAGAACTGATCCAGGAGGCCAGACAAACATGTGAGTTTAAAATCTTAGACCCGAACAAAGTTTTAGAAGAGTTCTCAACAAGGTTAGAAAAAGTGAGGTTAGAATCAAGATCAGAAGAACATGGGTTAAACAACTTCATTCAAGCCATCATCTACTCTCGTCTCAATTTCCTTTCTTTTCTTAGTTTCCTTTCTTTTCCATTGTGAGTCTCGGTTCTAAGTTAAGTTTTGCGGCAAGATTTCGGTCCATGTTTCTTCTGCAAAGCTAGCTTCAACAAAGACTTTCCATCCATCCGCCATCCACACCACGTGAGTGGCTGCCACAGACATCTATCCAAGCACGGGGACACCAGCCAACGAACGAACTCGGGAAACCCCCTTTGACGCCGACCAAAGGAATTCCCAAAAGGAACGCAAAACGAGCAAGTAACCTCCAGACTCTTAAGCTGAACTGGTGTATTTGATACAGATTTAATAACTTAAGAAACGATAAAAGGGTTAAACTAATGATTGATGGTTCATTCAGGTTATGTCTTATAAGTGCATAGAAACTTGGGATTTCATCATCTCATCTCTTAAAACTCACTCTTTCCTCTCTCTCTCTCTTTCTTTCTGCAACTCGTATGAATGTGTGTGCGTGTGTTTATGTTAGATATTAGTTTTATGTGTTAGTCAGAATAATCAATAAAGTCTTGTTGGTAATTTTAAAGAGAAGTGTTACTTGTGTTATGTGCTTACGAATTTAATGTCTTAAATTGCTGATCTAAGTTACCTTGCTAACTATAGTGTTTCACTATAGGTTGGATATTTATATATTGCAGAGCTGATAGTTACAGCCAGTTCAAATGAACCGCGAACGAGTCATTTGCTCGGTTGTAATAAGTGATTCTTTTGAATTCCCTATAAATTAATTAATAATTCCGTTGAGCTATATCGACCTGTTAGAATCACTAAAATCACATGATTATCCTACAGTGTTTTTAATTACGATGAACAGCCATACCCTGGTATCATTCAGGAAGTGGAGAACCACAACATCAAAATCAAATGTATGCACAGGAACGGCATAAACAAGTTTTTTTGGCCAAGCCCCAGAGATGACATAAATTGGTACAGTGATGATCAGGTGATTTGTTTCATCCCAGAGCCACTACCTGTCAACAAAAGGTCTGTTCAGATCAACCATGACATTTGGGAATACTTTCAAGAACACTGAAATCTAAAACAAACAAAAAAATGGTGATACTGATAACAACCAAACCACCTATAGGCACACTGCAATAAATAGGCCCAGTCCTTGAGCTGTTTTTAATGTTTTGGGTTAAATGAGTTTGTGGATGCATGATTTATTCACTGAAGATGTTCTGATTTTTTTTTTTTTTTTTTTTTTTTTTATGTTTTGGGTTAAATAAGTTCGTGGATACATGATTTATTCACTGAAGATGTTCTGAATTTTTTAGTCTCTATTGAAACAGATCAAACATTCTGATTGCAGCACAATCCATTGTGCAGACAATTTTTGAGAAAGTGAGAAACAGGTTGCAGGTTGTTTTATATTTTTTAATACGTTTTTCTCTAAATGTTCTTTTATCAGAGCAATTACTTCTTGTAATCCTACTCATGTTAAATTTCATTATTTTGCTCAAACTTTTAATTGTTAAACCTTTTATGCAATATTACGTATGCGGTGTTACTTCAAAACGTATCTGACATTTCTTTCCTTCAGAGCAATTTAATCTTATAATTTAATGTTTTTAGACTGTAAAGTGGTTTTAATATTATAGAATAAAGACTGTAAAGGTAGCACAGACCATTTTCCTGCCTTTTTTATGTATATACAAGAATTAAAAAAATCTTCTTTGCCAAAATAGGGGCCAAGATGAACAATTAAACATTTGTTTTAAAAAATTAAATTTTAATTATCAATGAAACTGAGTCCTTAAAGTAATTTATTTATTTATTAATTATTACCTAAAGTTGCATATCCCTGTTTATTTTAGAACAAACCAAAATTTTACTTCAAATATGGGTAACACCATAGACATAAGTGGTTGTTTCACCAGTGTTTGATTCAAATTATTAAAAAATCTAAATGTTATTAAGCTTCAATTTTAATAGATATATAATATTAAACAAATTTTAAATGCATACCCAGGTGAAAAAAAAGTGCACTAAAATACATTTTATTTAAGTGCACTTAGTACACTTCCATAATACACTTTCATAATGTACTTAAAGTGCTCTATTTTCGACACACTTATTTTGCACTTAATATACTAAAAGCTTATCTTTAGTACTGCTTAATATAAACTTAAGATCATCTTAGTGTACTCAATTGTGCTTTTTTGAGACACACTGAAGATGAATTTAAGTGTGTTTTTAATATACTATTTCATATTTTTAAAAAATGTATTTTGTTACCACTTTAAGTATAATTGAAATCATCTTTAAATACAATAATAAACTACTTAAATTATAATAATAATAATATTAAATTATATACAAACTATACTTAGAATGTATTCCTAGATTAAAAAAGTGCACTAAAATACATTTTATTACACTTCCATAATACACTTCCATAATGTACTTAAAGTGCTCTATTTTCGACACACTTATTTTGCACTTAATATACTAAAAGCTTACCTTTAGTACTGCTTAATATAAACTTAAGATCATCTTAGTGTACTCAATTGTGCTTTTTTGAGACACACTGAAGATAAACTAAATTGTATTTTTAGTATACTATTTCATATTTTCAACAAATGTACTTCGTTACCAGTTTTAGTATAATTGAAACCATCTTTAAATACAATAATAAACTATTTAAATTATAATATTAATAATATGTAATTATATACAAATTATACTTATAATGTTTTCCTAGATTAAAAAAAGTACACTAAAATACATTTTATTTAAGTGCACTTAAGACACTTCCATAATGTATTTAAAGTGCTCTATTTTCACGCACTTATTTTGTACTTAATATACTAAAAAATGTTCTTTAGTACTGCTTAATATAAACTTAAGATCATCTTAGTGTACTCAACTGTGCTATTTTGAGACACACTGAAGATGAACTTAAATATGCTTTTAACATACTATTTCAGCTTTAATTTTATCTTTAGATTAAATCTTTAATACATTTTTAAATACACTTATAAATTATTTAAAATATAAGAATATATCAACTGTGCTATTTTTATACAAACTTAAGATGAACTTAAACATGATTTTAAAATATTATTTCAGCTTTAATTTCCCCCCCCCTTAGAGCAATAGAACCCATCTTTAAAACATTTTTAAATACACCTTTAAATTATTTAAAATATAAGAATATACAATCATATTATATTTATGGAAACTAATTTATTTTAAAAATGTATTTTAACTATGTCAAAACATTTACTTTTACTAGTACAAGTACTTTTATAAAACATTTAAATGTTAATGTTTTTTTTTTAGTCAAGTACACTATTACTGTGTTATCAGTAGCATTTTCTGCCTCATTTATGCTGAAGTTATACTGTTAAAATGTAAATGTTAAAATTGTCCACCATTGATGAAGGCGTTTAATACAATAATCATTTTAAAGTTAGATGTAATGCATTTGATAAAAATAACCGGTAAATGTAATTCATGTAAATGAAAACACCAATAGTTTAAAAGGATACAGGAGGAATGGTATGTGTACAAACAAAAAGCATCTCTTTCTTAAAAAACTCTTTATTTTTTTAAACATTATTAAAGTCCAAACAGACTGTTGGGAAACAAAATAACACAAGTGGCAAGCTTAAACTAAAAGCATTAAAGGAGTTCACCCAAAAATCAAAATGATCTCAGTTTTTACTCACCTGCGTGTTGTTCTAACCCCGTATGGCTTCCATTTATAATTGCATAACAAAATATTATATTTATGATGTAATCTGAGCGCTGGATAAGTCTTACATTGACTTCCAAGGGGCTTAAACTTGCTCGATCAGAAAACATATAGACATTGTTTAAAATAGTCCAACTGACTTCAGTGGCTCAACAATCGAGAATACTTTTTCTGCGCCAAAAACAAACAAAAATAACGAATTTATTCCAGTATCCATTTACTAGTGTTGTGCTTCAAAGTTGTTTACGTAGTCTATCTGCGCAGCGCTTCTGGGTTCTACGTCACCACACAGGCTCACTATTGGCCAACGCAGGTCATGTGTGTGACGCCTGGTGACGTACAACCCAGAAGCTCGCGCAGATACACTACGTAAACAACTCGAGTTATAGGACGAGTTATACTACGATTTCTGATTGAGCAAGTTTAAGCCCCTTGGAAGTCAATGGAAGACTTATCCAACGCTCAGATTCCATCATAAATATAATATTTTTTGATGCGATGGTTAATGGAAGTCTTAAGGGTTTAGAACAACACGCGGGTGACTAAATACAAAGAACTTTTCGATTTTTGGGTGAACTAATCCTTTAATAAAATGATTAAACTACAGATTACTGTACGTATCTTATATGAACAAAACACAAATTTCTTCTTTACTTTCACATTCCTTTCCCAACAACAAAAAATTTCCTTTACAGTGTTTTTTTTTTTGAAACAAAACTTTCGTTATTGCACTTTCGCCGTATTACGGCTCTAACCTCGGACTGTGTCGTGCCCGGAAACTCGGATATGACAGTGTCTGCCGAAAATAAAATAAAAAAACATTAGTACATTAGTGCTTTATGAATAGCCACAAAATTATTCATAATATCCACCTTATGCTTATAGGATATAAAGCTTGTTAGAATATAGACACACAATGATTTTCTAGGCAAAAAGAGACCTTTTTCACAGTCTGTGTGATCATATCTGTTTTGTAGTAAAGGATGGCTGCATTACTGTCAGCAGTTTTTTGAAGAAAGCTAAACTAGCTGAACTTAGCAATAAATATCAATATATGAAATAGTTTATTTATACTGATGCCCTACCATGCCATCCTCCATTTTAATGTTTAATATTAACTTATCGATGTGATTGTCAGCACTATGAATGAGTAGAAGCAAGCTGCTCCAATACTCCCAGAGAAATAATCAAGATGATTTAGATTTATTTTAATTATTCTTTAAGTAAGTTTTTTTGTGATTAACATATGCTTTTATCTACAGTATGCAGTTAAATTACTCAATCATGCTGGATACAACTCGTTCTTAAGATAATCAGTGGTTATTTTTGAAGAATCCTCTATGGCCTATTATGTTATTTAAACTACTTTAATTTGATGTATAATTATTGAGGATTGAATCCTAATGTAAGTGCATGAAATAGAAGCAATTGTTTACTGTACCGTTTTGCCCAAACCTTTCATTTAATAATTTGAAACGTTACTTAACTTTAAGATTTGGTTAAATTAAATTATCTTTATTGTGATATGCTGTTTGTATTGTTTTCTTGCTGTGATAAAATAAGGTTCACAATCTCTGAAGTTTGCGCATGCACATATAGTATGATACATGCTACCCTTTAAGTCAATTATTTTTTATAACATATTTTACACTACTATTTAAAATTTCAGCTGAGAAAGGACTATAATGAAATATAAAAAATATAAATCTTATACAAACCGATAAGTGCATTAATTTTTTCTGGGTTCAGCCTTTCTTTTTGGGACCTATTCCCAGTGAGGCTAGATGAACCCAGAACCTCCCTCCAAAACAACAAAACAGCTAACTCTTGAGTGAACAGGGACATTCTGCTCCTATTCAATCTCCTAAAGCAGGTTTTGTTGACTTGGACAGCCATGTTGCCCAGAGAAATCTATGTAAAGAAAAAAAATCACATTAACATACCAAAAACAAACAAACAAAACATTCTAGTAGGGTCTGTAAAAAATGTAATCTCTAGACTGAACACTGGCTACAATACCTGTCAATCATTTTACAATTAGGCAGTGCCTATACACAACCATCATATATTGATAAAAATTCCATCCAGTGGTTTTGTTTCAATTTATTCATTGTTCCCCTTGATTATAGAGAGCAGTTTGATATTGTGACTTCACTATATCAATGCCCCTCCCTCGATTGTTGATTGACAGCAGCGTTTCAACACAGACCCGCCCTGAACGAGCTTGAGCTGTCATCACAGTCCAACATGTTGATACGTTGGAACAAAATGGTGTGTAGGCTAATTACCGGTAATAACGAGCACATCAGACATTTTGATGTTCCTAAATTTGAACTGAAGACGCAGTGGCTGAGTTTTGTTTTCAAAGGGAATATTCCACAAAATCAACATCAATGCTTTCATGTTTGGGAGAATCATTTATCACCAGACTGCTTTATAAACGAGGGTCAGTATATCGCTGGTTTTGCTAAGAAGCTGCTGCTGAAAAAAATAATCAGTACCAACTATTTGTAAGTGTGACGGTTTATTAACCTTTAAATTAATCTTTGCAAATCACTTGCACACTTCATGATAAATGCGACTAATGTAACTCAGGGTAATTACAATACTGCATGTTTTATCTGTACGATGTTCTCAATATAATTCATAATACCACGTTTATAATGAGCAATGCGTTATGGTTATTAACTGTAACATCAATGTGTCAATGTACTGACGTTTAAGTTACATCATTAAACAGAGAGCGTTCGTATCTCACCACTCTATCGTTATCCTGCCAGGACGTACATACAAAGTAGGGGTGTAACGGTTCACAAAATGCACGGTTCTGTTCGATACGATACACTTGTGTCACGGTTCGGTACGTTTTCAATAGGCTACAGCAAAAAGAAAGAAATACCAGAGAAATTTCTTTTATTTATTTTTAATTATTTCTTAATTAAAACTAACAACATAAAGTATTATTTTTTTTTTACTTATAGCTCCATCATTGCTCAAATTGTTTTTTTTAGGAGCATATATAAACAAAAACAGCTCCTTGAAAAAAATGAAATATAATATTGTAGTAGCCTACAATAAGGTTTATTTTACTTCAGATTAACATTTGAGGGCAGCACTGTTGTTGCCTAACTGACTACTTTGTTTAGAGAAGCTGCAAATCACAGCTGTCAATCATGACGTAACATTACCGTTCATATATATATATATATATATATATATATATATATATTTTTTTGTTTGTTTGTTTTTTGTTTTCTCCATTTTGTATATATTGCAATTCTGACTGTACAATGTTTTTTTGAACTGCATTAAAAAACAAATAAAAATAATAATACTAACTAGACCAAACTTAATTAAAAAACACTAAAATTTAAAAGTTAGATGAGAATCTGTTCCTGACTATTACTGCCAAACTTCATGGTTGTAGTTAGTGCTACCACAGTAAATCAAAGGTCAATTGTTGCTGATCTGTGGATGCCAAGTCAGCGCTGTTTGATCCGTTACATTCTCACAGCATTGTTATTACATTATGAGCACACTTGCAGGCGCGACGTGCCAACATTTGAAATAATGAAATGTTTGTTGGTAGGAAAAATGGTCCAACGAACCATTCGGTTCTTTAATGCGTACCGCGATCCGAACTGAAAGCCTTGTACAGAACGATTCAATACAAATACGCGTATCGTTAAACCCTTAATACAAAGATAGATCAAAGTGACGTTACGTTAACTAACCATTCAGAAATGTCTTGTTTAAGCCTTAATTGTTGAACTTCTTCGGGTCGTCATCTTGTTCGGTGTCCAAATTCATTTTTAAATTGATACGTTTGTACAGATAATCTGAGAGACTCCCGCTGCAATTCTTTCTCCACAATATACACTCAACTGTTGTCATGGCAACACTACATGTGCACTGTTGAAACCCCACACAGAACAGAGGGGGCAGAGTGAGCAAAGCTCATTAGCATTAAAGGCATATGCACTGAATTGGCATGCTGAAAACAGAGCTGTTTTTGACCAAGTAAAATGAGAATATGTTTTCTTACAATACTAATGAGAATTTTTAAAGTGTATTACATACTTTTAATTTAGACCCTAATGAATCATGTTAACTTGTACAAAAATGACATTATATGACCCCTATAAGTTGTGCTTGCTTTGAATAATGTCTGCTATAAAGTAAAAAAATATATAAGTATTAAGTTGTTCTATAAAATGGATAAGGCAATAATTAAACTTTAATTTATGAAATGGTGAAAAAAAAATTTGTACAAGGTTGAAAAAAACTTTTCAACCTTTGGCTTCTGCTAAATTTTTTTATTTTGGTGCATCCCTACTGCAGGGTTAACCAATCAGTGTTAATTTCGTTGACGAAACTAATGATGAAAATTATTCGTCAACGACATTTTTTCACTGACGAAAATAGGAACGATAACTAAATAAAAAACAATTTTAAATGACAAAGACTATGACTAAAATGTATTGACATTTTCGTCAACGAATAAAAACTAGACGAAAATGTTAGGGACGGATGATTGGGGAAGAGATCCATTCAGAACTGATTTGAGTGTGTGGTAGATGAGCACATTTGAATTGTAACGTGATCTACCTGGCGGGACAGGAGTTAGCATGCGCTTGATGCATGTCTCATAATCGTTAATCATTGTGTTAATTGACGGCCAATCACAATCAGTTTGCGATCGCGGCACTCCTCTCATGGGGCTTGCAAGAGATCTCCAAGGAAAAGGTAGATATAAAACTTAATCAGTTCATTATTAACAGTACTCCTTTATGTGACCCACAACATGTGAGCAGTAATGTTAGCCTGGCATGATAAAAATATAAGCGGGAGAATATTAACATAGCAAAGTGGTCAGGCTAACGTTAATGTTTTGTTTATTCCACAATACTTATGGATAAGCTGTTTGATTTATAATGATTCGATTATTTTCTAATTTCACTTACCCTGCTGTGAATAAACATAGCTTTTCCTGTGTGTTTCAAATTTGAACGGTCAGTGTATTTACGAGACGACTGCTGCTTGTGCTGGGACTTAAAAGCTTTAGCTTCAATTTTGATGAAATTATTCTATAATCGGTTGCATATTATGTCGTGAATATATCCCTCGAATGCATACTTCAGTCCATTTTGTTTTGCTCTCTCAGAGTTAGCCAAAAATGACTAATTATCTCCTTGAGAATGTATGAAACCACTGCATACACACTCTAATTCGGTTGTTAAGTCTGACGTCACGTGGCTCTCGTGGGTCCAAGCGCTTCTCCGACTGCACCAAAACAATGGAGGAACTTGTACATTTATTTACGATCACGTCATTCTTACGTTACCCTCGGCGGTCAAAAAGGATTTAAACTACTTTAAATCCAACAGAGTGCAGGTGGCATAATTAAGGACAGAGTCCAGGCATCAATGAAAAAAGAAGGTTTATGAGGTTGAGGTGAGTAGCTAGCATCCATGTTCTTGATGAGGAATTTTAAAAAACTGCTATAACTGTGGATGTAACTGAACGAAGATTAAAAATTAAATATGTGACAGCCAGGTTTTAGAGGGTTAGCAGCACCAACTGACGCCAAAGTTTCTTTATTTGTTTAATATTTGTAACTTACGTTATCAACTGCAGCCATTTCCTCTTGTCTTTCTCGTCACAGGGAAAAGTAAAATGACTGTTGACAGTCACTTGTTCTTTTAAACTCAGATCTATTTAAACAACACGGGACGCAGCACTGCTGTGTGGTAAAACCATAGTAAAACTCATGCAAAAGCAGTAGAAAGGCGACGGCCTTAGGACCCGGAAACAGCAGTGGTTACGTCACAACTTAACAACCGAATAGTTAATTGGCATATATTTCTGACCTCATCCAAATTAATACGCCAGCACAGACACTGGGGTCAGAGGGCCAGCTCCAGCTTGTGGTCCCCAAGTCGAGCCTTAAGACTCGGGGGGACAGGGCCTTTTCTGTGGTTGGATCTAAACTCTGGAACGGCCTGCCCCTCCATGTCCGAACTGCCCCTACAGTTGATTGTTTTAAGGCTCGTCTAAAGACACAATTTCATTATTTTGCTTTTAATTCTGCCTAAGTTATGTCGTCCACTGTGGTTTTTATCCTTTTTTTATATATTTTATATATTTTTAAACTTGATGTTCTTATTTTGTTTAATTAATTTTATATTAATTGTTTTCTATTATGAGTCTTTGCAGCACTTTGGAAACTTTGTGTTTGTAATATGTGATATAGAAATAAAAGTGGATTGGACTGGATTTGTGTATGTTTCATCAGTGGACAAAGACATCTATCCCATTATTCATTGCAAAACTACTCTAATTCTGTCTGGTTGCATATTGTAAGTTAACTATCTTAAACTATTTTAAAAAACACATGTTTATAACTAATGTTTTTTTATGTATGGCAGGACATATCCTGGACACAGCCAGAAGAGAACAAGTCTGTTCCAACTGCTGATCAGCATGAGCCAAACAAAAAGGTTAATAGCTTTTATTATTGTATTTTTTCTCTTTACACTATTTGTCCTTTACTACAAGTTCTCTTTTTACAATAATTATTATTATTAAGATTATGTATTGTATCATTTGTAAACCATTGTCACAGGCCGGCTCAAATGATGGGACACAAACAACTAGTATAGGCCAAAAAGATGATATTTATTGTAAACCAAAACTATTTACTTTAAACATATAAAGGAATGAGGTGGGAGAATGTCATAATGTAATGTGTAAAGTGTATAGATGAGTGAATCTGTCTGTCTGTGTGTGTCTCTATGTGTCTGTGTGTGTCTCTGTGTGTGTCTCTGTGTGTGTGTGTGTGTGTGTGTGTGTGTGTGTGTGTGTGTGTGTGTGTGTGTGTGTGTGTGTGTGTGTGTGTGTGTGTATGTTTCTGTGAGCATAACTGAATTTAAAAAATAATATAAAGGAACAATTGAAATAGGATGGAAGAGCAGAAAGAGAGAGAGAGAGAGAGAGAACGTGGTTAGTAGCAGCTTCAATACCCTGAACCCAGGTGGCTCCAATCACTATCAACCCTCCTCTGCCTGCAGGAGGAACCGCACCTGCAATGCAGAGGAGTGGCCGTGACACCAAAAAAAACCCACCAAAGTAAAATCAGTTATCTATGTTATTTTTTAGGTATGGCAGGACATATCCTGGACACAACCAGAAGAGAACATGTCTTTTCCAACTCCTGACCAGCAAGAGCCAAACGAAAAGGTTAGTAGCTTGTATTTTTGTATGTTTTCTATACACCATGTTTCTTTTGCTATAGGTTACTTTTTACAATAATTACTATTATGATTATGTCATCAGGCAGGCCCATTAACAGATGGCGATGATCCTGTGTATCCCGGCGCACCTCTGACAAAAGGACAAAGTTTACTGTTGCTTATGTCCTTTATACTAAGGCACAATCTTACAGCTGTTTCATTGGACCATCTACTGACAATTTTCAATGAGCATTTTCTAGGCATGGTACCAGTGACCACATATCTTTTCCGAAAAGCTTATGGTCAGTATGGAAATTATGAACCCCATTTCTACTGTCCAACATGTGAAAACTACTTAGGGAAAAATACTGGTGAGCTACAGTGTGACATTTGTCACACAGTAACTGATTCAGACAGCTCTCTTAAAAGTGGATGCTTTTTCCTGGTTCTTAGTTTGGCCTCACAGATCAAAACATTGCTTGAGGAAAAACAAACAAAAATTCAAAAAGATTGGCTGAATTCAGATACAATTTCAGACATCCAATGTGGAGATGAGTATCAAAAACTTAAGGAATCTGGTGCAATGGGTGAAGATGACATATCTTTAATTTGGAACTGTGATGGAATCCCACTGTTCAGGAGCTCCAAGTACCAGATCTGGCCCATACAGTGCCAAGTAATAGAGCTTGAGCCTAGAGAACGAAAGGCAAATATCTGCATTCCATGTCTTTGGTTTGGGGAAAAAAAGCCCTATATGCTCACATTTTTGAAGCCATTCGTAGATGAACTGTCAATTCTACAGAAAGATGGAATTAAATGGAAAGATTCAGCAAACATAGAGCACACTTCCAAGGTTTTTGCTCTCATATGTAGTTCTGATTCAGTCGCCCGCCCACTTCTAAGGAACACTAAACAGTTCAATGGTTTTTATGGGTGTGACTTTTGCTACCATGTTGGGGGAGGTCCCTACACAAATAAAGACCCTGTGCCAAAACTTAGAACTGAAGTAGAGCACTTTGATCACGCATTGGCCGCAACACTTGAGAAAACTGTAATGGGAGTAAAAGGACCTTCACCTTTAATGAGACTTGAAAACTTTCAAATGATAAATGGATTTGTTCCAGAGTATCAACACTCTGTCTGCCTTGGGGTTACAAGGCAACTAGCTAATCTGTGGTTTGACTCCAGAAATCATGAACAAGAGTGGTACATAGGAACAAAATCAGACCTTCTAGACAAAGAGCTAGTTACAATCAAACCACCTGTTGAGATAATCAGAGTACCACGGTCTGTGGCAGACAGAAAGTACTGGAAGGCATCAGAGTGGAGGTCATTCCTCTTATTCTATGCTCTGCCTCTTCTGAATGGGGTTTTACTGAGGAAATTCTGGAACCACCTTTTTCTGTTTGTGTTTGCTATGCACATTCTGTTGGGAGAAAAAGTGAAACGCTGTGATATTGATGTAGCAGAAAGAGCTCTCAGAAAGTTCACTTCGCAGTTTGAGAAGTTATATGGAGCAGCAAATATGACTTTCAATGTTCATCTACTGACACACATTACAACAAGTGTAAGGAACTGGGGGCCTCTGTGGGCCACATCAACCTTTTCCTTTGAGTCATTTAATGGCACTCTGTTAAAGTACTTCCATGGAACCACCCATGTTCCTGAACAAATTGTTAGAAGGTTTCTTTGCTGGAGGAGTCTAACGCAGAAAGCTGAAAAGGTGATGGCAGATGCAAATGATGGTGTTAAAAAGATTTTTGCTGGTTTACAAAGCAGCCATTTACATTCTTGTAATTCAGCCAGCCTCAATGAAAATGTCAGGGTTTTTGGCAAACCCTGTCATGGTACACTATCACCATCCCAATCATCTGCTGTCAAAAATTTGCTGGGTGTTACAGTCAGTCAATGTGTATTTTATCATCGTTTCATCGTAAAAGGAATACTGTACCATTCAAGCAGTTACACAAACCTTAAAAAAAGGATAAACTCAACAGTAGAATTAATGGATGGACGACTGTGCAGAATTCTTAGCATGTTAGTATTCAGATTACACCATGTATCAATGCACTGTGTATTGGTTAGGGAGCTCAAGAATACCGGTAAACTGCTCTGCAGGGACAGTGAGCTAAACATTACTTCATATTTTGTTTCTGAGGTGTTGCAGTCCAACAATGTATGTGCGGTTCCCACTGATCTGTTTTACAGAAAATGTGTTTTGATAGAAGCAAAAGCCAAAAACTATATTATTCCACTCCCAAATAATATAGAGAGAGATTAAATATGAACTGACACATGAATGAGAGATATGCATATTGCTCACTGAGCCTGTTCGTGCCCTTATCTGGATATATGTTGTTCCTTGTTTTTATTTTATTTTGTATGGTGCAATGGTATGGCTCTGTGGAAGCACCCTAAATTTTGTTGTACCAATGACAATAACGTCTATTCTATTCGCTTATCCTCCAAGCCTGCAAGTTGTTTTGTTTTTTTTTTCATAAAATGTTATGCAATACAAAGCAAACAGTCAGAAAAATACAGTTGTCATGCCTGTTTTAAATATTAACTCACAGACAGTGTTAAGTGAATTATTTTTGGTTACTGTGAAATTATGAAACTATTTAAATATCTGTTTTATTTTTATTGACAATAAATGTGGAAAACAATCATATTGCAATTTTGTATAGCAAAAGTACACTTTTAAGTAAGTGCATTTATAGTATAGCATAAGCACCTACAAGTTATACTGTATTTATGAAAATCCATCTGTTAATCGCTGTGATCGCTGCATGCTTTTTCAATGCAAAACACTTCTGAATATGTGTACTATATCAATTTAATATTTAGTGTATTTAAGTATACTTAAGTAGCACAATTAATTTAACCTATTGCTAATAGATTGTAAACTAAATTAATTTAGGTTAACTATCTAATTACACTTAAAATAAATTTCAGTGGTAGTGCTATTTAGTATATTTATATAGTGTACTTAAATAGCACATTTGTGAATACATTTCTAACATATTTCTGTTGAAATAATTTAATTTAAACTATCTAAAAGTACACTAACAATGAACTATTATTAATGCGTTAAAAATGTACTTGTAAGAAATACAGTAATAAAACTATTCTGTGTAATTTTTCAATAGTATATCTTATTTATATGCACTAAAAATACATTTAAAATATCAATGGTATTTAGTATACTTTCTTAATTACACTTAAGTACTACTTTAGTATTTTCACTAGGTGAAAATAAAGTGTACTTGAGTGCACTAAAAAAAACACTTAATTACAAGAAAGTAATTTGTAGTACATTCTTATTTTTTGTGCTAAAAACAACTGTAAAAATAATACATTATAAATACACTAATTAAAAGTATGTTTTAATTTAAATAGTAATTAAGTGTAATTAATAAAGTATACTAAAAGACTTATTTTTTAAAAATGTATTTTTAGTGCATTATAAAAATATATACTTTTGAAAAAATAGACAGAAGAGTTTTTTAGTGTATTTCTTACAAGTATATTTTAACACATTAAAAATAGTTCATTGCTAGTGTACTTTGATAGCTATGTAAAAGTACACTAACAATGAACTATTTTTTTTTAATGCGTTAAAAATGTACTTGTAAGAAATACACTAAAAAAACTTCTATTTTTTCAAAAGTATATATTTTTTTTATGCACTAAAAATACATTTAAAATATAAATGGTATTTAGTATACTTTATTAATTACACTTAAGTACTACTTAAGTAAAAATATACTTTTAATTAGTGTATTAATAGTGTATTATTTTTACAGTTGTTTTTAGCACAAAAAATATGAATGTACTACAAATGTACTTTCTTGTACTTAAGTGTATTTTTAGTGCACTAAAGTACACTTTTTTTTCACCTGGGTAGCAATACATTTTATTAAAATAAAACAAACAAGCATTTTTACAATTTCTGCCTCTCATTTGCCACCCCAATTGAAGAATGACCCTGGTATTTTTTTTTCTGGCTGGCGTGTGGTACATCATACAGGGTCATCTCCAGAGTCTTTGACATGCCTCGTTCCACTGTCCACCGCATTGTCCACCGAGTCACTGAGGAGGAGGTGGCCATTCGCCACCAAGTCATTCACCTCCCGAACACCCCAGAAGACTGTGACGGTGGTAATTATGGAATTAACCTATCACCCGTTACAGAACTGTACACCGTTACCCACCATTTTAAGATCAAAATAAAATGATTTATTTAAGTCTTATTGCAATACTCTTTTAGTTGTTTTGTTACTCTAAAGCACTTAGTGTACTTCAGTCAAAGCAGAAATTGTTCTCATACAACAGTTTGCAAAAATTAGGAAATTAGCAGGGTTTTCACAAAATCATAATGAATATACATAATCATCTTGAGCAACCAACAAAGCATCTCATCAACCCCTGCGATAAATAAGTAAAGTCCACAAATACAAATAATAAAGTGATTGGTTTAATTCACATAACAAGTAACCTCTTATAGTTCGGAAATTCTAGCATTCGTTGGTTGAGGGTTAAGTGTGTGTGTGTGTGGGTGTGTGGGTGTAGGTGATCTCAGTTTGTAGCATCTTTTTCGTAGGTTGGGGGCGAGTGAATAGTTTGTTAAGAGGAAGAGTGTACTGTTCCAGTCCTACCTGGAGTCAGACGGACAGTATCTTGGCTTTGTCTCTCACAGTCCACAATGAAAGAAAAGGTAACTGACAGCGCTGCAACGTTCAGCTCCCGCTCAGCCCAGGCACCTCTGATAACGTGTCTTTTCAGGAATTGCAACAACGATAATCCAGACACTCTTTCACAGTGCAGGCAACACAGCAATCTTCAGTCGAGTTCGTCCTTTTCGGCGGCGTTGTAATGGAAACTCAAAACAATGTCTATTATTCAGCTCACGCACAGTCCAAACACAGCCGATGAACAATGTCTTTCAGGAATCGAGACAGCAAAAATCCCAACACTCTTCCGCAGTGCAGCCAGCGAAGCGCTTAGACATCAGATAACTCTTGTTTAAAACTCCAGCAGCTCAAACTCATCCAGTTCATGTTCACTCTCTGTGTCTTTCAAACTTACCCGCCTTAACCCCGCACACCTGTTGCTTAAATAATCCCGCTACGTTCTTCCGTCTCACCGAACCTCTCCTAATAACCACACTGCATTTTGGTCAATGTAGTTCCTTATTTTCGTCACAAGACCTGGAGGCATTTTACCGTGGGCTTGCACGGCTGGCCAGACACTGAGCTTTCTTGAAAGCTGCAGGAGCAATTGACGGCTGCCATGTCCGCATCAAGCCTCCAAGCGGCCCTGATGGTCAGAGTTACAGGAACAGGAAACTGTTCCCATCCATCATCCTGCAGGCTGTTAGTGACCATCAGGGCCACTTCATTGACACTTACGTGGGCTGGCCCGGGTCAGTGCATGACACACGAGTGCTCCGCTACAGCCCACTGTACAGGAGGTCAGTGTACCTCCTCCAGGACACTTCATCCTAGCAGACGGACGGGACCCATGTCTCCAACACCCACTCCCAGGCCAGTACGAGGTGTGTGTAGCCCCTATCCACCAACCATTTGCACTAGGCCAGAGTTTCTGATAAGTACCTGAGTTCTTTTATTTCTAAATGATCTGTTAACCCTGTCTTCTAATATAAATTAACTTCCAACGAATCACTGTATGCAAGCAGTCTGTTTACTTAGCACTAGTTATTTATGAATCACTTTTAAAATTCAAAAACACACACACTCACAAATTAACGTTTAAACCAATATGTATTGTATTAAATGTCAATTAAATTGAATATTTGTATTTAAATGAAATGAAATAGATCAATAATTTGAATTTGACAATGTAAATGAAAACAAAACCAAATAAAATAAAATATACCAAACAACCCTGTGTGATTGCCTTACTTTTACAAGTAACTAAACACTTTTTTTATGGTATCACGGCAGGATTAAGTCACTGTCTGAATGTATTTACCTCACTAAAGTTAACCACATAGGCACAAATCCTTTCTAATTTCTGTTTAAGTTTAAGTTATACAATCAAATTAACTTATAACTTAACTCTGTATAACTTTTATAAGCTCTAATAAACCTATTAAACTTTTAACACATCCAAGAATACACTCAAAATAGAAAGAAAAAGACCGGTCACAATATCACTACGATATAGAGAGCCTAAGTCCCGCCCCTCCGCTTCCGGCTCATGGGACCTTACTTCGGAAAAAATATGTATGGAAGTCAATGGCGAGAGATAACTTATCTTTTTATTCCGTCTGATCTGTGCCCTGAACTACACATATGATGTTTGTCAATTTAAAAGGTAATTATGAAAGTCAAGAAAGTCGCAGTTTGTCATAAAACAGAAGAGTAACGTTTAGTTTTATGTGAAAATCGCTCAATGAACTACATCTCTCGTCTCGCACTATGTACGTCACAAGATCCGTTGCTCGTATGTGTGTATTCTGGCTCAAAACACTCAGGCATGACGGCGTAACGTTACGATTATAATGTAAGACTATAGAATAAAATGGCAGACGTTAGCTTCAGTAAAGTTAGCTTCATTTATTGAGAGAAAAGGTATGACGTCGCATGTGCGCCTTCTGGGTTTGTAGTCTTTGTAATTACGTATTTTCACAGTCTTATACCTCAGCAGTTTTACATCAAGCTGCGACTTTCTTGACTTTAAAATGTATCTTTTAAATTGACAAACATCATATGTGTAAATCAGGGCACAATTCAAACGAGATCAAAATATTTGTTGTCTCGCGCCATTGACTACCATACAATATTTTTCCGAAATAAGGTCCCATGGTGGTCGACCGGAAGGGGAGGGACTTAGGCTCTCTATTAGTGCACTTGAATGTTTACACACTTCCCACCCCGTTGCAGGCCTGATTCGGAGCTTGAGTGCGTAGTGGCGGAGAAAACGAAAATGGCCCCTTCGCTCGAGGGAGCAAACAAAAACAATTGTTTCAAAGGTTACCTCAATCTGGTTGCTAGTGTACGTTGAAACACATCCGCATGCATTACATTGAAATGGTCCTGTGTCCCATGGGCCGCAATGTCTCCGTGTACGACCGATGCAAGGGTTGTTTGAGCGTCAGATCCGCACAAAACCGATGCTCACCGACAAGTTCATCCCGGGAAACGAAAGTCTATGTAGTTATCCTGAAACTCCGCTCGGTTTAAGCAGATGACAACAACAGTTTCAGAAGAATGCCAACACACACACAAGCGTTCAACTCTGGCCGAGCCAAACATGCAAAGACGGCAAAACTCACATGAAACAGTCCGAAGTTACAACGAGCCACCTCCTTAGTGAAGAAATACGAGCAGTACTTCTGATTACAGGAAAGATTAAAACACTTTAACACTCAAAGAAATCACTCAAGTCGCGTCTTTTCTTCCCATAACTTTCTCTCGTCTCGTCTCTGTTTTCTCTCGAACTTTCTCTCCCGAACTTTTTTTTCTGAACAGAAAAAAACTCTCCCCTAGGAAAATCTGGTTGGCTCACAAACTTGTCAGTCTCTTATTTGGGCCAATGCACATCATCTAACAACCCAAGATGATGTTAGACACGTTTTTCACATGTACGCCCCAACCAAACTATAATAAAACGAAAAAAAAACAAAAAACAATACATATTAAACATACACATGTTTCAAATTACACAAAAAATAAAATAAAGCATTTTATCAATTTCACCCTCAGTAAATATAGAAAATAATAAATATATACATCAGGGTTACATGTGGGAGCCCAGCACTTTAATCTCCATCATTCCAGGGCACGCTCCATTATAGAGCGCGCTTTTGGGATGATGAAGACCAGGTTCAGGGCCATCTTCCTGCAAGCGCTGGAGGTGCACCACACCTTTGTACCTCATGTAAGTGAATTGAAAATACATTTGCAAAAAACATAAAAATAATTATAATTGACCAGTATTGCTGGTGATCAAACTGTTCAGAGACTGCTAAACAAGTAGAACTTTATCATCAACTGATAAAAGTACACTGTAAATTCGGTTTATTCTCATAGACCAGCCTGGGACGTTGCATAACCTGCTTAGACTAATCGTACAAGTTGGCCATCTTTTTTTTAATTTTTTTTAAATTTTTTTTTAAACTGGTCATAATCAAAAGTCAGTTACATAAAAATGTTGACTGGTCCAATTTCAATTTGAAAAGTAACATTGATTGTAGATCCCATTGCTAACTGTTATTACATATGCATATACAGAGGCACACACAGAATATTTTAAACTTTATACAAGAAGAAAAATAAAATAATAGGAAAACGTGAACTCTTGATTAAACTTGATCACATAATAACAATTTAGGGGGGGGGGGGACTATTTATGCAAGATTACAAAAACAAAGTCAAAATATAATGAGGAACCAGTAATTGTTAAACAAAATGATATAATTGTGTATTTAAACTCTTTTTTATTTTTATTTCACCCCTTCTACAAGATGAATGCTGATGTGGAGGTCTATTTTCTTTACACGCATCGACATCAGTTGTGCTCACTGTCCTCTTATGACTGCTGTTGTTTATTATTTATTTCTTTTCAAACAGTTTTTTTCAGACAGTTCACAATGGGTTTTGCTCATTTTAAGATCTTCTTTAGTGAACTTTAAGACACCATCGAAATGAAATGCCAGGCAAACATGATCCCATACATAATATTGTTTATACACAGGTTCAGTGTCTGCCATTTTGTCCTCTTCATTAAGTATCAGTTTAAATTTAATGGCATTACTAATGGCTTGTGCCTTCCAGACAATTTGATTTTCTTGTGCTTTCCAGACAATTTGATTTCCTTCATAATCTACATTTTTAATCCTTGGGAATTTATCGAACCTCTCATTGTGCTTAGGGCTGTGAACAAGAACAACATACATGATCTCCTGCTGGTAAAACATTGTCTTATATTCCCTGAGAACTGGGTCTTCTTGGCCTCCACACATCTGCTCTTTGTATGTTTTCATCACTTCATTCAAAGGAAAAGAGAATCGAACGGTTCCATAGCGTGATTCTTTAATGTGGAATGCAGGTAATGTGGTGAATTTGTTGAGGAACTCATCCTGTTTTTCCTTTTGTTCTTCAGATCTGTTTGGGAACACCTTCTCCAGATAACGCTGCTCAGCTGCTTCTATACTCTTTTCATCAATCTTCAGGCTCCACCACGAGAACTTCTCATCATCATCACCATAAGCCTTGAATCCCCCTGACTCACAGATTTGGTCAGAACTCTTCTCATCTGTGACATGAGTCACTTCTGAGATGTGAAATTCAACGGGGTTTGGGTATTCCAGGATGTTAGTCAGATAACGGAGAATGTGTCGTGCATCATTTCTCAAGTCACTCTGTATTTGTTGTACATTAGTATCATCCTGAAGTGCATTTCTCAGATCGTTTATGCTAATGTATCCATCATGGCTGAACTCAGGACAGTAGCGATTATTTTTTCTCCCGTGGAAGTCATACTGGAAAGAAGAAAATGTCATATCTTAATTTTATATGCTTTAAAGGTCCCGTATTATGCCCCTTTTCACAAGATGTAAAATAAGTCTCTGATGTCCCCAGAGTGTGTATGTGAAGTTTCAGCTCAAAATACCCAACAGATCATTTTTTACAGCATGTTTAAATTGTCAGCTCGCACACAGTCTCTCAGGACAATTTCATCTCACGGAATGATGATAATATCAGAAACTCTCAGTAACGGTGTTCATTTCGAGTCGGACAATAATGCCTCCAGAGTCAGAGTGCTGTATAGAAATGGAACAGGTATAGTTTAGTAGTTTAATTACGGTTATTATAACGTATTTGTCATCTACTTGTATGTATCCATTATTTATTAATAGCCTACAAGTCTGCTGTCTGAATGATGATCACACATATACTGATGAGTTTAATAAAGTTTATTGTACATCACACAAAAGATGAAGCGTCAGTTTTACTTCAGAAAATCACCATAAGAGCTGAGTAAACACAGTAAGTTATCAGAAGTGCGCAAGTACATAAACGAATTTCGGTAGAGTTGAGGGAGCATTCCTGTGGGCGGAGGTTAGTCAAAGAACTGTTCTAGTGACGTCATTAAAGAAGGAAGTAGAGGGTTGTAGTCCAAACGGGCCGTTCAATGTAGTCAACTTCTGTTAAATAAAATATCCCGCTTGGCATTGAACTTTGAGCTTTATAATTTTACAGATATTATTTATACTCTAACAACAACATTACACACTAACTAAAGTTTGAAACATGGGATCACGAAGAACAGGACCTTTAAATACTTGCCCAAAATAAAACATTTCACAGCAGTATATACTTATTTTTTTCTTTATGAAGAAGCTAAATTCGATTTTTTTTATTATTATTATTAAAAAGCCTTTTAGTATAATTCTAAAAAGTTTTTTTTTTTTTTTTTTTGCTGTAAAATCTTTAAATGTGCGCTATTTAACTTTTTCACTCTACTAAAACTTAAAAATATGTTTGCAGATATTTAGGAAACATGCTGAGTTCACATACTCGTTTCTCTGAAATACACTTCTATAGCCAGGTGAAATGTGCGTTCTCACAGACTGCATCTTTAATGATTGGAGTAAACAAAAAATTTACTTTTATCCATCGTTTTTTATCATGTTTTTTTTTTCATATTAAGTTTAACTCATGTTAAAAATGTATCATAATTTGATACAACTGGTTTTTGAGGAACGTTTATTTGTACATCTCTCAATCATCATTGTATTGCATTGCATTACATGTTTTGACCCTCACAATTACAGAGCTTTGTTGACTAACAACATATTATCTGACTAAATACATATTATTGGGAGATATTGTCATGATCCTGTTTCTCTTATCTTTATCTGTCTCCATCTGCTGGCCTTTTTCGGTCATTACTTCCCCGCTCTTTCTCTTTGATGCATTATCTCCCTTTCATCTATCTCAGCTGTTTCTCATTTTCTCATCACACACCTGTTTCCCATCTCCTGTCGTTTGTCTCTCTATTTCTAGTTCTCTCTTTCTCTTCTGCTCTGTCGGATTATTTCCTACCGTCACGTATGTACTGACCATTGAGTTTACTCCAGGGGCGTAGCCAGAATTTTATTTTTGGGGGGGCCCATCTTAAAATGAGGGGGCAACTAATATATATATATATATATACACGACAGCATCAAACTTCTGTCACGCTGACACTTTGACCCCAGGGGATCTTTTGAAAAACTTTCAATTGTTTTACTCAAAGTCAACGAAAACCGAGCAGGACCAAGCCATTTTACAGCTGATCGCCGTCAAAAAAGTTCAGGAGGTATTTCTTAGCGATGGTGATTTAATGTCGGCTATTTTTAGTCCAGTGCCTGTAAGTTATATAAGATTAGTATTGGCCAAGTTCAGAGGCTGTCATATGTGGATCAACTTACTTTGTTGTGTATTTTCAACAGTTAAAATATGAAAAATAACTTTTATATTGATTCAATGGATTAATTGCATTTTGGAAAAAAAAGTGTCATGAATTTAGCCTTTTGCATTTTGGGGGGAAACTAATCCTTTCTTATAATAAATATTTGAAAATCAAAATCTGGTTTTAAATTTTTTTTATGTTATTATAACCTAAATATGCTATGTGAAAGTTTGAAACAAAAAATAGTGGTTTTCATCTTTCCACTCTCTTGGTAAAGAAAACACATTATTACTCAAATTAATCATAATGGATTTATCGCGTTTTGAAACCAAACTCTTCATATACAACAGATATAGGCTATACAGGAAATGTGGTCATCTCTGGTTGTGAAGGCGGTTCATCAATTGCAAACAAGTCATTGCCCATTGTGCCGATCTGAGTCGAAGTCTCACCGCTATTCCTGTGATGAAATATGTGCGTTTCTGTCTCCTAGCCGCTTCACTCGCTGTCGTCGTGTAGTAAGCTGAAACAAACTCAGATGTAGATGGCTTATTTTCTCCTTCTCGCTCATCTTTTCGTGCGTAATATTGTACTTTGCACAACGCTGCCATTCACCGCATGAACTCTCACGCGAAGATGACAGCGTAGGTTACGCACAACACGTCAAATTAAGTTTGAAAACAGTCGCATTTTACCGCGCAGTATTTTGATTGGTCAATCTATCAATTAGACTAACACATCAACAATTTCTTATTTTTATTATTTTAAGCAATCAGAAATCTGAGGGGGCCGGACATGTAAATGAGGGGGCCTAGGCCCACCCAGGCCCCCTCGTGGCTACGCCACTGGTTTACTCAGCTTAAAGAGTATTGTTTCTAGTCCCATCTTAGTCCAGTCCTGTCTTGTCCGGTCTGTTCGTTACCTGCTGTATTACCTGATCTGTGCTGTGCCCAGCTGCCTGCCGTGGAGAGTCGCAGAGTGTCCGACGCCTCACCAGTTTCCCTGGTCTCGCTGTGCACCAGTTATCCGGACCTGCCAGTTGAACTTCTCATAGTCTCTATCTGTGATCTCCTTATTTACGAACTGCCTTTGTTAACCGGCCATTGTTGGCTTTGACTTATTTCTATTAAAGAGAACCGTTTACCTGCCATTTCGCCTTTTGGATTCTCTCTGCATACCGTGACAGATATAGTGACAAATGACATTAAGGACATTTTTATGTAAGTAGACTGTTATGCTTTTATAAAAAAATATAATTGATTTACTGCATATTTTTACTTAGTTTTTTTCTCCTAAAGTTTAAAGCTCCATACTCTCACTATATCATGCTTATATAGGGCATAAAAGCAAACACATTTGCAAACTTTTTAAATAGACATTAATTATATTATATTTTGTCAAGGTTCAATAAACTGTTCTTTTAAAAAAAAGATTGTTCTTACCATTATTTCATATATCAGGCTTTACAGGGTTAAAAGCAAAACACAACCCCCCTCCCACTCTACTTTGGTTACTCGTCTCTTATGCTGCACTTAGAGAGACAAATGTTTGTTACAGCTTTCCTTCGGGAAACAGAGACCAGCTCCGTGACACAGTGAATAAACATTTGCTTACACAGACTCTTTTCTTACACGCCATTGTCTAACATAGCATTAGGTTCATTTTAATTAATAAAACAAAAAAGTAAGTTCTCGTTTATTGAATGATTACCAAATGCTTAAGTATTTGTTTATCTCTGTATTACCTTACTTTGTGA
This sequence comes from Scardinius erythrophthalmus, assembly GCF_964197995.2. Lineage (NCBI taxonomy): Eukaryota > Metazoa > Chordata > Actinopteri > Cypriniformes > Leuciscidae > Scardinius > Scardinius erythrophthalmus. Next base: position 43,820,232 of record NC_138227.1, read on the forward strand.
CTGATGTTAGAAATGAATTGTCAAGAATTACTTACTTTTCTTTCTTGTCTATCTGTTGTTCTTGTCTCTGCCATTTTGTGAGGTTTAAGCAAATTATGATGCTGGTGGTCACTGTCTTTCATTCTAACACGCCTGTGAGGGCAGGGCTAGTTTTATAAAGAAACCTATTGTATAAAATAATATTGTGAGGGCAGGGCTAGTTTTTATAAAGAAACCTATTGTATGAAATTATATCGTGAGGGCAGGGCTAGTTTTATAAAAAAAATTATTGTATAAAATGATATTGTGACGGAAGGGCTGGTTTTATAAAGAAACCTATTGTATGAAATGAGATCGCATGGTTCAGCGAGGTCTGCAACAGGAGGTCACTCGCCAGTCAAGTGCAAATAACAAACACTTGTCTTGTTGCATTAATTGGCGTGACCGCTTAAAAGCCACAGGGAAAAAAGGGACTGGAGAGAAGGAATAGGCTATGTGCACGTAACTAAGGAGTTCTACTACTGCCGCCTTGAGTGTGCGGTCGACCATTTCCGGTTCGCGGGATTGCTATAGCAGCGAGACGGCAGGTTTTGATTGTGAAAAATGGCATATTTCACCCATTTCACCCGTTGTCTACAAGGCCTCCCGAAAATTGACGTGAACGACGTCCACAGGATTGTCGACCACTGTTCACCTGCACCCGGTTGCAAGCGTGAAAAAGGATTTAGATTGTACATATCAAGTTACATCCACAAATTTGAAAGTGAGTAGCGATACTTCAGATAGATCAGCTGTAAGCAGCTAGATCAGCTGTTAACGTTAGACATTGATTATCAACTGGTTGTGTGTATTTTTAATTTGGGGTTTGTATTTCCTCTCAGTGTCCAAGAAAGATCCAGTGACAGGAGTAGTGTTTGTGAGGGCGTTATGTCATCCGTCAATGGACAGATCTAAACCACCTCACAGTTTAAGTGTAGGATGAGTGTAGCGTTAAGATAGCGTTAAGATGGTTACCCATGTTCCTGGGTTAATCGTGTTCGTTTGGTTATTTGCTCTAGGTTAACCATGTTCATTTGGTTGACCATGTCCCCCATTCACGTTAAAAACGACCAGTGTACGCTTAGTGCTACGTTACTACTATGTTTTCAATAACAGCAATCAGTGGTGTAGTATAGTTTGTTTTTCCAGGTATGCTGAACATCCCAGGTGAAAGGGAAGTGAAACACATAAGATAGGTATAGAAGTTTATGTAAACCTGCTAAGTCTAAGTAGAAGTAGGCATACTGCAATCTTGGTACTTTTTAAGCGTACCTGCAAATCAAATAGACTGCTCCACTGACCACATTAAAAGAAAAAGATTATTAATCCCTTTACTAACAGTGTTTACAAGAAAAGTTTTTACTAGCTATTTTAACTAACAGTGTGCAAAAATAAATAGTAGCTTACTTGAGTAGTCCATATAAATATATGACAAATCAGTTATGCTACTCTTTTTTTTTAACATCTTGTTGCAGGTGGGGCTGAAGGACTCAATCCCTGTTGAGCTGGCCAATCACAGCTGTACATGTGTAGCTGGATCAGAGATCTGTAACCATTGTGTGGCTCTACTTTTCCAGTCTGCACATTATTCTCAGCTAGACATTCCAGTGTTTCCACCAGTGCTGAGCTGTACGGAAAGTGAACAACAGTGGCACAAGCCAAGAACCTTGGCAAGTCTTGGAATAATGTAACAATAATTTCAATACTACATCTACACACGCTCATCACTGCTTATGGCCTATATTCACAGGGTGTTAAACCAGGTCCCGTCGAGAAGATGGCTGTGATGTCTGCCAAATCAGAGGACCATGGCTGAGGGAGTAAGGTGAGAATTTGGCTAGTAGTTAGTAATCTATTAATTAATTTGTTAGGCGTACTTTTCTCAATCAAATCAAGAAAACTGTAGTTTTGTTACTTGTAGTTATGAAGTGATGTATCTTTTTCTCAATTTGTTTCAAATAGGTCTACACTGTACAAAGCCATCAGTGGAGAGTTGCTGGACCTCTCCATTCTCAGAGTGTCAGAGATCTACAAAGATATTCAAAGAATATACCGGGACAGTGGTGTGATGCAAAAAATAAGAGAGAGAGCAGACTTTTTTTCTACACATACCTACATAAATATCTGCTGTAATAAAATGAATGATCAGTAAACAATAACTTCTAAGAACTGTCTTGTTCTTGTTGATATCTCATTATAGTGTGAGGCCTTCAAGTGGGTTGTTTTAAGTTAATTTAAATGTGTCAAGTTACTAATCAGAAAATATGTGCTAAACAGAGTTGTAACACTTTTAGCATTGACCACTTGACTTAAAGTGTACACAGCAAAGGTGAACCCACACCAATGTATTGCTAGATGTTAAACTAATATTCAATGAATCAGGCCCACTTGAGGGGAAATTAAACAACACAAAGGGAGACCAAGTTAATATAGATTTCAAATAAATAATTGTGGTGTGAATCAGTATATTGTTTGTAAAAAGGAAAATGAGGAAGATGAGCAGCCAGCCATGAAGCAAACAGTCAGATTTCTACCTGGCTCTTATGTTCTCTCCAGTCTTTGAACAGAGGTCCATTTTGGTAGTTGCAAAAGATACAAGCTACAGTGAAAAGTTGGCTTATGCTCCCTGAAATAGACAAAGGGATTACAGTGTCAAAAAGTTTGTTCTCCTTAACAAATTAGTAAATAAATAAATAATCAAATTAGATTAAGCAAAGGGTGGCATAACTAGTATGGCATGAATTTCATCCAGTAGGTCTTTGATTAAAAACCCTTTGTCCACCATCACTGCATCGCCCTCTTGAAGAAGATCTAAAATGCCAGATGATTTGGTTATCTCTTTATCAGAAATGCATCCTGTGTAAAGACTGCTTACAGAAGTCATGCTTCCATCAGGTGAAATTCCAACCAGAGACTTGAGTGTTGTTGTGCCTTTGTAGTGTGAATAAGTTTCGGAGTTCAGTACCTTTGAGCTGTAGCCTGGATGCCAAACTTAGCCCCGCCCACAAATTTTTTAGGTCGGGAAGTTCGGTCTGGACTTGATCCGTTGAGGAGCTATTATGTCCGAACAAAAGCTGTTCGGACCAATCAAATTGTCAGGGCGGGCTTTATACGATGATGGACAGATGATCAACAGTAACGTAATCATCCACGTCACCAAAGAGCGCTTGGGTTGAATTCGTTTACAACAAAGATGACTGCCGCTGGAGAACTGAAATTTCACGAGTTCACACTTACAAATAAGTCAGATAGAATAAATGCATATTTGGCGTGCAGTCCGAGGAGAGGCTCCGGGATCGGTATTCGGCCCGAACCCAAAGTACTCCCCCCGTATTCCAGGCTGTGGAAGAACAGGCCAAGAGTGAGTGGAGGGATGCTGAAAGCTGTCAAGGAATGTTAGGTGAGGTGACAGAGTCAATAAATATATGCTTCCTCTCATGCTGATAGGGTAGACCTGGTAATTGTTTGATGACAAGTTGATTGGATTGATTATTTGAACGTGCTCCTCCCAAACTTTGTTTATGAAACATCGTGTAGATTCCGCCATCGCGTCTGTTATAGAAGATATCAACAGCGCATTCATTTTAAAAGAGGAACAGCGAACCGCGATCAAGGCATTTGTCGATCGGAAAGATGAATGAAGAACATACGTCACTTACTCCGTTGCTCTGATTGGTTGTAGGTCTATCCAATTGAGTGCAGAGGCATTTTCTTTCCTGGTTCGGTTGAAACACGCCCCATAATCACAGCCAAATGGAGCAGTATCAGACTCACATTCTGACTAGAATCTCAGTATGACGACGTCAGGCTATTTGAGCTGGCTGTTTGGACTCGAATTTCAGTACAGTCTAAGATGACTCTGGTTTTGGGGTAGAGAGTCTTAAAATGATCTGGCATTAGCTCATCAACTGCAGCTCTACTTGGCCATATTAGCAGACTCCCCAACATGATATACAAATAATTTGCCCACGTAACACAGGTTTGACTAACCTCAACTAAATAATATTAAGGTTTGTGAAACATTGAAATGCACAGCAAGATCTTGTTCAAGAAGGCCCTGTCTAATGTGGCAAAGAAACATGAAAAACTGATAAAACAGTGAGAGATGTTGTGCTTGGAATTCAAGCCTCAGTGTATGTTGGTTGGTTGCACTAATTCTTTGCACTTTAGCCCATGAGGCCATGCTCTCAGCTGTGGACTGTAGAGCCAAGAAAACAGCTTCCAAAGTCAGGGAATCCTGTGTAAAACTGGACGAGTTTTTGATTAAGCTGATAATGTTATATACCAAACTGTTGGTTTTTGAGCATTTCATTCAGCAGATAGACGAGAAATTTCCTCCCGTGCCGCCACAAGTTGCTCCTCAGAAGTCATGGGCTCCACAGAGTAGTCATGATCAGAGTGAGGCATCTCTGCCTATTAATAGCATGACTGTATATTGTTTTAATGCAGTTGTTTTGAGAGAGAGGGAGAGAGAGATGAAAGTTAAATCTAATCATCTAGACTATATATGAAGAGTTCAGATGCAAAAGCCTCTAAGTGCCATCTGAAATTTTCTTCTTGAATGATCATTTTTATCAAGCTTGTAGATTTAAGTTCAGTAATTTCACTTAAATAGCAATGAAAATTACCTATTAATTGTCATTTAAGTGAAATTACTGAACTTAAATATACGAGCTTGATAAAAATTATCATTCTAGAAGAAAATTCCAGATGGCACTTAGAGGCTTTTGCATCTGAAATCTTCATATGTCCAGTTTGTTGCTCACTTCATGGATTTATCTTAATTTTCTAGGATTCTAGGATTTGTGCTCACAAATCTTCATTGCTTGCAGTTCTTCTAATGATGGACCAGAGAATAGAAGAGAACATTAACCCTCTGGAGTCTGAGGTGTTTTCTGGGCACTGGAGGTGTTCTGACATGCTCTGACATTTGTGCTTTTTTCAGTTATTTATAAACATGTTAATGGCAAAGGTGTAAATTCACTCTATATAGCACAAACAGGGCTACCAAAATATGTGATCACCATGCATGTATATTTTTTTATTTTTAAGAGAATAATGCTTATGCGTGGTTATTGAAAAAATTAAAAATGAAAGTTGCTGAAAGAAGACCTCAAAACTCATAATAAATATGCATGAATAAGACTTTTGAGAAATGGATGTTCTTCCTTCGAGTTCTGGCTTCAAAATTATGTGAAAATAGTCTTGCTTTATCGTTCAGATAAAACAATACATTGATTTAAATTGATGTAAAACAGGTTTTGCTTGGAAATCCATTATGCGAGTGGGCGTGAACAAGGAGTGGTTTACACCTTGGAATACAAAATGTCCCACCCATTATGCATAATGACTCTGCATAATTAGCCATTCATTCAGGTGTGACTCTGACTGACTGAGCCACAATGCAAGGACAAAAAATTAGAAGAAGACTTATATTGACCATTTAAGATTTTGCTTACATCTATCTTGTAAATATGTTTTGCTATTTTATTAAAAAGGTTACAATTACAACAATAATTAAAATTTCAACAATATTTCAAGTGTACTCTTTCTTTGTAAAAAAAAAAAAGATTATAGGCCTACATTTTAGGCCTATGTATTCATTAGTTTGAATATAGCCAAAATTGGAACAGCTAACATCTTAGTTGATGACTTTATTTTATATATATATAAAAATTGCTAAACAAAAGCTTATTTGATATATATATTCAGTATATTCTACAGTAAAAACTGTAGCCTACTCAAATCTAGTCAACAAAATGTTGTCTTTCATATTTCGCCTGAGTGTAACGTTGTTTTTATGAAATATTAGGGCATATAAATGTTAATTTGCAGTTTAATACGTATTGCTTAAATACAAATAGCCTACATTTTATTTCAACATATTTCAGTCGATTTTTACTCATCTCAGTATAGTAATACAGTTTGCTAAAACATCATTCATTCACACACGCGATTTAAATTTCAACTGTCTTTTTGCGAGCTGTGGTAAACAGCGCGCATCTCTGCCGTTCATTCATCAAAAACAGAAACCCGATTCACGTGAGAAGAAAAAAAAACTTACAGTATTCCTCAGCTCGCTCCTCGATATACCCGCACTTCTGAGGTAGGCTACTTTTTTCATCAAAAGCTTATGTGGCAGTATATTCTACAGTAAAAACTGTACTCAAATCTAGTCAACAAAATGTTGTCTTTCATATTTCGCCTGACTGTAACGTTGTTTTTATGAAATATTAGGGCATATAAAATTGCAGTTTAATACGTATTGCTACGTACAAATAGCCTACATTTTATTTCAACATATTTCAGTCGATTTTTACTCATAGTAATACAGTTTGCTAAAACATCCTCATTCATTCACACACGCGATTTAAATTTAAACTGTCTTTTTGCGAGCTGTGGTAAACAGCGCGCATCTCTGCCGTTCATTCATCAAAAACAGAAACCCGATTCACGTGAGAAGAAAAAAAACTTACATTATTCCTCAGCTCGCTCCTCGATATACTGAGGTACTTTTTTCATTATTGTTATTGCTCACAGCGCTGCTGAGACGGTGTTAAAGTAATGATCTGAATAAACTGATAAGTGGGCGTTCACAGGTTTGCTTGGATTGCCTCATTCATTTGCGTTTGAATAGTGCGCGCTCTCCGTAGGCGGAGTCACATTACATTTGAATTAGCTCTAATGAGGTCGACTGGAATCGCTCTCTTTTAATACAGATTTCACAACATGAGAATATTTGTTTTTTATATAAATTACTTCATTTAAGAGAAGAGAATTCAAGCTTCATGCCTGTATGTCTGTTTGCCTGTTTGACTGAGTATTCGCAGAGTTATTGTTCATTTTCGGACGCGTTTCAGAATGGACGACACTGGCAGATAGAAGGCAGAACTCGCATCACGTTTATTTTTCTTTATTTGGCAAAAAGCACAACACTTTGTTTTTATTGTGAGTATACACAAAATAATACACATTTAACAGAATCGATTGATGTACAAAACAAGCATAAAAGATAAAAATTAGTATTTTTATTTTATTATTTTTTTGCACTCATACTACATACAATGGCCTGGTTTCACAGACAGGGTTTAGATTATACTGGGTTAGGCTTTAGTTCAGTTAGGACATATCTTTTTATAAAAAAGTATCTTTTATAAACGTGTCTTAGAAAAAAAAAAAAAAAAACAGCAGTAATTGCTGTGCATATTGAGATAAAACAATGGCACTGACATGTTTTAAGAGATACTTTCATTTAAAACAGTTCAAACATGCATTTTAGTCTGAGACTAGTGTGGCATGAGTTAGGCTGCAGCTTTTTATAATAGAATAACAGGCAGCTTTAAGAAAACCGACTACGCCACTCTGACATCACGCAGAGAATAATTGATACACTTTATCTTAAGGCACGCAAGTTGGTTGCATTAGGAAGGAGCAGAGACGTGAATATCATGCACAATAATTCTTTATTAACAATAAAAATCTCATTTAAAATCAACTGGACGTGCCAGGCAGGGCATGCCACAACAACTGATCATTTATGTGATCAGGGAAGGAAACATGGTCGTTTTAACAAACACTAAAACAAGGACATACAATGACACTACATTCAGAAGCTTTGGCTGAGGACTCAAGAGCAGGTAATACCTGGCTACACACGCACACACTCTGGGGCAACTCACACCACTGCACACAAAATCCGTGCGTCTCACTGCACACCACACCCTGTGTTCAAACCATCACCAATCCACAGAAAAGGAGAAGGAGGATTCCTGGCTGGAGCCCCCAGCATCTAGCAAAAGAAACACACTCAAACACACACACGCGCACACACACACACTTCCACAATAAAGAAATAATTTCAGAATATAAACAATAAATTACTAATATAACACTCGCCTGGGAACAATAGCTCCCACTAACAAATGATTTCCAAATAAAGAAAGAAACAAAACAAAAAAACAAATTATAACATCATCATTCCAATCATAAGACACAAACCATAACTATTAATCAAAGTGAACAGGCAAGGGAGAAATAGACTGTAGGACAACGGCGATTCCTCGCATTAAATAGGCCTTCTGAATCGAGGGCAAAAGATTTGCACAACAGATCTCAAACACCTTAAAAGGGGAAACACAATGGTTAATACCCACGAAAATGCTTAATGTCTCGACCCAATCAGGAAAAAGCTTACCAGACAATGAAGTCAGTCAATCGCTCGTAACGAACCACTTTTAGATGGTTTGGTTTCGCTTTGATCCTGTCACGTAAACTGGTCTGGATATCTCTGAAACAAGCTATAAAGCACCTCCTTTTAAAATAAATGCTCAAACACGCAGCGCCCATCACCTCCCTCGACCCAGACTTACCCGATGATGAAATCAGTCAAGCACCGAACCGCCCACCAGATTATTTGATCTCACTTTGATTCCGCAGTGTCGCATAAATAAGTTCACACATGCCTGCTACAAACTAAACGTCATACCCACAAGTCAGATTAATACCCAACCACAATTGTCATAAGACACTGCATTACAAGCTTACCGTAGACAATCGCCATTGTAAAAAGCACGCAACCGCTAGCGTAACACCACACTCGAAATGCCCGCACATGGGAGCGAAAAGGGAACCCCCGAGTCAACAGGAAGCAGCGTATCCTAACCGGCTGAAAGAGGCTATTTATGGCCAATCGGAAATGACGTGTCCCAATACTTAAAGGGAAATTGACGGCGGGAACCTCTAGCTTAATTTGCATAAGTGGGCAACATGGAAAAGAGAGCATTCGGTCACATCTACCCCCGACATTTTCATCGTCGACCCGACGATGAATACTTTGTTTTTATATATACTTTTTATCTGCGCCCCGACGATGACCCCAAGAAACTTACCTTTGCCATGGGACGCTAGTAAAGCGGAAGCCTTGTTACAAATCTTCTCGCCATACGGCTACACAAGAAACACAAGAGACACTTGCTACAAGTGCTCTGCCATGACGGCTACACAAACACAAGAGACACTTGCTACCAGTGCTCTGCCATGACGGCTACACAAACACAAGAGACACTTGCTACCAGTGCTCTGCCATGACGGCTACACAAACACAAGAGACACTTGCTACAAGTGCTCTGCCATGACGGCTACACAAACACAAGAGACACTTGCTACAAGTGCTCTGCCATGACGGCTACACAAACACAAGAGACACTTGCTACCAGTGCTCTGCCATGACGGCTACACAAACACAAGAGACACTTGCTACCAGTGCTCTGCCATGACGGCTACACAAACACAAGAGACACTTGCTACCAGTGCTCTGCCATGACGGCTACACAAACACAAGAGACACTTGCTACAAGTGCTCTGCCATGACGGCTACACAAACACAAGAGACACTTGCTACAAGTGCTCTGCCATGACGGCTACACAAACACAAGAGACACTTGCTACCAGTGCTCTGCCATGACGGCTACACAAACACAAGAGACACTTGCTACCAGTGCTCTTGGAACGGAATGGCTACGTCGCCTTACACCCCCCTGGAATATTACCGCCAGGCTGCGACTGTCCATGCACCCCATATTGTATAAAGTGTGCCGTTGGAACAGAATAGCTACGTCCCCTTGCGCCCCCGGGGGTCCCCTCTCGCTCCCAACGAATTGCCTCACTACGCACTTCAAGCAACGTACTATCGGGGCTACGTCGAACTAACTGTTTTAACTCACGTCTAAGTGTATTATCGCTAACATTTTCAACGAACTGATCTCGTAATAAGGCCCCAGTATTGGGCATTTCATGTGGCGCCTGTTCCTTAACCTTCTCCCATAAGCTCATCAGGACCAGGGAGAATTCCACAAGGGTCTCCCCTTCCTGCTGTCGCCTAGAGAAAAACAGTTCCTGTAACGCTACATATGATCGCGTACAACCATACAATTCGCGCAATGCTGCGATGATTTGGTCTGGATCTCGCCGCTCTACCCCCGAACGATAACGAAGCTCTTCACGTGCCTCGCCCTCCAAATGATCGATCAAAAAGAAGGCTTGGTCAACGGTAGCCATATGACGTGCCCTCATACAAGCACGTGCCTCCTCTAACCATTCATTAATATCAATGCCGGTCCTACCATTAAATTTTGGGCACTTATGATCCCTCGGAATAAACACAAATCGCTCGAGTGGGCCGGTATCAGGAAGTGAAAAACTACCTGCTGAAGTCGGTGCTGCAATAGATGGATTACTAGCTGAAGCATTAGGGGCTGGGAGCACTGCTGATGTCCCCTGGCGCAACTGCTCATTATCAGTCCGCAGCTGGGCCACCAGTGCCCGCAGCTCCTGCAATTCTTCCTCCATACCACAGGGTTACCTGAATGGGCCGAGACCAAATCCCCAAAAAAATAATGGCTACACCACCCGAGCACTACTGGCCGCACAGGGTCGCCGTTGTCCTATTCCTGTTCAACAAAGTAAAACAAAAACAAAAAAACAACAACACAAAATGAATATATAATTCACATCTCTGTCCCACACCAATGCGGTATCCTGCCGACTGCGCCACAATGTGGCATGAGTTAGGCTGCAGCTTTTTATAATAGAATAACAGGCAGCTTTAAGAAAACCGACTACGCCACTCTGACATCACGCAGAGAATAATTGATACACTTTATCTTAAGGCACGCAAGTTGGTTGCATTAGGAAGGAGCAGAGACGTGAATATCATGCACAATAATTCTTTATTAACAATAAAAATCTCATTTAAAATCAACTGGACGTGCCAGGCAGGGCATGCCACAACAACTGATCATTTATGTGATCAGGGAAGGAAACATGGTCGTTTTAACAAACACTCACAAGGACATACAATGACACTACATTCAGAAGCTTTGGCTGAGGACTAAAGAGCGGTAATACCTGTCTACACACGCACACACTCTGGGGCAACTCACACCACTGCACACAAAATCCGTGCGTCTCACTGCACACCACACCCTGTGTTCAAACCATCACCAATCCACAGAAAAGGAGAAGGAGGATTCCTGGCTGGAGCCCCCAGCATCTAGCAAAAGAAACACACTCAAACACACGCACGCACACACACACACACACACTTCCACAATAAAGAAATAATTTCGGAATATAAACAATAAATTACTAATATAACACTCGCCTGGGAACAATAGCTCCCACTAACAAATGATTTCCAAATAAAGAAAGAAACAAAACAAAAAACAAATTATAACATCATCATTCCAATCATAAGACACAAACCATAACTATTAATCAAAGTGAACAGGCAAGGGAGAAATAGACTGTAGGACAACGGCGATTCCTCGCATTAAATAGGCCTTCTGAATCGAGGGCAAAAGATTTGCACAACAGATCTCAAACACCTTAAAAGGGGAAACACAATGGTTAATACCCACGAAAATGCTTAATGTCTCGACCCAATCAGGAAAAAGCTTACCAGACAATGAAGTCAGTCAATCGCTCGTAACGAACCACTTTTAGATGGTTTGGTTTCGCTTTGATCCTGTCACGTAAACTGGTCTGGATATCTCTGAAACAAGCTATAAAGCACCTCCTTTTAAAATAAATGCTCAAACACGCAGCGCCCATCACCTCCCTCGACCCAGACTTACCCGATGATGAAATCAGTCAAGCACCGAACCGCCCACCAGATTATTTGATCTCACTTTGATTCCGCAGTGTCGCATAAATAAGTTCACACATGCCTGCAACAAACTAAACGTCATACCCACAAGTCAGATTAATACCCAACCACAATTGTCATAAGACACTGCATTACAAGCTTACCGTAGACAATCGCCATTGTAAAAAGCACGCAACCGCTAGCGTAACACCACACTCGAAATTCCCGCACATGGGAGCGAAAAGGGAACCCCCGAGTCAACAGGAAGCAGCGTATCCTAACCGGCTGAAAGAGGCTGTTTATGGCCAATCGGAAATGACGTGTCCCAATACTTAAAGGGAAATTGACGGCGGGAACCTCTAGCTTAATTTGCATAAGTGGGCAACATGGAAAAGAGAGCATTTGGTCACACTAGGTTTAAGCCTTGTCTGTAAAATCGGAGGAAAAACAATATTACACACATGACTTTTTTGTTTGTCTTTATTTGAAATTCACTGCTTACATATCACGTTTACTGACACAAAACTGATCAAAGAAATGCACTTACTGTTGTGGTTCAATTCTTTTCAGGGGAATGACTTCAAAGATATTTGACATCAGAAAAAATTAGACTTTATTAACAAACAAAGCCGAGTGTCCCTCTGCAGAAAAGACCCTCTCGAAAAATTGCCCAGCAAACGTATATACCCTCTCCTTGTCCCAAACATGGTAATACATTCTATAGGTATTTTGAGAAATAGTTTTGTACCATGTGACATTACTGAAATAGAATTTTCTGCTGCAACAACACCTTGTGCTTTCAGGTTCCAAAGTCAGCCAAAGTCACCCACAGACAAGGAAATAATAGTGTACAAAAAAACAGTTAAATTACTTATTTTCTAAATAATAAAATCTTCAACATTCCCTCCTCTGGGGCTTATTTAAGCCCCACATTCGCTATCCTTTCCAGAGTGTAGTTTCAAAATCCAGTCCCCTCAGTTATACTACCTTAGTGACTAAATTAAGTCACTCATTCTTATTTTCAATGACTGAAATTATGCCACCATACTCCGGAGGAGCAATCGAGCCAAACATCTTTCTCCATACATTTTCTTTCTTTCAGTTGTTTTTTCTTTTTCGATGGAGAAAGTAAAAGACTCGAATCCTCCCTAATCAAAAATCAAACATTGTTACAAGTGTGTGGATGAAATTGATTCAGCATTGTCTTATTGTCACAGTTATGTAGAACATGTCAAACACAAAAATCCCTTATACAGTTAAGAGTTCTCTTGCGGTGTAGATATCCTCTTCGACCCAGACACCCAGGATCTGGCTCATTCATTTTCTTCTTCATCCTTATCCGAGGTACTTCAATCAGCGTCCAATGATTGTAAATCTTAATTTGGTTTATAAGCTCAATCTTAATAATAAATTATTTATTTGCCCTCTAAAATTAGTTTTCATTATCTTCTTAATATGGGAAGTACACAACTGAATAATAACCCTCTTTTAATATTTCAACTCCAAAAAACATTTCTAATTTTTTTTTTAATCAAGCTTTCCTTAACTTTTTTTTATTCAATTGTAAAGTCATTCTACTTTTTTATGTAATTGTTTTCATTATTATAAAGTCAAATCATTATAATAAATCTCTGCTGATTATAATAGAATAAATGATTCAGTTTGCATGTTTATTTCGCATAATCCATATGAATTTTGATTTAAAATAGGGCTGGGTAAAAATAACTTTTTCTCTTTTTTTATTCGCTTCTTATTTTTATGAAGGAATATCAATTCTTAAATTTGAAGAATCCATCTTTTAGTCAGTCATGTTTAGTTGATTAACAACCATAACATTGTAGTGCAGCTACATTAAATCACAATTTTCTTCGTTATAACGTTTTACATTTCAAATTCTGTCTACTTTATTACCAAATTTAAACAATAAATATCTCACGTGTTGCAGCTTTTTCTCATTATAGTTCCTCAGTTCAAGCATACCTTAACTGAATACCTTTTCTTCCTTTCTACTAATTTCTAAATGAACTATCATGAATAAACTTAATTATGTCACATGTAATCACTCAAACTAAAAAAGCTTCAAGAGCAATGTTACATTTACTTCATAAAAGTCATTCAATGAACTCATTAGACAATTAGAAAAAATAACTCTCGAAAATAACTTTTTATACTATCCTACATATTCATTGTACGGTCATTTCTTTTTTCTGTATAACTAAATGAATCTATACGTTCTCAACCATTTCAAACATAAAGCATTATAACTTAATTATTGTTAAAACTTCCTTTCTGTAATTTACGTTTCTGCACACAATTAATGTTAATTTTCAATTTTTCTGGAATGACTGCTAAACCATTATTTAACTTAATTCTGATAGAATTTCAAATCTAAGAAATACTTCTTTGGTCTTAAATTTAATTACTTCTCTTGACCCTCCTCTGTTGATCTCATTGCTTTTACCCATCTCTATCTTGTTCATATAATTTATTACCAAGAGTTTTATTAGTCCTTCTGGTACTGATATATAGCCTTATTTGTGTTATTGTTCCTTTCCTACCTTTATTTTTGTCACAAATTTCTCTTGCGCACAGTCAAAAATTGCAAAAAATGCCTTTTATTTAATTTTCCTTATTCTTTTCCTTATTCTTAATTTAGCCTTTTAATTATTCTCCTTCCTTATTCTTTAATCCCTCCTTACTCCCCCCTTGCGCACTAGTTGAAAACTATGCGCGTTCAAAAAGTATGTTTTTGTGCAATAACCTGTCATTCTTACCCCCCTCTGGTACCATATAGATTGTTCATAAGGCAATAATCTACATGGTATTGGACAGTCTATATGCTATAACAATCTGTTTGTTATTGAATTTGAAAAATTTCCATCTGAGGTGGTCGTTCTATTAGCACCATAAATCAGTCAATAGCATATTGAATCAAATCATAAATCAAATCATAAATGAAATCAAATATTTGTTAATAGCCCGTGTTAATCTTTCTTTAATTTTCTTCTGTAGTCTTAAATTAATTTTGTATACCTGTTTTATTGACAAATTACATTCGAGTACCCATTATGATCTATTTTAAAATGTCATTTAGGCCTATTTGTATTTTCCTTCATGACTTGTCTTAATTCGCACTGTGCTATGACAGTTACTTGAATTAGTCGCTTATCATTCATTATTTTCATTTGTTTTCTGATTTTTCATTATCGTTTTTACGTTGTTTTTGATATATTCTTTAATTCAATAATTTTCTTTCTGGGGTTATTATTAAGTTGCTACTAGTATATTCAATGGCTTTAACATTACATTTAAAGACAGTTTGGTAGATTTTGACTATTGTTTGAACTTGTACTCATCTCTGTTGATTTTCTTCTTTGCACAACTCCTTGCAAGTTTCTTATTCTGCAACTTTTCATTTAAAGTTCTTCTTATCATTTGCTTCTTTTTCCATTCATGTTGATCATTCTGTTAGCCGTCTTAACAGTCATTACATGTTTCACCAGGGTGACTCTTTACGAGCCGTTGCATGGACTTCCCTCGGAGGTGAGGGGGCTGTTACTAGCACAAGCCCTCTTGATCCCTCACTTCCTGTTGTGGCGAGTAGAGGCTTGTTGGTCATTGTGAGTTGTTGCAATTCGCTTTTTCCTTTTCTCTCATTGGCAAGGGAAGGCCATCGTCAGCATGTCCTTGAACCCTCACTTGCTGTTGTGGGGGGTTCCTGGAGTCGTTTGGTGTATTTTAAGTTGAGAGCCATGGTCTCAAATGTCACTTTGCTGATCACTGGTTCTTTTTGTTTGAATCGTCCCAGAAACCTTCCTGGAACTGAACTGCTCTCATCTGCGAATGCAACCTTCATTATTTCTTTTTAGTTCAGTTAGTGACAACAACATATATTAGATCATCTGCTTATCTGCTCCATTGTCCTTCTTGGTGTCACCTGTAAAATGATCATGTGGGCTGAGTGGTGTTCTGGCCTCTTTTGTGTGTTTTCTGCTCATTAGCAGTAGGGCTTTACCCCTATCTTACTTTTTACAATTAGTCAATTCAGCTCAGTTATCTCATTGTTTTGAGTCCCACTATCAGCATACTAGTTATCAGGCATCTTGGACAACACTCAACCCACTTTGCAAAAAGACAAAAGTTACAAGACAATATTTCAGTCTTCTGACAAAACGTCAGCTCCATCATGATATGCTGAAAAGAAAATCAGATGTGTTATTCTCCATCATGATATTCTGAAAGGAAAGTCAGATGTGTTAGGCGCTGCGCAAAATATAGTACTGTTTTGTTTTCTTTTACAAATTTTTTCCCATTTTCTTTTTCTATTGTCACTACAGTTTCGACTTGGATATTAACCAAATCCATCCATGGTCATTATTTTATTGGGCAGAAAATGCCCTGTGGGCCCACATATGAAATTTAGATACAGCTGTAGGCAAAATAATTGATTTGCCTTAGTGTACAATCATTCATTCATAATCAGTCACTCATCGGCCGTCACACATTCTTCTTCCGCAGGTTGTGCTCTAAATGCGGAACTTACAAATTTAGCTGTGGAATTCCAAAGGTCTGACAGACAACGTCACAACAGCTATTCAAACACTATTCAGAAGTGTCAGTTATCTTAATGCTTAGTTTACCACTGTTGTTATAATCCCTTTTTTCTTTTTTTCTTTTCCCAAACTCTAATAGATTAAATATTTCAGAATAATAGGCCTTAGCATGGTGCAGTTGAGAGTAAGGCAGCCAATTGTAATTTCTCAAATGCATTTTGTCATTTGTTTGGTCTACTTATTCATATTCTTTTTGTTTTTGCTCATGAGCTTTCTTTAAGAATAAAATTGGAGATTTCTGTCTAATCTTGGATCCATGGCCAATAACATTTCCATCTCATTATCCCAGTTTTGACAGCATTTTTTAATTTCATAATTTTTGGACTTTTGGAGTTATTTCTTCTCCAATCTATCTCTAGAAAATTATTAAAACAAGATGGAGTGACCAGTATCTTTGTTTTGCAAACAAAAATAATAATTCTTTGACATTTTGTGTCTATCTTTTTCTTTGTCAGAGAATAATTCTATCATGTGTTTATCCCTATTGTTGTCTAATAGCCCTCTCTATTCCAAATCCAGCCTCAGTTTTAACTATTTGGTGAGTTGAGCACCCACTTCTCTGTTTTTTCTTTTCTAATAGAGCTGGACTTACCTATTGAAAGAGCAGAGAGGGTTAGTTTAGCAGAGAATATAAAGAATTGCCATGAGACCAGTGAATAATCAGAATGAATAATGCTAATATAATAATGAACTAAATTTGAAGCAGTCTCTAGAGTGTTCATAAGGTTTGTCACACCTGTGGTGCCGTAAGTGTCAGTTTCTTCTGTTTTTAGATCAGTGTTCGTTGACATGTTTTTCAGCCTTGCTGTCACTCAATGGTCATTGCAGAGTGGAATATAGGCTCTGCTGCTTCTCTGTCTCTTCTCAGTTTGGGATTTTGATCAATCCTTCTCCAGTTTTGCATCTCAGGATTTTTCTTTGTTTTCAGGAAAAGTCTCAAGTGAAAGATTCACCTTTTCCAGTCTTTCCATTAACTCAGTCTTTTTGGGTCTTTTTGAACTTCAGGAGGGGAGCTGAGAACCCCTCACCCACTCTCTTCTTCTCTGCGTCAGTGTCTCTGCATTCATGTCTTTGCCCTTTGCCCTCTTGTTGCTTCCACAGGGCTCTGTTTCCATCTGCAATTTGAACACTCAGAGATCTGTATGAGTCAAATTGAACTTTTACATATAAGCTATTAGCTCTTTATCTACATGCCACTTTTTTAACCTGCATCTTTTCACTATTTCTTTTATATAAAAATCTCACTGGTTGACCATAGCATTTCCCTTATTCTATTAGTAAGCAGTTCTTCATTGCAGGAAAAAGCAAGCTAGTTCTGTTTTTCTATGTCAGCAATAATATAACTCTGATGATCTGAGAATAATTCAATTAAATAATTTTCCCTATCATAAAATCAGACTTCTTCTATATTTGCATGCTGTGTTCACAATAATCTAGTATGTTTCTCAACAATCATCAAGGAATTCCTCTTATTTTTTACTCTCATCAACTTCTGTAAAGTATTTTTGACTTTTCAAACTTGGTCACTCAATCTCGCTAACCTTCAGCACACTGCACCAGTTATTTTTCTCTTAACACAAACTTATTAATCTGCAATGGAATACTTTTTCCACACTGTCTTCAGGGATAATGAGATACAAATTTTAGACGTCTTCAGATATAATATATTAAGCACGTGCAATCTTATTTATATTCATCTATTAATATTCATCATTACATTTATTGATTAACTATATATCTTATTATTTTAACTTATTTTATACTACAATATTCTGCTAAGCTAATATCTTGAAACAATTGTTTTCCCTTACTTTTCTTTCTTTTTTAATACACACCATTTCAGTCCCTTCATTCACAGGTCAGTCACACATTCTCTGTCCCTTCAAGCAACCAGGGTCAGAGGTCACTTATTTTCAACCACAGGCACAGTCACAGGATCCTACAGGCACACCAACATGATCTAACACACTTATTTTTTTCCCTTCTCTGTCAGATCTGAACAATACATTAAAATATTCACTAATCAACACAATGACACTTTTAACTATCCTATTCCATAAACCTCTGTGATTCACTTCCTCAACACAACAGAGTGAAATAAGACCTTAATTCCCCTGAGCAGACTCTTATTAGATTAATAAGGTACCCGGAAATTGACTTTATCTGCAATCATGCTCATTTGTATCCTTCAAGGCCCTCTTACAAATGTCTGCAGATCAACCATCTATAGGCTATAAGCTAAACTACACCTGTATCAATCAATGCCCACTTACAGGTATAACACATCAATAACTGATATCCTTATATCAGTACGCTTGTCATCCATCGAGGCCCTCTTGACAAGTAACACAAAACTTAACTGATATCCTTATCAGTGAATTCAAACCCTCTGTGTGCATGCTTTTTGCTCATCATCCATCCAGGCCCACTTGATGAACAGACACAGAACCTTACGTACGTACGTCAAAACTCTTTGCGCTAAATCAGCATCACCAGTAGTTATAGAATCCACTCAGGATTAAACAAGCACTAGCAAACACTATCGGGAGCTCCTTTACCAACTACTTGACATACAAAGACAATACATGCAATTTTTCTGATATCAAACACTCCTTTTCACTTTTTAAGTTCTTTAAATTTGGAGAAGCTTTTCTTACCACATCCGGGCCACTGGTGACTAACACACACCTTATTCAAAAGCAAAAACTGCTCACCTCAAAGTACAGCGGCCACTGTCTGTGTGAGTCACCAGCGATCCCCCTGTGGCTCCTTCAGCTCCTAAGCCAAGCCCCACGTTGGGCGCCATTTGTTGTGGTTCAATTCTTTTCAGGGGAATGACTTCAAAGATATTTGACATCAGAAAAAATTAGACTTTATTAACAAACAAAGCCGAGTGTCCCTCTGCAGAAAAGACCCTCTCGAAAAATTGCCCAGCAAACGTATATACCCTCTCCTTGTCCCAAACATGGTAATACATTCTATAGGTATTTTGAGAAATAGTTTTGTACCATGTGACATTACTGAAATAGAATTTTCTGCTGCAACAACACCTTGTGCTTTCAGGTTCCAAAGTCAGCCAAAGTCACCCACAGACAAGGAAATAATAGTGTACAAAAAAACAGTTAAATTACTTATTTTCTAAATAATAAAATCTTCAACATTACATGTTCATTTAAAACCACTTAGTTTAAACAGTATTCACTCATTTTCCCCATTTCTGCTCACCTTTCATCTTCGTCACGTTCTTCCTCTAAATGAAATTTTCCTTGTATAGAGCCGAACAGAAACAGAAGCAGGATTAATTCCTAACAAAATAATAACATCTTGTACATGATTATGAGATTTCAAACAGGGTTTTACCTCTGACAATGCGTACACAATAAGCTTTCACATTGATTATAAATTATGAACCAGCAATACGACCTTAACCCTGCTTAACTGTAAGGCCACAACTTAAACTGTTGTAAATATTGGATTACAGACCTAAACTTGGTCCCATGTTTATGGTTTTGGTAAAATGTTCATCTTAATTCAATAAAAGGTATGAACGTTGAATGTCATTGACGATTGTAGCTAAATACTCTTGTCACAAATTATTAAACAACTTTTGCTGTATAATATCTTTTGTAAAACATATCTTATCTACTTATGATCACATGGATGTCCTTTCACACGATTGTCAAGCCCACGTAAACACTGACGGGACTGAACCTTCTTTTAGCTTCCTGATCCCAGTCAACGTTCTTGAAAAACTTTCTAGAGGAAAATGTTTGGAACACACTCGTGTTCTTTGTAATCTATACTGTACGAATAGGATATATTAGCACTTAGTTGTTGTTGTTGTTGTTGTAAAATATCATGCTGTAGCAACTAGCAATGTATTAGTGTTTAAAGGAAGGTGAACTTGCTTAAAACATAGAAATTAGTGATTAGCCAACAGGCTAATATGCAGAACTGATATTATATAAACAATGCAGTACTCTTACCTGAAAATTAGGTCCAATGTCGCGTCTAATTTTAACAATCCATGTTTTCTGAAGTTCTTTGTCCTGTGGAATTTTGTGAAATGATGTATTTTATTTATTTTGATGGCTGAATGACCGCCATTCCGGTACACAACAGTACGCCATATGAACGCTCTATCCCTCACAGCCTCGTTCTGGAATCAAAATGGAGTCAGGCTGAATAAGGCGTATTGGCCAGCCAATCCATACTCCCAAACTAAACTAATCAGATGATAAAATTGCTTATTCTGCCACAATAATATTACATTATTAAGTAAAATAATAAGTACATTAGCAGTCAATTTCACATGATTTACAGTAGCCTTGTGATATTGTAGCATCAGTATTATGACAATCTGTTATTCAAAGTTGTTTTAAGTCATTATACAGAACATATTGTGACCTGTGTTTTTTTTTAGGCGCACAGAGACATCAAGAATCAACATTTGAATCTCAACAATGGTGACAATAAACAAAAAAAGTAAAAATAAAAATTTTATTGTCACCATTGTTGAGATTCATACGCTGATTTTTGATGTCTGTGTGAGTCTACATGACATTTGACAGAACATTTTCTGCATAATGACTACATAAAATCTTTCAGAGTATCACGGCACTGCATGAATTTCTGCAGTAGTACTGGCATGTGAAATTAACAATTCATATTAAACAATGTAATCAGAGACTCTGATATCAGTGAATCAGGCAACTAAAAGATTACTATACAATCACTAACAAGTGACCAACATCATCTGAGTTGCTCTTGCATTTTTTGCCATAACTAGAGGTGGACAAAGTACACAACTTCCTTGCTTGAGTGACAGTACAAATACTACTGGTCAAATATTACTCCATTACAAGTAAAAGTTGTAGAGACCAATTTTTACTTTCTGTACAAGTAAAAATACAAAAGTACTTGTTTGTAAAAGTACTTAAGCATCACAAGTAAAAAGTAAATGTCAGTGCATTGTATTATTATTGTTGTATGTAATACTAACAGTACCTTATGCTTCTGAATCTATGCCTGCCTACCTACCCTCATATCAATATCAGATTTATTTCTAGAACACAGTTCCTGTAGTGGGATTGAATGTAAGATTGAATAAGTGCACTCAATAACGTCCTCAATGGTTGAAAATGAAAAACGGGTTGACGTCAGAAACCAACATCAGTCGGGCGCTGACATCAACCTGACTTTCATTTCCAAACAAAAAATAACGTCTGTCTGACGTTGGATGTTGACGTCAATATGACGATGGTGTTCTGACGTCAGGCCGACGTCTAGTTCTGACATCAATCAGACGTCTAGTTCTGACGTCATGCCGATGCCGGGTTCTGATGTCAATCGGACTTTCATTTCCAACCAAAATGGAACCCCTGCAACTAAAATCAAGGACCTTGACAGAAATGTAGTGCAGTAAAAAGTACGATATTTCTCTTTCAAATGTAGTGAAGTTAAAGTAAAAAGTTTCCAGAAAAAATAATACTCAAGTAAAGTACAGATACTCAGAAAGTGTACCTAAGTACAGTACTCAAGTAAATGTACTTTGTTACTGCCCACCGCATTCGTGTATCAGAAATACACAGTTACAGCAGCTAGAGACAAACTAATGATAAGACGTCAAGGGTCAAGAGCCCAACTAAAGCAAACACGGATAACCATAATTTATTTTCAATAAAACATCAACATCTAAACCTCTATTAATTCTCAATAAGAACTTTAGGATAATAGAAGTAAAGTATAGATTGTAATAAGTGAATATGCTGATATCTTGAGAGATCTGTTAGTGTTTATTGTTCTTTTGGGATTTAAAGGGTTTCAGTATCGTCTGTTTTGTGTGAAATAACATAGCTGTAAAATAATAGTGTTTTCCATAAAAAGTTTAATAAACATTTCTCTCAAAGTTTTTTTTTTTTTTTTTGCACTTTATTTAAATTAGGACACTTTCATTTTACAGTGTTTTTTTGCAGCTGTAGCAGCCATTGACCGGTTTTGTAATAATTTTTTACAGTGTAGGTAAGGCTCAGGTGTGGCTCAGTTTTGGGATTTCTGGTTTACCTACGGCTGATAATTGGTACCAACACTAAAACCTATTCAGGCCCAGTGCAGGAGCATTTAAGGGTTAATAATTGGCTGAGACTCTGGCGACTTATGACCCATGTGTGGCCCTTGTCTTTAATCCAGATCTGACTCACCGAAATTGATTACTTTATAGAATTTACCAGAATTGCATTAAAATGTTAATGTTTAATCACTCCTCAAATACACGTTACAAAGGTTCATATTGGTATTTCACCCAAAGCGGAGAGTTAAAAGAAGCCAGCACTGATCATGTCAGCTATGCACTACACTACTACATGTATCATTACTTTTTTCTTGTACATCTCTGTATCTGAAGGTAAGTCCCCAATTATGACAAAGTTTGAGAATGATAATGTGTTCATCCGTGTTAGAAATATGAAGAAGGTCTGTAGCTGAAACTTCTGTTTTTTTTTTTTTTTTGTTTGTTTTTTTTATCATTATGTGGCTGTTATTATGCATTACATTTTTTCTCAGTCGCTTTGGTAAATATTTTGAATCACCCTTAAGATTTGCAAACCAGTAAGTGCATTTCTCAAAACAATTGACCCTGTTTGAATCCTTGTTCTTTCACGGTCAGAATTTGTAACCCTCTGTCTATATACGCTTGCCAAGATAAGCTTCATGAGAAGCACTCTAAGATATTTTAGATAACTAGTTAAACCATTTTGCATTTAATGACTTATGCAAGGAACTAATTCCTAGATGTTTTGAGGTTTAAGACTATTCACCAGGGAACCATATACAGAGGTGGGTACATTCTAAAAAGAGATATGTTAAAAATGACACATGTTGTGTCAGTTTTAACACATGTAGTGAGTGTGCTCAGGGACAACACATGTTGTGTCAAATTTAACAATAAATTTGTAAGTCATTTTAACACACAAAAAATAAAGCGAAAGGGCCAGATGCAAAAATATTAACCGTTTAATGCATTGCACATATGCATGTGCACACAAAGTAAGTACAAGACAATATTTCAAGCTCAATGACTGGACAGACTTACTGTACTGGACATTATTCAGTTATTCACACTTCAACCCCTAATTGATAATGCTGTTTTTGACAAAAGTTCATGAAGAGATAACAGTTAACAGAGTTTTCACTTTAAATTTAATTAAAATGTAGCAACTGACAAAATATTGTATATAAATATCATGTATTTACACTGGCCTGTTTGTTTGAGAACATCGCAAACACTGCATACCATTCACAGTGATGGTGAGTGTCAGCACGCTCTTATAAAATGATGAGTTGAAAACAACACAACCTCTAAAAAGAGATGTGTTAAAAAAATGACACATGTTGTGTCAGTTTTAACACATGTAGTGTGTGTGCTCAGGGACAACACATGTTGTGTCACATTTAACACACAACCTGTGTCGATTCTTAAAGGGGTCATATAATGTCATTTTTGTACAAGCTAATATGATTCTTTAGGGTCTAAATAAAAAGTTTGTAATATACTTTCATTTTAAGATCTAATTAAGAAAACACTCATTTTACCTGGTCAAAAACAGCTCTGTTTTCAGCACGCCGTTTAAGTGCATGCGTCTTTAAATGATAATGAGCTTTGCTCACCCCGCCCCTCTGTTCTGTGCGTACACCGTTTGTAACACAATAACCATAACACATTGTTCATTATAAACGTGGGATTATTAATTATATTGATAACGTCGTACATAGAAAACATGCAGTAATGTACCTGAGTGTAAAAATAGTCGCATTCATTGTGAAGCGTGCAAGCGATTTGCAAAGATTAATATAAAGATCAATAAAACGTTACACTCACTTCTTCTTCTGGAGGTGCAGCAGGAACACGAATAGTTGGTACTGATCCTTTTTTCAGGAGCAGCTTCTTAGCAAATAACCAGCTTTTTACTGATCCTCGTTTGTAAAGCAGTCTGGTGTGTGAAATGATTCGCGCAAACATGAAAGCATTGATGTTGATCGTGGGGAATATTCCCTTCGAAAACAAACTCAGCCACTGCGTCTTCAGTGGTTCGGATTTAGGAACATCAAAATGACTGCTGTGTTCGTTATTACACCCAAGAACAGAACACCACAATCGCTTAGACCGACGCCATTCTACTCGGGTCTGTGTTGAAACGCTGCTGTCAATCAACCATTGTGGGAGGGGCGTCCGACCGTGTGACGTCACACGGTCAAACGGCTTGATTTGAAATGGGAGGAAACATATAAGAAGATTAAAAAAAAACACTGGATGGATTTTTATCATTTTATGATGGTTGTGTACAGGCACTGCCAACACACATTTCAGTACAATAAACTTGTAAAAGTGCATGTACCATTATATGACCCCTTTAACACATCTGTGTTTATAAGGACTACACATTTTGTATTACCTTTAACACAGCTAATGTTTTATTCCTCTTACACAGAAGTGTGTTGAAACCTTTTACACACTAAAGTGTTATAGTTACACAACTTGTGTCAGATATGTGTCACATGTGACTGTAGTTGGTGTGTATTTGCCAGAGTTACTTCCTGTGTTTTTACAACTGAGTGTTTGGATGAAAACTGAAACGTATTGTTAAAGGAGCTATATGTAAGAAATGTATTTCAATTAATCATAAAATGGCCCTGATATGTCAGTAGACATTAAGAAATCATGTTCATTTCAAATACTTATATCACTGACAACAGTAGTCCGGCCAGAATATTGTCATTTAAAAGTGATAGTTGCAGCCCTCAACTGATGTTGATGTTGTCATGTTGTGTTTTGGCCTGATGCTCCACCCTCCACCTATCTACCAATCACGAAGTCAGTTGTGTTTCGGCATCTGGGTTGCCAGATCTGCTCTAGATACCACAGCTGCAGCTACAAACGTGTCAGCCTACGTTCCTGCTGGATCCTGCAGCTTATCTGGCAACCTTGAGTCAGGGGGGAGGGGGAGGGGATACACCGCTCTACAGTAATTTGAAAGTGATTGCAGTACCAGTTTTGGCCACAATCTTACATACAGTTTCTTTAACTTGTTTTTATGTAGTCCAGTGACGTTTAATAAAGAGTTTGTTTGAACATTTGGTGGTTTAGACATCATGAATCTACATAGACAATCTCTTATCGAGAATTAACTGAGTTTTAGATGTTGATGTTTCATTGAATGTTTTATTTGAAGTCACCAGAATCGTGATCAATGGCTCCTTTATTTGAGCTCTTGACCCTTTACTCTTCTTTTAGTTTTTCTCTGGCTGCTTTAACTGTATTTTAATAAAATACATTTGTTATGGTGAGAGAAAATATGATCAGATGTTTCTTGATGTCATAATCAGCAAGTGCTGATCTGATCAAGTTTATGAGTATATGGATGGTGCGCACTTTATTTATTTATGTGCTGTTAGTTATAACAATCTTGTGACACTACATCATGCTATCCAACAGTGCAGAATAAAAAAAATGTTTTCTGAAAATTTTAATCTGCAGCAGAAACTAGTCAAACACAGACCTCAAGAATCAGCGTATGAATCTCAACAATGGTGACAAACGAAAAGCTCAAGGATGAGATTTGTACTATGGTGGCACCCAGCATGCATTGCGGCATGAAGCTTTTCGTTTGTCACCATTGTTGAGATTCATGTGCTGATTCTTGATGTCTTTTTGATACCATAGTCTGTAAGGTTCTGTACAAACTGTGTATTTAAAATTTTATTTTAAGTTAATTGCAATATGCTAATCTTTTTAAAAATCATCTTTTATATATTACACTCATATTTCAAATATTAAACTCTTGCTGAGCTTAACACTCTTACATGTCCATGATGATAATATTATCATCTGAGCATATTTTTCTCATGACTATTTCTGCTGTTTCATATGTGTTAAAATAAATACACATTTACAGCAATCAGAGAAAACTAATGTTAAAGAGTCAAGGGTCAAGAGCCCAAATAAAGCTGACACTAATCACGATTCTGGTGAAACATTCAATGAATCGTCAACACCAAAACCTATTAATTCTCAATAAGAGCTTCTGTAGACATCTGACAGAAATAAAGTTAATCTGGTTATTAATAACAAGTGAAAGCAGCATTTGAAAAATACATTGAAAAAGAGGCGTGATGTGATTGGCTGCAAAAAAAACAAAAAAAAACACCCGTTAATCTTTAAGTTTTCATGAATTAAGAGTTAATTTATTTATCTGAATGTATTGCTTTATTTATTTTAGAGTATTTTATGGGATACCATATAAAATATACCTATATATTTTTTTCATAAACACAAACGGCCCTCCACCCATGTCTATTCTATCCAGAGTTACATTTTAACACACAATGTGTGCTAAAATCTACACGTGTCAAAATGCTATCTACACAGTCACATGTTGTTTTCTGACATCTCTTTTTGCAGTGTAGAGTATCCAAAAACTGTAATTATTAATAGTTAGTTGAGTAAGTGTAAAAAAAAAGTATCCAATGAAAAAACTACTCAAGTAGCTAGTTTACTAATATATATATATATATATATATATATATATATATATATATATATATATATATATATATATATATATATATATATATATATATATATGTGACCTTTGGTTTTCTTATTCGACCCGGTTTGTCCCACCCTTCATTAGCACACACACACACTGGAAATGTAGTTGACAGCCGACTTTATTCTCCTGCACACAGAGCAGTGAAAGAGAGAAGATGATGAATCGTAAAGTTGTATAAAGCTCCACAGCAGTTCTCTTTAGCTCTGCTGCTCTCAATATCACAGTATAGTGTACTTAACAAAACCGTAAACAAAAATAAAATAAATCTGAAGTGTAATAATCTCTCTAGGAAAATTACAGACTTTGTAAACAATTCAATACTGTCTTTTCTTTCTCAAACTTTGGTTTGTGATCGTATATAACTGATTACACAGCTTACATCATCCATTTTATGTTACTCTTAAATGTATGAAATTAATGGAAATAACATCTAGTATTTTTAGTAAAACCATGAATTAAGTACTTTATAAAACACAGTTCGTACCAAAAATTTCTTAACAATACAGAAAATACAACTTCATGA
Organism: Scardinius erythrophthalmus; assembly: GCF_964197995.2. Classification (NCBI taxonomy): domain Eukaryota; kingdom Metazoa; phylum Chordata; class Actinopteri; order Cypriniformes; family Leuciscidae; genus Scardinius; species Scardinius erythrophthalmus. The sequence continues at coordinate 43,847,637 of NC_138227.1, forward strand.
ACAGAGTTAATTCTTAAACACTATATGATAAAAACATTTACCTGCACACAGAGCAGTGAAAGAGAGAAGATGGTGAATCGTAAAGTTGTATAAAGCTCCACCTATTCGAAATACATTTCACCGTTAGAAAGCACATGGAAAATGACGCAGTTAGAAAGATCGTTGAGTGCATCCAAACTGATATAAAACGATCAAAATACTCATAAATATAAACAGATAACACTCTCTACAAAGCAATCAGTGTCTATTGTGAGCAATCCTTGCATACAGTGTCAGACATCTTATATGAAATTACATATTTTTTACTTTTAGTGTGGAGCAAACACAGAACCAACTCACCCACAGCAGTTCTCTTTAGCTCTGCTGCAGATTACTCGAACACAGTGTCCTATAGCGCCACCGATGCAGCCAATAGGAAACGCAATCCCATTATTGCAGGATTTACTTAAAGGGACCTCAACTTACAATATTTATCTCGTTACATACACCCCCCTTAAATCCTGCTTAATGGGGACACACAATAAGAAGAAAAACCAACAGCAAATAAAGGGAAAGAGAGAGAAAAAAAAACGGGGTATTGAACTCCCACTTCATGTTTTCAATCAATAAAGAAGAGAAGAAAATGTACATGGAGTATGATTAACTGTCAATCAATTGATTCTCCCATAAGGAGTACGTAAAGACAAGGAAGGCGCCTACTCCCGATCTTACAGTAGACTAAAGAGATGCCTGTTACACCTCAAAATTTCATTATATACTAACTCCCATTTTGATTTCAAATCTCTGTATCAATATGTTCTCTTTATGTTCTCAACTATGCATGAAATCAAATGTCACTGTTTATGTGAAAATGCTTTTAACTAAATAAACAAAAGAACTCACTGTAGAGTCTGAACTTTCTATGTGTTGTTTGTTCATTTCATAAATCAGTCTTTTAGGAGGCTTAATGACTCTGCCAAGTCTTGTTTGAGTTACTACGGCATCAACATGTCTTGGCTGTGTGCACACCACAGGTTCCTTTGCAGCCTCATGCTCAAACTGTCCTCCTTGAGTCGAATCAGTGTCTTGACCATCCACTTCAGGTAAATTTATATCACTTGTTACATTTTCATCACTTCTTTCGACATCACTTTGCACTTTGACTTCACTCCTTTCATTCGGGTTCCCAGTGTCAACACTCACGGAGTCCAAGATTTCCGACACACAATCTGACACATCAGGTAAGCCTGTTCGGTTGGTATGACCATCTTCCTCAACAAATTCATCAGGATTACTCAATACCCAATTTGCAGTTCTGTTATCATGGTCAACATCTCCTTGAGCAATTTCATCATCATGCTGAACTTCGTCTCCTTGAGCCAGGTAATCATTCACGTCATTGCACCTTTGATCCTGCTCCTGAGGTTCATCAATCGGTAGGAAGTTCACAGGTAACAAAAGATTTCTATGGACTACCCTCACTTTGTCTGAGTTGATTGACCGGATCCTGTAAACATTGATGTCAGGGTAGACAATCATGACTTCATAAGGAGATGACTCCCATTTGTCAGAAACTTTTCTTCTCCCTTTTTCACCTCTGTTCGCAACCAGCACTCGATCACCAACAGCCAGTGGACATCCTTTCACCTTTCTGTTGTAAAGTCTGCCATGTCGTTCCTGTTCTTTCAAGGCGTGTACCTGTGCTATACGTGCTGCTTCACGCAAGTCATTCTTCAACTTAGACACAAAATCCTTTACAACCACCACATCCTCATTTAAAAGCACATTCTGAAACAGAACGTCAATTGGGAGACGAGGAACTCTGCCAAACATAAGAAAGAATGGTGCAAAACCTGTCGTCTCATGTTCTGTGCAGTTGTAACAGAAGGTAAGTTGCTGTAGCATCTGTGGCCATTTTGATTTTGCTTTAGGAGGCAATGTTCTGATCATGCTTCCAAGAGTCCTATTGAACCTCTCAGCAATACCATTACCCATGGGGTGGTATGGTGTTGTGTGTGACTTGTCAACACCCGCCATGGTCAATAGTTCCCTGATAAGCTTGCTTTCGAAATTAGCCCCCTGGTCAGAGTGAATTCTCTTGGGGAATCCATAAACTAGAAAGAAGTCATTCCAGAGTCTTTTTGCAACTTGTTTGGCTGACTGATTCTGGCATGGAAAAGCATGGGCCATTTTTGTAAAATGATCTGTCACAATCAGCACGTCCACAGACTTGACTTCTCTGAGCTCTGCAGACCAAAAGTCGATGCAGACCAGCTCCAGTGGCTCTGATGTTCGGATACTTTCTAACGGAGCACAGGCATTGGGTTCTGAGGTTTTACCAACCACACAGCGGCAGCAATTCTTCACATAATCATCAACATCTTTTCTCATTCCAATCCAGAAAAATCGTTGTCTCGCTAGTGACAGTGTTCTACTACGTCCTTGATGTCCTGTTGCATCATGGATTCCATGGAGAACTTGTGCTTTTAAGGAAGCAGGCACAACAAACAGGTACAGTTTCTTGTTCAGCTTCGGATCTCTTTTCACCTTGTACAGTACACCATTGCAGATGACAAGTTTATCGTGGTGCTTCAACAATCTACGCACACTTTTTGATTCTCTTGCTTGTTCTTTCTTAGATGGTTTCCGACATCTTTCAATATAGTACCGAATCCGACACAAGGTGCTGTCCTGCTCCTGCTCATTAACAATGTTGCTGTGCTGTAGCGGAGGGCTTAACTGTTGCGGTTGTGAGATGACTGGTACAGTCCCCATGACTTCACTCAAGCCGCCAGTAGAATGAGCTGCCAACACCGCAGAAACTTCCTGGCTCCCGGAAGAACCTGAAGGCAACAGTCCATCACTGTTTGGGTCACAAGAAGCTTTGTCACCCTTAAGCACCACCTGATGATTGCTTGTGCACTTGAAAGCATTTTGGACCGAATTGTCAACAACACCACTGACATCCTTCAAGAGAGACAGGTATGGTTCAGTGATAAGGCGATGTCCTATACAAGACTGGACAAATGGCTCACGACTCAGAGCATCCGCAACAACATTTTTCGATCCTGGGACATACTTAAGATCAAAACTGTAAGAGGCTAGTTTTGCCACCCACCTCTGCTCACATGCATCTAACCGTGGCTTAGTCAGAATATATGTAAGAGGGTTATTATCGGTCCACGCTGTAAAGTGTCTTCCTCTTAGCCAATGGCTAAACTTCTCACAGATAGCCCACTTTAAGGCAAAGAACTCTAATCTGTGAGCTGGATAGTTCATTTGTGAGCGAGACAGAGTTCTACTTGCAAAGGCTACAGGCCTGGCAATCTCTTCACCTGGCAGAACTTGCGACAAAACAGCTCCCACTCCATCAAAAGATGCATCTACAGCCAGAATGAAATGTTGGTCAAAGTCTGGATGAGCCAATGTCACATTTCTTGTCAGTTCTAGTTTTAGGGTGCGCAAAGCTTCCTCACAATGGCCCTCATTTATCAATCTTGCGTAGAAACGGGCGTATATATTGGCGTAAGATTATGCTTACACTCTTCTCATCGCCTGATTTATGAAGCTGTGCGTACCTTTGAAATTCTGGTGTACGCAATACCTTCCCTTGATAAATGCCGCGGCTGAAATCGATCGTCATTAGAATAACACGCCCCTATATATTCAAGTCTCCGCTTCCCCCACGCCCTCATTTTACGCCATGGACACACGGAAGACGGCAAAGAAGAGAAACTTCTTTGAGAAAGAGAAAGCGAAACCAGGGAAGTGGAAAGAAACAAAATTGATTTCTAGATTTTTATTATTAATGACGCTTATTGTTATTTAGAAGAAGAATGTCGTTATTATTATTATTTGTATTATTATTATTATTTAAAATAAGAAGAATGACATTTTTATTATTTTGTCAGTCTGAATTATTTTTTTGGTCATTGAAAGCCTTTCATTACTAAACCCAGTCCGTGCACACCTGCCGGGCCTAACCCTGGCCTAACCATCGTTTCAAAGGATGGTACAACGGCGAGCGCGTCGAGTATAAACACCTCGTTCGTTTGGGGAGGTGCGCGCGCAGTCTGCGGAGACTCGCGCTGCGGAGCCAGGCGAAAGTATGTAAGGCTTGAAACGTCAGGTATGCGCACAGTCTCGCAACTTAAGGAATACATATGCCTACAATTCAAATGCTTTGGTAAATTCACACAAATTAAACATTGAAGTCCATGTTGCACAAAAATAAACACTGAAGTTTATAATTACTATGTTGTTGTTTTTTTTACAGTGGGTCATAATATATTATATCTTTTAGTTTGTCAGTGCGTTTTGTGGTGTTAGGAATTGTTTTTCTGCGCATTCCCGCACTCAAAACGTGCGTACACCACCTCCTGAGCTGGCGTAGGATTTGAGCGTGCCGTACGCCAACGTCCATATTGATAAATCTCAAAGTCACCGTGGTTTTGGGTGTACGGCAGGTGTTCGCTGGAAATGTGGTGTACGCACTTTTGATAAATGAGGGCCAATCAGTTGTCCAATCAGCTGGAGAAAGTTTGAGGTAACTAATTTTCTTTCTTGGTTTGCGTCCTTTCGTGATAGGAGTCTGTTTGACTGAACCCGATGTTAACTTGAAAAGAGGCTTAGCTTTTGCTGAACATCCTTCAATAAAATGTTGATAATATAGAACCATTCCAAGAAAGGACCTTATCTTTTTCTGACATGGTGTTTTTCCATCGGGTTCCATCAAATCAGAAGCTTGTATGTTGTTAATTGCCTCAACTTTACCAGGATCAGTCTTAATCCCTTCTTCACATACAATGTGTCCAAGGAATTTCACATATCGTCTCAAGAAAAAACATTTTTTCGGAGCCAGCTTTAGATTGTGATGTGCCAACCACAAAAGGACCATCACAAGGCGTTGAAGGGCTACTGACTCAGAAGGAGCAAACACCATCAAATCATCAAGGTAACAGAGAACACTACTGAAATTCTCATCTCCGAAAATAGACATCATCATTCTCATGAAAGTGGCTGGGCTATTAGAGAGACCCTGAGGAAGCCTATTGTACTCATGGAGACCAAATGGCGAAGAGAAAGCAGTGTACTTTTTGTGTTCTTCCTCTAAGGGGACATTATAATACCCTGAGGTAAGATCCATGGTGGAAAAGAATATGTTGCCACCCAATGCCGCCAACACATCGGACTGGTGTGGTAATGGGTAGGCATCTCTGACAGTCCTCGCATTTAACCACCTGAAGTCAGTGCAGATCCTGAGATCGCCAGTCTTCTTCCAGACTAGTACGAGAGGGGACGCATAGTCACTATGTGACTTGCGGATGATACCTTTTTCCTCCATCTCATTTAATGCTGTCCTCAGTTTAGCATATTGGCTCGGTGGTATGCGTCTGTAAGGAAAACGGAAAGGTCTGTCATCTGTGAGGTTGATTCGATGGACAACGCCTTTGGCCTCTCCACAGTCCATTTTGTCTCTTGAGAAAACGGACTCATGCTTCTCAATAAGCTGCAACAACTTGTCTTTCCAGTGGGCAGATACTTCACATGACTCCAAGTCAAGTTCACCAAGGTTCAATTCACTCAAGACACGCTTCATCTCTTCACCGGATCTAGGTGGTAAGGGTTCCTCAATACACTGTAGATTTGACTGAATCTGTTTTGGTAGCAGCAAATCTTGCACTGCAATACAAGGCGACACGTCAGCTATTTTTGCATTTCTCTTCAACACAACTCTGTGATTAGTGGGGTTGATGACTTTCAAGGGTATAGAACCATCCCCCCATAGTGGTGTTATGACCCTACCGACCAATATTTGCCTTGGTCTCGATCTAGACTCTGTTGGTTCCACGATGACAGTGCTGCCAACTGACAAGACAGAAGACTGAGGTAGCTTACCCCAAACTAGATGTTCAGATTGTGGCTCTAACGTCACACTCCTCTGCAACTTTACAGTACCGACTTTCTCAGGTATGGATTCACCTCTCCACCTCTCGGCATTTGAGAAAAGGGATAGAAACATACAGCACTCATCACTCTCATTGTTACTTGACTTAGACATGAGCCTCCAGTAACCGTCAGTTTCTCTTAATTGCATCAGGACTCTCTTTATGACGTTCGTGCCCAAAATCATCTCTTCAGTCTGTCCAGGCACAACCAAAACAGGAATTGTCATGTAGCAGCCGTACACTGTAGCATTAAGATCATAGATTGCAGTAGGGGAAACATGATGGCCACCACAACCAACAATGACAATATCTTGTGCTGACTGTCTCGTCATATCTGGGTTACTTTTCAACAATCGTTCTTCCGCAGACTCACTAAGAGTACATGCCATTGATCCACTATCAATTAAAGCTTTGAAAATGAGATCAGTCTCAACTGAAACGGATGTGTAAAACAAGCTATCAGCTTTTTGAACTCTCTGAACACTCTGAACGATGACTGTTTTGTCTGAAGTTACATTACTGAACATTTCACATAAGGACTCATAATCTCTCATCTCACCAAAACTGGATAGGGGAGCTTCACTCTCAAGATCTACGTGATCCTCCCTCACACGTAGATCACTCAGTTTGACTGCTGATTGCCCAAGGGAGCACTCTTCCTTTCCTTTGGACACCGGCTTCTGGGATGGTCAGGTGAAAAACACTGGAAACAGAGCCTGTTGTCTTTACAGTGAATAAAAGCAGAATGTGAGGTGTCCTTGCACACCAAGCATGGCGCCTCATTCAAGCCTGGTATTCTAGACATGCTGCTTCTCTTCCTGTACTCCTTTCTTGCTAGTGCTTTACCACTATTATTCATCAGAACCCGTTCCAGCATATCGATCACCTTTTCCAAAGCCATATTTTCTGACTGTTTTGACTGAAGAGAATCCTGTTTAGGGTTGGGCGATGTCCCCTAAATTGGCAGTTGACAATGTTTACAGTAAAACATCGCGATGGACGATGATATCGTCGGGGGGGGGGGGTGCTGACGATCACGAAGAGACAGGGATAGTGCACATTAAGAGACAGGGATAGTGCACATTGTAGCTACTTACATCTACTGTGTTTACGCCACGGGAATACTCGGCTTGGCATTTTGAAATATTTCTATGTTTATTTGGCCGTTCAGGCGCGCAACCGAAGACAAAGACTACTTGACCATGTTGCGCTCGGAGCGCACGCGCACCATCCTGTCAGTAGAATTCAGTTCTCTTTCGCGACTTATCGTGCTTTTAATATTTCTTTTCAATAGCACATCCTGCTCTTTTCTTTCTCATTAATGTTTTGTTATGAACTTTACATAATCGTCAACTGAAATCTGTGCGGATTATCAACGATACATTTATGACATAAAGGTCTCTGCGGCAAAAGTGAAAGTACCAGCGGCCAACGGGTGAAATGTTTCTCTTTGCACAGCAAAGCACCCGTTTCAATAAAAGGATATATTAAAGTTTATAAAGCCTACTTTTACATTTTCATTGCTGTTTTAAAATGAATTTCGCCATCACCTTAAACAAGCTGTTCTGCTTGAATCCCAGTGCAGGAGCTGTAACTTTTAGGTTACCACAGAAACGTAAGCGTTTGGTTGATTACTGTGGTGACTCGTGACACTCGCGAACAGCACTGAACACACACGTCTTCATTTTTTTTATCGTTTGTTGGTAAAGGGTGAGAGACCTTGCGAGCCACACGAGCCATAGGTTCCCAACCACTGGTGTACACACGAAAACGAACTGCCGTGAGACTGGGCTGGTCTGACAGGGTGGGGGGCGTGGCATCACGATAGTGGCTCTCCATCGTGATGTCGGTCAGCCATCACGATGGACGATGATATCGTCCATCGGCACAACCCTAATCCTGTTCATCTTTTACCGTGCATGGGCCAGGACTTACACGCATCTCATTCATAGAAATTTTTCCACATTCATTCGGCCTATTTCCTTTTCCCGTGGCTCTGAGACTTTTCTCTGAATGATACTCGTTCAGGATCTCTTGCACTTCATAAGCCGTCCATTTGTCAATGGTTTTTGAACGAAATGTCAGCGCTAGATCTGAATCTGGACAATTTCTAATGAACATACGTGTAACCTCAATCAGTTGATTATCTAGAACCTTGCCTTGCTGTTTTAAACACTCAGCCGTAATGTCAGCAGTATGGTTCAGGCGCAACCAGTAATCAAAGGGATCCTCCTGAGGATCTGGAAGAGTTGTATAGAAATCTTGCAGTGGGATAGGAGAATACTGTTGGCAACTGAAATGCTTCCGTAAAATGGTGTAGATTGCATCAGGATCTGTTCTGATATTCAATCCGCTAGACAGCATACCCACTTTAACAACATCTTTGGCTTTGCCTCTCAGGTGGATTAAAATTTCTTCACCCTGCTCTTCAGTAGGCAGAAATCCCTTTCTTATGAAGTTTTTCATGAGCTCCACCCACTCATCAAGTGTAACAGTGTCTGATGCGTTGCCTCTGAAAATTGGAGGATCTTTAACTTCCCTCTGACGCACTACTTGAATCTGCGATGCACTTGACGTGGAACTCTGCTCAGGCATGTATCTACTATGGTGGCTATTTTGAGTATGCTTAGGTGTAACTTCTGACTGTGCAAATTCAAACGTTCAAGGATACTGTCCGCCAATTGTAGGCCTACTTGCTGCACTATGATACCCATCTGACTCATCATGTCACTGGTAAGGACTGGAGTTGATGTGCTAATTGGCTGCGTCGTTTCAGAACTGCTGCCATTTACACTAATAGGGTTCTCATTACCATTTGGAGCGGGACTCACATTAGCTTCTAACCCCATACCATCGCTAATGTTTGGGAAGGGAATTGGTGTTGTTAATAAACCTCTCCCTCGACCAACACTAACTGGAGTGCCCATGTAGCGAGATTCAGTTAACCTTGCGTTCTCCATAATCAATTAGAGCATAAAAGTAAGAAAAGAACGGTAAAAAAAATGCAAAATATATTCTATAATAGCAAATATTCCTGAACTCAATAATAAAATAAAATCACTTCAAAGTGTCTATTCAAAAGTCTCTTTTCATTTTTTTTCTTTGTCCCATGATAACTTTAAAGCTTAGCTGAAAGTCCTGTGTAGAGAAGAATGAAGACAAGCCCGCCGGTCCGATGTTTAGATGATCTTCGACCACCTTGACTGAAGTCCTGAGTCACGGCACCAATGTGACCTTTGGTTTTCTTATTCGACCCGGTTTGTCCCACCCTTCATTAGCACACACACACACTGGAAATGTAGTTGACAGCCGACTTTATTCTCCTGCACACAGAGCAGTGAAAGAGAGAAGATGGTGAATCGTAAAGTTGTATAAAGCTCCACAGCAGTTCTCTTTAGCTCTGCTGCTCTCAATATCACAGTATAGTGTACTTAACAAAACCGTAAACAAAAATAAAATAAATCTGAAGTGTAATAATCTCTCTAGGAAAATTACAGACTTTGTAAACAATTCAATACTGTCTTTTCTTTCTCAAACTTTGGTTTGTGATCGTATATAACTGATTACACAGCTTACATCATCCATTTTATGTTACTCTTAAATGTATGAAATTAATGGAAATAACATCTAGTATTTTTAGTAAAACCATGAATTAAGTACTTTATAAAACACAGTTCGTACCAAAAATTTCTTAACAATACAGAAAATACAACTTCATGAACAGAGTTAATTCTTAAACACTATATGATAAAAACATTTACCTGCACACAGAGCAGTGAAAGAGAGAAGATGGTGAATCGTAAAGTTGTATAAAGCTCCACCTATTCGAAATACATTTCACCGTTAGAAAGCACATGGAAAATGACGCAGTTAGAAAGATCGTTGAGTGCATTCAAACTGATATAAAACGATCAAAATACTCATAAATATAAACAGATAACACTCTCTACAAAGCAATCAGTGTCTATTGTGAGCAATCCTTGCATACAGTGTCAGACATCTTATATGAAATTACATATTTTTTACTTTTAGTGTGGAGCAAACACAGAACCAACTCACCCACAGCAGTTCTCTTTAGCTCTGCTGCAGATTACTCGAACACAGTGTCCTATAGCGCCACCGATGCAGCCAATAGGAAACGCAATCCCATTATTGCAGGATTTACTTAAAGGGACCTCAACTTACAATATTTATCTCGTTACATATATATATATATATATATACAGTTGTGTTCAAAATAATAGCAGTGTGTTTAAAAAAGTGAGTAAAGCTCAAAATCCTAATAATAACTTTTATTTCAATACACAAAAATGCATTGGGAACACTGCACATTCTATTCAAGATCAAAACATGAGGAAAAATGTATCAAATTTGTTATTACTTTATAGAAAGTGAAGAAAAGGGAATATTAGGCTGTTCAAAAAAATAGCAGTGTCTGCATTTTTCTTTACAAAGTCAAACATTTACTGTATAAACTGAAAAATGCTTGAAGATTTAGATTTCTTGTGAATCACTGAACTTATATTTAGTTGTATAACCACGGTTTCTTAGAACTGCTTCACATCTGTGTTGCATGGAGTCGACCAACTTCTGGCACCTGTGAACTGGTATTCCAGCCCAGGACGATCGCACTACAGACCACAGATCCTCTGCATTTCTTGGTTTTGCCTCAAAAACAGCATTTTTGATGTCGCCCCACAGGTTTTCTATTGGATTAAGGTCCGGGGATTGGGCTGGCCACTCCATAATGTTAATTTTGTTGGTCTGGAACCAAGATGCTGCTCGCTTACTGGTGTGTTTTGGGTCGTTGTCTTGTTGAAACACCCATTTCAAGGGCATTTCCTCTTCGGCATAAGGCAACATGACCTCTTTAAGTATTTTGATGTACTCAAACTGATCCATGATCCGTGGTGTACGATAAATAGGCCCAACACCATGGTATGAGAAACATCCCCATATCATGATGCTTGTGCCACCATGCTTCAGTCTTCACAGTGTACTGTGGCTTGAATTCAGTGTTTGGGGGTCTTCTGACAAACTGTCTGCGGCCCCTAGACCCAATTGTATCCTCTTTAGCACATGTCGTTTTTTCAACAATGGGACTTTGCGGGGGATTCTTGCCGAATAGCTTGGCTTCACATAGGCGTCTTCTAATTGTTGCAGTACTCACGGGTAACTTTAGATTTTCTTTGATCACCCTGGAGCTGATCATTGGCTGAGTCTTTGCCATTTTGGCTATTCTTCGATCCATTCGAATGGTACTTTTCCATTTTCTTTCACGTCTTTCTGGTTTTGGTTGCCATTTTAAAGCATTTGATATCATTTTAGCTGAGCAGCCTATCATTTTCTGCACTTCTTTATAAGTTTTCCCCTCTCCAATCAACTTTTTAATCAAAGTACGCTGTTCTTCTGAACAATGTTTGGAACGGCCCATTTTATTCAGATCTTCAGAGAGAAATGCACTATAACCACCAAGTACAGTCCAGTACTGCCTTCATCTTTAAATAAGGGCCACCTATTGACACTAGTTTTTTTCACAGAATGATTAACCTCACTAATTGAACTCCACACTGCTATTATTTTGAACACACCCCTTTTAATTAATGATTAAATTATACAGAATTAGCAGCATGCCATGTAGAAATATAATTTCTACCAAAAACAGTGATTGATCTGGTTAGTGATGTTGGACTGCTATTATTTTGAACACAACTGTATATATACAGTGAGGAAAATAAGTATTTGAACACCCTGCTATTTTGCAAGTTCTCCCACTTGGAAATCATGGAGGGGTCTGAAATTGTCATCGTAGGTGCATGTCCACTGTGAGAGACATAATCTAAAAAAAAAATCCAGAAATCACAATATATGATTTTTTAACTATTTATTTGTATGATACAGCTGCAAATACGTATTTGAACACCTGTCTATCAGCTAGAATTCTGACCCTCAAAGACCTGTTAGTCTGCCTTTAAAATGTCCACCTCCACTCCATTTATTATCCTAAATTAGATGCACCTGTTTGAGGTCGTTAGCTGCATAAAGACACCTGTCCACCCCATACAATCAGTAAGAATCCAACTACTAACATGGCCAAGACCAAAGAGCTGTCCAAAGACACTAGAGACAAAATTGTACACCTCCACAAGGCTGGAAAGGACTACGGGGAAATTGCCAAGCAGCTTGGTGAAAAAAGGTCCACTGTTGGAGCAATCATTAGAAAATGGAAGAAGCTAAACATGACTGTCAATCTCTCTTGGACTGGAGCTCCATGCAAGATCTCACCTCGTGGGGTCTCAATGATCCTAAGAAAGGTGAGAAATCAGCCCAGAACTACACGGGAGGAGCTGGTCAATGACCTGAAAAGAGCTGGGACCACCGTTTCCAAGGTTACTGTTGGTAATACACTAAGACGTCATGGTTTGAAATCATGCATGGCACGGAAGGTTCCCCTGCTTAAACCAGCACATGTCAAGGCCCGTCTTAAGTTTGCCAATGACCATTTGGATGATCCAGAGGAGTCATGGGAGAAAGTCATGTGGTCAGATGAAACCAAAATAGAACTTTTTGGTCATAATTCCACTAAACGTGTTTGGAGGAAGAAGAATGATGAGTATGGTACCCAAGAACACCATCCCTACTGTGAAGCATGGGGGTGGTAGCATCATGCTTTGGGGGTGTTTTTCTGCACATGGGACAGGGCGACTGCACTGTATTAAGGAGAGGATGACCGGGGCCATGTATTGCGAGATTTTGGGGAATCTCCTTCCTTCAGTTAGAGCATTGAAGATGGGTTGAGGCTGGGTCTTCCAACATGACAATGACCCGAAGCACACAGCCAGGATAACCAAGGAGTGGCTCTGTAAGAAGCATATCAAGGTTCTGGCGTGGCCTAGCCAGTCTCCAGACCTAAACCCAATAGAGAATCTTTGGAGGGAGCTCAAACTCTGTGTTTCTCAGCGACAGCCCAGAAACCTGACTGATCTAGAGAAGATCTGTGTGGAGGAGTGGGCCAAAATCCCTCCTGCAGTGTGTGCAAACCTGGTGAAAAACTACAGGAAACGTTTGACCTCTGTAATTGCAAACAAAGGCTACTGTACCAAATATTAACATTGATTTTCTCAGGTGTTCAAATACTTATTTGCAGCTATATCATACAAATAAATAGTAAAAAAATCATACATTGTGATTTCTGGATTTTTTTTTTTGATTATGTCTCTCACAGTGGACATGCACTTACGATGACAATTTCAGACCCCTCCATGATTTCCAAGAAGGAGAACTTGCAAAATAGCAGGGTGTTCATATACTTACTTTTCCTCACTGTATATACACAGGGCCTAAAATTAACACATGCCAAGTGCCAAATGTGAGTAAAAATCTGCTTTGGTGAGTATATGAAATGGTGTCAGTCACCAGTTGGACATTCAAATTTTTTTTTTAATTCAACAAAATGCATTGTTGTGACAACATAAACGTGAACAAACGTGAACCACGCTGTGTTCAGTTGATAGGTCAGTTGTGCATCATCACGAAAGTTTCAGCCTTTTCCATGTAAATATTCAAGCAATGGAACATGAGAAAGGGAATTTGTTACTCACGCACGCTGTGTGGGAAGTTTTAAGCTAGGTTTATACTCGCGGCATCCACACGTGCGCGAAGGTGCGTGCGGCAAAAATTACGTCATTGTGTTGGGTGCGCAAGACACCATTTCGCTTGGCGGTGTGCACGGCTTTTTTTGTAACAGCGCACACGGCGCTGCATCCGAAGATGCACAACTTCGAGCCGAATCTGGCTGAGCATGTACATCTCACCGTACCGGCACCCAATTTATGCGTCTTAAATTAGTTGCTTACATTTACAAAATGAGCCTATAGCAGACATAAGCCATTTTAATAAAAATAAAGGTCTATGTTTTATACAATGTCCACAAAACTTAATGAAATGTTTAGTGAAATTAGAAAATATTTAAGAGATTGTGCCACCTGTGGCTTAATCTCACGGAGATAAAGGACGCAGACAAGAATGCCTTCCTGGACTCCCCAGTTTCTACCACCGGCCTCATCGGTCCCGTGGTGAAGGGCTTCACTGAGTGTTTCACGGAAGCACAGAAGTCTTTGCAGGCCATGCAACACTTTCTGCTCAAACGCTCCAGTTCTGCTTCAGGTCACCCCAGGAACGTGTCGACCCAGCAGCCAGCCAAACCAGTGCCGCCGGTCTCTCAGCCCTGCCCAGCGGCTGAAGCAAAGCAGCGCCTGGCGCCAGCTAAGCACTTCCCATTCCCGAAACGCCAGGGCCCCCGGCCTAAAATTACGCTGGACCCTGAGCCTCAGAAGCCTTCCTAGTCCAAGGATAGAAAGGAAGAGGAGGGGGCTAAGTCTCGCTGCGGCCGGACCATCCGTAAAGAGAGCTTGCGTGCTTCTTCCAGCCCCCTTTTCAGTTCAGGCGGCTGGAAATGTTCTAATTGCAACCAAAGGGCCCATTCACGCACCCTTGCAAACAAATGCTGTTTCAACAGCGACAAAAATAAAGCACAAAAATTCCCCCAAGACTTTATTCAGCCACTAGTAACTCGGGCCAAGGCCTGGGAAGCCATCCCCGATGTGTCAAAATGGGTACTGAACACAATAAAACGAGGCTGCTTGCTCCAAGTCGCTCGCAGACCTCTGCGCTTTCATGCTGTGGTCAACACATCGGTAAGGAGCAACGTGGCTCATGTCCTCCGCACCGAAGTGTTAAACCTGCTAGCAAAGGGGGCTGTCGAGACAGTTCCCCCTTCACAGAGCGAGTCAGGCTTTTACAGCCTTTACTTCCTCGTGCCGAAAAAGGATGGTGGCCTCAGGCCTATTCTAGATCTCGGACACCTGAACAAGGCCCTCATGAGACGGCTATTCAGGATGTTAACTACCAAACAAATCCATTCAACAGCTAGCGGCTTCGTTCAAAGCGGGCTCTTACCTGCCACTCAGAACATTTCAAAGGGCACTGGGCCTTATGGCCTCCACATCGTCAGTACTCCAGTTAGGCCTACTGCGTATGCATCCCCTCCAGCGCTGGCTGAAGCCCTGAGTCCCGGCCCATGCGTGGCAGTTTGGCCACCTGCGTATCAGGGTTCTTTGCAAAGAACAGGGATGCGCTAGCCCACGAATGGCCCAGCCGCCCTCTTTATGCATTTCCTCCGGTCTCGATGCTCCCTCAGGTCATCAAACGGATCAGGGAGAACAAGTGTGCAATCTTCCTAATAGACTTGACTTTGTGAGTTCGTCGTGAACCTCAAGAAAGAAAGGTGCTGGCTTGTGATGTGCGGCCTTCTGGTGCCCTGGCAGAGACCATCCATCTAGTCGGCTCCTAGCAGGTCCGAAACGGCCACGGTGAGGATATGCAGCATCTCAGCGTCTGAGTTCATCCAAGTAGCAGTAGCCCTAGCACCTGACTGTGAGAGAAGGGTGGGGTCAGCTGAGCAATGGAGAGGCTGTCGTCGCGTTCTTTGTCTGATCTGCCGAAGGAGACGAGACTCGCCACTCGAAGGGAGGGGAGCTGGTCTGCCTGAGTGAACAGGACTGGCGAACTAGACTGTGATGGGGAAAGCAAGGCATGCAGGGACGTGGCCGGCGTAGGCTCGCTTATTTTCATCTGTTCGGGCTGCCGTTGGCTGCGGCGCTTCTTCTTCCTTCTAGTGCGGGAAAAGGAAGAATAGGAGAAGCAGTGTTGCCTTCTTGTTTAAAGAGAGCTAACCGCGTCCGCAGCACCGAGATTGGCAAACTCTCGCACTGAGAGCAACTCCCGGCAGAGAGTGGAGCTTCAGCGTGGGCGGCTCCCAGGCCCGTGGGGCACTCTGTATGCCCGTCCGCCTTGTGCAGAAGGGATCCGCATGAGGTGCAGGAAGAGCGAGGCATTTGAAACAACGCTCGCGAATTTGCTCTTTTAGAGAAACTGAGTGTTGCAGTGGTGAGCACACATAGGATATAGCGTGTTCGCCGGATTAACCTGTTCGTGGCCATGTTTTTTGAGATACGCCAATGTCCTCATAGACTATCGTGGCACGTCGTACAAAGACAGCGCATGCCAATTTTCTTTTTTTATAATTCAAATATTTATTGAGTTTTTGTATTTTCTAAAAAAAAAAAAAAAAAAAAAAAAACATAAAACAGTGAGGTTCAATGTAAATCTCTGTAAACAGCTGATGTCCAACTTACATTGTAGACATGTAGGTGCAGAAATTGTCCCATTGCTCCTCCATGGTTTCATTCGTACAATGTAGTCTTCCCAGCATCTTTTCACACGCAGCATTTTCAGTCATTCTTTCTTTCCACATTCTAAGTGTTGGGGCATGAGAGTCCTTCCAAAATTTCAAAATGAGTCGGGAACATGTTTCCAAAGCAGTATTTAACACTCTAAAAGTATGTTTATTTAACATTGGAACTTCTCTTTTGACTCCGAGTAAACACAGTCTAGGTGATTTGGGCAGATTACAGGGTAACCAACCCTGCATGTAACTTAAAACACCGCTCCAAAAAGCAGAAATCACTGGACATTCCCAAAGGGCATGCATCAAATTACCTTTAGCTATTTGGCATTTCCAACAAAGATCGTTTCTGCCAATACCCATTTTATAAAGCCTAGAAGGAGTATAATAATAGTAAGGATTTTGTATTGAATGAACTTGCCCCTAGCTTCTCTAATGTGCAACCCACTATTTGACAGAATTGAATCACATGTATCATCATCCATTGTACATCCTAAATCTCTTTCCCATATTACTTTCTGACTTTTACTTGTATTGTTTTTAACCCAGGGGCAAATATTATACCATTTTGAGGCTTTGCACAGTAGTGGAGGTTTAGGATTTTTCCCATTTAATAACTTAACACTTCCTTTCAAACAATCTCTGATTTGTAAATACTTCCAAAAGTGGTCAGGACCCTCCAAGTTAAATTTCCTTTTGATATCATCATATGACATAAATATGTCTCCCTCCAGTAGATCACCTATAGTTCTAATACCTTTTCTTAGCCATTGTGCCCAGTAAATAGTCTGTTTATTCATTTAAATTTTTGGGTTATGCCACAAGGGGGCGTATTTTTGCACAAATGTAACAAGCTTGTTTTTTTTATGTACCTCCAACCATACCATTTTAGAACATTTCAAGATAGGATTTTGCATTTTATTTCCTTTATTTGACTTTTGTGATAAAATATCTATTGGTGTGAACGGAGAGGCAAGCTCTCGTTCTATTAAAATCCAGTCCAGGCTGATTTTCCCTGCCCAATGTTTGGCCAGTCTAGACATTTCAAAAGAAATACTGTAATGTTCTATATTGGGCAGGGCCAACCCCCTTCTTTTCTTGGTCGGCAAAGCCGATTAATATTAATGCGAGGTTTACCACCATTCCAAAGAAAGTGTTTTATCATGTTATTGTAACTTATTAGTATTGTCTGTGGTATGCACATAGGTAACATTCCAGTATAATAATTGATAAGAGGGGCTTTGACCATTTTCACTGTGTTTACTTTCCCCCATAATGTTAAATTTAACTTACTCCATTTATCCAAGTTAGTCTTAATTTTGTTGAGCATTTTTCCCATATTGTCAGCCATAATATCATCAATATTTGGGTTCAATTCAATTCCAAGATATTTCATTCCTTTATCCAACCACCTAAAATTGAAACCAGTTAACAAACTATGAGTGTAAGCTTGTGAGACTGGCATCGCCTCAGACTTATGCCAATTAATTTTGTACTCAGAGAACAACGAATAGTTATCAATAACTTCAAGTAAGATTGTGATAGAGTTAGTGGGGTCTTGACTTAATACCAAAATGTCATCTGCGTCCAAAAACAATTTGAGTTCCCTGCCCCCAGCGAATACACCCTTAATTCTTGAGTTTTCTCTAATTTGAATAGCCAATGGCTCTAAAAAGATAGTGAATAACAGTGGACTTAAACTACACCCTTGGCGGGTTGATCTGGAAATATTAAAGGGGACATTTCATGCCAAATGCACTTTTTTAGCCCTTAAATGCATTTTGTTGTATATTTGGAGTGTTTAGAAGTACAGAAAATATGAAATTAGTCTCTTCAGGTGCTTCGTTGATATCTTTATATTCTGTTTTGGTCATATTTTTCAACCTGTTCCGATTTTTCTGTTATCTATAACGTTTTTTGAACTATTACGTCACAGTATTTGCAGCGGAACTGCCAAATAAGGACATTGACTTCCGGCCCAACACTTCGAGCAATCCGCCATTTTTATTTCTCACTGCAATTTTGTAGTCCAAGCTAAGGGATGCAGAAGTTACGAGAGGGTAAGTTAAAATGTTCGGTTGTTGGATGTAGTAACCCACACGCTTCATTACACCGTCTAATGTAGATGAACTGCCGCGCTTGTTACAGGACGCATGTTTAACTGAAAGAACGAGCAGAGAGAGAGACCCGGTCGCGCGCTCACTCTCTCTCTTCAGAGCCAGGCGAAAGTGTAAACAAGACATCACCGTCTCCAAACTAGACGCTGTCTTGCTCTCTCTCCCTCGCACAGATTAATCAAAATAAATCAACACGGTGGTAAAAGGTCGGAAGACCAAAGTTTCATGTGTAAATACAGTACACACCATTGCGATACATCCATATGAATACGTTGTTCTACAGGTTTGTCGTCTTCATTTTCATCTCGCTCCTGCTCCGACTCTGGCTCGAACATGTAAAGCTGGCTGGACAAGTCTTCCGTTGTTGACATTTTGTTAATAACGTGTGAATAAAAAGTTTCTGTGCCGCTAGATAATCGTATCTCTGCTATCAAACTACAAAAATGGCCGAACGGAGTGGAGTTGAACCGAGTGTGGGCGGGGTATGAAGTGTCTCAATTGTATTTAAAGAGACCGCACCAAAACGAGTTGCTCTCAGATGCACATCAGAAATGGGGTAGAAAAGGGGCCTGTGGAGCTATAATAATGAGGAATTCAGACCCAAGCATTGCAGTTCCGCTTTATATAGACTACAAATGTATGATTTGTAAGTAAAAAGGAACAATTTAAAAGCATGATATGTCTCCTTTAAAAAATGGAGAAAGTACCCCATTTGTAAACACAGCTGCCTTTGGTCCCGAATACAAGGTTCTAATCCATCTGCTAAATTTTTCACCTAGACCGAATTTCGCCAGGGCGGTAAACAAAAAACTCCACTCTACCCTGTCGAAAGCTTTCTGGGCATCCAGAGATATAGCTAACACAGGATTTACATTGTTTCTATTCATCCATAAGAGATGCAATAATCTTGTCATGTTATCTGACGCAGATCTGTTCTTGATAAAACCTACCTGGTCTTTATGAATAATTTGTGGCAGTACAAACTCTAACCTTGTTGCTAACACTTTGGATAATATTTTACAATCGACATTTATTAAGCTTATTGGTCTATAATTGGCTGGATCAGTTATATCTTTGTCGCCTTTTGGAATTAGAGATATTACTGCCGGGTTAAAACTTTCAGGAAGTGATCCATATTCAAACGCTTCATGAAATACTTCAGTCAAAAATGGGCAGAGTATGTCAATAATTTTTTGGTAAAATTCGGCTGGAAAGCCATCTATCCCAGGTGACTTTCCAGATTTCATTGCACCAATGGCTTTATTTACTTCAACCTCTGTTAAAGGAGTTTCCAATTTGTCCTTATCATTTTGTGAGATATTTGGTATTGTCATTTTGTCAAAAAATGCATCCATTTGATCCATACTATCCATGTTCTCAGATACAAGTCTTGATAAAACATTTTGAAAGCCATGTTAATATCTGAGGAAGATGTAACCAATGTATCATCCTTTTTGATTGCAGTAATTACATTCTGATTATCTATTTTTTTAAGTTGTCTTGCCAATAACCTTCCCGTTTTTTCCCCATTCTCATAGAAATTCATTTTAAGCCGAAAAAGAGCATACTCTGCCTTCTTGTTATAGATTTCATGGAGACTAAATTTAAGCTGACAAATCTCTTTAAATTTACTATCATCAATATCATTTGTTTTTCCAAAATACCTATATGTTCCTCCAAAGTCTGGATCTTTGCCTTATTTTCTTTAACTTTTTTACAGCTAAAAGCTAAGCATTTACCATGAACAAACGCTTTCAGAGCATCCCACACTGTAGCCAACCTGTTAGTAGACCCAACATTTATCTCTAGAAAATATTTGATGTCCTCCTTCAATGTTGACACAAATTGTTCATCCTGCAGTATGCTTGAATTCAGTCTCCATCTTCCTTTAAGTTTATATGTAGTTCCACAGGTGCATGATCCGTTAAAGCAATAACACCTATTTTACAGTTCAAGTCAACACATGAATTAGAGATCAGAAAATAGTCTATTCGGGAATAGGTTTTGTGGCAGTGAGAATAAAAGGTGTACTCCCTTTCCAGAGGATGTACAAGTCTCCAAATGTCCACCAAGCCAACATCTTCTTTTAGAGAACTTAATGCCAAACCTGTTTTAGTGATTGAAGTTACATTATTGGCACTCCTATCAATATATTAATCCAAAACATTATTAAAATCTCCACCTAATAAAACATGTCCCTGCATGCTTCTCAACATCTTATTAACCTTATGTATAAAATTAGGTTCATCCCTGTTTGGAGCATAAATGTTGCATAAAACGACCTGAACGCCATCAATAAGTGCCTGGAGAAATAAATAACGTCCAGTTTCGTCCTTAAATTGTTGTAATAAAACAAAATTAAGTCTTTTATTACTAAGTATCACAACACCGCGGCTTTTACTTGATACTAAATTATGAAATACTTTTCCAACCCAATCCCTTTTTAACTTCAAGGCTTCATTTTCATTTTCAAATTGTGTTTCTTGAATGCAACATCAGTGCTATGAAACTTAAGATAACTGAGTATTTTTTTCCTTTTAATTGGCGTACCGCACCCATTTATGTTTCATGATACAATATTAACATCTATATTGCCCATTGTTATACCATGGCAAGTTATATAGAAGCCCTGCATCTTCCAGTCTACAACAATTACCCACAGACAGCGATCTCCGCTCCTCTGGCTGTCCAGGCGATGCCCCAGCGATCCCGCCCCCGTCTTCTGAAAGAACTTGTTATCAGCTCTCCCCCATATGTGTAGTTAAACCTGTTAATCGATCACTCCATCTCATCTTGAATGTTATCACGTATACATTTCTCTGCTTCCTCAATGTCGTCAAAGCTCTTCCGCTCATCTTTCCATGTAAATCGTAGTGTTGCTGGATGTGCAAGTGTGTGCTTCACGTGATGCTGCCACAGCGTTTTCATTACCGGGGAGAATAGCTTCCTTTGCGCAGCGCGCTCGGCAGTCATGTCCTCATAAAATGACATGTGACAGTTCTCCCATATTATGCCTTTCTTCTGTTTTGCGGCAGCCAGAACTTTCTGTCGTTCAGAGTAACGAAGAAATCTCACAAGAATAATCCGAGGGGGCTGCCCAGGGTCCGGGCGAGGTCTCAAACTACGGTGGCATCTTTCAATTTCAAACTCGTCTCCACGTAACCCCAGGCCATCAGCGAGTATCTTCTTCACAAAATCACTCATATTGCCACCTCTTTCCATGCCTTCTTTCACACCAATAAGTTGAATATTCTTCCTGCGACTTCTATTTTCCTGGTCGTCAACACGAGCCCAGAGTTGCTTGAGTTGTTTAGCACATTTGCTGTTGTCTTTAGCCATGCTCTTCACCTTGTCTTCCACGTCCGAGATGCGGCCCTCGGCCTCGCTCATCCGTATTTGGGTCACAGTCACAACATTTTTTTAAAATTCCGTCATGTCTGACTTAATAAAAGATACATCTGCTGCAACACCATTCAAAATACAGTGCTATGCATAGGTTTAGACACCCACTAGATACTATGCATCCTGATAAAGTTCCCTTGGCCTTTGGAATTAAAATAGCCCCACATCATCACATAGCCTTCACCATACCTAGAGATTGGCATGGAGAACTTTCCATAAGATCATCTCTCAATCCAAATCAAACCAGCTATTAGGCTAACTGAAATAAAACCATGCCAATCTCTAGGTATGGTGAAGGCTATGTGATGATGTGGGGCTATTTTAATTCCAAAGGCCAAGGGAACTTTATCAGGATGCATAGTATCCTGGATCCATGAAGTAACTGGCCTTTAAAAATAAAAATCTGCCTGCCTCTATGGGAATTTAACATAGGGGTGTCCAAACTTATGCACCCTGTATTTTAAGGAAGAATATTTATTTATTTACGATACATTATTCATTCACAAAGAAAATTGGTGTCCTTAAAGGTTGGATTTTTCCTATTTTTTTTAATTAAGGCATTAAATTCAGTTTCCAAAAGATGATTTTTTATTCCTCTTTTTAGTCAACTTTAGTATGGGTGTCTAAACTTATGCATAGCACTGTAGCTCCCATTTTAGTCATTTCGGCAAACAGAACGCTTATGTCCATCTTCGGAGTTTCTTCTTGGTTAGCGTTGCTAGCTGTTGCAGAGCTAACATTAGCATCACCCACCGTAACTGTAGGCAATCGAGTTTGGACCCCATGGATATGTTTCACAGCGATTTCAAGTTTAGTGATTTAAGAAGTTACCACCGTCCAGTAACGTGTTGTTTGGGAGAGATTAAGTTGTTTAAAATCAGCATTAGGTTGACGGGGTTCGGAGCTCTGCTACGGCGCAGCCATTCCCTGGTACCTCACCACGTGACTCGCATGCCAATTTTCAAGTCATTTGGGCTAATGGTTGGGTGGTTATAGACATTTTTTATATTTTTTGGTGCCACCAAGTGACCAATAGTCGCGATTTTTTTTCATGTAACCTCAGATTGAGCTCATACACATGTGTCCCGAGTTTGGTGAAAATATCTAGTTCCATTCATGAGTTATTTTTTAATAAGTTAGCTATTTTTGTAAATATGGCCGCTGACATATAGAACATTTTGGCACCCCCTAGCGACTGTGCAGCGAAATTTCAAATTCTCTTGATAATTATTGAGAATCAGACTCCAGGGAATCTTGCTGCACTGTTTTGGTTCCGGTCGGGCCAAAAACCTAGGACTAGTTCGCAAAAGTAGTTTTTTGGAAAAAAAACAAAATACCCGAAAATTCAGGGTGACGAGCAAATCCGAGGCACATCAGTTGATCAGCTGCTAAATTCAAATGTGCTTTCACATGTTGGCTGGCGCTGAGACAGAACCACTCTTCACGCTTTTCACACATCACAACTATTCAGTGTTTTCAACCACATTTATTCATATCAGATACACGTGTAAATAACTACAATATTTACTCTATTCTTCGCCAACCCTCCAACACATGACCCTTTAAAGTCGCAGTTATCTTTTTAATTGTTTTCGACAGAATTTGAAACTTTTATTTTAATATTTTTGTATAAAATGTTAAAAATGACAGAGCACAGAGTTTAAGGTTGAGTGCGCTACAAATGTTTAGTGAAGTTTTTATCATGCATCAACAGAAAACAACACTAAAAGATTGATCTTGAGCAGGGGTGCCCAATCCTGCTCCTGCCATCGACTGTCTTGCACAGTTCATCTCCAACCCTAATCAAACACACCTGAAGCAACCAGTTAAGGTCTTCAGGATCACTTGAAAATTAAAGGCAGGTGTGTTTGATTAGGGTTGGAGATGAACTGTGCAGGACAGTCGATCGGCAGGAGCAGGATTGGGCACCCCTGATCTTGAGAATCACATTGATTACAAAAACAGAAAATCAACATGTTTGTGGTTTTATCCACGATGTGAACAAAATAGAACACAATCAAAACATGAGGAGAAGCTCTAATTAAACCTGGTAGTCAATAGGCGAATCTGCGACGGGGTCCATCACGCACCACGAGGGCTGCTGGGATGTCCCGTATGCCCATGACTGCAGGTTCAAGGCCACTTCATCAAATGCTCTTGAATTTCCTGTTACGACTTTGAGTGAGAAACCACTTCAGACAATCCAGTGCGTGCAGGAAATTGAATAAATAATTTAAACTGATTTTCGATTAAAATCTTTGAACAGAATCGACTGAAAAGAGTGGTTCTACACAAAAGCTTAAACACTAAAAATGAATCCTGTGGAAACCTTTCTCTTGTGGCACCTAGCAGCAAGTGTTGTCCTCTTTCTCTTTTTATTTTTTTGCATGGAAATCGTGTTTATCTTGTTTTGCAGCAAGTGTTTTTAAATGCTATATGAGATGGCACAAAAATTAAAGGGGTCCTTGATTATGATTTCACCTTTTTAACTGTGTTAGTGTGTAATGGTGCTGTTTGAGCATAAACAAAATCTGCAAAGTAACGATTCTCAAAGGTCAATGCAAAGGGAGATATTTTCTTTTACAGAAATCGCTTCTTAAGGACTACAACAAATGGCTGGTAGGGACTACAACAAGCTTCTTCCCAGGTTGGAGACATCATAAGTAAAAAAAAAAAAAAAAAAAACTCTGCCTCTGGTAACACACAACAAAGGGGGTTAGGCCATGTTAGGCTGCTTTAGAGAAGAGGAAGAGTTGTTGTAGTAGAGTGTTGTTGCCATGCTGTCGAAACGTTGTTATTTTCACCCTGATTGCAAGTCCTCTTTGTTCGGCTTTCCTAGGGACATTGGACTTTGGGAACAATGGCGAAGAAATTAGCTAAATTCTTATATGTTTGTGTGAATCATTGTACACTGGACTGCTTTGCAAACGAGGGTCAGTAAAATGCAGGATTTGCACAAAAGTTGCTTCTCCCAGATCGATCAATAGCAACTCGTGATTCAACTTCCTATCCATATCATTCACATACAGATCCGTAAGTACCGCACTTTATAATGTGTGTGTTTGCAAATCGCTTTTCTGAATGTGCTATTGTGGCTGAAGTTACCATTATCTCTGACTGTATTCACAAAGACCAGATCTTGTTATTTTTAACCCAAACATGCTCACTGCCTGTGCAATTCAGAAGCGCACTTTTATTACTTCTCTTAAAAATAAAACTAATGACATAGCTCTGATCTCTTTGAATTCAGTCAGAGACAGTGGTAATTTTAGCCACATTATCCGTACAGCGTGCTAACAAGTACATTCACAAAATATAACATGCGGTACATGTTCTGAATATGAAGTTGGACAAAAAGTTGGTATTGATCGATCTTTGAGAGTTCTTCTCTTTGTGTGAGGTTCTCCACACTCCAGTTGTTGATCCAAACTGGAAACAGCATGAGCTGTACAGGCTTCGTCGTCTTCTGAAAAGGGAGCGGGGAGCACCAGCTCATTTGCATTTAAAGAGACACACACGAAATCAGTGCAAAATGCGACTGGACTGTTTGTGAAGAAGCTATGAACAATATTGATGAATTCACTGAAGTTGTGTGTGGATATATCTCTTTTTGTACTGAATGTGTTCCTTATAAGGTGTTTAGGGTATTTCCAAACAACAGGCTAAGCCTTGGATCTCAAAGAGAACAAAATATACTTTGCACAAAATAAAAAGCTTTTCAGATCGGAGAATCCCACACAGTTAAGAGAGATCAGTAAAATGGTGAGAGCAGTAATAAAGAAGAATGGATTCAAATTTAAATATAAGGTGGAAGATTAGCTGGATGGAAGAAATATTAAGAGCAGCATGGCAGGAAATTAAAACCTTGGCAGGTATTGAGAGGAAAGATATCAAGAGGATTAAATTAGACCGTTTTAACACAGATATGGATTTTACTGATAAATTGAACGAGTATAATCATGATTTTAGTCATAAAAGGATCAAATATAAAGGTTAACAATATTCAATATTTCTCTGTTTCAGTGCAATCAGGATATGACTATGATTATGACTTAGGGGAGAATGAGTCCAAAAACTGCACCACATCTGAATCCATCATTGGAGGCACGGTGGAGTATTCAAATGGCGGTGTTGTGGGTAGTCGGATAATTTATCACTGCAGCGATGGATTTGAACCTTATCCAATCAGCCAGAAAGTCTGCAGCTCTGATGGAGAATGGGAGCCAAGAGTATCCAGGGTCAAATGTGAAGGTAAACTTTAAAGAGTGATCATATTTATTTACTATATCCCATACAAGTAAAATATTGGACACCACCACAGGCTTCATGAAATATGTATGGGGCTTGGAGACGGGAAACATGAGGCTTGTTACTTTCATAGTACCCTTATTTGGCCAAATCACATCAGACTTTACATGCAAAAGAATTGGGCCCAGATTTTTCTTTTGTTTTCTTTACATTTCACATATTTCATATTTCAACCATGCTTTTCACTGACACTTTTGTCTCTTTGGTAGCAAATTATAGTAACTTCGGAAAACTTTTGAAAAACTTTGTATTCTTCATTGTGGTGGAAATAATGGCACATCTATGGGTCTTTTATCATAAATAATCACTTAAATTCCTTTATTAACATTATCCTCATTTTTATGGTAAACTTGAAACTAAAAATGTAACATACTATCTACAGCATAATCAAGCTGACATTGACAATGGTAAAGGGAACGATGTCATGACTATATTGTAGTTAACATAGTCATTAGACTTAGACTACACTGTAAAAAGTTACTAAGTATACCTTCAATAAAAAAAATAAAAAATCCACTGTTATTTAATTCTAGGATTACTATTAACCAAATCTGTGTATTTTAGAAACCAGCGATTATGGAGATTATGAGGAACCACAGAAGAACTGCTCGTTGGAAGTGTCCATAAAGGGAGGTAGTGTGGTCTACTCCAATGAGGGATTGGAAGGGAGCGTGCTGACCTATCACTGCAAGGCAGGACACTACCCTTTCCCAGTAACGCAAAGAGTCTGTGACAGAGATGGCCAATGGTCAGCCATGAGATTCCCAAATGGAAAGATAACACTCAATGCTGTGTGCAAGGGTACCTTCTTCTTGCCTTTTTACTCCATGGGTTATCATTTTATTAAGTATTTTGAATGGGGATTAGCACCACTAATGCTATTAAGATGGGGTATAAAACCAAGCTCCACTGCAAAGGATCAGAAATATATAAATCCCACTGATGTGCAAGAGTTATTAATTAAATAGGCTGCATGCTCTCTTTGTCCAATCAATAATATTGACAAACATAAAAAAACAAAACAAAACACTAGTATTACATGAACACCTCTAGGTGTATATGAATCTCACCCACAGGTGTTAAAATCTAACCAATTAAGTTTCATTTACAAGTGATGACTGGCCTTTAGTGGCTACGTTTACATGCAACCAAATAATCTGTTAGTAATCGGATTGACGGCTCAATCGGACTGAAAAGCCTTCATGTAAACACCTTAATCGATCAGATTGAGCTCGATCCGAATGAAATTTCGATCGGATTATGCGACATATTATCCATATGCGACTCCACCGAGCAAGGACACCGACAAGGCACTTGAGTATTAATTTCTTGTTATTTATTTTATTTTCTTGTTGTTTCCTTTCTCTTCTACACACCTTTTCAACTGATCTTTCTGTTTGTGAGTTCTCTTACACTATGTGTTTTCAAATCCCTACTATTACAAACATACGTAAATCTGATGTCACACGTCGGAGGCAGTACAGTCCTAACAACCTGCGTACCTTTCCGGTGTCTTCTAGTACTATATTCTCTTTTCCTATTGGTCTCTGGAATTGCCAGTCCACTGTAAACAAAGCTGATTTCATTAAATCTATTTCTAGTCATTCAGGTCTCAGCCTACTGGCCCTGACTGAGACCTCTCCGCTAACTTCACTTTCTCACACCCCTCGCCTGACTGGTAGGGCTGGAGGTACTGGTCTGCTTATCTCAAACGATTGGAAATTTGATCCTTTACCAACTCTGTGTGACAACAGCTCATTTGAATCACATTCAATTACCATCACTAGCCCTATTAAAATCCATTTTGTAGTTGTATATCGTCCCCCATGTCAGCTTGGCAGCTTCTTGGAGGAGCTTGATGTGCTACTCTCATCCTTCCCTGAGGATGGTACTCCTCTCATAGTTCTTGGAGACTTCAACATCCACCTAGAAAAACCTCAGGCTGCTGATTTCCACACTCTGCTTGCCTCATTCGACCTCAAACAAGTATCTACTGCGGCTACTCACAAATCAGATAACAAATTGGACCTTATTTACAAGCGCTACTGCTCCATTGACCATACACTGGTCACTCCACTGCACACCTCAGATCACTCCCTCCTCACTCTCAACCTCAACCAGCCTCAGAACACAACATACACTCCTCCACAGGTCACCTTTCAGTGAAACCTACACTCACTCTCACCCTCTCGCCTATCCTCTTTGGTCTCATCCACACTTCCTCCACCTGATCAGCTTTCAACACTAGATACTAACAGTGCAACTGATACTCTTTTCTCCACTTTAACATCTTGCTTGGACAACTTTTGCCCCCTTTTTTTCTACAGGCAAGCCCGTGTCACACCCACTGGTTATCTGATGTTCTCCGTGAACATCGTTCTAAACTCAGGGGTGCAGAGAGGAAGTGGTGTAAATCGAAAGATCCTACTGACCTTGGTCTTTATTAATCCCTTCTCTCTTCCTTCTCTGCTAATATCTCTAATGCTAAAATGACTTACTATCACAACAAAATTAACAATTCTTCTGACTCTCGCATGCTTTTCAAAACCTTCTCCTCTCTTCTCAACCCTCCTCCTTCTCCTACTTCATCAACCCTAACAGCTGACGATTTTGCCACATTCTTAATAAATAAAACAACCACCATCAGCGGCCAATTTACCAATCCACAAACTGACACACACATTTTACCAGCTAACACACACATTCTACCCTCCTCTCTACTTTCAGAGGCAGAAGTCTCCAAACTCCTCCTTTCCAATCGCCCTACCACCTGTCCGCTTTATCCTATTCCCACTTACCTACTTCAAGCTATTTCATCCTCAGTTGTACCCGCACTCACGCACATCATAAACGCTTCTCTTCACACTGGCACCTTTTCCACAGCATTTAAGCAGGCTCAGGTAACCCCACTGCTTAAGAAACCCACTCTAAATCCATCACATCTGGATAATTACAGACCGGTATCTCTTCTTCCATTCATCACGAAAACACTTTAACGAGTTGTTTTCAACCAGATCTCTTCCTTCCTGACACTGAACAACCTCTTGGACAACAATCAGTCTGGTTTCAAAAGCGGACACTCAACTGAGACTGCCCTGCTCTCAGTAATTGAAGCTCTGAGACTGGCAAGAGCAGCTTCCAAATCCTCAGTTCTCATCCTGCTGGATCTGTCTGCTGCCTTTGACACAGCACTTGATCCAGTAATACTAACACTTTCTCTTCTATTCTATTCTACTATATATTTTTTTAACATGTACTGCATTAGATTAAACTGAGAAAGGTCATTGCACTTGCATATTGTTGTCCTACTGTTAGTTCTAACTGCGTCTATTGTTCTCATTTGTAAGTCACTTTGGATAAAAGCGTCTGCTATATAAATAAATGTAAATGTAAATGAAGGAGGAAGAACAAGAACAGAGACAGAGAACAAGACTGAAGCAGACTTATAGCCTCAATTGCAAATAAAATACATCTTTTGATGTAACTAATTAACTCTTAATTTCTATGAATATGATTAGTAGAGGTTAGCTTTATTGAGTGTTGTTTCATTGAACGTTTCATTTGAAGTCACCATTATGGTGTTCAGTGTTCTATTTGGTTGGGTACCATGACTTTGATTAATATTAAATTAATTATATTTCTGCCTGTGCAGCAGTGTTGTACCAATTAAGAGGATTAAATAGGGTGTAATTAAGTAGATTTGACCACTTGTAACACTGAGATGAATGAGTGGCTTAAATAATCTAGTAAATTATAGACCCATTTCAAATCTACCTTTTATGTCTAAAATACTAGAAAAAGTTGTGTCCGCTCAACTGGGCTCTTTCTTACAAGAAAATGACGTCTATGAAAAGTTTCAGTCTGGGTTCAGGCCGCATCATAGCACTGAAACTGCGCTCGTTAAAATCACAAATGATTTACTTTTAGCTTCTGACCAAGGCTGTATCTCAATATTAGTTTTACTTGATCTTAGTGCTGCGTTCGATACTATAGATCATACAATACTCTTAGATCGATTACAAAATTATACTGGTGTTCAAGGACAAGCATTAAGCTGGTTTAGATCGTATTTATCTGACCGCTACCATTTTGTTTATTTAAATGGAGAAAAATCTATCATAACTCCAGTAAACTATGGAGTGCCGCAGGGATCTGTGTTAGGCCCTCTATTATTCTCAATATATATGCTGCCACTTGGAAATATTATAAGGAAACATGGAATTAGTTTCCATTGTTATGCTGATGACACTCAAATCTATATTTCATCACGGCCGGATGAAAACGCTAAATTATCCAAATTGACAGAGTGTGTTAAAGATATAAAAGATTGGATGACGCGTAATTTTCTTTTATTAAATCCAGACAAGACAGAGGTACTACTTATCGGTTCAAAAAACCACCCACAAAACCTCTCACAATACAACTTTAACATAGTAGGATGTCCTGTTACTTCATCGTCTACAGCAGGGATCAGCAACTCCGGTCCTGGAGGGCCACTGTCCTGCAGAGTTTAGCTTCAGCCCTGATAAAAACTCACCTGCCTGTATCTATCTAGTAATCCTGAAAACACTGATTGCCTTGTTCAGGTGTGTTTAATTAGGGTTGGAGCTAAACTCTGCAGGACAGTGGCCCTCCAGGACCGGAGTTGCTGATCCCTGGTCTACAGTAAAAGACCTGGGTGTTATATTAGACTGCAACCTGTCTTTTGAAAATCATATTTCATATGTAACAAGAACAGCCTTTTTCCACCTTAGAAACATTGCTAAGCTACGTAATATGCTATCTGTTTCTGATGCAGAAAAGTTAGTTCATGCATTCATGACTTCGAGACTAGATTACTGTAATGCATTATTAGCCGGTTGTCCTGCATCCTCAATAAACAAGCTACAGTTAGTCCAAAATGCCGCCGCTAGAGTTCTAACTAGATCAAGAAAATATGATCATATAACACCGATTTTATCATCACTACATTGGTTACCTATAAAGTCCTGTATTAATTACAAGGTATTGCTACTGACTTATAAAGCCCTAAACGGCTTAGCTCCAGTCTATTTAACGGATCTTCTATCGCCCTATAATCCATCGCGCTCTTTAAGGTCACTAAATTCGAGGCTTTTGGTCATACCTAGGATATCCAGATCCACCAAAGGAGGGAGAGCATTTTCACATTTAGCACCAAAACTCTGGAATAGTCTTCCGGATACTGTTCGTTGCTCAGACTCGCTCTCCCAGTTTAAAACTAGATTAAAGTCGCATCTCTTCAGCCAGGCATTCATATAATACTTTTAATCTTACAGTTAAATCCGACCTCTAGTTCATAAACGCCAGAGGAGAACTGGCCCCCGACTGAGCCCGGGTTCTCCCAAGGTTTTTTTTTTCTCCATTAGGTCACCTGATGGAGTTTTTCGGTTCCTTGCCACTGTTGCCTTTGGCTTGCTCAGTTGGGGATATTTAATTTAATTAATCAATCAACGATACTATTGATCAGCATTACCAAACGTAGACGTTCCACTAGAAACAAACATTGATGTATTGTTCTAATTTATTGCTGTGAAGCTGCTTTGATACAGCCTGTGTTGTGAAAAGCGCTATATAAATAAACTTGACTTGACTTGACTTAATTAATTGCTGCCATCCTAATTGTAATAAGTGAATGTGAGTCAGATTGTAGTGTTGAATCTATGCTCATTGTAAGTATACAATTTGTGCTAATATGGTGTAACTACAGTGATGAAATACTGTTGTGATTAGTGTTTTTGGCATTTTCAAACCATGCTTCATGAAGCTTCACAACCTTTGTGAATCTTTTTTTTTTAAACCAGTGATTTAGAGCATGTATCATGCTGTCAAAGTCACATCATTTCAGGAAATGAGGATATGTTATGTCATAACTATTTTCGAAACATTTAAAAATGGCAATGGTTTACCGGAAGATCTCTTGTGAACCCATGATATTAACTTTTATTAATTTGTAGATATTTTTAATGACACATTTGTACAATAATAAATAAGAGTTTAATTAAATGCTGTCTTTTTGGCCTGATTAACCAAGCTATTCATTATACAAGTTTTACAATTGAACAAAATAACATATTAAACAGACACTCCATTTAATGGTATTAGATGATTTGTTAATTGCATTTAATAGATTATGATTTGATACAGTTGCATTTGGTTTACACTGTTTTGACTAGCAGGCATCATCAGTTTCGGAACAATGACATTTTGTGAGTTTCAAAAAACTTAATTGCTCACATCACTACTTATGAAGAAGTGGGCAGCCACTGCTTCTGAAGGACATAACATGTCACCAGATTTTTGCTTAGACATCAGCACTTGTCATACAAAACCTAACATTGTTTGAAGTCAAACATTTTCAAATCAAAAGACCCATGCCACAATGCATGCTGGACGACATTGTTGAGTTTAGCACTATGCTAGTACCCAGCATGCACTGCGGCCTGAATCTTTTGTTGACTGTCACCATTGCCAAGTTTTGATGTCTATGTGTGACAGTTAAAATTTTCCCAAACAAAATAATTTTTTAAAGACAATATTTGCTTATCGTAGTACTACAACACTACTGATTAACAAAACTAGTGAATTTGATTTCAGGTGAAGTCTACGGGTTTTACTCAGCTTCTTTGCCACAGTGCAAACAAATGTGTTTGTTTAAACACTGTTGCAATGACTGGACTAAAAATAATTTAACATACATCAATGTCGAAGTGCCCTACTGAAGGACACACTGATCATCATATTTTAAATGTTTCAAACTACCTGTAACTGGAGTTAAACTTCTAACTCTAAATGACTTGTACATCCAAACTTGCTTTTAGTAAGTGTCATCTCATCACTTAATGGCCAATCATCACTTGTAAAGTAAACCTAATTGATTTGTTAACTGCCTGGATAATTCAACATTTAAAGCTGCCGTCGGCAACCCTGGAAGATTGAGTGGACTTGGGCAAAATTTTGAATGTTTACGACTCTCATGCCCCTCCCCCACTATCAACTAATACCCTCCCATCGAGTTCGTGCTGGTCAGTGCGTGTGCACCAGATTTTCTGTGAACGCACCCGTCTCATCAGCATCGATCAACACCATGGAGTACTCATAAAGTAATGGTTGATAAAGCACAATTACCTGTCGAGAAGAAATGTTGCAAGCTCTGACCTCCTAGCTCTTGAGGTTAACCGAGGAAGTGGAATATTTTCCACCATCACTCTTCGTTACTGCACGAACTTCAGGCGTGTGCATGTGATTGTAACGTGCGCGAGGGGGGAGTGGGATCTGTGGCGTGTGCACGACCTGTGATTGACAGTCAGATCTCACACCCCCCTGCGCTGATTGGACCCGATGATCCGGGAGCGGTGGATGTTTGCAAAACAAATAACACGCTCCAGGTGGAGTTAGAAGCTCTGTTTTTTTTTTCTAAAACCACCTTATTTATGTTGTTCTGTCGGATTATAGTGTTGATTTCACTGAATATGATCAAAATTTTTTTGCCGACGGCAGCTTTAACACTACAAAGAGAAGATCCTACACTGCTTTTTAACACCTGTGGGTGAGGCTCATATTTATACCATTGGTGTACAGTACATTTAACACCACTGATTTTGCTGTGCATAAATCCTGAAAACCTAAGATTAATTCACACAAGATAAAGATTGAACAGTGTGAAACATGGAAAAGCGTAACCCAAAGATTAACAATTTTAAGTGTGAAAAGCCCTACAGATTACTTGTTTGGCTTCCACTTTAACCACCCATGTTTTTGTCTCACTATTAGAGATTCTTTGCCCTGCTCAACTTCAGCTTGACAATGGCCAGTTCTGGCCAAGGAAACAGTGGTTCAAGGTTGGAGAAAACCAGACCTTTTCATGTCATGAAGGATTTGATTTGATTGGATCTGCTGAGCGGAACTGCACTCAGTGGGGTGGATGGACTGGTGCAACACCAGTGTGTGATGACCAGTGTAAGCATTTATATTCCTTTGTTTCCAAACAAATGCAGAACATACAAATGAAGTTGTGATTTGTTTTCTCTTACTTTCTTTTATAATATGCTACTCCCTCATATTCTTAACTGAAACATTCTGTTAGAGATTCAGGGGCCGTTTACACAACACAGTTTCAACTAAAAACTGAAAACTTTTTATGCGTATTGGCTGTTCATTTATACGACAACGGTGTTTTGTAAGGTAATGTACTCATGTGTGTGCGGGTTGCGGGAGAATAAAACGAATCACGGGACTCCCGCAAAATTGAAATTATATATATATATATATATATATATATATATATATATAAAGGAAAAATCTAAAAACAATTAAATTGTTATTCATCTGTTGCACAAAAGCAGCAAGAACAACTAAAACGAAAATAAAAACAGAGTTACAGAGTTTATATTTATAACATGCATTGTGCATTATAATATTGCGTTACTCCCTAAAAAAGTAACTAATTGCTTTACTTAGTTACTTTTTTAGAAAAGTAATGTTACATTACTTTTGTGTTAATTTTTATTTTATTTTTATCAAAAAAAAAAAATATATATATATATATATATATATATAAATGTGAATTAAATGCAAAGACATTTAAATGTAAAGTAAATGTAAAGACCCTTTCACACCAAAAGTAAAAAAAAGTTTAACACTTCCTTTACCAATAAAAAACAACCAAATACAATAACTACAATAACCATCATGTTTACACACACACACACACACACCCACACCACCTCTGCACTTCGATTTGTCTCAATATGGGGACAAAAGAGCTGTCAGTCAATACATGGGAAAACAAAGTAACTTGTGTTACTTATTTGAAAAAGTAACTCAGATATTTTGTTGTAAATTTAAAAAAAAATAATGCGTTACATTACTAGTTACTTGAAAAAGTAATCTGATTACGTAACTCAAGTTACTTGTAATGAGTGATTTTTCATAATTATTGAACAATGCATCATTTACCAAAAAATGCATAGTATATAAATGATAAATATATGTATCATGTGTTTTATTATTCCAGCTGAGGACTGCAAAAACCCAGGGGCTCCTCCAGGGGCCTTACGTTTTGGAGAACGCTTCCGTATTGGAGACCGAGTGCGGTATCTGTGTCAGTTAGGTCTGGATTTGCTCGGCCCCTCTGAAAGGCATTGTTTGGATTCAAGGGAATGGAGTGGGGCAGAACCACGCTGCTATGGTCAGTCAAGGACACAAACGTTTATTTACACAGTGCAGTGGGACTGCGGTGTATTCCAGAAACCAGGTTATGTGACAAGGGTTTAAGGGTAAGCAAGCAGATAACCTCAACTTTCGGTTCCAAAAACGGAGTTAACTTTCAGGGTATGTAAGTTGCCATAGCAACCTACTCTCTGAACATAACCTGCTCCGGAGCAGCTCATGATCCAGGGTTAGTTGACTTCAGAGGTGTTCAGGGTTAGTTGACTTCAGAGGTGTTCAGGGTTAGTTGACTTCAGAGGTGCTCAGGGTTAGTTGACTTCAGAGGTGCTCAGGGTTAGTTGACTTCAGAGGTGTTCAGGGTTAGTTTACTTCAGTGGTGTTCAGAGTTAGTTTAATTCAGGGGTGTTCAGGGTTAGTTTACTTCAGAGGTGTTCAGGGTTAGTTGACTTCAGAGGTGTTCAGAGAGAGTTTACTTCAGAGGTGTTCAGGGTTAGTTGACTTCAGAGGTGTTCAGGGTTAGTTTACTTCAGTGGTGTTCAGGGTTAGTTTACTTCAGAGGTGTTCAGGGTTAGTTGACTTCAGAGGTGTTCAGGGTTAGTTTACTTCAGAGGTGTTCAGGGTTAGTTGACTTCAGAGGTGTTCAGGGTTAGTTGATTTCAGAGGTGTTAGCTTAAAGGAAGTTGGCGATATGCATGTAAATGTAAATTGATAAGTATGTAAATCAGCATTTAAAGAAGAAGAAAGTAGTAGTATGACACGCTTTTTCTTAGCATCCATTTCCATGGTGACTCGTCGATTCGTCGCTCTGTTGAGAATGTCTGGTGTGTTAACCATGAACATACTCTTACTTACACCCAGATGCGTTTTTGGAACCAGCATACCTCGAGTAAGCAAGGTTTGGTTTAATCAACCGAGAGTTCAGGGTATGTTTGACAGTGAGATAACCTTGCTTTCTGGAATACACCCCTGATTCAATGTAATCACAGAGAATGTCTAATATGGCGAGAAGTTTCACTCTCAGTAAACTTCCGGCTTCTGAACTGGTTGCAGTTCCTCTCTGATTCCACATGAGGGCGCTCACAGGACAGAATGAATGGAGATCTATGGCGCTATACCAATAAAAATCATACTTTTCTCAGGATATAATTTTTTGTCTAGTAATTTGAATGTTGTATTCAAAAGGAGATGCCAATAAGTTACACATTGCTGGGTGTTCGATTTTTTTGAGTCACTTATTTGCTTTAAAAGGTATTTTAAAGTGTCAATGACGTCATACACATCGTACGACCAGAGATGCTGCTTCACGGCAATCCTTCAGTCACTTTGGTGCGTTCGCGCTCTGCACTTTCTTTTCACTCGAGGCATGGACAACACAGCTGACACAGGTAAACACACAACACAGCTGACACAGGTAAACACACAACACAGCTGACACAGGTAAACACACGTGCTAGAAGAGTTTTTGTTTTGTTTGTTTCTGGTCCTGCTTCGGATGCCACGATGCCATCAAGCGGTATCTCTGGTCGTAATCAGTCCTTCACTGACCAATCAGCGTTCATTAGCAGAATGCTAGCGTGTTATGGGCAACAACAACTCAACCTGTAAGAAATCGAAAGGACATAAGTACTCGTTCATTCAACTTTCGACCTAAAACCCATGTTGAACTTGCAAAATCTACAATCAGATTTGAGATTTATCAACGGCAATCGGGTGAAAGAGACACATTTAGCTGTTCTAGCCCCATTGACTCCCATTCATTTTGCACTCATGGCGATCGCCCCCAGTGGAACTCTGGTGGTACTACAACCAAAATTCGGTACAATAGGACTTGATAGGGAGTGGACAGGCTCTCTGTAGACGGGCTCTGGTAAACATTAATTTTTTTTTTTTTTTAGCCCAGTACTCATTTGATCAACCAGATACCGTTGCTCAGGCCTTTGGAGGATCTCTGACCGCAGTTATGGATGTGTCACACCCTAACTTTAAAAAAAAAGGTGAAACCAGAACTTTTTGAAAACATCATTTTCTTGTACACAAGTAAGAAACATTAACCTTTACTACATTTTTTACTACAGGGCAAAATTTGGGTAGGACTGTCAGGGTTGAAGAAGGTCGGCTGAATGTCTTCATCCTTATGGACACATCAGGAAGCATTTCAAAGGATAATTTTCAGGCAGCAAAAACTGCCATTATTGAACTTGTCCGTAAGGTTTGTATTTCTATAACTTGGAAAAATTAAAAGGCAAAGCAAATTACAAAATTACAAAAATGTATTAAAAATGTTTTTACAATTACAAAAAGCTGTCAATTAAACATGTTAATATACTTATTTAAAATAAAACGTTTGACTCATTTAATAGGAATGTGTTCTCTAAAACAACTAGATGTAGATGGCCAAAGACCAAAGGCTCGTACCATAATGGTAGTTGAACAAACTCAGGGTTAGAGGAATAGTTTGATTTGACATAAGTCAGGCTTTATGCTGTCTTCACATGCTATTGGAATTATCGTAAATATAAGAGTTTCCTAGTCAGGAATTGGACATGAATGCCCTCTCAAGTCGTACTACTGGGAAATTGAAATCTGAGTTTCCGAGTTGGGCAGGCAATAAACTTTAAACATGGCAGAGAGAAGAACGACTGCTGCTGTGACTGGTATACTTTATTACTTTTTTCCACAACAGCTACACCGTCTTGTCTTGACGATAAGTTAGTGCATACTTACATTTATGAATAATCATTTAAAGCATATTGTATGTTTCATACATAGAAAAAAAATATATATATTTTTAATAAAAAAAATTCCAGCAAGCTGATTATCTAGATGTTGCAGTGATTGATGGTTGGCGCAGTGAATATAGTTGTCAATGAATGGGATGCATTTTATTAAAACTTAAATATCTTCAAAAAAATTTGACTTTAATAAGATTTCACCAATAAATAGACAAGAATACATTGGGTGTCCACCGTGATTTCTATTCTTTCAGACAACAAATCATATGAATGCGATGGGAATAACCCATTTATAGTCACCACTCAACAGACTGGTTTGTATGGTTGTGGTTTTCTATAAAATAAATAGTAACATAAACATGAATATACATAATAATAATGATAAATTACAACAATTTAACATATTAGCAATAATACAGCACAATAAAATAAGATTAATGATTAAATTAAATTAAATTACTAATTCTAAAGCATAAAACAGCCATCATGTGTTTGAATCAAAATAAATTCTTGTGCAAAAATAAATTGCTGTGCAATTTTGTTCATCTTCCAGCTGGATAGCTATGAAGTCCACATGAAGTTTGAGATAATCTCATATGCCAGTGAGCCCAAAGAAATAGTGTCCATTACAAGCTTCGAGAGTCAAGATGTGCAGTATATCTTGAGGAAATTAGAGGAGTTTAGCTACGAAAGTATGTTCATTGTACAAATGTTTGTTTTTAAAATTTTGAGCCATGTGTTTTACTACATCTTTATTGTAGCTTTCTAACTCCAGTTTCCAGTTTTATGTAATTAATTTAAATTTCATTTCAGGCCATGAAAGTAAGAGAGGCACCAATCTGTATAAAGCCCTAGAAAGGGTGTACAGTCAGCTTGCTTTCCTCAGGGAGACCAAAAGAAATCAGTTCAATGACACTCAGAACGTCGTTATCATTGCAACTGATGGTAAGACTGACCAATATGAGAAGAGTAAGGCTAAAGGGTGGCTTTACTTTTGTGTCTGACCTGGGACATTGACATACACACACACACACACACACACACACACACACACACACACACACACACACACACACACACATTTCTGTAGATGTGGCAGTCTATGGCAGTGCTTCTCTAGGAAGACAAAGCAAAATGCAGTAATGGGGGTCTACAAGGACCAGGGCTCATACATTTGTCAGCTACATACTGTGTCAACAAGGATGCCTCATTTCAGAAAAATAACCATTTCATTCAAATGTAAGAAATGTACGCCTCACAAGGAATAACAATCAGTTTTATAATGGTCATTTTTCTGAAATGAATCATCCTCAATGATGTATGTGACTGACAAATGTGACCATTGGAGGGCACAGCCTTTAAAATGAGACACAGCTGTAGGATATGTTGAACCCTAACGAATCATCCCGATAGCAAAGCGACAAATCTTGAGAGGATCACGATTTGCTTTACGGCACGATGTCACATACATCAACAACATATGAAGCAGCCTCTCTGGAAGACACTAGCACGCATTTCAGACGCGAATCATGGTAGAGTCGACAAAGAAAACGAAGAAAGCGCGGTCGGAAGACTGCAGAGACGACTCTGCATGAGTGGTATTTACGACAGTAACGTTAAATACAAGTACTCCACAGCGACTCTAGGGGGCGCTGTTTTAGA
Organism: Scardinius erythrophthalmus; assembly: GCF_964197995.2. Classification (NCBI taxonomy): domain Eukaryota; kingdom Metazoa; phylum Chordata; class Actinopteri; order Cypriniformes; family Leuciscidae; genus Scardinius; species Scardinius erythrophthalmus. The sequence continues at coordinate 43,887,220 of NC_138227.1, forward strand.
AAAACGGAAACTGAAGAATGTGTCTTTAAAGCTGCACTGTGTGATTTTTAGCGGCATCTAGTGGTGAGGTTGCGAATTGCACCCAACAGAAGTTACGGTGGTCGACAGGAAATGATGTCGTCGTCGGAGACAGTTAATCAATGAGGTTTCTTTACAAAGATAAAGTAAGAAATTAGGTTTACTTAATTACTCAGTAAAACGGTATGTTATTGCGAATATTATTGTTACTTGTTCATCATTGTGTCAGCGTTTTATTTGCTTACTTTAGCTCGCGTTTTTGCACGAAGAACAACATAGTGACGAAACGCGTTTGTCCGTTCCTGTAGAAACATGTCGATGTAAGGGGACCAGTGTGTGTAGATAGAAATGGCTTATTCTAAGGTAATAAAAACATAATGGTTCATTAAGTAAGGACTTTATACACCCTGTGACTTTCTTACTTATGGGAAACATAAAAAAGGGGGATTTCCAAACATCTATTGACTCCACTGACTTTTTATATATAACATTTTTCAAAATATCTCCTTTTTATTGTTTCACAAATCATTCATAAAATATCATATTTTGTGTTGTGAGTAAACGACAACAGAATTTTCATTTTAAATAAACTATAACATTGCATATTTAACCACTGTACAAGCCCTCAATATTCCTAAATATAAGCTCATCATTATTGCAGATACTGTATGTTAAAAAAGTAATAACCAGCATTTTAAGCTCAAAGGTTGTGAATAATTCTGAAGCTCATTTATTGATGTACTAATTTTGCTTTTGTTTTTGTGTATATCCAGGCCACTCGAATATGGGACCCAACCCACAAACCATGTTAGCTAAGATCCGGAACTTATTCGGCTACAAACCCAGCAGTGTAGACCACACACATGAGGAGCTCCTGGGTTCGTCTCGTAAAAGTTTACATGTCTTACCCTGTCAGACTCATTTTGATATTAACCCTGTTTTTCCTTTCATGTAATAATTGCTCAAATTTCAGTTTATTTCGAATCATTATAACTGGACAAATATCTTGTTGTCTGAGGAGGGGTGGGTTTTCAGTCCCACTCCCACAAAATTCTGTCCAGCTCCCATCCACTTCTTCAAAAGTATGTTAGAATTTATCCGCTCACATCATCAGCACAACAGCGCACGCTATGAGTGAAGTGATCAGTCTCTTAAAGGGCCCACCGCACAATAATGTGATGCATGCAAATACATAGTTTTGGCCTTTACACCACCCAGAAAAACCAACATGTACAGGACACGGATATTCATTTCTGCTCCCGTAGGATTCTGTCTTACTCCAGTGCCATATGCTATTCTTTTTCAAAACCTCTGACTCCACCCATTCATGTGGAGGGAGGGGGATGGGGGGAGGGGGGTATGGTACGACCGTTTGATTGACGAACTTACTGTCCAATGATTCTAGGTGGTCTTGGAAATGATTGGCTGGAGTTTTTCGAGTCCTGCCCGTTCCACAGATGATTAAATTGCTTAATTTTCATTTCAGTACTTCTAACTCAGTGGCTGTAAGTGGGTTAGGAATAGGATTTCAAGTGATTTTGAAAAAATCGACAAAAAAGAGAATCACATACCCCACCTTTAATCATATCAGGTGTTTACATGAAGGATTTTCAATCAGATTGAGCAATTGGCAGATTGGATCACATTGTGAAATAAGTTTATTTCTCCAAAAAACGTTGGACACAATTATTGGCACTCCTAGATTTTTTTTTATGAGTAAAATATCTCTGAAGTATATTCCCATTATTATATTTACATTTTTGCAACACCAGGGTGGCTATGAGCATGAAATTGTCTAGCTATGACATCTTGTTTCATAGGAGTTTACATATGAGGAAACACAAAGGCCAAATTCCCTTAATCATCCATCACAATGAGTAAAACCAAAGAATATAGTTCTGATGTGCAGCAAAAGATTGTTGAGCTTCACAAAATAGAAAGTGGCTGTAAGAAAATAGGAAATTCTCATTTCCACCATCAGGGCAATAATTAAGAAGTTCCAATCAACTAAAGATTTTACAAATCTGCCTGGAAAAGGACGTGTGTCTATATCATCCTAATGCAAGAGTTTGAGTGGCCAAAGACTGAATTCCAGAAATTAGTTAAGTCTTGGGGTCAGAAAGCCTAAAAAAATGATCAAACAACCCCTACATCCCCACATGTTGATTGAGAGGGTTTAAAAAAAAAAAAAAAAAAAAAAATCCTCCTCGCTCATCAAAAAACAAACTCTAGCATATTCATTTGTCAGACACGACTGGAACTTCAAAAGTGACCAGATTCTATGGTCAGATGAAACTGAAAAAGATATATAGTTTTTTGGAAGCAAACCCACCAGATGGGTTTGGTGAAAACAGGAATAAAAAGTACCCCATGTCCACAGTTAAATATAAATATAAATATACTGTTGGATCTTTTGAGGGCCTTTTTTTTTTTTTTTTAGCTGGAGGTCCTGGACATCTTGTTCAGAATGATACATGGTATCATGGATTCTAGCAAATACCAACAGATAAAAAAATCTAAACCTAACTGCCTCTGCTGCAAATCTTATAACGGGTCGTGGTTGGATCTTTGATCAGGATAATAATCCAAAATAAACATCAACATCAACACAGAACTGTGTCATTGAGCATAATATGAAGCTTCTGTCAAAACCATCCCAATCCCCTGACCTGATCACTATAGAAAATTAGTGGGGTGAACGGAAGAGTAGAAACAACAACATGGAGCCGGGAATCTGAAGGATCTGGAGAGATTCTTTATGGAGGAGCTGTTATCTTGGCAAAAGGATGTTACATAAAATAAAAAGATTTATTGGAAACAATAAAAGGTTGCCAATAATTATAGCCAACTTGTTTTGGAGAAAATAATTTACTTCATAATATGATTTACTCCTCACTTTCAATTATTTTCCTGCAATGAAATGTTAGATTTTTTGCCTATTTTTTTTTAATGAAATATCAAATGGATAAACAATGCAGATTTATTTTTACAGCCATATTTGATCATATTTACCAGGGGTGCCAATAATTCTGACCACAAATGTAGGTAGTGTAAGCAAGCCAGTTAATCATACGTTATTTCCTTGTGGGTGTATTTTGTGAAGGCCTTGATCCAAGGTGTCAAAAAATACAGCCTAATGATTTTTTTCTTAGTTTCACCAGTTGTGTGCATTTATATGTTTCACAGATGTGTATGTGTTTGCTGTCCAAGGAAATGTTAACAAGAAAGATCTTTCAAGCATTGCCTCTTCCAAAAAAGATGAGCTGCATATTTTTATTTTAGAGGACTATAAACATCTGGGATCTGTGTTCAACCGAATGATCAGTAAGTAATCAGATATCAGAGAACCTCTAGGGTTCCCCAGTTGAAATCGTTGTCCAGAGACTCTGACAAATTAATATGTTTATTTTCAGTTTCAATCTGAATATCTTTCTCCAGATACATTGTTTCAAAGCAGCTTTACTGATAATAGTGTCGTACTGATATTAGTGCCTTACTGTACAATTCAGGTGATTCTGCTGTGACTAAGTGTGGAGTGGCACGAGAGCAAGAGGGAGAGGAAAAGAAGCCTGAAACCACTTACACCAGACCTTGGCATGTCGATGTTCTCTGGGTTGGTAAATTCATATCAAGAGTTTAACAATTTAATAAAACTTGAGATAAAAACTTCTATAAAAGCACTGCTTTCAGATGGTAGATCATATTTTACTTTTTTTTTTTTTTTTTTTTTTTGTCATCCAGGGAGCTAAAACATGCAGAGGGACTCTAGTGACTAAGAGCATGGTATTGACAGCTGCACACTGCTTTATAAAGGTGAATACAGATGAATCTGTATCAACTGCCAGTTCTGCTGACATAACAGTTCACCATGGTAAGAATTGTTGCTTTTGTCAACAATGTTATGGAATAATGTTATGGACTCATGCTACTCAGAGAGAATCTCTTATAAAGTCAGCTAAAAATCAAAGCCAAATCGAAGAAAGTTTATGAAAGAATAATTTTTTATTTATTATGTGCATCAATGAATTAGACCAGGAACAGTAAATTGGGTCAATTGAATTTATGTTGATTTTATCTTGTCATGCACAGACGCTAAACTACATGTACTTTGCTTCAATTCTCCTACAAAGGTAATGGTGAAGTTAAAGCCATGGAGTTGATTCTTCATCCACTGTTTAATGTGAAAGGCCTTAAGCACAAGAATGTAAATGAGTTTTATGATTACGACATTGCTCTGGTTAGGATGAGAGAAAACATTACGATATCTTTGAAGGCAAGGTAAGATTCAAATACCCTTTCCCTTGGATATATATTCTGTTTTTTTTTTTTTTTTTTTTTTTTTATCTTAAATATGTGCTATGAATAAATAGAGAGTGCTTATAAACAGCTGCTGAGATGGTATTCTCAGTTGAAACGGAGTAAAGACTTGGACCAGAAACAGTATTAAATATGTCATGGCTTAACAAGCAGACTACCTTGGAGTTCTGTCTTGCCAATTAATGCATTACATCTATACCTTTCTACACAGGCCCATTTGTTTACCTTGTACCAAATCATCAAACCGGGCTCTCAGAATGGATCCAGACTCTACATGTGACGCGCACAGTGAGTATTTATGAAATTCAATTCATATATTGTTATGAAGATCTACAGTGAATAACATCAAAGTTAAAAACATACTCAAACACATAATCTTTAGCTAAAAGATAAAAAATGATTCTATGGTGAAATGAATGTTTGTGTGCATGACCAGAGAGATCCCTGCTCCACCTGGAAGAGACTCCGGCTCACTTCATCAGACAGGGAACTCGTCGATCAGACACCCACATACATAGTGGTGCAAAGGTGAGTGCTGTCCTTACAAAATTACAACACTTTAATATGTGCTGTGCCTTTATTAGATAATGCAGTGTATATGAGTCAGAAAACAACAGGGAGGAGGAGAGAGGGGGGGGGGGGACCTTGAGCCGGGACTCAAACTCAGGTCATCTAAGATATATATGCATTATACACTCACAGGCCACTTCATTAAGTACATCAAGTAAACATTCCTCAGAGACTTTGGTTCATATTGACATGATCACATCACACAGTTGCTGATTTGTCGGCTGCAAATCCATGATGCAAATCTTCCGTGTCAGCACATGCCAAAAGGCCTCTTTTGGATTGAGATCTGGTGACTGTGGGGGCCATTCGAGTTGAGTGAACTCATTTTCGTGTTCAAGAAACCAGTTTCCCTCACACCACAGCCTGAACCGTTGATACAAGGCAGGATGAATCTATGCTTTCATGTTGTTGACACCAAATTCTGACCCTACTATCTAAATGTTGCAGCAGAAATCGAGATTAGCAGACCAGGCAACGGTTTTCCAATCTTCCATTCTCAGGTTTTATTCAGTGAATTGTAGCCTCAGTTTCCTGTTCTCATCTGGCACCAGTTTGCCTTCTGCTGCTTTAGTCCATCTGCTTCAAGGTTCCACATGTTGTGCGTTCAGAGCGGATCTTCTGCAGACCTTGGTTGTAATGAGTGTTACTATTGTAACTCAAATCAGTCAGGCCATTCACCTCTGACCTCTGGCATCAACAAAGCATTTTCACCCACAGAACTGCTGCTCACTATTTTCTCTCTCTGTAAACCCTAGAGATGGTTGTGCATAAAAATCCCAGTAGATCAGCAGTTTCTGAAATACTCAGATCAGCCCATCTGGCACCAACAACCATGCCACGTTCAAAGTCGCAGCACCAGGTCAGAAGGAGATTATAGTTTCAGTGAGGTTAGGGTTAGGCATCCAACAGCTCTGAAACTGCTTGCCTGGGGCTGCCAGTCTGAAAAGGCTATGGCTCTGCAGATGATATGTCTTAGAGCGGTTTTATTGGCAAAAACATTCAACATATGCAAAGAATATGTGTTGACCCTTCTTCTTCGTAACCTCTGCAATTCGCTCTGGTGTGCTGGATATCATCTTCTAGGCCAAATCCTGACTTATGGTGATCAATTCTTACATTATTAGTGCTTGAAGTTGATCACAATTTATGTACTTCTACTTGTCCAGTCACCTTTTGAGGATTGACCACAGGTTCTCTATGTGTTACGATCTCCCCTTTTTACGTCTAGGTATTAAGGGAAAATGTAACAAAGAGATGAGAGAGACCATGGGAAACTTCTCATCTCCAGCCCCAGCTCAGGAAAGAACACTGCCAACCAAAGGTCAAACTGAAGCGTAATTTATTAAAACAGGGAAAAAAAGGGAACAAAAGCTCCAGGAGGGCGCAAGGCCAAAATAATAAACAAAAAGATTCTAACTAAATTTTAATCTTCTAAATGACCAATAAAAACAAGAAAATGAAAAGAAAAACAGCAAAAATTTCCTGTCTCCCTCTTACTCAGAAAAACAGGAGAAAAAGATAATTACAAAGAAAAATGGCACCCACTTCCCTACAGGTTTCCAAATAACTCAACTAACAAAAGACTTAACAACTTGAACTGTCAGCACAAAAAAAAAGGTATACCAGTGCAGGTTCTTAGCAAAAACTAGTGATGGCAATTTCAAAATACTGCTTCATGAAGCTTTGAAGCCTTTAAAAATCTTTTGCTCCGAATCAATGGTCCGGAGCATGTATCAAACTGCCAGAGTCACGTGATTTCAGTAAACAAGGCTTCATTACATCATAACTGTTTCGAAACACTTTGAAATTTCAATGGTTCACAGCTGGGGGCGATGATCTCTGTCAACCCATTAATAAGAGGAGTCACTGAGAACAAATTAACAAGTGTCTGTGGGTTTTACCTGATCTCTGATTGGTTTTATACATTTTTAGACGTTTTAATTAGACTTTTATTTTAATTAAAATGAATAATGGTAGTTAATAGTCTTATTGGCCTGTTTAGCTGAGCCATTAATAGAACAAACAAAACAAACTCTGACAATTGATAAAATAACATAGACACTTGACAATCTTATTAGATGATTAGATAATTGCATTTGAAAGATTTTACTTTCAATAAAAAAATTGCAATATATTTGTAAAAGGTGTTTTTATGCATGTTCGGCCCTGTTTTTTGTTGCATTTACACTGTTCTGACCACTAGGGGTTACCGTGGAGACGGGTGTCAGATTGTTTCGAAGCCTTAACATAATTCGGCATATTTGCTTCAACTGTTTCAGTGTTTCACTAAGCCTTGATCTGCCCACCACTAGCAAAAACCAGTCCAATACCTTCAATTCAATTAACAGTTAATATTAACTGATTTAAAAGAAACAAAAAAACAACATTGGCAAATGATCTGGGGCAGAAGAGAAGAGGTCCACATGGGGAGGGGAAAAACCTCCAAGTCTCTCTGCTTGCTGTGTGGCTTTAGGGTGCTTTTAGTGCTGGCCCTCTTCTTGCAGGAACCAATGAATGCCAGATGACCATCAGTAAATGAGGTACAGGTGTCAGCACCTGAAGAGCATAAGCATAGAGAGAAAATAGAGAGGGAAAAATGCAAAAGCAACAATACACAAATATACATAGCAATGACCTTAACATATGCACAATACGAAAAACAATACGTCCTTAGACGTAACATATAGGATGAAGATCCCAGGGAGTTGCCAGGAACTCTGAGCCACTTCATTATCACTTTTGCCTTGTGACATGATGCTCCATCATGCTGGAAAATGCACGGATCATCACCAAATTTCTTCTGAGTCAAGTCAAGTCAAGTCAAGTTTATTTATATAGCGCTTTTCACAACACAGGTTGTATCAAAGCAGCTTCACAGTAATAAATTAGAACAATACATCAATGTTTGTTTCTAGTGGAACGTCTACGTTTGGTAATGCTGATCAATAGTATCGTTGATTGATTAATTCAATTAAATATCCCCAAATATCCCCAACTGAGCAAGCCAAAGGCAACAGTGGCAAGGAACCGAAAAACTCCATCAGGTGACCTAATGGAGAAAAAAAAACCTTGGGAGAACCCGGGCTCAGTCGGGGGCCAGTTCTCCTCTGGCGTTTATGAACTAGAGGTCAGATTTAACTGTAGGATTAAAAGTATTATATGAATGCCTGGCTGAAGAGATGCGTCTTTAATCTAGTTTTAAACTGGGAGAGCGAGTCTGAGCAACGAACAGTATCCGGAAGACTATTCCAGAGTTTTGGTGCTAAATGTGAAAATGCTCTCCCTCCTTTGGTGGACCTAGATATCCTAGGTATGACCAAAAGCCTCGAATTTAGTGACCTTAAAGAGCGCGATGGATTATAGGGCGATAGAAGATCCGTTAAATAGACTGGAGCTAAGCCGTTTAGGGCTTTATAAGTCAGTAGCAATACCTTGTAATTAATACGGGACTTTATAGGTAACCAATGTAGAGATGATAAAATCGGTGTTATATGATCATATTTTCTTGATCTAGTTAGAACTCTAGCGGCGGCATTTTGGACTAACTGTAGCTTGTTTATTGAGGATGCAGGACAACCGGCTAATAACGCATTACAGTAATCTAGTCTCGAGGTCATGAATGCATGAACTAACTTTTCTGCATCAGAAACAGATAGCATATTACGTAGCTTAGCAATGTTTCTAAGGTGGAAAAAGGCTGTTCTTGTAACATATGAAATATGATTTTCAAAAGACAGGTTGCAGTCTAATATAACACCCAGGTCTTTTACTGTAGAGGATGAAGTAACAGGACATCCTACTATGTTAAAGTTGTATTGTGAGAGGTTTTGTGGGTGGTTTTTTGAACCGATAAGTAGTACCTCTGTCTTGTCTGGATTTAATAAAAGAAAATTATGCGTCATCCAATCTTTTATATCTTTAACACACTCTGTCAATTTGGATAATTTAGCGTTTTCATCTGGCCGTGATGAAATATAGATTTGAGTGTCATCAGCATAACAATGGAAACTAATTCCATGTTTCCTTATAATATTTCCAAGTGGCAGCATATATATTGAGAATAATAGAGGGCCTAACACAGATCCCTGCGGCACTCCATAGTTTACTGGAGTTATGATAGATTTTTCTCCATTTAAATAAACAAATCGGGTCACTGGGAGAAGTTTCTCTTACAGGACGTTTTGATACCATTCTTTATTAAACAGCGTTTTTGGGTAGAATTGTGAAAGCGCCCACTCCCTCAGATGAAAAGCAACCCAACACATGGATGGCCTAAGGATTTTTCGCTGTTGGAATGACACGGGACTCATGGTAGCATTCACCTTTTCTTCTCCAGACAATCTATTTTCCACATGTCCCAAACAAAGTGAGCTTCATCTTAGAAAATAACTTTAGTCTTCTGCTGTCCAAACCTTGTACCTCCTGCAGAATTTCAGTCTGTTCTTGATGTTTGTTATGGAGAAAAGTTGCTTCTTTGCTGATCTTCTGGACACCAGGCCGTGACACGATTCCGTAGCCATTTACTCTTTCTGGACACTCTGGGACATCCCGAAACATTCTTCACTACAGTCTCTCCTTGAAGTTCTCGATGATCCGGTAAATGGTTCTTTCAGGTGCAATATTTTTTGCAGCAATTTCCTTGCATGTGAGGCCATATTGATGCAAAGCGATGATGGCTACAAGTCTTTTTTTTTGGAGGCAACCATTGCTTACACAAGAACACAATGATTAGAAACACTTCTTTCCTTCCTTTAATGCAATCAGTTTGCTCTCATAATTCAATCAGAATGATAGACGGATTTTACCTGACTTGTACATGTTCACACTTTCTCATGAGCTATTGATATGATTAGTGAAATGATGTTAGATGCCAGGGTCAAAAAAACAAACAGACATATTTTGTTTTTTTTGTGATAAAGTGAAGCTTTTTGTAGTTATTTGAAATGCATCTGATCCCTCCGCACAATAATCTAGAAACAATGTTCATCAAAACAGCAAAAACTGAAGCAGCAAACTTCAGTTTTGCAGTGAATTCTTTGCTCAGAAATTGTCACTGCCCAATCTTCTGGTCACAGCTGTACATAAACCAACAATTAAAACAGGAAGACAGGAAGAACACATCCTTTGTGAATAGACTTGTTGGACTGAAGGACAGTGATAGACTTGTATTCAATAAAATGGAAATAAAACAAACAATAATTCACTTGTAATGTGATTACTTGTGATCCATTTGATTAATTAATCAGTGCATCCTATAATTTAGTCGATTATGTATATCATGATTTAAAACTTTCTTCCACAGAGAGGTGAATGCTTAAAGAAAGCAAGATCCACCTTCCCTGCAAACAGCAGTGCATCACTGTCAGAAGTGATAACAGACCGGTTCATGTGCACTGGAGGAACAGAGACAATCAGACATGAAATGACTTGCAAAGGTTTGATTGAAGAAAATGTTATATATATCTTCATATCTGCACACTGAGATGACACATAATGAGTGCAATTCTTTGCAGGGGATTCTGGAGGAGCTCTCTTTCTGCGTAAGAGGATGCGATATTTTCAAGTGAGTGCTTTGTAGTTTATTTTCAAGTTTCTTTCGCCTTGATAAAGAGAGAGATCCCGAGGTGGAAGTTAAAGTGCACAGCAAAAAACAAAAGTTATTCTTTTTTTTTTTTTTGGTCTTAATAATGCTTTTTCTTGAGTCCGAATAATGTAAGATAATATTACGTGTTTTTAAAGAATATGTCTTGATATCACTGGCAAATAATAAGACATTTCTAGGATGAATTTCCACCTCATATTTAAATACTTCCAATATTACAATATACACAATATTTATCACCAGGATAAGTGAATTAGAGAGATCAATGTCCATAAGTGTGAATATGTACAGTAGTGGCAAAAAGTGATGTCTGGAGCAGATATTTGTTTTTAATGACCCTACAAGTTTGTTTAAACCATCAAAATATGAGAAGGAAAAAAATTAATTATATATATGTGTGTGTGTGTATATGTATATATATGTATGTATATGTTTTATTTTTTAAATATGAGGGAAGAGCAAATAACTAAACTTTAAGGTATTTATCTGACAAAAGTTTTTGGCAAAAAAGGCAAACTTCAGCTACGGGTTTTATTTTGATATGCAAAAATGCATAGAAAAAAAAAAGCTCTTGTGGAAATGCTTACACTGACTACAACATAACCAATTATTAATATTTCTTTGGTTCTCACTTGTTTTTGCATGCGTTCATAATTTCTTTGTATGACAGTCTGGCAAAAAAATTATGTTATATTTTGAATAAGTACTTACTGTGTAACTATTTAAAAAGTATGTTCTATATAGTATGAATGTAATCCAGACTGACTTCATCCCCCATGTTGTCATGTGACCTGCCAGCGTCAGTTGCGTCGTTTTACTGCCACTCATAAATCTTCTCCTGTGGCCTCAATCTCACCGGAACTAGTAGGTCATCAGGGTACTTTTTGCCTAATCTTTTATGAGTACTGTGAGTTCGGACATAGGCTACTTTTGTCAAATACTATTTTTTTGCTTACTATATAGAAGGGAAGTATGCTATTTGCTATGCACTGGTATGCAAACCCTAACCCTAAGCACTGATTTTTCTCGTCATTACAGTTCAGTGCAGGCGTCTTCTTGCAGCATATCTTTGTGTGACAGAGGAAACTCTGTTTTGACTCTTTTGCACATTTTCTAAGCTCTTCACTAGTGTCAGCTAGAAAAATACCATCATATGCACATACATACGATGAGCACATTAAGCCCGGTTCACAGCATTGTTTTGAATGTTTTGCTTTTATGACACGCAAAATGTCATAAAAGCTTTTCCTTTTTGTTTTGTCTTTAAGTTTGCCGTTAAAAATGACAGTGTGAACGCTAAGAGAACCAGGACTAAATGTATATATAAAAAAAAAAATTATTCGTCCAGACCAAAAGTTCCAAGAGAACCAAACTACAATTGCGAACAAACCCTAAAACTAAACAGGGGTGCGTTTCCTGAAAGCATTGTTAGCCAACTATGGCCGCAAGTTCCGTCATTATCAGCATAGTTCAACAAGTCTGTGTTTCCCGAAACTATATTTATGACGCACACTAGGAAGCAGCATCGCAAAGTTGTGTGTTTGGATGACAGCTCTCAACCTGTGGTAAGAAGCAGAGTTTCTTGTTTACATGATATGTGGACTTAACCTAAAAAATCCTTATCTTGAGCAAAATAAGCAAGCTGACATTCAGTATATATCGATTTTATTTAGAATATATACAAATGTAATTTTCATCTTTTAGTTTGCCGAGATTTAAAGCATCGTTTTTGAAGAGTGAGCATGTGCATGCTCTAGTCTAGTACGTAAGAACTATGATTGAATCTGGAAATAACAAAGCAAAATAACTAGAGACATAGTTCTCAGATGTAATTTATAGCAAAACTTTTAGCATTAATTCGATCTCAAATGGATTCATTAAAATAAGTTATTACTGAACAACAAATTTGCGACAATACGGTTTTGGGAAACAGTCGTGACTAGCAAGTTGATTTCTTCAACGATGCATCATACTATGGTAAGTTAAGCAGCGAGTTACATCGTTGTTCAGGAAACACACCCCAGAGCAAAACTCTTGACTTCTCAAATCATTTGACTTCTGTTATTCTCCCACAGGTGGCAGTCATTAGCTGGGGCACTAAGCAGACATGTGACTCAAGGACCGCTGTCAGAGATAACCGGCCTCTAGACGCCCGGGACTTCCACATCAGTGTGTTCACAGTGATGCCCTGGCTCAAGCAGCACCTTTACAAGGAGCTGGAATTTCGTCCTTAGCATAGCGGAGCCGACTGAAACATAGGAATGCATAAGAAACTATGCAGATTTGACAGATTCCTGAATGTTTTCAGAGTGCATGGTCTGTGAGTGAGATGACATTGCAGACATGCTTTTGTCAAAGGATTTTATCGGTTCAAGATAAATAAAAACAGATTATCTCATTTATGACTTTTTTTTTATAATCCCAATTGGAAGATTGTTTGTATTAGGTAAATGGTTGAAAGGAGACAATACTAATTTAATGTTCCATCGGGACCATTACCATTAAAGATGATTGACATTTAGCATAGAGTTTGGGTTGGTGGTATAGATCTGTTCTGGGCAAGAACTCCCAGTCCATCAATGCAGTGTAGAATGGATAAGAACAGCGATAAAACCCCTGCTAAACAACCCAAACAACAAAAAGTATTACAGATATCATTAGTGCTATTGATGACAATAATGTAATGGCATTAAGGAATGGCAAGGCCAAGTACTGACTGCGGACAAGAGGAAGAGCTGGGGATGGTGGAGGTAATAGCTCCTGAGCAACACAATGAAGCCAATGAAGAATAACTGAAAAGGTAACTTAAATAGGAATGCTGTGATAGGCGTTGTATTCCTATAGGTAGACGTGGATCAGCTGAGCGCCAGCTGATGCTATACGATTGATTTATTAAACTGACTTTAGGCCATGTTCAGTACAGCATAGAACTATACAAATCATTATTTCTTTAGTGTACAGTATGCAAACAAGTCAGACAAAGGGGAAGATAACAAATCACAATATCATTCAACACAATGAACTGACAATGTATATGCTATCAGAACATACAACAACAAGAAGGGTATTCGGTCTTTTAAACCACACTGTAAAAAATTGTGCTGTTAAAAAAAAATCTGACAGTAAATACTGTTTTCCATCAAAACAGTAAAGTACTGTAGAAAACATTGCATTCTGGGCAATAGGGCTGGGCGATATATCACTTGACAAGCTGAGCCATATCGCATTAATTATCACGGACGTATCGCCTGCAATAATTAATGTGATATGGCTCAGCTTGTCAGTGAACTACGGCTCTGTGTTGTAAATGCCGCTCCATCTGAAAGCGAGTGATGGCGATTTACTACTAATCAAGGAACCGACTTTACTGACGAGATGCGCATAACAATGTCATGCGATTTATCGCCCAGCCCTACTGGGCAATATTTTGTATAAGAAATTGCTGTTAATTTACAGACAATTCTTAACAGTACTCTGCTGTATTTAAGTAATAAGTTTTTTTTACTATTTGCAATGCATTATGGGCTGTATTAAATTACAGTACAATGCAGTATTTTTTTTATTTGGTGTTGGAGTGCGAAGTTAGAGTTTGGTCAAAGTGCATAACTGTTTTGCCAATTAGGTTCATTTAAAATTTTCGAACATCCAAAATAATTTTCAGTCGGGTAGGCCTACTGCATACGGGTAACTCTGAGCATCACTTTGAGCACAGAGTAAGTCATGATCTCCTGTTTTAATGTTAAAACAAATTCACAAGTTGTTTGACACAAATAGTGACAACTGAACTGCTGTTAGAGAATGTTTCCCAGATAATTAGCATCAGTTTTTCATGAGTGTCTGTAACTTAGCCAACAGTTTTACAGCCTGTTCACTGACAACACCTGCTCAGAACAAGTCGTCTAGGCCTAGTCATATTTTCGTTATCACACGATGACTGACATATTGTCACATTATAAACATCTCTCTCTCCAAATAGGCTTAATAATTTTATTAGCACTAAATAAATTAAAGAGTATTGCATAGTTTATGTTATAGGTCACTTTTAAACTCCTGTCATATTTTATAACTATATCCTGGCCATGGATGCATTCAGTGTTGCCAGATTGGGCTCCTTTTGGTCACGTCCGACCGGATCTTTAAAATTTGGGCTGGTTTTTGATGCAACGGGCGGGTTTTTATTTTTAACTAAAAAACAGTATTTTTTTATATTTTTCATGAAAACAAACTGTAAAATAAATTATATAATGTAGGATGACGTTTAAATTAGGTATGGTTCAGGTTAGCCAATAAGGTTCAGGGGAATCCTGTCCAATCAGACTTCAAGCTTAATTGGCGGGTTGTTGTAGGCTAATCGTTATATCGTCAAAACTGCATTTATCATCATCATTCATCATCATCATGCCAAAGTGGGGTAAATATAAAAAGTCCTACAGAAAGGAATGGGAGAGCGACCCATCTCTGAAAACATGGATGGCACCCATGGTAGGCGATGAGTCAAAGGCATTTTGTAAATACTGTCAATCAGAAATCAGAGCACAGTTAAACGATTTGAAACAGCATGCTAACACAAAAAAACACAAATCACGCTGTGCACCAAGTGTAAAAACTTTTATTGTGCCAGCGGGAGCAGCAGGGCAGTGTCCGATCAAAGATGACCAAAAGCGCCGTGAAATTAGAATCGCTGCCTACATTGCTTGTCAAAGTTCAATAAATGCGGTGGGCGATTTGTCAGACATTTTGAAAGATGAGATGGGAACATTCCAAATGCACCGGACAAAGTGCACAGCTATTATCAAATTTGTCCTCGCGCCACACTTCAGAGAAGAACTTGTGGAGGATATTGGTGAGTCTCCATATTCCCTGTATCTCGATGAAAGCACGGACATATCCGTGAACAAACTTCTTTGCATTTGTGTGAAATACCACTCAAAAAAACACAGCAAGTTTGTCAGTACATATCTTGGACTTGTGGAGCTGACAGATGCTGATGCTAAAGCCAAATCAGACACTGTTGTTGCTTTTCTATTAAAGAACGGCCTGCAGATTAAAAACATGATGGGCATTGCCACAGATGGTGCCAGCATAATGGTTGGAAAAAAACACTCGGTTTCCACCCTACTTAAACAAATACAGCCAAACCTGCAGCTTATTCGCTGTGTTTGCCACTCACTTGCCATTGTTGCAAATAAAGCAATGCAGCTTCTTCCGAGCAACATAGAATACATGGTTAGAGAAACCTACAACTGGTTTGCTCATTCAGCAAAGCGGCAGTATGGATACAAGAACATATACTAGACTATTAATAACGGGGGCTGCCCCTTGAAATCTGCCCCAAGCTGTACCCGTTGGCTTGTGATGGCTGACTGCATTAACCGCATTGTGGATCAAAAAGATGCCCTCACATTGCACTTTATCATGGCTTCAAGAACAGAACACTGTTATACTGCTCGGCTTTTAAAGGGGGGGTACAATGGTGTTTCATGTATTCAGAGTTGTTTACAGTGTTAAAGAGATGGATTCTCATGCTAAACATGGGCAAAGTTTAAAAAATATATTTTGGACGAATAACGGAGAATTTCTGTGCCGAAAATCTTACTTCCGGGTTGGTACAAGTTTCGGCTGTTTTTTTTTCGATCGTGGATCTAATGACGTAGATGAGAGTGGAACTCCTTATATGAGCATTTCTCCCGGAAAAGCGCGCCCGCGCACACGTCTACCAGAGGAGAGCGAGACCGCGCACATCAACGCGCTTCAACAGGAAATCATCGGCAGCCAGCGCTGCATAGGATTTGTTCAAGAATGTCTCCAAAAAAGTGTGTTTTTGGATGTGAGGGAAAGCTTACCGTGTTCAGCTTTCCAAAGAACCCAGTGTTACAGGAACAGTGGATGCAGTTTGTTTTTCCGGGGCAGCAACGGAGTGTACCAAGTGCGGTTGTGTGTTCTGGCCATTTCAGTGACGAATGTTTTATTAACAAGGCCCAGGTCGACGCTGGATTTGCAAATCGTTTGCTATTAAAACGTGGAGCGGTCCCAGTGATAAAAGACCCCATTCATGTAAGTACAATTGGATCAGATTTCTGTATTTTGCTGGAAATCAAGCACTACCGCTTGACTCTATAGCTCCGCCTCCAGGACCTCGGCTTTTTCCGGAGAGAATCGGAAAGCTGTATTTTTCTTTAATAAATATAATAAAACTAAACACTTTTTGGAGATATTAAGGATGCACTACTACTCTATAGGTACTCAAGATTAACCTGAGATTAGGTGAAACTGTGCATGTTATGTACCCTTTAAAGGAAATGTACAATGACAAAAGTAATCTCCTTTACATGTACTTTCTTCAACCTGTTCTGATGGAAATCAAAGCTGTAAATAAATGCTTTCAATTAGAAACAGGAAACACTCTCAGTGTGTTTAGAAACTTGGAAAGGCCGTACATGACAACTGTTAGACGCATTCTCAAACCGAGCGTCTTGCGTAATCACAAGCAGCTCCGTGAACTTGACCTCACACAGTCTGGCATATTCCTATCCCCTCTGGATGCGGACCTGGGTACCACATTTATAGACAAACTGGAGGAAAGTAGGTTAGCCCCAGACATGAAGGAGAGAATTGCTTTGCGTTGTATGGATTTTTTGAAAGAACTTGTAAAGCAGTACCAATTGCGTTTACCTGCTTCAATGGAATTCCTGCGCAAACTGGAGCTCATCTGCCCGAAATCTGTTATGTCCACTATAAATAGGCTTGGAGTAAAGGACTTGCCAGCTGATCTTTTCTCGTGCCCCATTGGTACATTATTTATTTTTTATTTTATTTATTTATTTATTTGATATGGACATAACAACAGCATTGGACAAACCAGATACATTGTTTTTAGTGTTATAGCAAAACTGCTAATTTGCAACACTTGTCCATAGAAGACACATTTCACAAAACACAACACAATACAGTATGCAAAACAGTACACAGTACAATATTTAAGAAGGTAAAAAATACACATCATCAATATACATTTCATACAGCATTACCATGTGTGCAGCTTTGACTTGACTTCAGCCATTGTTTCAGACCTCTGTTAAAGCTGATCATGTCTGTCTGCAGTTTTAAGTCAGTGGGCAGAGAGTTCCATAGTCTCGATCCATTAAATGAGAAACTGGACTGACCAAAAGATTTTGTAAATCTTGGAAGAACACAGTCCCCACTGACTGAGGCTCTGGTGGAGGGTCTAAGTGAACCCTGACGCCTAATAATGAGATCAGAAAACAGCGGCGACACATGACTGTTCAAACATTTAAAAACCAATTTCAGAGTACTAAAATGTATAAAGTTTTCAAAAGTAAAAAGATTATGTCTATGAATGATGTCACAGTGATGCGATCTCATGGGTTTTCTATCAAATACCTTGACTGCCTGCTTGTACACTGAAACAGCCGGCTTGCCGCTTGAGTGTGGACGGGGAGGTTTGTGACCAGGATGTGACGCAGTAAGACAGATGTGAGAAAATCATTGCATGCATGTATAACAGGGCGGCCTGATGAGACAGATCCCTCCTGATAAAACGTAAACAGTTAAAGTTGGATTTGACCTTTTTACAAACATTTTTGACTTGACTTTGAAATTTAAGGTTGTTGTCAAGAATAATTCCAAGATATTTGGTCTCTTTTACTTCTTGAATAATTTCATTGTTTATACTTACTTCAAATGTGCTGTCAGAAGGTCTTTAGAATCGCAGTGGAGGAATGTGACAACCGCAAGCTTCTCTGATGATCAGGACATTGACAAGATTTGGCTCTAAGTCAAAGCGTTTAAAGATGCAGGGGGGCACAAGTGTTTCCAGGAATTGGCACAAGGTGCCATAAAACTTCTTGTTCTGCCTGTTTCCAATGCCCATGTTGAGCGAGCATTTTCCCTCGTCTCGCTTTTAAAAGATGAAACTAGGAATCTTATGAGGCTACTGCTACTCTCCAGCATCATGGATGTGCGCACTGGCCTGGTCAGAAATGGCTTTACCTCGGCAATGTTCAAACCTCCCAGGCAGTTTCTGGAGAGATTTGACTCAACGATCTATTAATCTATCTGGTTGTGACTGTACAAAGTTGGTTCTATAATTTCATAGTTCTATAATTGTTCTATAATAGAGATGTTTTCGTCAGTTCTGCGTAGATTCTCTACGTTAACTCCATTAATTAACTCCATATTAAAAAGCGTAGGTAAGCGTGTTTATGCTATTATAGCACACTTTTATTTTGCTGTTCAATTCTGATGTCATGTTTGATCATTTCTTAAACCTAATAACATATAGGCTACAGGTAGCTGATGTAGTGTCTAGTGATGATTCAGTGTATCATTCAGTCATTATTTTATTTAAAATTAAAAGAAGGAAAAAAACGAGAATTCATCTTGATTCGCCCAGTGGTCTATAAGTTAAATAATAATAATAATAATAATAATAATAATAATAATAATTTTAATAATAATATAAAAAATTAAATTAGTTGTAAATAAAGCACACATTTTTAAGCACTAATACAAAAAGTAAAGTGTAATGAAATGATTTGAGAACTGGCCTATTAGAGAAGCTGTAGTTCTGACAATAGTAGCACAAGAACATTAAACAATGTTGTCCCCTTCTGAGGTTTCCGATGTAGAAAAGATGTTTCATGTTTTCATGTTTCACATGTAGATGTGTTTTATTAAAATTATTATTTATATTTTAAAAAAGATGCACTGGAAATATGGCGCGAGCATGGTGCTCTGCGATTTGTTAGTCTGGTTGTTTAATAAGAAAATAAATTATGTGTGTTTTATTGTATAACAGTTTTAATAACAGTATGTATTTTGGGCTGATATTTTTTTAAATGGGCGGGTTTTAAGCTGTAGTTGGGCTGGAAATCTTTGGATGCATTAATCATTGCATCTGTCTTTCAAAGATGTCAGGTAAAAAGCAATTAAGCATCCTCTCATTCGCCCTGAGAGGAAAGCCCCCTAAAAAGGCCAGGTTAGAGGATGCTGGCCCAGAGAAGGTGGCGAAAAGGGGTAGGCCCATTAGAGGAAGAGACCAAAAAGGCAAAAAACAACACCAGTCATAATCTCTCTCTCTCTCTCTCTCTCTCTCTCTCTCTCTCTCTCTCTCTCTCTCTCTCTCTCTCTCTCTCTTCGGTTGTCCATCGAAATCCGATGATGACGTCCACGCCTTTAACAGTGAGATCTTTGATGGCTGAACAGTTCTATCCTGGACCCACAAGCTCTATTGCAGGTGGGGCATATGTATGTGATGGTGGTCACAGTGGCAGCTATGGCTGCATTTCTCCTGGCTCGCTTCTGCTGTCTTCTGGTTGTCCTCTCCATCTCTAGTGTACAAACCCCATCTCCACATAGCTGTCGCCAGATGGTGCGGTCAGCAGCAACATCCTCCAGATCCTCAGTTCTGATCTTACACTTTCTCAAGGCGTTCTTCATCTGCAGTTGGCGCTGGGTAATAATGGCCTCAATACTTCTGCAGTTCGTCTTTTTAAGTATTTCAGTATGAGGCACATTATTACGCCAGGTAATTCCCAGAATGCGCTGAAGGCAGCTTATGTGGAAGTGCTCTAAAGACTTGATGTGACGAGATTAGGTTATCCATGCTTCACAGCTACTGTATAGAGGAGGGTGGTGACACAGACCGCTTGGTACACGGCGACCTTTGTGGAGGGATGAAGGTTCTTATTATGAAATCGAAGTCTCCCAAAGGCAGCTGATGCCTGTTTAATTCGGCTCTGGATTTCATTGTCGATGCCGCTATCCTCAGAGAGAAAACTCCCCAGATATTTGAAAGATGACACTACTGACAGCTGTTCATCTCCAACAGTGAAGGCAGGAGATGTGGGTGGGACATTGGTACTCCATTGGCAGACCACTTCTGTCTTGGTGGTGTTGACAGTCAGCCCCATCCTGTTGTACGCCCTGTAATGGAAAAATTAGATTTTCATTGATTTACAGTGTTGATTTTCATTATTTTCATTATTAAGACATTGAAATGATCTTTGCTGGACTGTACGTAGTCTGCCAACATATGACTAATGTGTGTGTGTTTTTAAACACTGGGAAACAGGTGAGACATCAGGAGGAGGCAGATTGAAAAGGGGCTCTGACCCCTAGGGTCAGAGGCCGTCCAATTTAGAACTTGTGAGTTTGTAAGAATAAACTCAGCAGGATTAGATGACTAGCAGAGAAACCTTCCCTTGTTTAGATAAGGGCCTGTAAGCAGGAGACTTTGAAAGCAGTATAAAGGCTCCTCTGCCCTCCCTCTTGTCGTCGCACTTGCTTCACAGACTGTACTGGTGACTTCTGTGTGGCAACTGGGCCTTCTTGCAAGAATAAAATACTTTTTAATGATCATTTGAATTTCAGAGTGTCTCTTACGCAGTTGATGATTGTTTAAAGGGACACTCCACCCATTTGCTAGCCTAGAAATCTAGACGCACCCTAGCGGCAGCAAAATGTATTTCGCAGCCAGGTACGTCTAGCAACTCTCAATAAACCTTCTCGCTGCAAAAACCCAGATTGGGTCAGGCCAATCACGTTGTGTATAGAGTAGGCGGGGGCGGGCTTAACATACACGACAGAGTTGCGACGGTTACCTGGCTGCTGCTACTTGAAAACAAAGAATGGCGGCTGCTGATGGAGAACAACGGTCTTTCGAATCGGCTTTGGCCGCGACTCTGGAGGACTTGGAGTTAATTTTTTCTTTGAGAAAAGAGCAAAGAACGGCACTTAAGTCATTCTTAAAAAGAGGAAGATGTGTTCGTCGTTTTGCCGGCCAGATATGGCAAAAGTTGAATCTATCAACTAAGCTCCGCTGTTGGGAAAACGCTCTGGTTGGTTGAAGCGCTGTCCTATTGCGTGCAGAGGGAATTTGAAAGACAGCCGTTTATCCCGCCCCTCGGATTAGGTCGCGTTAGGTCCGAACTACAGGCACGCGGCGTTAATAGATAACGCGTGAAGGTCTCCCACACGTTTGACTGAAGACAGAGCTATCAGAAAAATAGCAATTTTGAGCGTGAGGTATTTCATATCCACAGTTTCCAAGGGTTCAAAGGGATGCGTTTTCAGGGCCTCCAAGACCAGTGAAAGATCCCACATAGGAACCGAGGGGGGTCGCGGGGGGTTCATCTTCCTGGCTCCTCTAAGGAAGCGGTTGACGAACTCGTTCCTTCCTAATGCGCGGCCCAGCTCTGAGACCGTTAAAGCTGAAATGGCCGCAACGTAGACTTTGAGCGTGGAGGGGGACCTGCCCGCGTCCAGCAGCTCTTGAAGGAAACACAATACTTGCGATACCCCACATGTCTGTGGATCGAGCCCCTTGGCAGTGCACCATTTGCTAAACACAGACCATTTTGACGTGTAGAGCCGCCTCGTAGAGGGGGCTCTAGATTGTATGATCGTGTTCATAACCCCTCTTGGCAGACCAACGGGTAACCGTTGAGGCTCCATGCATGCAGAGACCAGCGCTCTGGATGGGGATGCCAGATCGAGCCGCGGGCTTGAGAGAGAAGGTCTCTCCTCACCGGTATCGGCCAGGGGACTGTGTCTGCCAGCTGTATCAGTTCCGGGAAACAAGCTTGGTTCTCCCAGTATGGGGCTATGAGGAGCACTGTGTGGCACGCTTTCCTGACTCTCCTGATGACCTGAGGCAGCAGAGAGACCGGGGGGAAAAGCATATAGCGGGCCGCTGGGCCAGGTCTGGGCCAGCTCGTCCTCGTTCTTCGTAAAGAACTCTGGGCAGTGAGCGTTGTCTTTTGATGCAAAAAGGTCGACTTTCGCTTTGCCGAAACGGCGCCACAGTGACTGGACTGTTTGGGGGTGTAGAGACCACTCCCCAGGTGGAACGTTGTCCCTGGACAGTCTGTCGGGGCCCTCGTTCAGGTGGCCAGGCACATGCGCGGCTCTCAGCGAGCGCAGAGAGTGCTGAGCCCACACGAGGAGGCATTCCGCCAGGGTACAGAGCGTCTTTGATCTGACACCACCCTGGCGATTCACATAGGCCACTACCGATGTATTGTCCGTGCGGACTAGAACATGGTGACCTAGGAGGAATGGGAGGAAGTGTTTGAGCGCTTTCTCGACCGCGAGCATCTCTAGACAGTTTATGTGTAAGAGATTCTCCTGGTCTGACCAGCGGCCATAGACCGGTCTGCCTTCGAAGAGCGCTCCCCAACCTAGGTTGGAAGCGTCTGTTGAGACAACTTTCCGGTGTGAGATCACCCCCATAGTCACTCCTGTGTGATACCTTTCGGCTGCCAGCCAGGGCTGCAGGGCTGAAATGCAGCCCTGATTCACTCTGACTCGCGAGTCGCCGGCCGCCCAGGCTCGGTGGGGCACGCGCGCTTTCAGCCAGCGTTGAAGCGGGCGCATGCGTAATAAGCCCAGCTGGAGCACTGCTGCAGCTGAGGCCATATGCCCCAGGATACGCTGGAATGTCCTCAGCGGAACCTGGCTGCCTATTTGGAAGGATGCGGCGAGGTGACGGATGCGGCGCGCACGCTGCTCCGACAATCTGGCCGTCATAGCCACCGAGTCCAAAGGAAATTGACTGACGGGGCGATAGCGAGCTCTTGGTCCAGTTGACCGAGAGACCCAGACTTTCCAGATGGCTGAGAAGCGCTGTTCTGTGAGACACAAGTTCCGTCTCTGACTGCGCTAGAATAAGCCAATCGTCCAGATAGTTCAGTATCCGCATTCCCTGTCTTCTCAGGGGAGCGAGAGCCGTGTCCATGCATTTCGTAAATGTACGGGGTGCTAAAGACAGGCCGAACGGCAGGACTGTGTATTGATATACTCGACCGTCAAAGGCGAATCTCAAGAATGGCCTGTGACGGGGAGTTATCTGGATCTGAAAGTACGCATCCTTTAGATCGAGAGAGATAAACAAGTCTCCTGGGCGAATCTGCGCGAGGATTTGTCTGGTTGTAATAATTTTGAACGGCCGTCTCATGAGGGATTTTGTTCAGATGTCTCAGATCTAAAATAGGTCTTAACGCTCCGTCCTTCTTGGGTATGAGGAAGTAACGGCTGTAAAAGCCCGACTCGCTCAGAGAAGGATGAACCTGTTCTATAGCCCCTTTGCGCAGCAGCTTCGCTATTTCTGCTTGAAGCAGGTGCGCTGCTTTTAAACTCACTTTCGTCTCCGTCTGCGCCAGAAGCACGGGGGGCGACGAGCGAATTGAAGTGAATAGGCATGTTTTATAGTATTCAGCACCCATTCTGACGCGCCCTGAATAGCTTCTCATGCTTTGCACGCATAGCTAGGGGTCGAATGGTCTCTGGGTTCAGATCGCCGCGCTGCGCGGGATGGGGAACCTGTATCAGAGAGGAACAGTGCTCGAACACGGGGGCTGGTAAACAGTGCTGGCCGGCTGTACAGCGTACGGTAGCTCGGTCCCTAAGGATGGAGCACGTTTTGCTGTCAAACACCCCTGGCGCGAGAGCGGCATGGGGGTTATCGTGTCTAAAAGTGAGTGCGCGTGCTCGTGAGTGGGCGCAGAGTTTACACTTATAACACGGCCAGTGTTTGGGAGCTTTAGAGGGTCTGTAACCCGGGGTAACTGAGTGGCAGAGCGAGCAGCGGGTAGGTGTGAGCACAGAGTTGTGGGCACATTTACTACACTTAGTACTCAAGCGGCGTGTGTCCGCTTTATGAGAGTGCGCTCTGTGAGCGTTACCGGGGAGACCGTGTTTGTGTGTAGCAGTGAGCACGTGGGAGTGGGCACATTTTCTACACTTATAACATCATCGGCATTATAGGAAACTGATAAGCGAAATGCTTTGATGGCTCATATGTTTAGACGCTCATAAATACTCAAGCACCATCCTGTGAACGGGAGGGTGCGAGATGCGGGTTCGCTTTCTGTATGTAAGAAAGCTGGCCGCGAGCTCGGAGAAGCCAGCAGAAAAAAATATTTATCTGCCGCCATCGTTTGTTTGCAGGCGTGCGTGCATAAAAACAGGCTTGTTTACTGCAATATAGATATTTGTAGTCGCCTGAGCTTAGGAGGGGACTGAGAAATATGTGAGAAACGGAGGTGGCCGGTGAGCGCGACCGAGACGCGGGGTAGCTTTCTTATAACGTAAAGGAAGCCAGCCCGTGACCGTCTACTTCTGACATCCCTTGTGAGCGGCGCGTTTGCGCGGCTTGAACAGAGGGGGAGAGCGCAGGGAGGGGCGTGCGTCATCCGGGGGGGTAGCTTTCTTGTAACGTAAAGGAAGCTATAGCCCGAGACCGTCCGTTTCTGACATCCCTTGTGAGCGGCGCCGTTTGCGCAGCTTGACAGAGGGGAGTAAGCAGCTGTCTATGATAGCAGCGCTGTCTGCTTCATCCCCTGAGGCGACTGCAGTGCGGGCGAAGCCGGCCGCTGCGCGTCGGGAGGTGGGGGGGAGAAGGAGATAGCGAGGCTCGCGGAGACCTGCCTGCCGCGGACGAGGAGCCCGGACTGGCTCGAGTTAGGGCGGACTGGTGGCGCCGGTGATCTCACTATGCAACTCATAGACTGTAAGATGCAACTACGAACACAGAGATAGAGTCCGTCTGCGGCAAGACATTTCAATGATGACAATTTCTCCTGGACGAAATCTCTGAATCAGACGAGGACACGGACGTTTGTGTTGTGAACTATCCTAGTTTCGCACCGCATATGTTCTGACTGAACATCCCGGTACCATGCAATAATTCACCTT
Organism: Scardinius erythrophthalmus; assembly: GCF_964197995.2. NCBI lineage: Eukaryota > Metazoa > Chordata > Actinopteri > Cypriniformes > Leuciscidae > Scardinius > Scardinius erythrophthalmus. Next base: position 43,912,442 of record NC_138227.1, read on the forward strand.
TTCGAAAGAAATACAAACGAGGAGTAATGCACTAATGAGTTCGCCAACTAACTAGACATTTTGTGTGAAATAAATTTCAAGCTCTGGTGGTAGCTAGCCTTGTAGACGGAAGAGTGATTTCTCTTATAGGCAGATATGCGCTATTCTGGATTAGTGGGAGTGGCTTGCGGAGCTGTGCAATGTGGTGCATTGTGGGAGTTGTTGTCTTTCATACAAATGCGTCCTGAAGTTATTTTTTGTCTTTCCTCGGTCACGAAGGCACCAAATTCAAAATTTATTTTACATTTCGACTACATATATGACCCACTTTCAATAAAAAACAATGTTCCTATGGGTGGAATGCCCCTTTAATGAATATTTTTTGCCACAACAGCCCTCACCGCCACAGCAAGGACAGTTTGAAGATCCTCCGGAGTATGGGCCACAAAAGCACAATCGTCTGCATACTGTAGCTCCAGGACCTGCTCTCTACTGATTTTTGTTGTTGCATGTAGCCTCCTAATGTTAAAGAGGTTGCCATCTAATCTCAGAGCTGAAGTCCACTGCCACACCACTGCTGTTTTCAATCTCATTGTGGAGAAGCTTGGTGACACACAGGAGGAAGATGTTAAAGAGCACTGGCGCTAACACACACCCCTGCCTCACCCCTGTGCGTACAGGGAAGGGCTCGGACTCTTGTCCGCCTATGGTCACCCGAGCAGTCATCCCATCATGGAATTGGCGGAGGATGTTAACAAACTTATCTGGACATCCAAACATGAGGAGGACAGCCCATAAGAGCTCTCTTTGCACAGTGTTGAATGCTTTCGAGAGATCGATAAAGGCCATAAACATGTCCTGATGTTGCTCCCGGCACTTTTCCTGAAAAGTGCTCCTGTTCTTTCTAAACCCACACTGTGATTCTGGCAGCATTGACTCAGTGATGTTGTAAATAAGTCTCTGATGCAGCACTTTGGCCATGACCTTACCACCAACAGAAAGGAGTGATATGCCCCTGCTATTGCCGCATACGGCCTTGTCACCCTTGTTCTTATAGATGACTACAATGTTTGCATCTCTCCATTGCTGTGGGATGTTCTCATCAGTCCAGGCCTTGGTGATGTACTCTCTCTCTCTCTCTCTCTCTCTCTCTCTCTCTCTCTCTCTCTCTCTCTCTCTCTCTCACACACACACACACACACACACACACACACACACACACACACACACACACACACACACACACACACACACACACACATGCGGAAATTGAATAAATACTTTGTATTTGGTATTTGAGCAATTATTAATAACAATAACAAAAACACTAATAATAATATTATTAATGAAACACCCCCATTCCCGCGACCCGTCCAACCCTCCCCCCTTTGACCCCCTGACAAACTGGGTTTTGGGGGGGAATGTCACTCTTCCCTATCTTCAAAACTTGAGAGCCCTGTAATATATATGATTATACATATGCATAAAAATTTAATATTAATAATATATAATTGTACGTAATAGTGAATACATGATCTTGTGTAATATATATGGTTATACATATGCATAAAAATTTACTAATTGTATATATATATATATTTATATTGTGTGAAATAACAATGATCATGTTAAGGCAAAGATCCAATGAAGACGATGAATATAGAAAAGTAACAAAGATTCTTTACATAAGTAACTCAGAATACACCCATTAGGTAAGACAGCGTGCAAGCCACAAACAATAACCAACAATGACACGGGACATGAAGGGAATTTAAATACACAGATGAATAATGATGGCAACAGCTGAAGACAATGATTGATGATGACGAGATGACTGGCAGGTGCGGGTAATGGTGAAGAACGTACAGGTGTGGGCCAAGGAGGATGCTGGGAACTGTAGTGCAGACGGTGACTAACAGATGACAGTGATGATGACAGTGATGGTGACAATAGGCTTGTTCGACTTCATGCAGCTCTGCGCAGACCGATCGGCAGCTGACTTGAAGCAGTGCATGCCGGTTAGAAATTTTGTCCGACTTGATCCAGCGCCGACGCCACGTGACTGTGACGTATGCCATCAAAGTACCGCGAGAGCGATTCGAGAGTAGCCGGAGAACTCATCCAGCGCAGCTTCTCAAGAGCGGCTGCACTGGGCTGCAGGAGCTCTGACGACACAGCTGTTCCACGATTGGCCGGATCCATTGCATGACAACGATCACATGTGTAGCCGGGTGGTATCTGAATTTATAAGCTAGAGAGTACTTCCCCTTTAAGAAAAGCGAGCCCTTATGATGACGTCATAATAGCGCGATACCGAGAAAGACGGCTAAAGCAGTGCATGAGAGACGCATTCAGTTGTGTGCAAAGATGATTATCATCCTTGATTTAATCGATGTTCTATAGTTCGAGATGGCTGGAGATGTTTGATTGATGCACGTTTGATTGATGCACGTGACCAGCATTACAAAGTCTTTATAAAAGAGTTTGGTAAGTTGTTAATGTAATGTGTATGTGCTAAACAAATGTGAATGAGGTGCATAATGTCGTGTGTATGTTATATTTGATTTTTTTTGGCTTTAATGCACATGATGAAAATGCTGACAGTGGTTTTGTGTTTTTGTAGGGTGCCACTACCGTGTTTGTTTGCTTTCAAAGTGTATTGTTTCGCCCCGAAAGTGTGCCCTAACATTTGTAATAATTTGTACTTCAAGAAATTGACACTTTATAAGGCTTTACTGGTATTTCTGTAAAGATATTGTTTTGTATTAATTTTGAGTTTCTACACTTGAATAGTGTAATCTAGTATTTGAGGTTGAGTGATACCAAACAATCACCTGTTATTTGTTAAACCATTCACTTCAGAGCATTAAAGAACTTAAAGGAAATTTAAACAATTTATTAAAATAATAGAAGAATAAAGCCAATCTAAAATGCGGTTCAGTGTCAATTGATTTATTTTGTAAACTGGCAACAAAATTTGGTACCAGGAGTGGGGTCCTTTTTATAAATCGATTTGCCAGTGTCATTTAAGTGTTAGTGGCACACGGGTGAGCAAACACGGTAGTGGTGAAGAGAAGCGTCTTGCATAGAAGGAGCCAGCGATCACAGGACGGAGTGTTCGACGCAGAATAGTGACGGGTCGTGGGAATTGGCCAGGTCGTGACGGAGCAGACGGAGTGGTGACGTGCGTTTCCCTTGGATTGAAGGTCCCTTTTAGTTGCCACGCTCAAGACTTTGACTTTCAACATGTCTGACCCTTCAGATGGGGAAGAGGACGACATTCGTCTAAGGTTAAGAGAACTTAGTCAAAAGCACGATGAAGCAATGGCCACACTTGAGTCTTTGAAGGGTGGGATTAATAAGACTTATGTGTATGTGCCTCGAGAACGTCACATCAGCCCATTTACAGGGGACATTGAAGAGGATGGGAGAACAGTAGATGAGTTTGTAGATAAGGTTGGGCGTGCTTTAAGAGCCAGAAACTTAACACCAAATGATGAGTGTGATTTTGTTATGTCTTTGCTGCGAGTGTTGAAGATTTTATTATTTAGAAAATAAGTAATTTAACTACACATTGTACACTATTATTTCCTTTCTGTCTGTGTATGACTTTGGGTAACTTTGGAACCTGCGAGATGTGTTGTTACAGCAGAGAATTCTATTTCAGTAATGTCACATGGTACAAAACTATTTCTCAAAATACCTATAGAATGTATTACCATGTTTGGGACAAGGAGAGGGTATATACGTTTGCTGGGCAATCTTTCTGGAGGGTCTTTTCTGCAGAGGGGCACTCGGCTTTGTTTTGTTAATAAAGTCTAATTTTTTTCTGATGTCAAATATCTTTGAAGTCATTCCCCTGAAAAGAATTTAACCACAACAAATGGCGCCCCAGAGCTGAAGGAGCCACGAAGGGATCGCTGGTGACTGACACAGACAACAGTGGCCGCTGTACTTTGAGGTGAGCAGTTTTTGCTTTTGAATAAGGTATGTGTTAGTCACCAGTGGCCCGGATGTGGTAAGACAAGCTTCTCCAAATTTAAAGAACTTAAAAAATGGGATGTTTGATGTCAGAAAAAATTACATGTATTGTCTTTGTATGTCAAGTAGTTGGTAAAAGTGCGGGGGAGCTCCCAATAGTGTTTGTCAGTGCTTGTTTAATCCTGAGTGGATTCTATAACCACTGGTGATGCTGATTTAGCGCTAAGAGTTTTGACGTACGTACGTAAAGTTCTGTGTTTGTTCATCAAGAGGGCCTCGACGGATGATGAGCAAAAAGCATGCAAACAGGGGGTTTGAATTCACTGATAAGGATATCAGTTAAGTTTTGTGTTACTTGTCAAGAGGGCCTCGATGGATGACAAGCGTACTGATATAAGGATATCAGTTATTGATGTGTTATACCTGTAAGTGGGCATTGATTGATACAGGTGTAGTTTAGCTTATATAGATGGTTGATCTGCAGACATTTGTAAGAGGGCCTTGAAGGATACAAATGAGCATGATTGCAGATAAAGTCAATTTCCGGGTACCTTATTAATCTAATAAGAGTCTGCTCAGGGGAATTAAGGTCTTATTTCACTCTGTTGTGTTGAGGAAGTGAATCACAGAGGTTTATGGAATAGGATAGTTAAAAGTGTCATTGTGTTGAGGAGTGAATATTTTAATGTATTGTTCAGATCTGACAGGGAGTACAGAATAGTGTGTGTGTGAGTGTTTATGGGATCCTGTGTCTTGTGTGACTGTGCCTGTGGTTGAAAATAAGTGACCTCTGACCCTGGTTGCTTGAAGGGACAGAGAACGTGTGAATGACCTGTGAATGAAGGGACTGAAATGGTGTGTGTTAGAAAAAAAAAAGAAAGAAAAGTAAGGGAAAACAATTGTTTCAAGATATTAGCTTAGTATAAAATAAGTTAAAATAATAAGATATATAGTTAATCAATAAATGTAATGATAAATATTAATAGATGAATATAAATAAGATTGCACGTGCTTAATATATATTATATCTGAAGACGTCTAAAATTTGTATCTCGTTATCCCTGAAGACAGAAAAGTATTCCATTGCAGATTAATAAGTTTGTGTTAAGAGAAAAATAACTGGTGCAGTGTGCTGAAGGTTAGCAAGATTGAGTGACCAAGTTTCAAAAGTCAAAAATACTTTACAGAAGTTGATGAGAGTAATAAATAAGAGGAATTCCTTGATGTTTGTTGAGAAACATACTAGATTATTTTGAACACAGCATGTAAATATAGAAGAAAGATTGAAGTCTGATTTTATGATAGGGAAGATTATTTAATTATATTATTTTCAGATAATCTCAGAGTTATATTATTGCTGATATAGAAAAACAGAACTAGCTTGCTTTTCCCTGCAATGAAGAACTGCTTACTAATAGAATAAGGGAACTGCTATGGTCAACCAGTGAGATTTTTAATATAAAAGAACCAGTGAAAAGATGCAGGTTAACAAAGTAGAATGTAGATAAAGAGCTAGAGAGTAAGAGTTCGATTTGATTCATGCAGATCTCTGAGTGTTCAAATTGCAGATGGCTTCAGTGTCCTGTGGAAGCAACAAGAGGGCAAAGGGCAAAGACATGAATGCAGAGACACGAATGCAGAGAGAAGAAGAGAGTGGGTGAGGGGTTCTCAGCTCCCCACCTGAAGTTCAAAAAGACTCAGAAAGACTGAAATAATGTTGGAAAAGGTGAATCTTTCACTTGAGACTTTTCCTGAGGACAAAGAAAAATCCTGAGATGCAAAACTGTTACAGGATCGATCAAAAGCCCAAACTGAGAAGAGACAGAGAAACAGCAGAGCCTATTCTCCACTCTGCAATGGCCTTTGAGTGACAGCAAGGCTGAAAAACATGTCAACGAACACTGATCTAAAAACAGAAGAACAGACCCTTACGGCACCACAGGTGTGACAAACCTTATGAACACTCTAGAGACTGCTTCAAATTTAGTTCATTATTATATTAACATTATTCATTCTTATTATTCACTGGTCTCATGGCAATTCTTTATATTCTCTGCTAAACTAACCCTCTCTGCTTTTTCAATAGGTACAAGTCCAGCTCTATAAGAAAAGAAAATACAGAGAAGTGGGTGCTCAACTCACAAAATAGTTAAAACTGAGGCTGGATTTGGTATAGTGAGGCTATTAAATTAGACAACTATAGGGCTAAAAGCATGATAGAATTATTCTCTGGCAAAGAAAAAGATAGACACAAAATGTCAAAGAATTATTATTTTTGCTTGCAAAACAAAGATACTGGTCACTCCATCTTGTTTTAATATTTTTTATAGAGATAGATTGGAGAAGGATAAATAACTCCAAAAGTCCAAAAATATTAAATAAACAATGCTGTCAAAACTGGGATAATGAGATGGAAATGTTATTGGCCATGGATCCAAGATTGAGTAAAGATCTCCAGTTTTCTTCTTAAAGCAGCTCATGAGCAAAAACAAAAAGAATATGAAAAAGTAGACCAAACAAATGACAAAATGCATTTGAGAAATTACAATTGGCTGTCTTACTCTCAACTGCACCATGCTTAGGCCTATTATTCTGAAATATTTAATCTATTAGAGTTTGAAAAAAAAGAAAAAGAAAAAAGGGATTATAACAACAGTGGTAAACTAAGCATTAAGATAACTGACACTTCTGAATAGTGTTTGAATAGCTGTTGTGATGTTGTCTGTCAGACCTTTGGAATTCCACAGCTAAAATTATAAGTTCCGCATTTAGAGCAGAAACTGCGGAAGAAGAATGTGTGATGGCCGATGAGTGACTGATTATGAATGGAGAGAGAGATGGTGTACACCAAGGCAAATCAATTATTTTGCCTACAGCTGTATCTAAATTTCATATGTGGGCCCACAGGGCATATTCTGCCCAATAAAATAATGACCATGGATGGATTTGGTTAATTTCCTGGTCGAAACTGTAGTGACAATAGAAAAAGAAAATGGAAAAAAAAAACATTGTAAAAGAAAACAAAACGATACTATATTTTGCGCAGCGCCTAACACATCTGACTTTCCTTTCAGAATATCATGATGGAGCATAACACATCTGACTTTCTTTTCAGAATATCATGAAGGAGCTGACGTTTTGTCAAAAGACTAAATATTGTCTTGTAACTTTTGTCTTTTAGTAAAGTGGGTTGAGTGTTGTCCAAGATGCCTGATAACTAGTATGCTGATAGTGGGACTCAAAACAATGAGATAACTGAGCTGAATTGACTAATTGTAAAAAGTAATATAGGGGTAAAGCCCTACTGCTAATGAGCAGAAAACACACAAAAGAGGCCAGAACACCGCTCAGCCCACATGATCATTTTACAGATGACACCAAGAAGGACAATGGAGCAGATGAGCAGATGATTTAATATATGTTGTTGTCACTAACAGAACTAAAAAGAAATAATGAAGGTTGCATTCGCAGATGAGAGCAATTCAATCCCAGAAGGTTTCTGAGACGATTCAAACAACAACAACAAAAAAGAACCAGTGACTGTGCTTTGTCATCTCCGAAGAGGCTTGAACCTTGATCAGCAAAGTGACATTTGAGTCCATGGCTCTCAACTTAAAATACACCAAACGACTCCAGGAACCCCCCACAACAGCAAGTGAGGGTTCAAGGACATGCTGGCAATGACCTTCCCTTGCCAATGAGATAAAAGGAAAAAGCCAATTACAACTCACAATGACCAACATGAATGGAAAAAGAAGACAAATGACCAGAAACTCATGAATGAAAAGTTGCAGAATGTGGAAACTTACAAGGAGTTGTGCAAAGAAGAAAGAATCAACAGAGATGAGTACAAGTTCAAACAAGTCAACATCTACCAAACTTTCTTTAAATTTAATGTTAAAGCCATTGAATATACTAGTAGCAACTTAATAATAACCCCACAGTAAGGAAAAAATTATTGAATTAAAGAATATATCAAAAACAATGTAAACGATAATGAAAAATCAGAAAAGTAATAAAAATAGTGAATGATAAGCGACTAATTCAAGTAATTGTCATAGCACAGTGTGAATTAAGACAAGTCATGAAGGAAAATACAAATCGACCTAAATGACATTTTAAAACAGATAATAATGGGTACTCGGACGCAATTTGTCAATAAAACGGGTATACATAATTAATTTAAGGCTACAGTTGAAAATTAAAGAAAAGATTAACACTGACTATTAACAAATATTTGCTTTCATTTATGATTTGAATTATGATTTGATTCATGCTATTGATTGATTTATGGTGCTAATGGAACGACCACCACAATTGTAAGTTGTTCGAACTCAATAACAAACAGGCCCTATGAACAATTTATATGGTATCAGAGGAGGGTAAGAATGACAGGTTATTGCACAAAAACATACTTTTTGAATATTCTCAAACCAGATGCGCAAGGTAATCACCTGCGCAAGGGGGGAGTTAGGAGAGATTAAAAGAATAAGGAAGGAGAATAATTAAAAGGCTAAATTAAGAATAAGGAAAATTAAAGGCAATTTTTGACTGTACACAAGAGAAATTTGTGACAAAAATAAAGGTAGGAAAGGAACAGTGACACAAATAGGCCATATATCAGTACCAGAAGGACTAATAAAACTCTTGGTAATGGATTATATGAACAAGATAGAGATGGGTAAAGGCAATGAAATCAGCAGAGGAGGGTCAGGAGAAGTAATTAACATTGCCAGAGAAGTATTCCTTAGATTTGAAATTCTATCAGAAACTAGATCTACCGCATCGCGGTACAAAATATGACCGCCGCTCAGGCCTGCACTGGCTTTCCACAAAAATAAATGACGTGGAGTAATTTGGCTGTATTGCGTGTTTATGTATATACCTAAAAAAAGTAATAGTATGTGCATGTCTGTCTGTGTGTGTGTGTGTGTGTGTGTGTGTGTATGTGTGTGTCTGTGTGTGTGTGTGTGTGTGTGTGTCTGTGCGTGTATGTATGTGTGCGTACATGTGTGCGCGTGTGTGTTTGTGTGTCTGTGCATGTGGATTTGTATGTGTGTGTGTATGGGTGTGTGTCTGTGCGTGTGGATGTCAGTGTGTGTGCATGCTTGCGTTTGTTTGTATTCCTGCATGTGTGTGTGTGACAGTATCATCCTAAACCAGCAACCCTTCGCTCAACAGCACCATCTACAGGCCGATGAGTGTACAGTCACTAAATGTGCACATAAATGAATTTATTTTATACCCCCCCATGGATGAAATTCTACAAAACTTAGCAGAGGATACCCCCAGAGGATGTCAAGTTAATCATACACATGAAATATGGTGCAGTTCTGAACATCTCCACTGAAGATAGGGGCGATCAAAGCAGAATAATATTGCATTTTCATTTTTTATGGGAGGGGCGCAAATCACAAATGAGTGATTATGGGCTAGGTTGATGTGGGCCCTTAAGAGCAACATACCATAACAATTACAAATGTTTACAATTACAAATTACAAAGCAATAACAAATGCATTTTTTTGGGTTTGGGGGGGCCCAGCGCGGGGGGGTGGGGGGTGGGGGGGTGAGTGGCCCCCGGGGACCAAACGAAATTTTTCCGTAGAAGTCTAGTGGGGCTACATGCTCACCAAATTTCATGTTCCCCGGTGTTTCGGTGTCCCTGGTATCGTTGACGAAAAATTTACGGGGGCCCCAGCGCAGGGGGGGGGAAGTGGCCCCCGGGGACCAAACGAAATTTTTCCATAAAAGTCTAGTAGACCAACATACCATAAAAATTTCTTCATCCTCGGTGCCACGGTTCAGGTAGTTATTTAGGAAAAACTGCATTTTTTGGGGTTTGGGGGGGCGCGGGGGGGGGGGAGTGGCCCCCGGGGACCAAACGAAATTTTTCCGTAGAAGTGTAGTGGGGCTACATGCCCACCAAATTTCATATTCCCCGGTGCTTCGGTGTCCCTGGTATCGTTGACGAAAAATTTACGGGGGCCCCAGCGCGGGGGGGGAAGTGGCCCCCGGGGACCAAACAAAAATTTTCCGTAAAAGTCTAGTAGACCAACATACCATAAAAATTTCTTCATCCTCGGTGCCACGGTTCAGGTAGTTATTTAGGAAAAACTGCATTTTTTTGGTTTTGGGGGGGCCCAGCGCGGGGGGGGAGTGGCCCCCGGGACCAAACGAAATTTTTCCGTAGAAGTCTAGTGGGGCTACATGCCCACCAAATTTCATGTTCCCCGGTGCTTCGGTGTCCCTGGTATCGTTGACGAAAAATTTACGGGGGCCCCAGCGCGGGGGGGGGGAGTGGCCCCCGGGGACCAAACGAAATTTTTCCGTAAAAGTCTAGTAGACGAACATACCATAAAAATTTCTTCATCCTCGGTGCCACGGTTCAGGTAGTTATTTAGGAAAAACTGCATTTTTTGGGGTTAAGGGGGGCCCAGCGCGGGGGGGGGGGGGGGAGTGGCCCCCGGGGACCAAACGAAATTTTTCCGTAGAAGTCTAGTGGGGCTACATGCCCACCAAATTTCATGTTCCCCGGTGTTTCGGTGTCCCTGGTATCGTTGACGAAAAATTTACGGGGGCCCCAGCGCGGGGGGGGAAGTGGCCTCCGGGGACCAAACGAAATTTTTCCGTAAAAGTCTAGTAGACCAACATACCATAAAAATTTCTTCATCCTCGGTGCCACGGTTCAGGTAGTTATTTAGGAAAAACTGCATTTTTTGGTTTTGGGGGGGGCCAGCGCGGGGGGGGAGTGGCCCCCGGGGACCAAACGAAATTTTTCCGTAGAAGTCTAGTGGGGCTACATGCCCACCAAATTTCATGTTCCCCGGTGCTTCGGTGTCCCTGGTATCGTTGACGAAAAATTTACGGGGGCCCCAGCGCGGGGGGGGGGAGTGGCCCCCGGGGACCAAACGAAATTTTTCCGTAAAAGTCTAGTAGACAAACATACCATAAAAATTTCTTCATCCTCGGTGCCACGGTTCAGGTAGTTATTTAGGAAAAACTGCATTTTTTTTGGGTTAAGGGGGGCCCAGCGCGGGGGGGGGGGAGTGGCCCCCGGGGACCAAATGAAATTTTTCCGTAGAAGTCTAGTGGGGCTACATGCCCACCAAATTTCATGTTCCCCGGTGTTTCGGTGTCCCTGGTATCGTTGACGAAAAATTTACGGGGGCCCCAGCGCGGGGGGGGGAAGTGGCCTCCGGGGACCAAACGAAATTTTTCCGTAAAAGTCTAGTAGACCAACATACCATAAAAATTTCTTCATCCTCGGTGCCACGGTTCAGGTAGTTATTTAGGAAAAACTGAATTTTTGGGGGTTTGGGGGGGCCCAGCGCTGGGGGGGAGTGGCCCCCGGGGACCAAACGAAATTTTTCCGTAGAAGTCTAGTGGGGCTACATGCCCACCAAATTTCATGTTCCCCGGTGCTTCGGTGTCCCTGGTATCGTTGACGAAAAATTTACGGGGGCCCCAGCGCGGGGGGGGAAGTGGCCCCCGGGGACCAAACGAAATTTTTCCGTAAAAGTCTAGTAGACCAACATACCATAAAAATTTCTTCATCCTCGGTGCCACGGTTCAGGTAGTTATTTAGGAAAAACTGCATTTTTTGGGGTTTGGGGGGGCCCAGCGCGGGGGGGGGAGTGGCCCCCGGGGACCAAACGAAATTTTTCCTTAGAAGTCTAGTGGGGCTACATGCCCATCAAATTTCATGTTCCCCGGTGTTTCGGTGTCCCTGGTATCGTTGACGAAAAATTTAAGGGGGCCCCAGCGCGGGGGGGGAAGTGGCCCCCGGGGACCAAACGAAATTTTTCCGTAAAAGTCTAGTAGACCAACATACCAGAAAAATTTCTTCATCCTCGGTGCCACGGTTCAGGTAGTTATTTAGGAAAAACTGCATTTTTTGGGGTTTGGGGGGGCCCAGCGCGGGGGGGAGTGGCCCCCGGGGACCAAACGAAATTTTTCCTTAGAAGTCTAGTGGGGCTACATGCCCACCAAATTTCATGTTCCCCGGTGTTTCGGTGTCCCTGGTATCGTTGACGAAAAATTTACGGGGGCCCCAGCGCGGGGGGGGGAAGTGGCCCCCGGGGACCAAACGAAATTTTTCCGTAAAAGTCTAGTAGACCAACATACCACAAAAATTTCTTCATCCTCTGTGCCACGGTTCAGGTAGTTATTTAGGAAAAACTGCATTTTTTGGGGTTTGGGGGGGCCCAGCGCGGGGGGGAGTGGCCCCCGGGGACCAAACGAAATTTTTCCTTAGAAGTCTAGTGGGGCTACATGCCCACCAAATTTCATGTTCCCCGGTGCTTCGGTGTCCCTGGTATCGTTGACGAAAAATTTACGGGGCCCCAGCGCGGGGGGGGGAAGTGGCCCCCGGGGACCAAACAAAATTTTTCCGTAAAAGTCTAGTAGACCAACATACCATAAAAATTTCTTCATCCTCGGTGCCACGGTTCAGGTAGTTATTTAGGAAAAACTGCATTTTTGGGGGTTTGGGGGGGCCCAGCGCGGGGGGGGAGTGGCCCCCGGGGACCAAACGAAATTTTTCCTTAGAAGTCTAGTGGGGCTACATGCCCATCAAATTTCATGTTCCCCGGTGTTTCGGTGTCCCTGGTATCGTTGACGAAAAATTTAAGGGGGCCCCAGCGCGGGGGGGGGAAGTGGCCCCTGGGGACCAAACGAAATTTTTCCGTAAAAGTCTAGTAGACCAACATACCATAAAAATTTCTTCATCCTCGGTGCCACGGTTCAGGTAGTTATTTAGGAAAAACTGCATTTTTTGGGGTTTGGGGGGGCCCAGCGCGGGGGGGGAGTGGCCCCCGGGGACCAAACGAAATTTTTCCTTAGAAGTCTAGTGGGGCTACATGCCCACCAAATTTCATGTTCCCCGGTGCTTCGGTGTCCCTGGTATCGTTGACGAAAAATTCAGTAAGGTGACGGGAAAAAAAAAAAAAAAAAACTTTGACAATCCCTATATGACCGCTTTCGCTAGCTACGCTAGCGGCGGTCATAATAAGTTTAGGTAATGGTTTAGCAGACATTCCAGAAAAATTGAAGATTAAAATTATTTGTATGCAAAAACGTAAATTACAGAAAAGGAAGTTTTAACAATAATTAAGTTATAATGCTTTATGTTCTAAATGGTTAAGGAAAAAACTTAGATATACAGAAAAAGAAATGACCATACAATAAATATATAAGATAGTATAAAAAGTTATTTTCGAGAGTTATTTTTTCTAATTGTCTAATGAGTTCATTGAATGACTTTTATGAAGTAAATGTAACATTGCTCTTAACGCTTTCTTTGTTTGAGTGATTACATGTGACATAATTAAGTTTATTCATGATAGTTAATTTAGAAATTAGTAGAAAGGAAGAAAAGGTATTCAGTTAAGGTATGCTTGAACTGAGGAACTATAATGAGAAAGAGCTGCAACGCGTGAGATTAAACATTTTAAAATGGTATTTATTGTTAAATTTGGTAATAAAGTAGACAGAATTTGAAATGTAAAACGTTATAACGAAGAAAATTGTGATTTAATGTCGCTGCACTACAGTGTTATGGTTGTTCATCAACTAAAAATGACTGACTAAAAGATTGATTCTTCAAATTTAAGAATTGATATTCCTTCATAAAAATAAGAAGCAAATAAAAAAAGAGAGAAAGTTATTTTTACCCAGCCCTATTTTAAATCAAAATTCTTATGGATTATGCGAAATAAAAACGCAAACTGGATCAATTATTCTACTATAATCAGCAGAGATTTATTATAATGATTTGCCTTTATTATAATGAAAACAGTTACATGAAAAAAAGTAGAATGACTTATGTTTGGAGATTAGTGTGCACTTTAAAAATTATTAAATAAAATAAATACTGCACAGGGGAGAAAAATGATCAAATACGATTAAGTAAAAAATTAAGGAAAACCTGATTTTGGAGAATTATGGTTTGCTAAATAAGAAATATTTTTGGAGTTGCAATATTGAAAGGGGGTTATTATTCTGTTGTGTACTTCCCATATTAAGAAGATAATGAAAACTAATATTAGAGGGCAACTAAATCATATATTATTAAGATTGAGCTTATAAACCAAATTGAGATTTACAATCATTGGACATTGATTGAAGTACCTCGAATAAGGATGAAGAAGAAAATAAATAAGCCAGATCCTGGGTGTCTGGGTCGAAGAGGATATCTACATCGCAAGAGAACTTTTAATTGAATAAGGGATTTTTGTGTTTGACATATTCTACATAACTGTGACAATAAGACAATGCTGAACCAATTTCATCAACACACATGTAACAATGTTTGATGGTTGATTAGGGAGGATTCGAGTCTTTTACTTTCTCCATTGAAAAAGAAAAAACAACTGAAAGAAAGAAAAATGTATGGAGAAAGATGTTTGGCTCGATTGCTCCTCCGGAGTGTGGTGGCATAATTTCAGTCATTGGAAATAAGAATGAGTGACATAATTTAGTCACTAAGGTAGTATAACGGAGGGGACTGGATTTTGAAACTACACTCTGGAAAAGGATAGCGAATGTGGGGCTTAAATAAGCCCCAGAGGAGGGAATGTTGAAGATTTTATTATTTAGAAAATAAGTAATTTAACTACACATTGTACACTATTATTTCCTTTCTGTCTGTGTATGACTTTGGGTAACTTTGGAACCTGAGAGATGTGTTGTTACAGCAGAGAATTCTATTTCAGTAATGTCACATGGTACAAAACTATTTCTCAAAATACCTATAGAATGTTTTACCATGTTTGGGACAAGGAGAGGGTATATACGTTTGCTGGGCAATCTTTCTGGAGGGTCTTTTCTGCAGAGGGGCACTCGGCTTTGTTTTGTTAATAAAGTCTAATTTTTTTCTGATGTCAAATATCTTTGAAGTCATTCCCCTGAAAAGAATTTAACCACAACACGAGGTGCTGCATTAGAAGAGGTTCGACTGCGAAGCGATGTAGACACAGATGCACCCACTGATATGCTTACTTACCTTAGAGAGGCTTTCACTGATAGGCGTAGCAGTGCCCAACTCCTCCAGGACTTTTATAGTCGTAAGCAGAAAGAGGGGGAGGAGGTTCGTGATTTCTCTCATGCACTCGCTCAAGCTCTCAGTCAGATTACTAAGCGTGCACCAGAGTCCGTGGGAGATGAAAAGGCGATGTTAAGAGACCAGTTTGTAGAGGGCATCCGAGACCCCGCACTCAGACGGGAACTTCGACGGTATGTAAGAGACAAGCCTGAGTCTTCTATGGTGGAAGTGAGGGAGGAAGCTTATCTATGGATCTGGGAGGAGCAGTCTGGAAGGGTTCGGACCCCTAAAAGTCGAAGTGGTACTTATGGCTCCTATAGTGAAAGTGCACACTGTGCAGAAGTGAAAGCCATGGGCCACAAACCAGTCACTTTATCCAAGATAATGTATGTACTCACTGAACAGGGCAGGCAGATCCTTGAGTTAACCCAGGCCGTTAATAGCTTGATGACACAACAACAGGGGGCTGGGGGCCTGCGGGTGAATAACACGCGAGCCCAGTTACGATTCACTGAGGATGGTAAGCCCATATGCCTGAAATGTCAAGAAGCCGGGCATATTGCAAGAAATTGTCCCCAGAAACGGAACTCTAAGAAACCTGCAACCCGTTCCATCGAGTCGGGAAATGTGACGCCCGGGTTGCTGTGAGTCGAGCAATCCAGGGGCAACCTGTAGACTCAAATCAAGAACAACTGTTGAAACGGGCAGTGGGGACATGTCCTCAAGTAAATATTAAGGTTCTGGGCGTAGAAGTATCCTGTCTCTTGGACACAGGCAGCCAAGTGAGTACGATATCTGAAAGTTTCTTTCGACAGCATTTGGGGGGTGATGATGAAGACATGCTTTCGACTGCTGGATGGCTCAAGCTTACTGGAGCAAACGGGCTGGACATCCCGTACTTAGGATACCTCGAGTTAGAGGTAGAAACGATGGGCAGGAAAATTCCAAATTGCGGTTTCTTAGTGGTAAAGGATCCTCCTCTCACTTCAAAAGCTGTTTCCTGTATTGTGGGGATGAACATCATTAGTCAGTGCCGGCAGATAGTGCAGTCTGAATTCGAGGCTCCATTGGAAGGGGGGCTAGAGACTGATTGGAGGAATGTGTTCCAGCAAGCACAGACCTGTGATGTTCCTAAGAGTCGGCTGGCCCGGGTAGCAGGGAGAAGTATGGTGCATGTGCCAGCGGGCTCTATATCGACAGTGACGGCAAAAGGTTGGTCAGTGAGTGCGAAAGGTGAAAGCGAGTGGCTGTTAGAGCCAGCACACTTAGCTTTGCCAGGAGGTGTGCTGGTTATGCCGACTGTGTTAAACTCACACCATCACGAGGGCTCAGTCCAAGTTATTAACCTGTCTGATGAAGATGTGTGGTTACACCCTAGGACTCGCATTGGAGTTTTGTCGAAGGTGAAGTTGGTGGATAATGATCCAGGACATGAGGTAACATTCCAACGTATTTCTGCAAATGCAGAAGAGATTTCTATGGGCGCCAAATCACCATCAAGGCAAGAGCAGTGGTCTAAAGTGATATCCCAGCTGGACATTGGAGGTACGGCGGAGCAGCAAGCCGAGTTAAAAGCATTACTCGCCGAATATGCCGATGTGTTTGCCATAGGGGATGAGGAGCTCGGATTTACAGACAGAGTACAACATGAGATTAACCTGGTGTATGATGTGCCAATCAACCTGTGCCAAGTTGATGTGCCAAGTTCCGCCAAACCAGTACAAAGAGGTCAGGGAACATATAGCGCAGCTATTGAGAAAGGGTGTTATCCGGGAGAGTTCAAGCGCCTATGCATCTCCAGTGGTGCTGGTGAGAAAAACCGACGGTAGTATTAGGTTGTGCGTGGACTACCGCAAGCTAAATCTGAAAACCAAATGGGACGCTTTTCCACTGCCACGAGTGGATGAGCATCGACCTAGCCAGTGGTTATCACCAGGTGGCTGTTGCAGAAAAGGATCGGCCTAAGACAGCCTTTACCACACCATTTGGGCTGTACGAACATCTGAGAATGCCGATGGGGGTGTGCAATGGTCCCGCCACTTTCCAAAGGTTAATGCAAACCACCATGAGTGATCTAATTTTTCAGATTATGCTCGTATATTTGGATGACATCTTGGTGTTCTCAAAAACGTTTCCCGAGCATTTGGAGAGGTTGCGGACTGTGTTGTTAAGGCTGCAGGAGACCGGACTTAAAGTCAAAGTAGGGAAATGTCACTTCCTACAGTCTACAGTGACGTTTTTGGGACATCAGATATCTGCTGAGGGTATAGCCACCGACCCTAACAAGATCTCTGCTGTGAAGCAGTGGGCGGTACCCACTACTCTGAAAGCTCTGAGGTCATTCCTCGGTTTTTGTGGGTACTATAGGAGATTTGTCTCTAGCTTCTCAAAAATTGCAGGGCCGCTGCATGATTTAGTCAACCAGTGTCTGCACGAGGGACCTCCTGCTAAAGTTAACCAAAAGGTCGTCAATGGTTGGAGTCCTGAGTGTCAGGCATCCTTTGATGCTTTGAAGGAGAAACTGCGCCCGTGCTCGGATTTGCTGATTTCTCTGCCCCATTTATCCTTGAGACTGACGCAAGCAATCAGGGCTTAGGAGCCGTTCTTCTGCAGCAGCAAGAGGGAAAGAAAAGAGTGATCTCTTATGCGAGCCGAAGATTGCGGAATGCTGAAAGGAATGACAAAAATTATAGCAGCATGAAGTTGGAGCTGCTGAGCCTCAAGTGGGCAGTAACTGATAAATTCAGAGGCTACTTGTTGGGTTCCAAATTTACTGTAATTACGGATAATAATCCACTATGTCACCTAAACTGCCAAATTAGGAGCACTGGAACAGAGATAGGTTGCACAGTTAGCAGCATTTGATTTTGATGTCCAATACCGACCTGGTCGATGTAATCAAGCCGCGGATGCATTGTCTAGGCAGCCCTTGGCAGGGGAGCCCGTGGTAGACAAGGAAGATGCAGAGTATGATGACTGTGTGACTATTTGTAGCCTGGCACAACGTGGGACTGCTCTTGATGTTGAATTGATTCAAGCTGGAATAGAGAGGTGCGAGGTCCGTCAAATGTGCGCCGTGGAAACTCGTGGGCTGGCGAGCACTGAGGCTCAGGGAAGTACTGCTATTTGGCCTGGTTATTCTAAAGAGCAGTTGGCCACGTTTCAGACTCAAGATCCAGTGCTGAAGGAGTTCAAGATCTTTTGGGACCAGAAACGTAAACCTGCAGGCTTGGAAGTAAAAGCCCTGTCGAAATCCGTACGAGCGTTGCTGAAGCAGTGGAGCCGTCTAAGGGAAAATGAAGGATTGTTGTACCGTGTTGTGGAGGATGTGCGTCATGGAGAGTGCTTCCAACTGTTAGTCCCCACCTGCTTGAAAATCCAGGTGCTTGAGGCCGTGCATGCTGGTATGGGGCATCAGGCAATTGAAAGGACACTGCAACTGCTGAAGCCAATATGTTACTGGGTGGGAATGTATGGGGATGTTGAGCAGTGGATAAAGAACTGTCAGCGCTGTGTTCTCACTAAAATGCCTCAGCCTAAAGTACACCCACCTATGAAGTCATTCCTTGCTACCCGGCCTTTAGAGGTGGTGGCTGTAGATTTCACTTTACTGGAGCCAGCCACTGATGGAAGGGAGAACATTTTAGTTGTCACTGATGTGTTCACCAAGTTCACGCAAGCTTTTGCAACGCGGGACCAGAAAGCGGACACCACAACTAAAGTTCTCCTGAGGGAGTGGTTCATGAAATTCGGAGTCCCAGAACGGCTACATGCAGACCAGGGGCGCAATTTTGAAAGTGAGGTAATCGCAGAATTGTGCAAGCTGCATGGAGTTAAGAAAAGCCGTACCATGCCTTATCATCCGACTGGAAACGCCCAGTGCGAGCGTTTTAATCGCACTCTACATGAGCTGCTACGAACACTTCCTCCCGAGACCAAAAGACGGTGGCCTGAACATCTTGCCGAGCTGGTCTATGCGTACAACGTTACCCCGCATTCCACAACAGGGTATTCTCCTTTCTATCTGTTGTTCGGCGTGGACCCTCATTTGCCTGTGGATGCACTGTTGGGAAGAGAATCGGGAGCTAAGCCGACTCATGACTGGTTAGTGGTGCATCAGAGGCGGCTGAAGGAGGCTCATGAACGTGCCAAGGTCTATGCTGAGAAAAAAGCAGCAGAGCGAATTGCACATTCTCAGGATAAAGTGTATTGTCCATCCATTGAGGTTGGCCAGATCGTATACTTGAGGAATCGACCACTGGGAAGGAATAAAATCCAGGACGCTTGGCATTCGACCCAATACCGGGTGATAGAGATTCAAGGGACCACCCATACGGTGGAGCCTGTGGAAGGAGGGCCCATCAAAAGAGTGAATCGGGTGGATCTCAGACCCTGTGAGCATGTCCCTACTCCAGTGGCCCGCAAGGGGAATGTTGAGCCTAATGTGGAAGTGGATGAGGCTTCAACAGTGGATGTGGATGATGAGAGTTTGGAGGAGGGCGTAGTGCTTGTGGAATGTACTGGCCCAAGTGTGGTTGAAAGTCTTGTACGGACTGAAACTGAAGCCTAAAACAAGATGGAAGCTCCAGAGGTGTCTCCTTGTGATCCCGAGGTTCCTGCTGGAATAGAACTTGGGGGAGGGTTTCAGGAGGAAGGTGGGGTTTCTAGTTTGCCCACACTTCGAAGGAGTACCAGATCTAATGTGGGTCAACATTCAAATCCACACCATGAGCCTAGATCAGCCCTAAATCATAATGCTGTTTCTCAAATGATAGCTAATTTGGGTACCGTATTCTTCCGAGAAGCAGTTAAAGAGCTGAGAAATTCTTACGCTGTCACCGAGGGCGTTGACATGTCAGCAGGGGAGAATGTAGCCGGGTGGTATCTGAATTTATAAGCTAGAGAGTACTTCCCCTTAACGCCTGAATTTATATAGCTGTATATATAAAAAAAATGTATGTGTGTTTTTGCCTTTAAGTAGATGGTAAATAATGTTGAGATTATCAATTTCACTTTTGCACAACAAATAAATAGAAATTTTGGTATGTTGCAAATTTGCGACAACAGGCATTTAGGGTATTTTTTTTTACAAAATGGTAAAATTGATAAAACAAATTTTCCCATCTCAGGTATGTAGATTTTATTCATGGCACAAAGTTGTTAGAACTTATAAACTTTAATTGACAAATTAATGAATCTTGACAACAGCAAGAAACAAAACACTCTCCTACTACCTAACATTGACAGTAGTTTTTATACATTCCATGTTACACTCTGTTTAACTCTTTCCTTGTTTCTCCAGTGCATACATTATATATTCTTATAGTGTTATATCCTAACATGCTATTTTTTGTGAAAAATAAAAAAATAAAAAAAAAAATTTTTGGCTGAAACCATCTAAATACAGCATTATTCTAATATGTAGCCATTAGCCTAATCCAGCCGTTATGGACCAATGTCGCAAATTTGCTACAAACAGAAATCTACAAAGTACGTAAAAAATATTCGTCACATGAAGCCTATATGAATAACATAGCTATAGAAGCAATCAATAAGCTGGTACATATTTTTATCTTAGCACAACTTAACTCATTTTGGGCAATTTCTCCACATTTGCGCCCTTGATATGCGGATTTTGCAAACCAAAATATTAGCTTCGGTGAACCGGATGTAGTTCCCACTCCGACCGCTCCTACGAGAAACCAGTGTGTGCAAAATGTTCCTAGGTAACACCCATAGCAGCAATGCAAATAGAGATAAATGAAATGCCACTTAGTATTAGAAGACAACAGTTAATGGCTGTGTATTGGACAAATCTTAATAGTCAGAATGAGGTACATCCAACAAGGAAAATATTAGGAAAATGTTGGGAACAAGGAATGAAGAAACATAAGAGTTTTGGGTGGGTGGTAGAAGAAGATATTAAGGAGATAGAGATAGACAATTATAGATGTGTACCAAGAGTAATATATCCGCATACTCCTATATGGATTATTCCTCAGCCTGTAGTAGATCTAACATTACTGAAGATAAGACAGAATGAAGGAAATAATGAGATGGAAGTAATGAGAGCAAATGAGTATTTAAGAATAACGTATGGAGATAATATACAGATTTACACAGATGCTTCTAAAAAAGGAAGTAGAATAGGAGTGGCAGTCAATGTGCCAAAGTTAATGGTGAAGAAAAAAGCTAGAATTAGTGATCATTTGTCGGTATATACAGGTGAGTTGATGGCTATCCTGCTAGGAGTACAAATAATTAAGGAAAGGAAAATTAAAAATGCAGTCATATGTTCAGATTCTTATTCAGCAATAATTAGTATTGATAATCAAAAGTCAGAATCAAGACCAGATTTAATCATGGAAATTCTTCAAAATCTCTTTGAATTGAACCAAATTAAAATAGAGGTACAGTTTATGTGGGTCCCAGCTCATGTGGGAATTAAAGGCAATGAGGAAGCAGATAAATTAGCTAAACAAGCAGTAGATGAAGAGATGGTAGAAACTGAGTTGCTATATAGTTTAAAAGAAATTAAATCAGTAATAAAAGAGAAAATGAGTAAAAAGTGGCAACAATATTGGGATAATGAGAGTAAAGGGAGACATTTATATGCAATACAAAAGAAAGTGGGAAAAGGTAGAAAAAGATTGCTTAGGAATGTTTCTGATCCAAGCTCCAAGCTACCGGGTGATGGCAGTAATGCACTGTTAAGTGTGGTTGCCAATAAAAAAAAAGAAGAAGAAGAAGAAGAATGTACCTAGGTATGTATCGAATGTGCACAAACAGGCATTGGGGGAAAACACACGCTATCTCGCCTGCAGTCTGAATGGAAGGGGTTTGTTGCAAATTCGCGACAGTGGGCGTTAAGGGGTTAAGAAAAGCGAGCCCTTATGATGACGTCATAATAGCGCGATACCGAGAAAGACGGCTAAAGCAGTGCATGAGAGACGCATTCAGTTGTGTGCAAAGATGATTATCATCCTTGATTTAATCGATGTTCTATAGTTCGAGATGGCTGGAGATGTTTGATTGATGCACGTGACCAGCATTACAAAGTCTTTATAAAAGAGTTTGGTAAGTTGTTAATGTAATGTGTATGTGCTAAACAAATGTGAATGAGGTGCATAATGTCGTGTGTATGTTATATTTGATTTTTTTTGGCTTTAATGCACATGATGAAAATGCTGACAGTGGTTTTGTGTTTTTGTAGGGTGCCACTACCGTGTTTGTTTGTTTTCAAAGTGTATTGTTTCACCCCGAAAGTGTGCCCTAACATTTGTAATAATTTGTACTTCAAGAAATTGACACTTTATCAGGCTTTACTGGTATTTCTGTAAAGATATTGTTTTGTATTAATTTTGAGTTTCTACACTTGAATAGTGTAATCTAGTATTTGAGGTTGAGTGATACCAAACAATCACCTGTTATTTGTTGAACCATTCACTTCAGAGCATTAAAGAACTTAAAGGAAATTTAAACAATTGATTAAAATAATAGAAGAATAAAGCCAATCTAAAATGCGGTTCAGTGTCAATTGATTTATTTTGTTAACTGGCAACACATGTGTTGCGTGTTTATTCAAACACCTTTAGTTCCTCTAAAGCGCACAAATCAGTTTTTTATAACAGTAAACACTCTTTCATGTAGTTGCGATGTTATATTGTGTCATGTTTATCGAAATAAAACTGATTAAAAAACGTAGACTCCACTTCATTGATAGTAGCTTATGTTGAACTTTAATCTTGTTCAAACAGACGCTGTGTGAAGCAATACATAAAGTATTGAATCAAAATGTCTCTGAAACATTATTTGGCAAATATTGCATTTATTTCACTTCAGCTGTGGTAAAGTATGCAAACACCACGTGAGCGGTCACTACGGGAACCAGAAAGTGTCCGACTTCACATCTCCTTTGCAGCTCCTCCCCGCCTGCACGCGGCTACTCTCGCTGATCGGGTTCATCCAGCCGCAGCCGATGTCGAACACACCTGGGGCCTGTACCATGAAGCCGGATTAGGTGGCTAGCCAGCTATGTTTCAGCTTAGTTTCCACCAACCCTGGGTTTTAGGTACTATGAAAGTAGCTCGGCTTTAATCGGTGTTCGTTGCCATGGTATCTTACGCTGCACGGCTAACCTGCTCCGGGGCAGGTTATGTTCTGGATTCAAGATCTCAGACTGAAGTTTGACCAATCAGCTGAGAGCAAAGAAACATATAGGTGACGTAACTTATTCCCAGTGTCTGTTACAATGACTTCACCTTTTCTTCCAAATCCGGTGGACATTTCAGCGCAAATTGTTTGACGAGCACTTCGTAGAGAAAGAGTTTATAGCCTGACAAAATCCCCTTGCCTTAACTGATAGTTACTTGTATGGAAGATACAGATTTTCCGCGGAAGGAAATTCTTATCTTTGCGAACTTCTTGAGCCGCACATAAAGAATTTAACACGTCGAATTCATGCACTTACTGTACCGCAAATGGTATTGCGTTGCGTTTTTTTTTTTTTTTTTGCAAGTGGTAGGCTACATTCTTGCACGTTGGGTGGCGCACAGAAGCTAGGGGAAAACACGGTTTGTCAAACCATTCGCAAGGTGGTCCTCGCTCTGCAGGAGTGAAAAGTTTCATTAATAGTGTTCCCCGGACATTTATCGACCATGTCCATAAAAGAGGGCTTTTATAAAATTGCCAGTAAGATATATTGATAGGGTGACATCACACGAACACTTGTTTTTAAGCAAATTTCACAAGTGTACTATACAATATAATACATGTTAAGAATTATTTTGAATCTTTTTTTTTATTATTCTTCTGTTAATCTTATGATAGGATTCCCAAGTCATTGCAACATGTATGCAGTCTATTGCTCCAATCTCCACTGCTCTAGGGGAACATGAGGCAGATTATGTTAAAAGGAAGTCCTATCACAGCCATAATGTTCAGGTAGAGATGATGTGAATATGTGAGATGATTATTTTCTGTGAGATGAATCTTTAAATTAATAGTAACATTAACAGATATAACAATGATTTAATAAACATTTCATCTGCAGACGATTTGTGGTCATGAACATATATGATCAAGTTTGGATGCCAAATGGCCTGGCTCCAGTGCTTGTCTCACAAATTGTCCATGAGTCTGTGTTGTGTCAGCACTTTGAGGAAAGCAAGTTAAATTTGGTACAGTACAAAACACTGTTAATTTGAACTGAGATAGAAAAACCTACACAATAACCCCCTATTATGACCCTCAGACAGGGCCACAGCACCGCTTCAGTGTGGCCCCCAGTAAAACCAGAGTAAAGATAGAGATGACCTTTGGCATCCTAAATGCACGTTTCAATGGTGTTCGGCCCTTAAGAGTCACCAGAGCGGGCATCACAGATAGTGGTTGCATGTGCCATTCTGCACAATATATTAGCCACCAGTAGAACGGAGCGAGAAACACCACAAAACCAGCTTCTCCCCGATGAAACTGACCCGATCACACTTGACCACCCAGCTGGTGCAGATGTAGATGCAATCACCATACAATATTACACTTAATAAAAGCACATTGAAACTGCAGATATGTCTCAAATTGTTTATTGGTTTTGTGGGATGGGAGGAAGAAAGAGAGCAAGAGAAAGTTGCATTAATAAATATTCATACTAAAGTGTTACTTGGTTAAATAAGTTATACTATATATATACATATACAGTATATAACTATATACATACTGAGATCAGTTTTATCTAGCTGTTTGATTTTGTTTGGAGCCTCCTCAGCTCACAGTCAGCTCCTTTAGTGTGCAGTCTAGTTCAAGACTCCTTTAGTGGACAGTCTAGTTCAAGACTCGTTTTGCACAGGGCCCTGACTGAGTCTTTTTCCACCTGAAACATAATTCCACCACAAACATGATCATTACAAGTTTTCTGGAGGCTCATCAAAATCACAAAAAGTTCCTTGACTTCCTACAAACACAGGACTGACTGTAATTTATGTCAAGGATTTTAAATCCTTACACATTTCTTCTGAAGCCCATTGAGGTAGAGGCCTCAGTTTCTGGGGCAGGTTGTGAAAAATCCTACAATAAAAGAGATGTGTAAGGGCCAGAGTCCCTTTTTTATGCCACACATTCAAATGTTTGCCACAATAAAAAGCCCAGTGCATTCACCTCAGCAACTGTCTGACACAGACACACAGACACAGACACAGTGTCTTCATCATTTCCTCCACCCTAATAAATAAAAATAGGCCAATGTAAAGCATAACTGTTGAAAAGCAGGTTATGTTTGGTAATTCTGTCTGCTGCATACTGACCTCTGTGT
Organism: Scardinius erythrophthalmus; assembly: GCF_964197995.2. Classification (NCBI taxonomy): domain Eukaryota; kingdom Metazoa; phylum Chordata; class Actinopteri; order Cypriniformes; family Leuciscidae; genus Scardinius; species Scardinius erythrophthalmus. The sequence goes on from NC_138227.1 coordinate 43,937,753, forward strand.
GGGAGACTGTGTGTATGTGTGCTGGCTTCAACAGGGACACTGTATTTCCCTCTACTGCAGAACATACAGTCAGCCATATTTACAACTTAAAAAAAGTAGTAATGTATTGCACACCTACCCAGTGTTACTTGCTTAGAGGAGCCAGCACCAGAGCCAGATTGTACAGCACCTGTAATCACATCCATAATCGGCCGTCCCTATTGCCTACTCAGAGCCAACTACTCTGCCAGTGTATTCTGGTTTTCTGAATTTAATTCTTTATTTCTGTTTTCTGGAAACAAGTGTTTGTGATAAAATGTTCACAAAAGTAATAAAAGGTTGTGGTAAATACTCACCACTTTGAATTATATTTTTATATTTTGTCTTTTTCTGCTGCCAAGAACATTTGGAGTTGGGGTTGCATCTAAAAATCAATGAATATTAATTTTTCTTAGTACCGGTACATGCACATTTTTATATATTATAAAAATAGGCTATAGGCTATATTACACGTATAGGCTACACATACATACATAATTTTACATAAATATAGAACGTATTTGTTTAACTTGCACATTAACAATAAGCAATCTTTATCCAACAGTCTTCTCTTGCTTTGGCCGCAGAAACCGTATTGTTTCGAGCTTGAAATACATATTTAAATTCATCGTAATTATGAATGATTATCTCTTACTCCTCCGCGGAAAAATCGCGACCCGCGATTGGTTGTCCAGTGTCGACGTCACTCTTTTATGTGCACGCGCGCGTGGAGTAATCATAGCTTGAGGATCAAAGCCTGAGTTGACAGAGAAAGTTGATGAGCTGCATCATGGTACCAATAAAGCCTGATTGCATCGGTTTGGTTTTGTCAACTCAAAACTTATCCTGTAACCCCGAGTTTGTTCAACTACCTTCATGGTACAGGCCCCTGATGACAATGACAGTGACGAATGACAGTGATGGTGACAGAACACCAGAACTGAGTTGACACATTTATTTTTTTCATGAATTCCAATTAAAAAAGGGTATTTTGCTGTCAACTATTTCATTGTGTCTCTCAAATTATTTTCAGGAAACTTAGTATAAATAATGACAATATACATTTGATCAAATGTTACAGTACAAAGCAAAAAATATATATATATATTATAAATATATACATTCACTGCTCAAGAAACATTGGTCCCTGGTAATTAACCATAAAACAGCAATAATGCCAGATCTGATTGATGCTTCCTGACAAGGTGAGTGGTATGGTAAAATGCTGACTGCAGACATACGTGCTACCTCTCCGAATGACAAACATAGACCCTTCGTCCCGTCTAATAGCGATGACTCATTTCTTTTTTGGTCTTCGTTCAAAGGATACCCGTGAAAACTTAAATAAGGTTGGTTTTGCTTAGAATTGCTGCACTGAGGGACGCTACAGCAACACTTATTCTTGGACTCGGCCATTGTTGTTGTCACCGGAAGTAAGTTTACCCGGCGTTGGTGAGCACCGGAAACACAAAACTTGGAAGTGTGAAAAAGGCTCATAGGAGGGAAGATGCATAGCAACCTGAGGTGTGGAACAGCGGGGCTGCATTCCAGTCCAAAATTGGCATGCCCTTCACTCGGCTAACTTCCCTCCATCTTGTTCACTCGGATGTACGTCATTGCTTACTGTGGTCGGATAAGTGATTTGGCCTGCCGATTGGTCCTCGTTGAGTGGGGCTTTGATACTCCAATAAGGGGGAAGCGGCCGTAATATTTAAGGGCCCTTATTTTGACGGGTTTACGGGTCCTCGTAGGTCTGGGTTCTTCCCTTCCTGGCGTTTTTGTTTTGGCTCTCGGTCCCCTTTAAGGTATGTTTACACTCTCTTTCTGCTGTGTAAATACACAGATTATTTTAGTAATGTGCTTCATTTATAGTTTATTATGACCGCCGCTAGCGTAGCTAGCGAAAGCGGTCATATAGGGATTGTCAAAGTTTTTTTTTCGTCACCTTACTGAATTTTTCGTCAACGATACCAGGGACACCGAAGCACCGGGGAACATGAAATTTGGTGGGCATGTAGCCCCACTAGACTTCTAAGGAAAAATTTCGTTTGGTCCCCGGGGGCCACTCCCCCCCCGCGCTGGGCCCCCCCAAACCCAAAAAAATGCAGTTTTTCCTAAATAACTACCTGAACCGTGGCACCGAGGATGAAGAAATTTTTATGGTATGTTGGTCTACAAGACTTTTACGGAAAAATTTCGTTTGGTCCCCGGGGGCCACTTCCCCCCCGCGCTGGGGCCCCCGTAAATTTTTCGTCAACGATACCAGGGACACCGAAACACCGAGGAACATGAAATTTGGTGGGCATGTAGCCCCACTAGACTTCTACGGAAAAATTTCGTTTGGTCCCCGGGGGCCACTCCCCCCCCGCACTGGGCCCCCCCAAACCCCAAAAAATGCAGTTTTTCCTAAATACCTACCTGAACCGTGGCACCGAGGATGAAGAAATTTTTATGGTATGTTGGTCTACTAGACTTTTACGGAAAAATTTCGTTTGGTCCCCGGGGGCCACTTCCCCCCCCCCCCCCCCCCTGCGCTGGGGCCCCCGTAAATTTTTCGTCAACGATACCAGGGACACCGAAACACCGGGGAACATGAAATTTGGTGGGCATGTAGCCCCACTAGACTTCTACGGAAAAATTTCGTTTGGTCCCCGGGGGCCACTCCCCCCCCCCCCCCCCGCGCGCTGGGCCCCCCCCAAACCCAAAAAAATGCAGTTTTTCCTAAATAACTACCTGAACCGTGGCACCGAGGATGAAGAAATTTTTATGGTATGTTGCTCTTAAGGGCCCACATCAACCTAGCCCATAATCACTCATTTGTGATTTGCGCCCCTCCCATAAAAAATGAAAATGCAATATTATTCTGCTTTAATCGCCCCTATCTTCAGTGGAGATGTTCAGAACTGCACCCTATTTCATGTGTAGGGTTAACTTGACATCCTCTGGGGGTATCCTCTGCTAAGTTTTGTAGAATTTCATCCATGGGGGGGTATAAAATTAATTCATTTATGTGCACATTTAGTGACTGTACACTCATCGGCCTGTATGGTGCTGTTGAGCGAAGGGTTGCTGGTTTAGGATGATACTGTCACACACACACATGCAGGAATACAAACAAACGCAAGCATGCACACACACTGACATCCACACGCACAGACACACACCCATACACACACACATACAAATCCACATGCACAGACACACACACACAAACACACACGCGCACACATGTACGCACACATACATACACGCACAGACACACACACACACACACACACACACAGACACACACAAACACACACACACATGTCTGGTGCACTATCTTTGTGAGGACTCTCCATAGACGTAATGGTTTTTATACTGTACAAACTGTATATTCTATCCCCTTACACTGCCCCTATCCCTAAACCTACCCATCACAGGAGACATTCTGCATTTTTACATTTTCAAAAAAACTAATTCTGTATGATTTATAAGCTTTTGTACCCATGGGGACCTCAATTTAGGTCCCCACGGTGACACGAGTCCCCATGAGTCTGTGTGCATTCAGGTTTAAGTCCCCACCGGTGTAGAAAAACATGTCCACATATACACACACACACACACACACACACACACACAGACAGACATGCACATACTATTACTTTTTTTAGGTATATACATAAACACGCAATACAGCCAAATTACTCCACGTCATTTATTTTTGTGGAAAGCCAGTGCAGGCCTGAGCGGCGGTCATATTTTGTACCGCGATGCGGTACATCTAGTTTATAGCGGGGCTGGTGGTGATGGCATTGTAACAGGTTTCTGGCGGAGTTGCTTTCAGGTACGTTGATATATACATCTAAAGCTCAATCGCTGGTGTTTGGGGTAATTATTATGTCACGTTTAGCAGTAAGAACGCGTTGGCAGATGCGAGTGAACGCTGTCCGGTAAACAGAGCCGCAGCACCGGTTGTGAGTAACCATACAGCGCTGCGTTTGATCGTGATTCTACCTAAACCGTAAGTAACCTCTCACTTGTTCACATTCGGGGTTCGGGACATTTAGGTTGACTTGTGTCTCGTTGTTGAAGGTGAATGGAGAATGGATCATCGCGGTCTCTAAGCCATAGTGGAGAACGCTGCACGTGACGCCGCTGCCGTTTTGCTTCCCGGCAACGTTTTTGAGTATGTTCTGTGAAGGAAATAAACACTTGTCATCTGGCTGAATTTTAGTACAGATAAAGACAAACAAACAGCCTTTCACAGCAGTTTTGAGTTTGGCTCAGCGCTCCAAAGGAGGGAGCCAACTGGCTGCTTGTTCTGAAACTGCTGGGCTCGTCCAGGATTTGAACCCGGGGCCTCTCGCACCCAAAGCGAGAATCATACCCCTAGACCAACAAGCATGGCTGATGAAGGATCGGGTTACTTGCGTACACTTGTACAGTCACCGAACGCTGGCCTCTAGCAGAATGGGCGGGCACTAGTTTTAATAGAAAGCGTTTGTCGTTAGGGAGCCGCACTCCCTGGCAGACAGCGATTCTGAGTACGTTCTGTGCAAGGAAATAAACGCTTGTCGTCTGGCTGAATCTTGGCTCTGTTGTAGTACAGATGAACTCAAGCAGCAGTAAGGATTTCAAAACCACGACAGTTTTGAGTTTGGCTCAGTGCTGCAAAAGGATGGAGCCAACTGGCTGCTAGTTTTCACTACCGATGAAAACTAGCCTTCGGGCTAATTTGGGTACATTTACATTCATGAATGTCGATTGATATACAATGTCCCTTTTCTAAATAAATAAAATCTTGGCTAAGTTATAGTACAAATGAACACAAGCAGCAGTAAGGATTTCAAAACCACGACAGTTTTGAGTTTGGCTCAGTGCTGCAAAAGGATGGAGCCAACTGGCTGCTAGTTCTGAAACTGCTGGGCTCGTCTGGGATTTGAACCCGGGACCTCTCGCACCCAAAGCGAGAATCATACCCCTAGACCAACGAGCCCTGTCGGAAGGAAGCCTTTTGGGAGGGCGCCACAAATTCTGTGAAGTTCACCTCAAAGACGGAACCCGACCTGGCGTCGAGATACTAAAGTGTAGTTGTTTGAGATTCAGAAACCACTTGAAGTCATATTACAGATCAAAGGCAGAGCTTGCCAGATAAGGCCTAGTGGCCTAATGGATAAGGCATCAGCCTCCGGAGCTAGAGATTGTGGGTTCAAGTCCCACCTGGGTCGTCTTTGATGGGCTTTGTTTAAGTTGGCCGTTGGGCCAATTCAAGGATGGTTTGTTCAAAGCAACGCTGTAGCCATGATGAGCGCAAGATCTGAATTAGCATAGAACCCACAAACTTCTGATAGCTGTGCTGGGTGTTTGTGTGCATCATTCTGTCCTGCCTGTGCATGTGCCCTATCAGGCTGAAATTACACAAAGCACCCTGCGCAAGAGGCCCAGTGGCTTAAGGGGAAAAGGCCACTTTTTGCTTTTGCACCGGACCTACGACGGAGGCTTTGCGTACGAAAGCAGAGAGGCAGATTACACACAAAACAGGTGGGAAAGAGTCATGAACTATAAATGAATCTAGACATACAAAAACATCATTGATTCGTTTGTTTTGACCATAGAACCAAAATGGCGGGCTCTAAATGTAAACAGCCTCATAGAGGCTATGTCGTAGGCTTGACTTTGAACCATAGGACATCAGCCCCCCACCTAGGGCGTGCTTGTTGAGCTAGCTCTAAGCCGATGCTGCAAAAAGTCAATGATAATTTGTTCAAAGAAACTCCACAGAACAACAAGTATACCTGTGCTTAAGCGTTTCTGCAAAAGAGCCACGGTGATTCAATTAAGAGCGATATAAAATGGTTTGAATCCCACTACGGCAGGGGTGCCCAACCCTGCTCCTGCCGATCGACTGTCCTGCACAGTTTATCTCCAACCCTAATCAAACACACCTGAAGCAACCATTTAACGTCTTCAGGATCGCTTGAAAATTAAAGGCAGGTGTGTTTGATTAGGGTTGGAGATGAACTGTGCAGGACAGTCGATCGGCAGGAGCAGGGTTGGGCACCCCTGCACTACGGCATCTACAGGCCTGCAAAAAGTTCAGTTTGGCCGAAGCATCAGCCTCTGATGCTGCAGAACGTGACGTCAAGTACTATGTGGGTTGCAGTAAATGGCCAGATATGAAGTGGTTGATAAAGAAAAGCAGCAGAAGCAAACAGAGTCAGAGAACCCTTGAACTCATACTAAAGGTGAGAGGGCTCTTCCGGGATTTGAACCCGGGACCTCTCGCACCCGAAGCGAGAATCATACCCCTAGACCCACGAGCCTGACAAATGAAGGTTTGGGCTACTTGCGTACAGTCACTGAACGCTGGCCTTTAACAGAATGGGCAGGCACCAGTTTTAATACAACACGTTTGTCGTTAGGGAGCCGTACTCCCTGGCGGGCAACGGTTTTGAGTATGTTCTGTGAAGGAAATAAACACTTGTCATCTGGCTGAATTTTAGTACAGATGAAGACAAACAGCCTTTCACAGCAGTTTTGAGTTTGGCTCAGCGCTCCAAAGGAGGGAGCCAACCAGCTGCTTGTTCTGAAACTGCTGGGCTCATCCAGGATTTGAACCCGGGACCTCTCGCACCCAAAGCGAGAATCATACCCCTAGACCAACGAGCCTGGCTGATGAAGGTTCGGGTTACTTGCGTACACTTGTACAGTCACCGAATGCTGGCCTCTAGCAGAATGGCCTAATGGATAAGGCATCAGCCTCCGGAGCTGGAGATTGTGGGTTTTCAAGTTCCACCTGGGTCGTCTTTGATGGGCTTTGTTTAAGTTGGCCGTTGGGCGAATTCAAGGATGGTTTGTTCAAAGCAACGCTGTAGCCATGATGAGCGCAAGATCTGAATTAGCATAGAACCCACAAACTTCTGATAGCTGTGCTGGGTGTTTGTGTGCATCATTCTGTCCTGCATGTGCATGTGCCCTATCCAGGGTTATTATAGTTTTGCATTTTTCATTAGTTTTTATTTTTATTTAGTTTTGACTTTTTGTTTTCAAATTCAGTTCAGTTTTAATTAGTTTTTAAAGTGGGTTTGCTAGTTTAGTTTAGTTATTATTTTTTGAAAATGCTTAGTTTTAGTTTTTTTTTTTTTTTTTTTTAGTCTTTTTTTTGTAATTTGGATTATTTGTCAGCGGCAAGATTCAAAAAGGTCAGAAAAAGTATTGTGTAGTAATAACTCAACAAAAACATTATATTTATTCAACAATAACACCAGTACATAAAATGTACATATGGGCACAAATATGTATGCAAACAGTCTCAAGACTCCGCAATAAGTGCAAAATGTGTAAATGACGTGTGCCAAGAAAAAAACTAAATAGCCAACAGACTAAAGAGGACATACATGAACCGCATGTATTCAACCAATTTTTTGAGCCACACAAGACTTTTCTGTCAGATTGTCAGGGAGCTCATTCTGAGAAAAGAACATGACAAATAAAAATAAAAAAACTTTTGTCCCGACAAGTTCCAACTTCCAACATAGTAAACAAAATAATGTAAGTCCCTTGCATTAATGAATCAGCAGTTTAAAATAAAATAGCTTTTCAATTTTTTTTGTGTGTGTGTATGTGCCATGGGTGTGTGCGTGAGTGAGTGTGCATGGGTGAGAAACAGAGAGATGGCTTTACTTCAGTCAAGCAATAATTTCTTATTGATCTTGAGAAAAACTCGTTGCTCCAGAGATGTAGTTGTTCTGTTTCTCAGGCCAGATGACAGCAGTCCACACAAAGAGAAGATGCGCTCCACAAAGGCTTGTGAGGCAGGGGCACTAACGAGATCCAATGCCACAGGGGCAAGTTTTGGATACACAGCTTCTCTAGATCTCCAGAACTGCAATGGTGTCTCATTAAACACTCCCTGTTTAACTTCACAGAAATACTTCTCCATTTCAATCAACAGACTATCGGTCAGATTAGGCTGATTTGTGGAGGACACGTTGACCTCTATACGGGATGCAACGAAGCGGTATTTCTGAAGGACAGCAAGAGGGGATCCTGTTGGAGTTTGAGTGGCCCTTGCAGTAGCACCATCATACTGAGAAGCAACTGGTTGATACTGAGCTGCCAGGTTCTGCACAAAGGACTGTGCTGCCCTCTTCAGTGGCACTGTGTCTGGTGATTGAAGAACCAGCGAAACACTTGGATCCATTAGGCAGGCTCCTGCTGGTGTTGCATCAAACTGTACGGAATCAGGGCTAAGAATGCCAGCAAAACGTTCTCGCAAGGACTTCAGCAGTACTTGAGCTAATTGCTTTCCAACAGCAGTCATCAGCAAGTGTGCCTCAAGGTTGAGCAGGCATGGCACTACTTGTGACAGTGACTGACTGTCACTCTGAAGCTGGTTTGTGTGAACAGCAAAAGGCTCAAGCAGCTTGACAAGGTTCTCTAGCTTAGCCCAATCACTTATGAGGAGAGTGTCCATGCCAAAATTCTCAAGTAGTTGGTTTAGTTCTGTTCTAGTCTCCAGCAGTCTTTTCAGCATATCAATTGTGCTGTTCCAGCGTGTGCTACAATCTCGAACCAGAGTTTTGCCACATCTTTTGATCAATTCTTCATTAGCCGCTGACGATTTCCTCACACTGTGTACTAGTTTTCTTGCTTTTGTTATGACTGAGTGAACACTTGTGTGCTTCATGGCATCTTTAAGTGTGAGCTGAAGAGTGTGGGCTAGGCATGGCATTCTCTGGAACTTGTTCTCCCCATCTTCTGGCAGGTCAAGTTCTTAGCAAAGCAAAAAGAGAAAACAATTACATAATTAAGCATTAAATATAAAATTCACAAAAAATAGTCGTACATTTTTGTAATGATCCAACTTAGCAGTTAAACACAATTGTTTTTCTCAATCACTTTAGTAAATTTCTTGAATCATTAACATTTGCAAAGCAGTAAGTGCATTTCTGTTTCTCTCAAATGTAAATCTGAATGTCAGTTAACATGTCAGTGCATCAGAATGACAAGTCCTTGTGTCATAGTTTCCAAACAGTCAATATGTTCAGCATGTTGTAACACTGTATTTTGTAAGTATTTTCTGATATAAACCAGGGCTAAGATTTTAATGACAATGATTAAAAATGCACAATGTTGCACTTTTTTCTGTATATCAATTTCAACAGTACAAAGTTATATAGTGCAAGAGATTGGACATGTCACATTACACTTTTATTGTTTGTACTGTAATTTGTTGACAGAGCATGCCATTGTGATGCAGAAAAGAAAAACACAATGGATATCTTAATCCATTTTAGACGTGTATAGAAAATGAATTTCAACCATTTTGCATGTAGTGATTTAGTAAGATTATTCAACAGAGAGAGAACCAGTAGAATACATTATGATCAACATGATAAGCAACTGATAATGCAGGAATCAGAAATGCAAATGATTATGTACAATGATTAATTGTACATAATAATTTGCATAAATGTGTCAAAGCATTTGATGTGTTTTATAAAGAATGAGAACATTGCTTTTATTATGTGCTCAAATGACTACATGGTGTGGAAGTTGAACAAGTAGTTAATTTCAATTCAGATCTGAGAAATGCACGAAAGTGATTGAGAAAAACTGCCAATTTACTCACCAACGCCAATGTCAGTCTCCTCTTCATCCTCCTCCTCCTCGTCTGACCCATCCGAATCCATCCACAGTTCGTTCTGCTCATCTCCTACACCTCTTGGCTGTGCCTGAGAGACAACACCATCTGACTCACGGCTCTGCTCTCGCTTTTTATCCCTGAGAAGCCGCACAGCCTTGACAATGTTGGAGCCGTTATCTGTCACAATGAGCAGCACCTTGTCTTCTTTTATACCCCATGCATCTAATGTCTGATCAATGCAGCGAGCAATGGACTCCCCTGTGTGAGGGTGCTCTAAGTGGTGCAAGTTAAGCAGGGCATGGTGAACCTGGCCTCCGGGCGGATAGTAAAAACAAGCTGACACACCCATAAAAGATGATGTTAATCCTTTCTTGCTCCAACCATCTACACATAGGGTCAGCTTCCTCACATCCTTAATGATCTCTTTTAATTTCTGTTTTGCTGTATCCATCTTAGCCCCAATAAGGCTGTTGACTCTTGCAGCTCCAGGTGTTTTGAACTTTGGTTCGAGTACATTGGCAAACTTTTTGAAGGCAATCGACTCACAGAGTCGTGTAGACATCCCAGTATCAATAAACATATTAACCAATGCTTCTTCCCGCTTGTGGTGTTCCTGCGTATTAACTAACCAGTAGCTATCAGGTCGCCGGTGAAAGCTCTCATGTAGTGTTCTCTGTACTGCGGCTGTCTCCGTCATGCTGCCTGGCCCTGTAACGTTACCGGGGTTAGGTTCTGTTTCAGGGGAGGGGTTCTCGGTGTTCTCCTTGACCTTGTTGAGGTAAGCTAGGTTAGCCTCCTTATGCGCGCTTCTCAAATGTACTTTCAAATTCGTAGGATTTTTCCCTTTCAAAAATTGTCCACATATTTTACCACCTTCCACTGCAAGGCACTTGCTTTTATCTGACACACAGTCATATTCAAAGTAATCCCAAATAGGACTCTGCCGCTTTCTTCCAACTTTTGGTAACGCCATGATGCCATGAAATGTCAGAATTTCTGGTTTAGGGGGGGAGAGGGGGTGAGTGGGTAAATAATTCCTTTGTTAATAATTCGTTACTCAGAACTTTATTATATTAAATATGATTCACACCTTCACAAAATACACATTTAACACCCTATACAAAATTCACATCCCATTTAAATTCCTTTACCTCTTACAAAATCCACACGCCATACCAAAAATCTACACATCGTCTATACAGAATCACACTCTATACAAATACCACAGCTGTCCAATTTTCACACCCTATACTAAATTTACCCCATAGGCTACAGTCAATAGCCTACTCATCTGGATTGAAGCAGCAACATTCAGTGTAAAAGTAAAAAAATGACATAACATTATTTAATTTTTGATTTGCAGCTTGTATAACATGTTTTGACATCGACAACCACAACCAAAAAGTGCATTTTACCTCAAACATGCGACTAGTTAACTTTCTAAAGAAGGCGCAATCGCTTCTCGGGTCGACAATAACACACTGTCCAAATTATATTCAGAATTTAAAATATTTTTATACCACTTTTTAATGTGTGATTGTGTAAAGGTGTTCACGAGATACCAACCTTTCTCAAACTTGCTTTCAATGCCGAACTCGTTCTCATGGAGACGCGGTGTGTACGGAGGGGAGGGGCTGTGTGTGTTTGTGTGTGTGTGTGTGTGTGTGTGTGTGTGTGTGTGCGCGAGCGCGCACACGTGAGAGACGCATGAGTGACAGAGAGACGGAGGGAGAGAGCAGGGAAAGGAAATGCAGCTGAACGAATAAGCTGCGTGTTTTAAATAGCGCGTTATAAAATGAAAGACCTTGACAAAGACGAAAACTAAGGACATTTACTCTTTAATTTTATTTTATTTTAGTTAGTTTTGCCAAACACACATTACAGTTTTAGTTAGTTATCGTTTTTTTGTAATGCCTCGTTTTTATTTTTATTTCAGTTAACGTCAATGTTTTTTCACACCTAGTTTTCGTTTTTTCGTTCGTTTTCGTTAACGATTATAACCCTGGCCCTATCAGCCTGAAATTACACAAAGCACCCTGCGCAAGAGGCCCAGTGGCTTAAGGGGAAAAGGCCACTTTTTGCTTTTGCACCGGACCTACGACGGAGGCTTTGCGTACAAAAGCAGAGAGGCAGATTACACACAAAACAGGTGGGAAAGAGTCATGAACTATAAATGAATCTAGACATACAAAAACATCATTGATACGTTTGTTTTGACCATAGAACAAAATGGCGGGCTCTAAATGTAAACAGCCTCATAGAGGCTATGTCGTAGGCTTGACTTTGAACCATAGGACATCAGCCCCCCACCTAGGGCGTGCTTGTTAGGCTAGCTCTAAGCCGATGCTGCAAAAAGTCAATGATAATTTGTTCAAAGAAACTCCACAGAACAACAAGTATACCTGTGCTTAAGCGTTTCTGCAAAAGAGCCACGGTGATTCAATTAAGAGCGATATAAAATGGTTTGAATCCCACTACGGCAGGGGTGCCCAACCCTGCTCCTGCCGATCGACTGTCCTGCACAGTTTATCTCCAACCCTAATCAAACACACCTGAAGCAACCATTTAACGTCTTCAGGATCGCTTGAAAATTAAAGGCAGGTGTGTTTGATTAGGGTTGGAGATGAACTGTGCAGGACAGTCGATCGGCAGGAGCAGGGTTGGGCACCCCTGCACTACGGCATCTACAGGCCTGCAAAAAGTTCAGTTTGGCCGAAGCATCAGCCTCTGATGCTGCAGAACGTGACGTCAAGTACTATGTGGGTTGCAGTAAATGGCCAGATATGAAGTGGTTGATAAAGAAAAGCAGCAGAAGCAAACAGAGTCAGAGAACCCTTGAACTCATACTAAAGGTGAGAGAACTCATCCGGGATTTGAACCCGGGACCTCTCGCACCCAAAGCGAGAATCATACCCCTAGACCAACGAGCCTGATAAACGAAGGTTTGGGCTACTTGCATACAGTCACTGAACGCTGGCCTTTAACAGAATGGGCAGGCACCAGTTTTAATACAACACGTTTGTCGTTAGGGAGCCGTACTCCCTGGCGGGCAACGGTTTTGAGTACGTTCTGTGAAGGAAATAAACACTTGTCATCTGGCTGAATTTTAGTACAGATGAAGACAAACAGCCTTTCACAGCAGTTTTGAGTTTGGCTCAGCGCTCCAAAGGAGGGAGCCAACTGGCTGCTAGTTCTGAAACTGCTGGGCTCGTCCAGGATTTGAACCCGGGACCTCTCGCACCCAAAGCGAGAATCATACCCCTAGACCAACGAGCCTGGCTGATGAAGGATCGGGTTACTTGCGTACACTTGTACAGTCACCGAACGCTGGCCTCTAGCAGAATGGGCGGGCACTAGTTTTAATAGAAAGCGTTTGTCGTTAGGGAGCCGCACTCCCTGGCAGACAGCGATTCTGAGTACGTTCTGTGCAAGGAAATAAACGCTTGTCGTCTGGCTGAATCTTGGCTCTTTTGTAGTACAGATGAAATCAAGCAGCAGTAAGGATTTCAAAACCACGACAGTTTTGAGTTTGGCTCAGTGCTGCAAAAGGATGGAGCCAACTGGCTGCTAGTTTTCACTACCGATGAAAACTAGCCTTCGGGCTAATTTGGGTACATTTACATTCATGAATGTCGATTGATATACAATGTCCCTTTTCTAATTAAATAAAATCTTGGCTAAGTTATAGTACAAATGAACACAAGCAGCAGTAAGGATTTCAAAACCACGACAGTTTTGAGTTTGGCTCAGTGCTGCAAAAGGATGGAGCCAACTGGCTGCTAGTTCTGAAACTGTTGGGCTCGTCCGGGATTTGAACCCGGGACCTCTCGCACCCAAAGCGAGAATCATACCCCTAGACCAACGAGCCTTGTCGGAAGGAAGCCTTTCAGGAGGGCGCCACAAATTCTGTGAAGTTCACCTCAAAGACGGAACCCGACCTGGCGTCGAGATACTAAAATGTGTAGTTGTTTGAGCGTCAGAAACCACTTGAAGTCATATTACAGATCAAAGGCAGAGCTTGCCAGACAAGGCCTAGTGGCCTAGTGGCATAATGGATAAGGCCTCCGGAGCCTCCGGAGCTGGAGATTTTGGGTTCAAGTCCCACCTGGGTCGTCTTTGATGGGCTTTGTTTAAGTTGGCCGTTGGGCGAATTCAAGGATGGTTTGTTCAAAGCAACGCTGTAGCCATGATGAGCGCAAGATCTGAATTAGCATAGAACCCACAAACTTCTGATAGCTGTGCTGGGTGTTTGTGTGCATCATTCTGTCCTGCCTGTGCATGTGCCCTATCAGGCTGAAATTACACAAAGCACCCTGCGCAAGAGGCCCAGTGGCTTAAGGGGAAAAGGACACTTTTTGCTTTTGCACCGGACCTACGACGGAGGCTTTGCGTACGAAAGCAGAGAGGCAGATTACACACAAAACAGGTGGGAAAGAGTCATGAACTATAAATGAATCTAGACATACAAAAACATCATTGATACGTTTGTTTTGACCATAGAACCAAAATGGCGGGCTCTAAATGTAAACAGCCTCATAGAGGCTATGTCGTAGGCTTGACTTTGAACCATAGGACATCAGCCCCCCACCTAGGGCGTGCTTGTTGAGCTAGCTCTAAGCCGATGCTGCAAAAAGTCAATGATAATTTGTTCAAAGAAACTCCACAGAACAACAAGTATACCTGTGCTTAAGCGTTTCTGCAAAAGAGCCACGGTGATTCAATTAAGAGCGATATAAAATGGTTTGAATCCCACTACGGCAGGGGTGCCCAACCCTGCTCCTGCCGATCGACTGTCCTGCACAGTTTATCTCCAACCCTAATCAAACACACCTGAAGCAACCATTTAACGTCTTCAGGATCGCTTGAAAATTAAAGGCAGGTGTGTTTGATTAGGGTTGGAGATGAACTGTGCAGGACAGTCGATCGGCAGGAGCAGGGTTGGGCACCCCTGCACTACGGCATCTACAGGCCTGAAAAAAGTTCAGTTTGGCCGAAGCATCAGCCTCTGATGCTGCAGAACGTGACGTCAAGTACTATGTGGGTTGCAGTAAATGGCCAGATATGAAGTGGTTGATAAAGAAAAGCAGCAGAAGCAAACAGAGTCAGAGAACCCTTGAACTCATACTAAAGGTGAGAGGGCTCGTTCGGGATTTGAACCCGGGACCTCTCGCACCCGAAGCGAGAATCATACCCCTAGACCAACGAGCCTGACAAACGAAGGTTTGGGCAACTTGCGTACAGTCACTGAACGCTGGCCTTTAACAGAATGGGCAGGAACCAGTTTTAATACAACACGTTTGTCGTTAGGGAGCCGTACTCCCTGGCGGGCAACGGTTTTGAGTATGTTCTGTGAAGGAAATAAACACTTGTCATCTGGCTGAATTTTAGTACAGATGAAGACAAACAGCCTTTCACAGCAGTTTTGAGTTTGGCTCAGCGCTCCAAAGGAGGGAGCCAACCAGCTGCTTGTTCTGAAACTGCTGGGCTCGTCCGGGATTTGAACCCGGGACCTCTCGCACCCAAAGCGAGAATCATACCAAGGAGATCATAGACCAACCAATCATAGACCAACGAGCCTGGCTGATGAAGGATCGGGTTACTTGCGTACACTTGTACAGTCACCGAACGCAGGCCTCTAGCAGAATGGGCAGGCACTAGTTTTAATAGAAAGCGTTTGTCGTTAGGGAGCCGCACTCCCTGGCAGACAGCGATTCTGAGTACGTTCTGTGCAAGGAAATAAACGCTTGTCGTCTGGCTGAATCTTGGCTCTGTTGTAGTACAGATGAACTCAAGCAGCAGTAAGGATTTCAAAACCACGACAGTTTTGAGTTTGGCTCAGTGCTGCAAAAGGATGGAGCCAACTGGCTGCTAGTTTTCACTACCGATGAAAACTAGCCTTCGGGCTAATTTGGGTACATTTACATTCATGAATGTCGATTGATATACAATGTCCCTTTTCTAAATAAATAAAATCTTGGCTAAGTTATAGTACAAATGAACACAAGCAGCAGTAAGGATTTCAAAACCACGACAGTTTTGAGTTTGGCTCAGTGCTGCAAAAGTATGGAGCCAACTGGCTGCTAGTTCTGAAACTGCTGGGCTCGTCCGGGATTTGAACCCAGGACCTCTCGCACCCAAAGCAAGAATCATACCCCTAGACCAACGAGCCCTGTCGGAAGGAAGCCTTTCGGGAGGGCGCCACAAATTCGGTTCACCTCAAAGACGAAACCCGACCTGGCGTCGAGATACTAAAGTGTAGTTGTGTAGTTGTTTACACAAGATACGGCAGATGAAGATGGCGCCAGTGTGTGTGGCCGGCCGTCCGTCGCTGTCAAACTTGTTTGTATTTTTTTTGTTTTTGTCACTGTTAATACAAAATATTGACTCTCTGCTGGTCTACGATCGCCAAACGCTGTTTGATCTCCGACTATCTGTGGGATCATTGATCAAATATGATCAGGGTGGACAGAAAACCTCTCTTCCTCCTTTACTGTCAGAGATACCTTCTCGTCTCCTGTACAATCCGCCATCCCGGCCTCGGAGAAGTCGCTTCAAGCGGCGGGGAAAGCGCAGTGGACAGCTGGTAAGGCTTAAAGCATACCTGGTGCTCTATCCTGGATCGGTCGGATCGGGTCGGACTCCTCGAAGCTTCTTGTCAGAATATAGATCAAGGTATGGTCGTAATATCTCGCTTCGAGTTTTGGACCCTGCGGACACCTGGCTGGTACTTGTTGTCGTCGGCACGGATGTGAAGGCTCGGCCTGCTCGCAGAGTTTCGCCCCGACTCCGCAGAGGTGGCGTCAACCATGGATATCTTCAGCCGCTGAGTCGAGTACCTAGGACGGCCAGTCCGGCGACACAGGCTGCTCCTGTCAGAGCTGCCTTGGTCAATGCCAGATCGCTGGCGAATAAGACTTTTATCCTGAATGACTTTTTTACCTGTCATGAATTGGATTTCTTATTCGTGACTGAAACCTGGCTAAACGTTGGTGAGTCGAGTGTGTTTTCTGAACTTTTACCGGCTGATTGCTCTTATTTTAACTCTCCGAGGACTACTGGTCGAGGAGGTGGACTTGTTACTATCTTCAAGAAAAAGTACAGCTGTAGACAGCTGTTACCGGTCTCCTTCTCAAGTTTTGAACTAACCATGTTTGAATACTGCGGTCAAGCTCAGCCAGTACTATGTGCAGTTATATATCGTCCTCCTAAGTACAATAAGGACTTCATCAGTGATTTTTCTGATTTCCTGTCTGAAATTATGCCGAAATATGATCGGATTTTAATTCTAGGTGACATGAATATTCATGTGTGTTGTCCTACGAACCCGCTGGTAAAAGACTTTTTAAATCTTATCGATGTTTTTAATCTTACACAGTTTGTTTCTGGTCCGACACAGGTCCATGGTCACACATTAGACCTGGTTCTTTCATACGGTGTACCTATTTGTAATGTAGAGGTATTAGAAGCTGTTTTCTCTGATCACGCGCCTGTTTTATTTGATGTTTCTCTTCCCTATCAAACCGCTAAGCAATACGTTCCACCTCGTATCTGCAGGATGATCAAACCCACCACTGCTGCCCAATTCTCTGGTGCTTTTAATATTGCTAGGGAGGCTATGGGATCCTCTGCCTGTCAAAACACAGCGGAGTTAATCCCTTCTTTTCTATCCACTTGTTGCAATATTCTTGACACCATTGCCCCATTTAAATCCATGTGTTCTAAACCTAAATCTGAACCTTGGATAAATGATTTTACTCGGGCTGCTAGACAAAAGTGTAGAAAAGCGGAGCGCAAGTGGAAAAAAGATCATTTGCAGGTTTCTTATGAGATTCTTAGAGAAAGTTTGCATAGTTATCAGAGAACTGTTAAAGCTGAGAAGACCAAGTATCTCTCAGATTTTATTTTAAATAATTGCCATAAACCTCATGTTCTTTTTAAAACAATTTACTCTGTTCTGAATACCCCCCAAACCGTTTATCATGTAGAATCTTCTGAGGCCCGTGAAAAATTTCTCCATTTCTTTGTGGATAAGGTTGCCTCAATTAGAGCAAGCATTTCACTTCCTGCTTTAGACCCCTCCATTTCCATAGAGTGTGCAGCTGTTTTCACCCGATTTGAGTCTGTATCCCTCGCTACACTTACAAACATTGTTACACATTTGAAACCCTCAGTGTGTCCCACTGATATTGTCTCACCTCGCCTTTTTAAAGAGGTGTGGGACACTATTGGACCTAATATTCAAGAAATTATAAATAGCAGCCTTGATTCAGGCTTTGTACCAGTCTATTTAAAACAAGCGGTGGTGCAGACACTCATTAAAAAAACTAATTTGGACAAATCGGTACTCTCAAACTATCGCCCTATCTCTAAACTTCCATTTGTCTCGAAGATTTTAGAGAAGGCAGTTCTATTACAGTTACAGTCCTTTTTAGACACACATGGTGTTCTTGAAGTTTTCCAATCGGGTTTTAAGACATTTCATAGCACTGAATCCGCACTTTTGAGAGTTTTTAATGATCTTTTAATTTCAACTGACTCTGGAGATTGTGCAATTCTTATGCTTTTAGATCTCACAGCAGCATTTGACACAGTTGACCACAGTATCCTTATATCTCGCCTCGAGCATGCCGTAGGGATTAAGGGTACTGCCTTAGAATGGTTTAGGTCATACTTGTCAGACAGAGATTTTAAAGTCAGTTTTGGTGGCTCTATTTCACCTTCTGTGTCTCTCACATGTGGAGTTCCCCAGGGTTCGATTCTCGGGCCAATTCTCTTTTCACTCTATTTGCTCCCCCTTGGATTAATATTAAAAAGACACAACGTCAGTTTCTATCTCTATGCAGATGATTTGCAAATCTATCTGCCCATCAAAAGAAATGATGGTAATTCTTTAACAGGATTGGTTGACTGTTTTAATGATATTAAAGCCTGGATGGCTATACATTTTTTAAACTTTAATGAGAGTAAAACTGAGGCCATGATTTTTAAACCCAGTGCCACTTCTGATGTCTCACAAATAAATCTGGCCATTTTGCAACCTTATGTTAAGTCTGTTGTAATAAACTTGGGAGTTAAAATGGATTGTGATTTTAAAATGGAGAAGCAGATCAACTCTGTTGTGAAAGCCAGTTTTTTTCAACTTAGGCTTCTCACTAAGCTTAAGCCCTTTTTGCTTGCCAGACAAGGCCTAGTGGCCTAATGGATAAGGCATCAGCCTCCGGAGCTGGAGATTGTGGGTTCAAGTCCCACCTGGGTCGTCTTTGATGGGCTTTGTTTAAGTTGGCCGTTGGGCGAATTCAAGGATGGTTTGTTCAAAGCAACGCTGTAGCCATGATGAGCGCAAGATCTGAATTAGCATAGAACCAACAAACTTCTGATAGCTGTGCTGGGTGTTTGTGTGCATCATTCTGTCCTGCCTGTGTGTTGTGGTTAAATTCTTTTCAGGGGAATGACTTCAAAGATATTTGACATCAGAAAAAATTAGACTTTATTAACAAACAAAGCCGAGTGTCCCTCTGCAGACAAGACCCTCCAGAAAAATTGCCCAGCAAACGTATATACCCTCTCCTTGTCCCAAACATGGTAATACATTCTATAGGTATTTTGAGAAATAGTTTTGTACCATGTGACATTACTGAAATAGAATTTTCTGCTGTGACAACACCTTGTGCTCTCAGGTTCCAAAGTCAGCCAAAGTCACCCACAGACAAGGAAATAATAGTGTACAAAAAACAGTTAAATTACTTATTTTCTAATAATAAAATCTTCAAAATTCCCTCCTCTGGGGCTTATTTAAGCCCCACATTCGCTATCCTTTTCCAGAGTGTAGTTTCAAAATCCAGTCCCCTCAGTTATACTACCTTAGTGACTAAATTAAGTCACTCATTCTTATTTTCAATGACTGAAATTATGCCACCATACTCCGGAGGAGCAATCGAGCCAAACATCTTTCTCCATACATTTTCTTTCTTTCAGTTGTTTTTTTCTTTTTCAATGGAGAAAGTAAAAGACTCGAATCCTCCCTAATCAAAAATCAAACATTGTTACAAGCGTGTGGATGAAATTGGTTCAGCATTGTCTTATTGTCACAGTTATGTAGAATATGTCAAACACAAAAATCCCTTATACAGTTAAGAGTTCTCTTGCGGTGTAGATATCCTCTTCGACCCAGACACCCAGGATCTGGCTTATTCATTTTCTTCTTCATCCTTATTCGAGGTACTTCAATCAGCGTCCAATGATTGTAAATCTCAATTTGGTTTATAAGCTCAATCTTAATAATATATGATTTTTTTGCCCTTTAAAATTAGTTTTCATTATCTTCTTAATATGTGAAGTACACAACAGAATAATAACCCTCTTTCAATATTGCAACTCCAAAAAACATTTCTAATCTTTTAAATCAAGCTTTCCTTAACTTTTTTTATTCAATTGTAAAGTCATTCTACTTTTTTCATGTAATTGTTTTCATTATTATAAAGTCAAATCATTATAATAAATCTCTGCTGATTATAGAAGAATAAATGATTTAGTTTGCATGTTTATTTCGCATAATCCATATGAATTTTGATTTAAAATAGGGCTGGGTAAAAAATAACTTTTTCTCTTTTTTATTCGCTTCTTATTTTTATGAAGGAACGTCAATTCACTTATTTTTAAAGAATCAATTTTTTAGTCAGTCATGTTTTAGTTGATGTACAACCATAACACTCACAATTTTCTTTGTTATAATGTTTTACATTTCAAATTCTGTCTACTTCATTATCAAATTTAAACAATAAATATCTCACGTGTTGCAGCTTTTTCTCATTATAGCTCCTCAGTTCAAGCATACCTTAACTGAATACCTTTTCCTTCCTTTCTAATAATTTCTAAATGAACTATCATGAATTAACTTAATTATGTCACATGTAATCACTCAAACTAAGAAAACTTCAAGAGCAATGTTACATTTACTTCATAAAAGTAATTCAATGACCTCATTAGACAATTAGAAAAAATACCTCTCGAAAATATCTTACATATTCATTGTACGGTCATTTCTTTTTCTGTATATCTAAGTTTTTTCCTTAACCTTTTCAAACATAAAGCATTATAACTTAATTATTGTTAAAACTTCCTTTTCTGTAATTTAAGTTTTTGCATACAATTAATGTTAATCTTCAATTTTTCTGGAATGACTGCTAAACCATTATCTAAACTTATTTCTGATATAATTTCAAATCTAAGGAATAATTCTTTGGTCTTAAATGTAATTACTTCTCTTGACCCTCCTCTGTTGATCTCATTGCCTTTACCCATCTCTATCTTGTTCATATAATCCATTACCAAGAGTTTTATTAGTCCTTCTGGTACTGATATATGGCCTATTTTTGTCACTGTTCCTTTCCTACCTTTATTTTTGTCGCAAATTTCTCTTGTATACAGTCAACAATTGCAAAAAATGCCTTTTATTTAATTTTCCTTATTCTTTTTCCTTATTCTTAATTTAGCCTTTTAATTATTGTCCTTCCTTATTCTTTTAATCCCTCCCCCCTTGCGCAGGTGAATACCTGTGCATCTGGTTTGAGAATATTCAAAAGTATGTTTTTGTGCAATAACCTGTCATTCTTACCCCCCTCTGGTACCACCATATAGATTGTTCATAAGGCAATAATCTACATGGTATTGAACAGTCTATATGCTATAACAATTTGTTTGTTATTGAATTTGAACAATTTCCATCTGAGGTGGTCGTTCTATTAGCACCATTTAAAATACATTTAATTAGTCAAATAGCATATTGAATCAAATCATAATTCAAATCATAAATGAAATCAAATATTTGTTAATAGCCAGTGTTAATCTTTCTTTAATTTTCAACTGTAGTCTTAAATTAATTATGTATACCTGTTTTATTGACAAATTACATTCGAGTACCCATTATGATCTTTTTTTAAAATGTTATTTAGGTCTATTTGTATTTTCCTTCATGACTTGTCTTAATTCGCACTGTGCTATGACAGTTACTTGAATTAGTCGCTTATCATTCATTATTTTCATTTGTTTTCTGATTTTTCATTATCGTTTTTACGTTGTTTTTGATATATTCTTTAATTCAATAATTTTTCTCTTGTTGGGTTATTATTAAGTTGTTACTAGTGTATTCAAGGGCTTTAACATTAAATTTAAAGACAGTTTGGTTGATGTTGACTATTGTTTGAACTTGTACTCATCTCTGTTGATTCTCTCTTCCTTGCACAACTCCTTGAAAGTTTCTTATTCTGCAACTTTTCATTTAAAGTTCTTCTTTTTCCATTCATGTTTATCATTGTGAGTTGTTGTAATTGGCTTTTTCCTTTTCTCTCATTGGCAAGGGAAGGTCATTGCCAGCATGTCTTTGAAACCTCACTCGCTGTTGTGGGGGTTTCCTGGAGTCGTTTGGTGTATTTTAAGTTGAGAGCCATGGACTCAAATGTCAGTTTGCTGATCAATGTTCAAGCTTCTTCTGAGATGACAAAGCACAGTCACTGGTTCTTTTTTTTTGAATCGTCCCAGAAACCTTCCTGGAACTGAACTGTTCTTATCTGTGAATGAAACCTTCATTATTTCTGTTAGTTCAGTTAGTGACAACAACATATATTAGATCATCTGCTCATCTGGCCCATTGTCCTTCTTGGTGTCATCTGTAAAATGATCATGTGGGCTGAGTGGTGTTCTGGCCTCTTTTGTGTGTTTTCTGCTCATTAGCAGTAGGGCTTTACCCCTATATTACTTTTTACAATTAGTCAATTCAGCTCAGTTATCTCTTTGTTTTGAGTCCCACTATCAGCATACTAGTTATCAGGCATCTTGGACAACACTCAACCCACTTTGCAACAAGACAAAAGTTACAAGACAATATTTCATACTTTTGACAAAACGTCAGCTCCTTCATGATATGCTGAAAAGAAAGTCAGATGTGTTATGCTCCATCATGATATTCTGAAAGGAAAGTCAGATTTGTTAGGCGCTGCGCAAAATGTAGTATCATTTTGTTTTCTTTTACAATTTTTTTTCCCATTTTCTTTTTCTATTGTCACTATAGTTTCGACCAGGAAATTAACCAAATCCATCCATGGTCATTATTTTATTGGGCAGAATATGCCCTGTGGGCCCACATATGAAATTTAGATACAGCTGTAGGCAAAATAATTGATTTGCCTTAGTGTACACTCATTCATTCATAATCAGTCACTCATCGGCCGTCACACATTCTTCTTCCGCAGGTTGTGCTCTAAATGCGGAACTTACAAATTTAGCTGTGGAATTCCAAAGGTCTGACAGACAACATCACAGCACAGCTACGCAACACTATTCAGAAGTGTCAATTATCTTAATGCTTAGTTTACTACTGTTATTATAATTTTTTCCCAAACTCTAATAGATTAAATATTTCAGAATAATAGGCCTTAGTATGGTGCAGTTGAGAGTAAGACAGCCAATTGTAATTTCTCAAATGCATTTTGTCATTTGTTTGGTCTACTTTTTCATATTCCTTTTGTTTTTGCTCATGAGCTTCTTTAAGAATAAAATTGGAGATCTCTGCCTAATCTTGGATCCATGGCCAATAACATTTCCATCTCATTATCCCAGTTTTGACAGCATTTTTAATTTCATAATTTTTGGACTTTTGGAGTTATTTATCCTTCTCCAATTTATCTCTATAAAAAATATTAAAACAAGATGGAGTGACCAGTGTTTTTGTTTTGCAAACAAAAATAATCATTCTCTGACATTTTGTGTCTATCTTTTTCTTTGCCAGAGAATAATTCTATCATGCTTTTAGCCATATAGTCTAATATAATAGCCCTCACTATACCAAATCCAGCCTCAGTTTTAACTATTTTGTGAGTTGAGCACCCACTTCTCTGTATTTTCTTTTTTCTATAGAGCTGGACTTGTACCTATTGAAAAAGCAGAGAGGGTTAGTTTAGCAGAGAATATAAAGAATTGCCATGAGACCAGTGAATAATCAGAATGAATTAAGTTAATATAATAATGAACTAAATTTGAAGCAGTCTCTAGAGTGTTCATTAGGTCTGTCACACCTGTGGTGCCGTAAGGGTCAGATCTTCTTCTTTTAGATCAGTGTCTGTTGACATGTTTTTCAGCCTTGCTGTCACTCAATGGCCATTGCAGAGTGGAATATAGGCTCTGCTGCTTCTCTGTCTCTTCTCAGTTTGGGATTTTGATCAATCCTGTAACAGTTTTGCATCTGAGGATTTGTCTTTGTTTTCAGGAAAAGTCTCAAGTGAAAGATTCACCTTTTCCAGTCTTAATTCAGTCTTTCTGAGTCTTTTTGAACTTCAGGAGGGGAGCTGAGAACCCCTCACCCATTCTCTTCTTCTCTCTGCATTCGTGTCTCTGCATTCATGTCTTTGCCCTTTGCCCTCTTGTTGCTTCCACAGGACACTGTTTCCATCTGCAATTTGAACACTCAGAGATCTTTATGAGTCAAATTGAACTTTTGCATATAAGCTATTAGCTCTTTATCTACATGCCACTTTTTTAACCTGCATCTTTTCACTATTTCTTTTATATAAAAATCTCACTGGTTGACCATAGCATTTCCCTCATTCTATTAGTAAGCAGTTCTTCATTGCAAGAAAAAGCAAGCTAGTTCTGTTTTTCTATATCAGAAATAATGTAACTCTGTTGATCTGAGAATAATTCAATTAAATAATTTTCCCTATCATAAAATCAGACTTCAATCTTTCTTCTATATTTGCATGCTGTGTTCACAATAATCTAGTATGTTTCTCAACAATCATCAAGGAATTCTTCTTATTTTTTACTCTCATCAACTTCTGTAAGGTATTTTTGACTTTTGAAACTTGGTCACTCAATCTTGCTAACCTTCAGCACACTGCACCAGTTATTTTTCTCTTAACACAAACTTATTAATCTGCAATGGAATACTTTTTCCACACTGTCGTCAGGGATAATGAGATACAAATTTTAGACGTCTTCAGATATAATATATAATATATTAAGCACGTGCAATCATATCTATATTCATCTATTAATATTCATCATTACATTTATTGATTAAATATATATCTTATTATTTTAACTTATTTTATACTACAATATTCTTTGTAGTTAATGTCTTGAAACAATTGTTTTCCCTTACTTTTCTTTCTTTCTTTTTTTAATACCCTCATTTCAGTCCCTTCATTCACAGGTCATTCACACATTCTCTGTCCCTCCAAGCAACCAGGGTCAGAGGTCACTTATTTTCAACCATAGGCACAGTCACAGGATCCTACAGGCACACCAACATGATCTAACACACTTATTTTTTTTCCCTTCTCTGTCAGATCTGAACAATACATTAAAATATTCACTAATCAACACAATGACACTTTTAACTATCCTATTCCATAAACCTCTGTGATTCACTTCCTCAACACAACAGAGTGAAATAAGACCTTAATTCCCCTGAGCAGACTCTTATTAGATTAATAAGGTACCCGGAAATTGACTTTATCTGCAATCATGCTCATTTGTATCCTTCAAGGCCCTCTTACAAATGTCTGCAGATCAACCATCTATAGGCTATAAGCTAAACTACACCTGTATCAATCACAGAGTCGGCGCCAGGGCAGATCTACTGGAGGGGCATTGGGTCATCGGCGGGGGGGCACTGACGTTTGACAAATATTTTGACGCAGTGGCGACATCATAGTCCAACACAGCACAAATGCTCAAGGGCGCCGTAAAGGGGTGGAAGGTTAGGACGATTCTAAGGGCCCAGGCTGATTTAGGGCCCAGAAGAGCAGACCCCTTTTTTCTTTTCTTATTTCTTTTCTCTTTTTTATACATACATTAAATGTGCTAGGGCCCCTCATGCAACTAAATGTGTATTTTGTCCGTTTTGACCATAGATTTAATATTTAAAAAACAAATAATGTATTTACTGTTTCAGTCACACCCCTCCCCCTTACAATGGTTCATTCCACCTGCTCTGTCCGAGCTACGATCGCTAGTGTAACGTCTCTTGCTTATTGCACTTGCTATGATGCAGCGCAGACACACGCAGGCATGTCACATCAAAAGTTAGGGCATCAAAAAAGGAAAGGAAAGAGAAGACAGAGAACGCCGAAGTCGACAGTATGTCACACAGTTTTTCAAAAAGAAAGGTATCTTGCCCTATTCCTGTATTCCAAAACTTTTGTTGCTACATGACCTGCTTTTATCTAGCTAGCTTAGTAAAATAATTACTGAATTATGATTTACATCCAACAATAATAACATCTCTGGGTTATCATGTCTCTACACCATAGACTGTAAAAAATAGCTAACGTTACACAGATTCAGCGGCTGCTGCACACCCACGTCCTCCTTCCTCCGTGCGAAATTCGCGTCCGATATTTTAGCACGTTCAAAAATAAATACAACCTCACGTTAGGTCAATCACACTAGCACACTGCCTCCGAAACTTTCGTGCGTCAAAAAAAAAATATAATAAATAATAATAATTCGGATCGGGTTCGATTTTCTGCGTTTTTCGCATCCAAGGGTTTGAATGGTGTTTTGACAGAGCCACAGAATGACGGATACGAAAAAACGCATCGATTATGTCAAACTTGACGTTCTTAATATGAATAAAATGCCCCAGAAAAAAATAATATAAAAAACCGAATAAAACATGTGTCTGTAGTAACCATTGGCTATAAGGAGTTTACAAAATAGATATTTTAATATTTTATATTATGAAAACCAAATAGGCCAATATAAATAATATGGTTATTACGTGTGTGTTTGACTTATAAGTCAAATTTGTATAAATATTTTTTTTTCTTGTTTTTGTAGGCTTTGTACTCATCTTTAGACATTTTAACTACGCAATGTGCTAAGTATCTTTTTTAAAGTATACAGGGCATGTTTATTGGGTTAAATTTTATCTGTAAAAAATGTAGGGGGCCCAGAAATTTTGGTTTCCATAGGGCCCAGAATTTCTGGCGGCACCCCTGCAAATGCTATATAAATCTAAACACGTTTATTATAATTATTATTATTATTATTACAATTACATGGCTTGGTTGAATTCTAATATATAACGCGGTCTGTTATTTCTTGATAACAGCCGCTGCTAAGTATAACGTTAACACACCATTGCCATGAAAAACAGAGCGTTGCTATGGACGCAGGACTTAACCGTAGAGACGGAACGGATTATTTTCTTTAGCGGAAGCAATACAATAGTTTTTAAATAAATAAACTCCTTTTTAAATCAATATTTTGTGTCAAATTATTGATTTATTTTGTTGGTAGCCATGTAATACAACCGCCTCGCTCTACATGATCCCTTACATATCTTCTTACAGGCAGCCAAGTATACACAAATGCAGATATTACTACACATTAATTGCGCAGATATTAACATAAATAAATACATAATCTCTGTATTACATACATACTACATTACATACATAGTCTCCAATACCATCTCTGCTGTTCTTCTTCGTGCAAATTTTTTTATTCCCCAAACTACTTCAGAGGACACTAACGTTAACAACTCGCTGGCAGACAAGACAGACCAGCTTTTGATATGAAACAAAGTCTCATTTGGTAATTTCAAACACTTCAACTTTCAAATTTGGTAATTTTTTAAAGAAAAGTAAACAATACCGTTTTGTGGCTCTTGAATGTGTCGGACAGATCGCTGTAGAGCCTCAGTTAAAGCTGCTCGTGAACCAACCATCTCTACCTTATAGTTAATTTATATTTATAGCATCAAATAAACATGAATGAATATAAAAAGGAATGTTGTTTTGACCATGGAAAGACGTTTGTTGCCTACCCTCCGTTTTTCAAGTTCAAATCCTCATGTTAATCTACTATGATTGGTCAGATCGCCTGTCAAACAAACTGCTGTTTGAATACACCAAACACTGATCCCTAAAACTACCCGTCATTGTAACCTTAACCAATGAAATAAGCTGCAGGGCGGGATTTCTGCTTAACTGGTTTGCGCCCAGTGGGATTTTTTAAAAATATTTTTATAGAAAGATTAAAAATACGGGATAAATTCGGGGAAATATTTAAACGGGATGATAGCGGGATAGTAAGGTAAAATACGGGAGAATCCCGGGAAAAACGGGAGGGTTGACAGGTATGGGTAGGAGGGGCATCAATAACCGCTAGGGGGGGCACGGCCCTCGAATGCCCCACCACAGCGCCGACGCTGATCAATCAATGCCCACTTACAGGTATAACACATCAATAACTGATATCCTTATATCAGTACGCTTGTCATCCATCGAGGCCCTCTTGACAAGTAACACAAAACTTAACTGATATCCTTATCAGTGAATTCAAACCCTCTGTGTGCATGCTTTTTGCTCATCATCCTTCAAGGCCCACTTGATGAACAAACACAGAACCTTACGTACGTACGTCAAAACTCTTTGCGCTAAATCAGCATCACCAGTAGTTATAGAATCCACTCAGGATTAAACAAGCACTGACAAACACTTTTGGGAGCTCCCTCGCGCTTTTACCAACTACTTGACATCTACAAAGACAATGCATGCAATTTTTCTGATATCAAACACTCCTTTTCACTTTTTAAGTTCTTTAAATTTGGAGAAGCTTTTCTTACCACATCCGGGCCACTGGTGACTTACACACACCTTATTCAAAAGCAAAAACTGCTCACCTCAAAGTACAGCGGCCACTGTTGTCTGTGTCAGTCACCAGCGATCCCTTTGTGGCTCCTTCAGCTCCTAAGCCACGTCCCTTCGTGGTCGCCATTTGTTGTGGTTAAATTCTTTTCAGGGGAATGACTTCAAAGATATTTGACATCAGAAAAAATTAGACTTTATTAACAAACAAAGCCGAGTGTCCCTCTGCAGACAAGACCCTCCAGAAAAATTGCCCAGCAAACGTATATACCCTCTCCTTGTCCCAAACATGGTAATACATTCTATAGGTATTTTGAGAAATAGTTTTGTACCATGTGACATTACTGAAATAGAATTTTCTGCTGTGACAACACCTTGTGCTCTCAGGTTCCAAAGTCAGCCAAAGTCACCCACAGACAAGGAAATAATAGTGTACAAAAAACAGTTAAATTACTTATTTTCTAAATAATAAAATCTTCAACAGTGCATGTGCCCTATCAGGCTGAAATTACACAAAGCACCCTGCGCAAGAGGCCCAGTGGCTTAAGGGGAAAAGGCCACTTTTTGCTTTTGCACCGGACCTACGACGGAGGCTTTGCGTACGAAAGCAGAGAGGCAGATTACACACAAAACAGGTGGGAAAGAGTCATGAACTATAAATGAATCTAGACATACAAAAACATCATTGATACGTTTGTTTTGACCATAGAACCAAAATGGCGGGCTCTAAATGTAAACAGCCTCATAGAGGCTATGTCGTAGGCTTGACTTTGAACCATAGGACATCAGCCCCCCACCTAGGGCGTGCTTGTTGAGCTAGCTCTAAGCCGATGCTGCAAAAAGTCAATGATAATTTGTTCAAAGAAACTCCACAGAACAACAAGTATACCTGTGCTTAAGCGTTTCTGCAAAAGAGCCACGATGATTCAATTGAGAGCGATATAAAATGGTTTGAATGCCACTACGGCAGGGGTGCCCAACCCTGCTCCTGCCGATCGACTGTCCTGCACAGTTTATCTCCAACCCTAATCAAACACACCTGAAGCAACCAATTAACGTCTTCAGGATCGCTTGAAAATTAAAGGCAGGTGTGTTTGATTAGGGTTGGAGATGAACTGTGCAGGACAGTCGATCAGCAGGAGCAGGGTTGGGCACCCCTGCACTACGGCATCTACAGGCCTGCAAAAAGTTCAGTTTGGCCGAAGCATCAGCCTCTGATGCTGCAGAACGTGACGTCAAGTACTATGTGGGTTGCAGTAAATGGCCAGATATGAAGTGGTTGATAAAGAAAAGCAGCAGAAGCAAACAGAGTCAGAGAACCCTTGAACTCATACTAAAGGTGAGAGGGCTCGTCCGGGATCTCTCGCACCCGAAGCGAGAATCATACCCCTAGACCAACGAGCCTGATAAACGAAGGTTTGGGCTACTTGCGTACAGTCACTGAACGCTGGCCTTTAACAGAATGGGCAGGCACCAGTTTTAATACAACACGTTTGTCGTTAGGGAGCCGTACTCCCTGGCGGGCAACGGTTTTGAGTATGTTCTGTGGAGCCAACTGGCTGCTTGCTCTGAAACTGCTGGGCTCGTCCGGGATTTGAACCCGGGACCTCTCGCACCCAAAGCGAGAATCATACCCCTAGACCAACGAGCCTGGCTGATGAAGGATCGGGTTACTTGCGTACACTTGTACAGTCACCGAACGCTGGCCTCTAGCAGAATGGGCGGGCACTAGTTTTAATAGAAAGCGTTTGTCGTTAGGGAGCCGCACTCCCTGGCAGACAGCGATTCTGAGTACGTTCTGTGCAAGGAAATAATCGCTTGTCATCTGGCTGAATCTTGGCTCTGTTGTAGTACAGATGAACTCAAGCAGCAGTAAGGATTTCAAAACCACGACAGTTTTGAGTTTGGCTCAGTGCTGCATAAGGATGGAGCCAACTGGCTGCTAGTTTTCACTACCGATGAAAACTAGCCTTCGGGCTAATTTGGGTACATTTACATTCATGAATGTCGATTGATATACAATGTCCCTTTTCTAAATAAATAAAATCTTGGCTAAGTTATAGTACAAATGAACACAAGCAGCAGTAAGGATTTCAAAACCACGACAGTTTTGAGTTTGGCTCAGTGCTGCAAAAGGACGGAGCCAACTGGCTGCTAGTTCTGAAACTGCTGGGCTCGTCCGGGATTTGAACCCGGGACCTCTCGCACCCAAAGCGAGAATCATACCCCTAGACCAACGAGCCCTGTCGGAACGAAGCCTTTCGGGAGGGCGCCACAAATTCTGTGAAGTTCACCTCAAAGACGGAACCCGACCTGGCGTCGAGATACTAAAGTGTAGTTGTTTGAGCGTCAGAAACCACTTGAAGTCATATTACAGATCAAAGGCAGAGCTTGCCAGACAAGGCCTAGTGGCCTAGTGGCATAATGGATAAGGCCTCCGGAGCCTCCGGAGCTGGAGATTGTGGGTTCAAGTCCCACCTGGGTCGTCTTTGATGGGCTTTGTTTAAGTTGGCCGTTGGGCGAATTCAAGGATGGTTTGTTCAAAGCAACGCTGTAGCCATGATGAGCGCAAGATCTGAATTAGCATAGAACCCACAAACTTCTGATAGCTGTGCTGGGTGTTTGTGTGCATCATTCTGTCCTGCCTGTGCATGTGCCCTATCAGGCTGAAATTACACAAAGCACCCTGCGCAAGAGGCCCAGTGGCTTAAGGGGAAAAGGCCACTTTTTGCTTTTGCACCGGACCTACGACGGAGGCTTTGCGTACGAAAGCAGAGAGGCAGATTACACACAAAACAGGTGGGAAAGAGTCATGAACTATAAATGAATCTAGACATACAAAAACATCATTGATACGTTTGTTTTGACCATAGAACCAAAATGGCGGGCTCTAAATGTAAACAGCCTCATAGAGGCTATGTCGTAGGCTTGACTTTGAACCATAGGACATCAGCCCCCCACCTAGGGCGTGCTAGTTGAGCTAGCTCTAAGCCGATGCTGCAAAAAGTCAATGATAATTTGTTCAAAGAAACTCCACAGAACAACAAGTATACCTGTGCTTAAGCGTTTCTGCAAAAGAGCCACGGTGATTCAATTAAGAGCGATATAAAATGGTTTGAATCCCACTACGGCAGGGGTGCCCAACCCTGCTCCTGCCGATCGACTGTCCTGCACAGTTTATCTCCAACCCTAATCAAACACACCTGAAGCAACCAATTAACGTCTTCAGGATCGCTTGAAAATTAAAGGCAGGTGTGTTTGATTAGGGTTGGAGATGAACTGTGCAGGACAGTCGATCGGCAGGAGCAGGGTTGGGCACCCCTGCACTACGGCATCTACAGGCCTGCAAAAAGTTCAGTTTGGCCGAAGCATCAGCCTCTGATGCTGCAGAATGTGACGTCAAGTACTATGTGGGTTGCAGTAAATGGCCAGATATGAAGTGGTTGATAAAGAAAAGCAGCAGAAGCAAACAGAGTCAGAGAACCCTTGAACTCATACTAAAGGTGAGAGGGCTCGTCCGGGATTTGAACCCGGGACCTCTCGCACCCGAAGCGAGAATCATACCCCTAGACCAACGAGCCTGATAAATAAAGGTTTGGGCTACTTGCATACAGTCACTGAACGCTGGCCTTTAACAGAATGGGCAGGCACCAGTTTTAATACAACACGTTTGTCGTTAGGGAGCCGTACTCCCTGGCGGGCAACGGTTTTGAGTATGTTCTGTGAAGGAAATAGACACTTGTCATCTGGCTGAATTTTAGTACAGATGAAGACAAACAGCCTTTTCACAGCAGTTTTGAGTTTGGCTCAGTGCTCCAAAGGAGGGAGCCAACTGGCTGCTTGTTCTGAAACTGCTGGGCTCGTCCGGGATTTGAACCCGGGACCCGGGACCCAAAGCGAGAATCATACCCCTAGACCAACGAGGCTGGCTGATGAAGGATCGGGTTACTTGCGTACACTTGTACAGTCACCGAACGCTGGCCTCTAGCAGAATGGGCGGGCACTAGTTTTAATAGAAAGCGTTTGTCGTTAGGGAGCCGCACTCCCTGGCAGACAGCGATTCTGAGTACGTTCTGTGCAAGGAAATAATCGCTTGTCATCTGGCTGAATCTCGGCTCTGTTGTAGTACAGATGAACTCAAGCAGCAGTAAGGATTTCAAAACCACGACAGTTTTGAGTTTGGCTCAGTGCTGCAAAAGGATGGAGCCAACTGGCTGCTAGTTTTCACTACCGATGAAAACTAGCCTTCGGGCTAATTTGGGTACATTTACATTCATGAATGTCGATTGATATACAATGTCCCTTTTCTAAATAAATAAAATCTTGGCTAAGTTATAGTGTCACGGGGTGACAAACAGCCCCGGAACAATTCCCCTCTGGAGAATTGTTCCCGTCGGGACGTTTTCAGCGTAACACCATCCCCGGACCTGTATGAGTGTTTGTCGTCATGACAATTAAACGGCAGATTGGTGACAGGTGTAAGGGCTTCACGTTGAGTGTTTGATTGAGACCACTCCCGCTTCTTGACAGGATAAAAACACACAAGGAAGAGAAGGCTGCGTTGTGCTGTGTGGTGCGGGGTTGTGCTGTGTGGTGCGGTGCCATGCGGTGCCATGCCGTGCTGTGTGGTGTTGCGCTGTTCTTCTGCCCCGTTGATCTGGATTGTTCTTCCCCCTGATTGTTGGTGGCTTCTCTCCCGTGGGGATTTGTTTATGGAACTGCAGTTGAGGGGCTGTCTTGAAGGAAAAGGAGTGTTATTTGAGAGGACTCGGGGACGGTCAAGAGGAATGAAATTCGCTGACTGAGCTGGGGAAGAGAGAGATGAGTAGTTATCAAACTGAATCTCATAACTGCATGTGTTTTACACTAAATTGGGTATTGGATTGAAGTGTTTGGAGCATGTGTACACCCTTCACCGAGTGAAATGTTGATTCCTGTTGATTTCCTCATCTCCTCTCCCCGATTGGAGTCCAGCAGAGTGAAGTCCGTCTGTGACCGTGAAGACCAATCTCTCGAGTGATCTGTCCGCCCCTGGCGATCATCAGTCCAGTAGACCAGGATCTGTGGGTGAGTGCTGGCCTTATGCGCACTAGAAGAGTGGAATTGCAGTGTGTAAATTGACGTTTCCCCTCACGAATACATGTTTAGAGTTGGATTGCAGTGTGTGTGTGTGGAAGAATACCTGTTATTGCCCCGCAACTGCCCATGTGCCCTGGGGATCTACTATTTACTGTGAGAGCTGAGTGAGATTGCTTACATCTACGTGCGGTGTCTAGAAAGAAGAACCTCTGCGAGACAACATCACCCCATTTGAGAACTGTATATTGCTGTTGAAGTTGATTCTGTCTGTCCTAGAGAAGCCCCATTCAGCCTGCGACTGTGTCTGCTGCAGCCCTAAGCCTACCTGCATGGTGTGAAGTTATCTGTCCCCTGCAACACACGTGAGAACTGTATACTGCTGTTGAAGTTGATTCTCTCTGTCCTAGAGAAGCCCCGTTCAGCCTGCGACTGTGAGTCTGCTGCAGCCCTAAGCCTACCTGCATGGTGTGAAGTTATCTGTCCCCTGCAACACACGTGAGAACTGTACACTGCTGTTGAAGTTGATTCTGTCTGTCCTAGAGAAGCCCCGTTCAGCCTGCGACTGTGAGTCTGCTGCAACCTTAAGCCTACCTGCATGGTGTGAAGTTATCTGTCCCCTGCAACACACGTGAGAACTGTATACTGCTGTTGAAGTTGATTCTGTCTGTCCTAGAGAAGCCCCGTTCAGCCTGCGACTGTGAGTCTGCTGCAGCCCTAAGCCTACCTGCATGGTGTGAAGTTATCTGTCCCCTGCAACCCATTTGAGAACTGTATATTGCTGTTGAAGTTGATTCTGTCTGTCCTAGAGAAGCCCCGTTCAGCCTGCGACTGTGAGTCTGCTGCAGCCCTAAGCCTACCTGCATGGTGTGAAGTTATCTGTCCCCTGCAACACACGTGAGAACTGTACACTGCTGTTGAAGTTGATTCTGTCTGTCCTAGAGAAGCCCCGTTCAGCCTGCGACTGTGAGTCTGCTGCAACCTTAAGCCTACCTGTATGGTGTGAAGTTATCTGTCCCCTGCAACACACGTGAGAACTGTATACTGCTGTTGAAGTTTATTCTGTCTGTCCTAGAGAAGACCCGTTCAGCCTGTGACTGAGTTTGCTGCAGCCCTAAGCCTATCTGCATGGTGTGAAGTTATCTGTCCCCTGCAACACACGTGAGAGCTTATCTGTCCCCTGCAACACACGAGAGAACTGTACGCTGCTGTTGAAGTTGATTCTGTCTGTCCTAGAGAAGCCCCGTTCAGCCTGCGACTGAGTCTGCTGCAGCCCTAAGCCTACATGCATGGTGTGAAGTTATCTGTCCCCTGCAATACACGTGAGAACTGTACACTGCTGTTGAAGTTGATTCTGTCTGTCCTAGTGAAGCCCCGTTCCGCTTGCGACTTGGAGTCTGCTGCAGCCGAGCCTTGACCCCTCTACTCACCGGAGATACTCACCTGTCTAACGCTCTTCCACTGCTCTCCCACCGTGAGTCTGGCATCCGTCTGTGAGGGAGCGAGCTGGGATTTCTCTACTCACCTGTGATACTCACCTGTCCAACGCTCTCCCACTGTGAGTCTGACGCTAGTCTGTGAAGGAAGTGATCTCCGCTCTCTCTACTCACCTGTGATACTCACCTGTGATATTCACCTGTCTAACGCTCTCCCACTGTGAGTCTGACGCCAGTCTGTGAAGGAAGTGATCTCCGTTTCTCTACTCACCTGTGATACTCACCTGTCTAACGCTCCCCCACTGTGAGTCTGACGCCAGTCTGTGGAGGAAGTGGTCTCCGTTCTCTCTACTCACCTGTGATACTCACCTGTCCAACGCTCTCCCACTGTGAGTCTGACGCCAGTCTGTGAAGGAAGTGATCTCCGTTCTCTCTACTCACCTGTGATACTCACCTGTCCAACGCTCTCCCACTGTGAGTCCGACGCCAGTCTGTGAAGGAAGTGGTTTTCGTTCTCTCTACTCACCTGTGATACTCACCTGTCCAACGCTCTCCCACTGTGAGTCTGACGCCAGTCTGTGAAGGAAGTGACCTCCGTTCTCTCTACTCACCTGTGATACTCACCTGTTCAACGCTTTCCCACTGTGAGTCCGACGCCAGTCTGTGGAGGAAGTGATCTCCGTCCTCCCTACTCACCCGTGATACCCCCCTGTCCAACGTTCTCCCATTGGGAGTCTCGCCGGTTCACACCCGCGGCGGTGCTGCTCTGGGTCCCTGGGAAGGAGAGGACAAGGAATTTTAGACTAGGACTTCTTAATTGCTTTTTAATACAAAATAAAGTTGTTATTCCTTTTACTCCTGCCTCCTGCCTCCTCCTTTGATACGCTCCTCTGGGTGATAGTGGGTTAGGGGTGGGGGCAGTCTGGTTTGGCCCACCCCGACCTGTGACAATAGTACAAATGAACACAAGCAGCAGTAAGGATTTCAAAACCACGACAGTTTTGAGTTTGGCTCAGTGCTGCAAAAGGATGGAGCCAACTGGCTGCTAGTTCTGAAACTGCTGGGCTCGTCCGGGATTTGAACCCGGGACCTCTCGCACCCAAAGCGAGAATCATACCCCTAGACCAACGAGCCCTGTCGGAAGGGCGCCACAAATTCTGTGAAGTTCACCTCAAAGACGGAACCCGACCTGGCGTCGAGATACTAAAGTGTAGTTGTTTGAGCGTCAGAAACCACTTGAAGTCATATTACAGATCAAAGGCAGAGCTGGCCAGACAAGGCCTAGTGGCCTAATGGATAAGGCATCAGCCTCCGGAGCTGGAGATTGTGGGTTCAAGTCCCACCTGGGTCGTCTTTGATGGGCTTTGTTTAAGTTGGCCGTTGGGCGAATTCAAGGATGGTTTGTTCAAAGCAACGCTGTAGCCATGATGAGCGCAAGATCTGAATTAGCATAGAACCCACAAACTTCTGATAGCTGTGCTGGGTGTTTGTGTGCATCATTCTGTCCTGCCTGTGCATGTGCCCTATCAGGCTGAAATTACACAAAGCACCCTGCGCAAGAGGCCCAGTGGCTTAAGGGGAAAAGGCCACTTTTTGCTTTTGCACCGGACCTACGACGGAGGCTTTGCGTACGAAAGCAGAGAGGCAGATTACACACAAAACAGGTGGGAAAGAGTCATGAACTATAAATGAATCTAGACATACAAAAACATCATTGATACGTTTGTTTTGACCATAGAACCAAAATGGCGGGCTCTAAATGTAAACAGCCTCATAGAGGCTATGTCGTAGGCTTGACTTTGAACCATAGGACATCAGCCCCCCACCTAGGGCGTGCTTGTTGAGCTAGCTCTAAGCCGATGCTGCAAAAAGTCAATGATAATTTGTTCAAAGAAACTCCACAGAACAACAAGTATACCTGTGCTTAAGCGTTTCTGCAAAAGAGCCACGGTGATTCAATTAAGAGCGATATAAAATGGTTTGAATCCCACTACGGCAGGGGTGCCCAACCCTGCTCCTGCCGATCGACTGTCCTGCACAGTTTATCTCCAACCCTAATCAAACACACCTGAAGCAACCAATTAACGTCTTCAGGATCGCTTGAAAATTAAAGGCAGGTGTGTTTGAAGCATCAGCCTCTGATGCTGCAGAATGTGACGTCAAGTACTATGTGGGTTGCAGTAAATGGCCAGATATGAAGTGGTTGATAAAGAAAAGCAGCAGAAGCAAACAGAGTCAGAGAACCCTTGAACTCATACTAAAGGTGAGAGGGCTCGTCCGGGATTTGAACCCGGGACCTCTCGCACCCGAAGCGAGAATCATACCCCTAGACCAACGAGCCTGATAAACGAAGGTTTGGGCTACTTGCGTACAGTCACTGAACGCTGGCCTTTAACAGAATGGGCAGGCACCAGTTTTAATACAACACGTTTGTCGTTAGGGAGCCGTACTCCCTGGCGGGCAACGGTTTTGAGTATGTTCTGTGAAGGAAATAAACACTTGTCATCTGGCTGAATTTTAGTACAGATGAAGACAAACAGCCTTTTCACAGCAGTTTTGAGTTTGGCTCAGCGCTCCAAAGGAGGGAGCCAACCAGCTGCTTGTTCTGAAACTGCTGGGCTCGTCCGGGATTTGAACCCGGGACCTCTCGCACCCAAAGCGAGAATCATACCCCTAGACCAACAAGCCTGGCTGATGAAGGATCGGGTTACTTGCATACACTTGTACAGTCCCCGAACGCTGGCCTCTAGCAGAATGGGCGGGCACTAGTTTTAATAGAAAGCGTTTGTCGTTAGGGAGCCGCACTCCCTGGCAGACAGCGATTCTGAGTACGTTCTGTGCAAGGAAATAATCGCTTGTCATCTGGCTGAATCTCGGCTCTGTTGTAGTACAGATGAACTCAAGCAGCAGTAAGGATTTCAAAACCACGACAGTTTTGAGTTTGGCTCAGTGCTGCAAAAGGATGGAGCCAACTGGCTGCTAGTTTTCAATACCGATGAAAACTAGCCTTCGGGCTAATTTGGGTACATTTACATTCATGAATGTCGATTGATATACAATGTCCCTTTTCTAAATAAATAAAATCTTGGCTAAGTTATAGTACAAATGAACACAAGCAGCAGTAAGGATTTCAAAACCACGACAGTTTTGAGTTTGGCTCAGTGCTGCAAAAGGACGGAGCCAACTGGCTGCTAGTTCTGAAACTGCTGGGCTCGTCCGGGATTTGAACCCGGGACCTCTCGCACCCAAAGCGAGAATCATACCCCTAGACCAACGAGCCCTGTCGGAAGGAAGCCTTTCGGGAGGGCGCCACAAATTCTGTGAAGTTCACCTCAAAGACGGAACCCGACCTGGCGTCGAGATACTAAAGTGTAGTTGTTTGAGCGTCAGAAACCACTTGAAGTCATATTACAGATCAAAGGCAGAGCTTGCCAGACAAGGCCTAGTGGCCTAATGGATAAGGCATCAGCCTCCGGAGCTGGAGATTGTGGGTTCAAGTCCCACCTGGGTCGTCTTTGATGGGCTTTGTTTAAGTTGGCCGTTGGGCAAATTCAAGGATGGTTTGTTCAAAGCAACGCTGTAGCCATGATGAGCGCAAGATCTGAATTAGCATAGAACCCACAAACTTCTGATAGCTGTGCTGGGTGTTTGTGTGCATCATTCTGTCCTGCCTGTGCATGTGCCCTATCAGGCTGAAATTACACAAAGCACCCTGCGCAAGAGGCCCAGTGGCTTAAGGGGAAAAGGCCACTTTTTGCTTTTGCACCGGACCTACGACGGAGGCTTTGCGTACGAAAGCAGAGAGGCAGATTACACACAAAACAGGTGGGAAAGAGTCATGAACTATAAATGAATCTAGACATACAAAAACATCATTGATACGTTTGTTTTGACCATAGAACCAAAATGGCGGGCTCTAAATGTAAACAGCCTCATAGAGGCTATGTCGTAGGCTTGACTTTGAACCATAGGACATCAGCCCCCCACCTAGGGCGTGCTTGTTGAGCTAGCTCTAAGCCGATGCTGCAAAAAGTCAATGATAATTTGTTCAAAGAAACTCCACAGAACAACAAGTATACCTGTGCTTAAGCGTTTCTGCAAAAGAGCCACGGTGATTCAATTAAGAGCGATATAAAATGGTTTGAATCCCACTACGGCAGGGGTGCCCAACCCTGCTCCTGCCGATCGACTGTCCTGCACAGTTTATCTCCAACCCTAATCAAACACACCTGAAGCAACCAATTAACGTCTTCAGGATCGCTTGAAAATTAAAGGCAGGTGTGTTTGATTAGGGTTGGAGATGAACTGTGCAGGACAGTCGATCGGCAGGAGCAGGGTTGGGCACCCCTGCACTACGGCATCTACAGGCCTGCAAAAAGTTCAGTTTGGCCGAAGCATCAGCCTCTGATGCTGCAGAATGTGACGTCAAGTACTATGTGGGTTGCAGTAAATGGCCAGATATGAAGTGGTTGATAAAGAAAAGCAGCAGAAGCAAACAGAGTCAGAGAACCCTTGAACTCATACTAAAGGTGAGAGGGCTCGTCCGGGATTTGAACCCGGGACCTCTCGCACCCGAAGCGAGAATCATACCCCTAGACCAACGAGCCTGATAAACGAAGGTTTGGGCTACTTGCGTACAGTCACTGAACGCTGGCCTTTAACAGAATGGGCAGGCACCAGTTTTAATACAACACGTTTGTCGTTAGGGAGCCGTACTCCCTGGCGGGCAACGGTTTTGAGTATGTTCTGTGAAGGAAATAAACACTTGTCATCTGGCTGAATTTTAGTACAGATGAAGACAAACAGCCTTTTCACAGCAGTTTTGAGTTTGGCTCAGCGCTCCAAAGGAGGGAGCCAACTGGCTGCTTGTTCTGAAACTGCTGGGCTCGTCCGGGATTTGAACCCGGGACCTCTCGCACCCAAAGCGAGAATCATACCCCTAGACCAACGAGCCTGGCTGATGAAGGATCGGGTTACTTGCGTACACTTGTACAGTCACCGAACGCTGGCCTCTAGCAGAATGGGCGGGCACTAGTTTTAATAGAAAGCGTTTGTCGTTAGGGAGCCGCACTCCCTGGCAGACAGCGATTCTGAGTACGTTCTGTGCAAGGAAATAATCGCTTGTCATCTGGCTGAATCTCGGCTCTGTTGTAGTACAGATGAACTCAAGCAGCAGTAAGGATTTCAAAACCACGACAGTTTTGAGTTTGGCTCAGTGCTGCAAAAGGATGGAGCCAACTGGCTGCTAGTTTTCACTACCGATGAAAACTAGCCTTCGGGCTAATTTGGGTACATTTACATTCATGAATGTCGATTGATATACAATGTCCCTTTTCTAAATAAATAAAATCTTGGCTAAGTTATAGTACAAATGAACACAAGCAGCAGTAAGGATTTCAAAACCACGACAGTTTTGAGTTTGGCTCAGTGCTGCAAAAGGACGGAGCCAACTGGCTGCTAGTTCTGAAACTGCTGGGCTCGTCCGGGATTTGAACCCGGGACCTCTCGCACCCAAAGCGAGAATCATACCCCTAGACCAACGAGCCCTGTCGGAAGGAAGCCTTTCGGGAGGGCGTCACAAATTCTGTGAAGTTCACCTCAAAGACGGAACCCGACCTGGCGTCGAGATACTAAAGTGTAGTTGTTTGAGCGTCAGAAACCACTTGAAGTCATATTACAGATCAAAGGCAGAGCTTGCCAGACAAGGCCTAGTGGCCTAATGGATAAGGCATCAGCCTCCGGAGCTGGAGATTGTGGGTTCAAGTCCCACCTGGGTCGTCTTTGATGGGCTTTGTTTAAGTTGGCCGTTGGGCGAATTCAAGGATGGTTTGTTCAAAGCAACGCTGTAGCCATGATGAGCGCAAGATCTGAATTAGCATAGAACCCACAAACCTCTGATAGCTGTGCTGGGTGTTTGTGTGCATCATTCTGTCCTGCCTGTGCATGTGCCCTATCAGGCTGAAATTACACAAAGCACCCTGCGCAAGAGGCCCAGTGGCTTAAGGGGAAAAGGCCACTTTTTGCTTTTGCACCGGACCTACGACGGAGGCTTTGCGTACGAAAGCAGAGAGGCAGATTACACACAAAACAGGTGGGAAAGAGTCATGAACTATAAATGAAACTAGACATACAAAAACATCATTGATACGTTTGTTTTGACCATAGAACCAAAATGGCGGGCTCTAAATGTAAACAGCCTCATAGAGGCTATGTCGTAGGCTTGACTTTGAACCATAGGACATCAGCCCCCCACCTAGGGCGTGCTTGTTGAGCTAGCTCTAAGCCGATGCTGCAAAAAGTCAATGATAATTTGTTCAAAGAAACTCCACAGAACAACAAGTATACCTGTGCTTAAGCGTTTCTGCAAAAGAGCCACGGTGATTCAATTAAGAGCGATATAAAATGGTTTGAATCCCACTACGGCAGGGGTGCCCAACCCTGCTCCTGCCGATCGACTGTCCTGCACAGTTTATCTCCAACCCTAATCAAACACACCTGAAGCAACCAATTAACGTCTTCAGGATCGCTTGAAAATTAAAGGCAGGTGTGTTTGATTAGGGTTGGAGATGAACTGTGCAGGACAGTCGATCGGCAGGAGCAGGGTTGGGCACCCCTGCACTACGGCATCTACAGGCCTGCAAAAAGTTCAGTTTGGCCGAAGCATCAGCCTCTGATGCTGCAGAATGTGACGTCAAGTACTATGTGGGTTGCAGTAAATGGCCAGATATGAAGTGGTTGATAAAGAAAAGCAGCAGAAGCAAACAGAGTCAGAGAACCCTTGAACTCATACTAAAGGTGAGAGGGCTCGTCCGGGATTTGAACCCGGGACCTCTCGCACCCGAAGCGAGAATCATACCCCTAGACCAACGAGCCTGATAAACGAAGGTTTGGGCTACTTGCGTACAGTCACTGAACGTTGGCCTTTAACAGAATGGGCAGGCACCAGTTTTAATACAACACGTTTGTCGTTAGGGAGCCGTACTCCCTGGCGGGCAACGGTTTTGAGTATGTTCTGTGAAGGAAATAAACACTTGTCATCTGGCTGAATTTTAGTACAGATGAAGACAAACAGCCTTTTCACAGCGGTTTTGAGTTTGGCTCAGCGCTCCAAAGGAGGGAGCCAACTGGCTGCTTGTTCTAGACCAACGAGCCCTGTCGGAAGGAAGCCTTTCGGGAGGGCGTCACAAATTCTGTGAAGTTCACCTCAAAGACGGAACCCGACCTGGCGTCGAGATACTAAAGTGTAGTTGTTTGAGCGTCAGAAACCACTTGAAGTCATATTACAGATCAAAGGCAGAGCTTGCCAGACAAGGCCTAGTGGCCTAATGGATAAGGCATCAGCCTCCGGAGCTGGAGATTGTGGGTTCAAGTCCCACCTGGGTCGTCTTTGATGGGCTTTGTTTAAGTTGGCCGTTGGGCGAATTCAAGGATGGTTTGTTCAAAGCAACGCTGTAGCCATGATGAGCGCAAGATCTGAATTAGCATAGAACCCACAAACTTCTGATAGCTGTGCTGGGTGTTTGTGTGCATCATTCTGTCCTGCCTGTGCATGTGCCCTATCAGGCTGAAATTACACAAAGCACCCTGCGCAAGAGGCCCAGTGGCTTAAGGGGAAAAGGCCACTTTTTGCTTTTGCACCGGACCTACGACGGAGGCTTTGCGTACGAAAGCAGAGAGGCAGATTACACACAAAACAGGTGGGAAAGAGTCATGAACTATAAATGAATCTAGACATACAAAAACATCATTGATACGTTTGTTTTGACCATAGACCCAAAATGGCGGGCTCTAAATGTTTAACAGCCTCATAGAGGCTATGTCGTAGGCTTGACTTTGAACCATAGGACATCAGCCCCCCACCTAGGGCGTGCTTGTTGAGCTAGCTCTAAGCCGATGCTGCAAAAAGTCAATGATAATTTGTTCAAAGAAACTCCACAGAACAACAAGTATACCTGTGCTTAAGCGTTTCTGCAAAAGAGCCACGGTGATTCAATTAAGAGCGATATAAAATGGTTTGAATCCCACTACGGCAGGGGTGCCCAACCCTGCTCCTGCCGATCGACTGTCCTGCACAGTTTATCTCCAACCCTAATCAAACACACCTGAAGCAACCAATTAACGTCTTCAGGATCGCTTGAAAATTAAAGGCAGGTGTGTTTGATTAGGGTTGGAGATGAACTGTGCAGGACAGTCGATCGGCAGGAGCAGGGTTGGGCACCCCTGCACTACGGCATCTACAGGCCTGCAAAAAGTTCAGTTTGGCCGAAGCATCAGCCTCTGATGCTGCAGAATGTGACGTCAAGTACTATGTGGGTTGCAGTAAATGGCCAGATATGAAGTGGTTGATAAAGAAAAGCAGCAGAAGCAAACAGAGTCAGAGAACCCTTGAACTCATACTAAAGGTGAGAGGGCTCGTCCGGGATTTGAACCCGGGACCTCTCGCACCCGAAGCGAGAATCATACCCCTAGACCAACGAGCCTGATAAACGAAGGTTTGGGCTACTTGCGTACAGTCACTGAACGCTGGCCTTTAACAGAATGGGCAGGCACCAGTTTTAATACAACACGTTTGTCGTTAAGGAGCCGTACTCCCTGGCGGGCAACGGTTTTGAGTATGTTCTGTGAAGGAAATAAACACTTGTCATCTGGCTGAATTTTAGTACAGATGAAGACAAACAGCCTTTTCACAGCAGTTTTGAGTTTGGCTCAGCGCTCCAAAGGAGGGAGCCAACTGGCTGCTTGTTCTGAAACTGCTGGGCTCGTCCGGGATTTGAACCCGGGACCTCTCGCACCCAAAGCGAGAATCATACCCCTAGACCAACGAGCCTGGCTGATGAAGGATCGGGTTACTTGCGTACACTTGTACAGTCACCGAACGCTGGCCTCTAGCAGAATGGGCGGGCACTAGTTTTAATAGAAAGCGTTTGTCGTTAGGGAGCCGCACTCCCTGGCAGACAGCGATTCTGAGTACGTTCTGTGCAAGGAAATAATCGCTTGTCATCTGGCTGAATCTCGGCTCTGTTGTAGTACAGATGAACTCAAGCAGCAGTAAGGATTTCAAAACCACGACAGTTTTGAGTTTGGCTCAGTGCTGCAAAAGGATGGAGCCAACTGGCTGCTAGTTTTCACTACCGATGAAAACTAGCCTTCGGGCTAATTTGGGTACATTTACATTCATGAATGTCGATTGATATACAATGTCCCTTTTCTAAATAAATAAAATCTTGGCTAAGTTATAGTACAAATGAACACAAGCAGCAGTAAGGATTTCAAAACCACGACAGTTTTGAGTTTGGCTCAGTGCTGCAAAAGGACGGAGCCAACTGGCTGCTAGTTCTGAAACTGCTGGGCTCGTCCGGGATTTGAACCCGGGACCTCTCGCACCCAAAGCGAGAATCATACCCCTAGACCAACGAGCCCTGTCGGAAGGAAGCCTTTCGGGAGGGCGTCACAAATTCTGTGAAGTTCACCTCAAAGACGGAACCCGACCTGGCGTCGAGATACTAAAGTGTAGTTGTTTGAGCGTCAGAAACCACTTGAAGTGGCCTAATGGATAAGGCATCAGCCTCCGGAGCTAGAGATTGTGGGTTCAAGTCCCACCTGGGTCGTCTTTGATGGGCTTTGTTTAAGTTGGCCGTTGGGCGAATTCAAGGATGGTTTGTTCAAAGCAACGCTGTAGCCATGATGAGCGCAAGATCTGAATTAGCATAGAACCCACAAACCTCTGATAGCTGTGCTGGGTGTTTGTGTGCATCATTCTGTCCTGCCTGTGCATGTGCCCTATCAGGCTGAAATTACA
This sequence comes from Scardinius erythrophthalmus, assembly GCF_964197995.2. Lineage (NCBI taxonomy): Eukaryota > Metazoa > Chordata > Actinopteri > Cypriniformes > Leuciscidae > Scardinius > Scardinius erythrophthalmus. The sequence goes on from NC_138227.1 coordinate 43,982,363, forward strand.
CAAAGCACCCTGCGCAAGAGGCCCAGTGGCTTAAGGGGAAAAGGCCACTTTTTGCTTTTGCACCGGACCTACGACGGAGGCTTTGCGTACGAAAGCAGAGAGGCAGATTACACACAAAACAGGTGGGAAAGAGTCATGAACTATAAATGAATCTAGACATACAAAAACATCATTGATACGTTTGTTTTGACCATAGAACCAAAATGGCGGGCTCTAAATGTAAACAGCCTCATAGAGGCTATGTCGTAGGCTTGACTTTGAACCATAGGACATCAGCCCCCCACCTAGGGCGTGCTTGTTGAGCTAGCTCTAAGCCGATGCTGCAAAAAGTCAATGATAATTTGTTCAAAGAAACTCCACAGAACAACAAGTATACCTGTGCTTAAGCGTTTCTGCAAAAGAGCCACGGTGATTCAATTAAGAGCGATATAAAATGGTTTGAATCCCACTACGGCAGGGGTGCCCAACCCTGCTCCTGCCGATCGACTGTCCTGCACAGTTTATCTCCAACCCTAATCAAACACACCTGAAGCAACCAATTAACGTCTTCAGGATCGCTTGAAAATTAAAGGCAGGTGTGTTTGATTAGGGTTGGAGATGAACTGTGCAGGACAGTCGATCGGCAGGAGCAGGGTTGGGCACCCCTGCACTACGGCATCTACAGGCCTGCAAAAAGTTCAGTTTGGCCGAAGCATCAGCCTCTGATGCTGCAGAATGTGACGTCAAGTACTATGTGGGTTGCAGTAAATGGCCAGATATGAAGTGGTTGATAAAGAAAAGCAGCAGAAGCAAACAGAGTCAGAGAACCCTTGAACTCATACTAAAGGTGAGAGGGCTCGTCCGGGATTTGAACCCGCGACCTCTCGCACCCGAAGCGAGAATCATACCCCTAGACCAACGAGCCTGATAAACGAAGGTTTGGGCTACTTGCGTACAGTCACTGAACGCTGGCCTTTAACAGAATGGGCAGGCACCAGTTTTAATACAACACGTTTGTCGTTAGGGAGCCGTACTCCCTGGCGGGCAACGGTTTTGAGTATGTTCTGTGAAGGAAATAAACACTTGTCATCTGGCTGAATTTTAGTACAGATGAAGACAAAGAGCCTTTTCACAGCAGTTTTGAGTTTGGCTCAGCGCTCCAAAGGAGGGAGCCAACTGGCTGCTTGTTCTGAAACTGCTGGGCTCGTCCGGGATTTGAACCCGGGACCTCTCGCACCCAAAGCGAGAATCATACCCCTAGACCAACGAGCCTGGCTGATGAAGGATCGGGTTACTTGCGTACACTTGTACAGTCACCGAACGCTGGCCTCTAGCAGAATGGGCGGGCACTAGTTTTAATAGAAAGCGTTTGTCGTTAGGGAGCCGCACTCCCTGGCAGACAGCGATTCTGAGTACGTTCTGTGCAAGGAAATAATCGCTTGTCATCTGGCTGAATCTCGGCTCTGTTGTAGTACAGATGAACTCAAGCAGCAGTAAGGATTTCAAAACCACGACAGTTTTGAGTTTGGCTCAGTGCTGCAAAAGGATGGAGCCAACTGGCTGCTAGTTTTCACTACCGATGAAAACTAGCCTTCGGGCTAATTTGGGTACATTTACATTCATGAATGTCGATTGATATACAATGTCCCTTTTCTAAATAAATAAAATCTTGGCTAAGTTATAGTACAAATGAACACAAGCAGCAGTAAGGATTTCAAAACCACGACAGTTTTGAGTTTGGCTCAGTGCTGCAAAAGGACGGAGCCAACTGGCTGCTAGTTCTGAAACTGCTGGGCTCGTCCGGGATTTGAACCTGGGACCTCTCGCACCCAAAGCGAGAATCATACCCCTAGACCAACGAGCCCTGTCGGAAGGAAGCCTTTCGGGAGGGCGCCACAAATTCTGTGAAGTTCACCTCAAAGACGGAACCCGACCTGGCGTCGAGATACTAAAGTGTAGTTGTTTGAGCGTCAGAAACCACTTGAAGTGGCCTAATGGATAAGGCATCAGCCTCCGGAGCTGGAGATTGTGGGTTCAAGTCCCACCTGGGTCGTCTTTGATGGGCTTTGTTTAAGTTGGCCGTTGGGCGAATTCAAGGATGGTTTGTTCAAAGCAACGCTGTAGCCATGATGAGCGCAAGATCTGAATTAGCATAGAACCCACAAACTTCTGATAGCTGTGCTGGGTGTTTGTGTGCATCATTCTGTCCTGCCTGTGCATGTGCCCTATCAGGCTGAAATTACACAAAGCACCCTGCGCAAGAGGCCCAGTGGCTTAAGGGGAAAAGGCCACTTTTTGCTTTTGCACCGGACCTACGACGGAGGCTTTGCGTACGAAAGCAGAGAGGCAGATTACACACAAAACAGGTGGGAAAGAGTCATGAACTATAAATGAATCTAGACATACAAAAACATCATTGATACGTTTGTTTTGACCATAGAACCAAAATGGCGGGCTCTAAATGTAAACAGCCTCATAGAGGCTATGTCGTAGGCTTGACTTTGAACCATAGGACATCAGCCCCCCACCTAGGGCGTGCTTGTTGAGCTAGCTCTAAGCCGATGCTGCAAAAAGTCAATGATAATTTGTTCAAAGAAACTCCACAGAACAACAAGTATACCTGTGCTTAAGCGTTTCTGCAAAAGAGCCACGGTGATTCAATTAAGAGCGATATAAAATGGTTTGAATCCCACTACGGCAGGGGTGCCCAACCCTGCTCCTGCCGATCGACTGTCCTGCACAGTTTATCTCCAACCCTAATCAAACACACCTGAACCAACCAATTAACGTCTTCAGGATCGCTTGAAAATTAAAGGCAGGTGTGTTTGATTAGGGTTGGAGATGAACTGTGCAGGACAGTCGATCGGCAGGAGCAGGGTTGGGTACCCCTGCACTACGGCATCTACAGGCCTGCAAAAAGTTCAGTTTGGCCGAAGCATCAGCCTCTGATGCTGCAGAATGTGACGTCAAGTACTATGTGGGTTGCAGTAAATGGCCAGATATGAAGTGGTTGATAAAGAAAAGCAGCAGAAGCAAACAGAGTCAGAGAACCCTTGAACTCATACTAAAGGTGAGAGGGCTCGTCCGGGATTTGAACCCGGGACCTCTCGCACCCGAAGCGAGAATCATACCCCTAGACCAACGAGCCTGATAAACGAAGGTTTGGGCTACTTGCGTACAGTCACTGAACGCTGGCCTTTAACAGAATGGGCAGGCACCAGTTTTAATACAACACGTTTGTCGTTAGGGAGCCGTACTCCCTGGCGGGCAACGGTTTTGAGTATGTTCTGTGAAGGAAATAAACACTTGTCATCTGGCTGAATTTTAGTACAGATGAAGACAAACAGCCTTTTCACAGCAGTTTTGAGTTTGGCTCAGCGCTCCAAAGGAGGGAGCCAACTGGCTGCTTGTTCTGAACCTGCTGGGCTCGTCCGGGATTTGAACCCGGGACCTCTCGCACCCAAAGCGAGAATCATACCCCTAGACCAACGAGCCTGGCTGATGAAGGATCGGGTTACTTGCGTACACTTGTACAGTCACCGAACGCTGGCCTCTAGCAGAATGGGCGGGCACTAGTTTTAATAGAAAGCGTTTGTCGTTAGGGAGCCGCACTCCCTGGCAGACAGCGATTCTGAGTACGTTCTGTGCAAGGAAATAATCGCTTGTCATCTGGCTGAATCTCGGCTCTGTTGTAGTACAGATGAACTCAAGCAGCAGTAAGGATTTCAAAACCACGACAGTTTTGAGTTTGGCTCAGTGCTGCAAAAGGATGGAGCCAACTGGCTGCTAGTTTTCACTACCAATGAAAACTAGCCTTCGGGCTAATTTGGGTACATTTACATTCATGAATGTCGATTGATATACAATGTCCCTTTTCTAAATAAATAAAATCTTGGCTAAGTTATAGTACAAATGAACACAAGCAGCAGTAAGGATTTCAAAACCACGACAGTTTTGAGTTTGGCTCAGTGCTGCAAAAGGACGGAGCCAACTGGCTGCTAGTTCTGAAACTGCTGGGCTCGTCCGGGATTTGAACCCGGGACCTCTCGCACCCAAAGCGAGAATCATACCCCTAGACCAACGAGCCCTGTCGGAAGGAAGCCTTTCGGGAGGGCGCCACAAATTCTGTGAAGTTCACCTCAAAGACGGAACCCGACCTGGCGTCGAGATACTAAAGTGTAGTTGTTTGAGCGTCAGAAACCACTTGAAGTCATATTACAGATCAAAGGCAGAGCTTGCCAGACAAGGCCTAGTGGCCTAATGGATAAGGCATCAGCCTCCGGAGCTGGAGATTGTGGGTTCAAGTCCCACCTGGGTCGTCTTTGATGGGCTTTGTTTAAGTTGGCCGTTGGGCGAATTCAAGGATGGTTTGTTCAAAGCAACGCTGTAGCCATGATGAGCGCAAGATCTGAATTAGCATAGAACCCACAAACTTCTGATAGCTGTGCTGGGTGTTTGTGTGCATCATTCTGTCCTGCCTGTGCATGTGCCCTATCAGGCGGAAATTACACAAAGCACCCTGCGCAAGAGGCCCAGTGGCTTAAGGGGAAAAGGCCACTTTTTGCTTTTGCACCGGACCTACGACGGAGGCTTTGCGTACGAAAGCAGAGAGGCAGATTACACACAAAACAGGTGGGAAAGAGTCATGAACTATAAATGAATCTAGACATACAAAAACATCATTGATACGTTTGTTTTGACCATAGAACCAAAATGGCGGGCTCTAAATGTAAACAGCCTCATAGAGGCTATGTCGTAGGCTTGACTTTGAACCATAGGACATCAGCCCCCCACCTAGGGCGTGCTTGTTGAGCTAGCTCTAAGCCGATGCTGCAAAAAGTCAATGATAATTTGTTCAAAGAAACTCCACAGAACAACAAGTATACCTGTGCTTAAGCGTTTCTGCAAAAGAGCCACGGTGATTCAATTAAGAGCGATATAAAATGGTTTGAATCCCACTACGGCAGGGGTGCCCAACCCTGCTCCTGCCGATCGACTGTCCTGCACAGTTTATCTCCAACCCTAATCAAACACACCTGAAGCAACCAATTAACGTCTTCAGGATCGCTTGAAAATTAAAGGCAGGTGTGTTTGATTAGGGTTGGAGATGAACTGTGCAGGACAGTCGATCGGCAGGAGCAGGGTTGGGCACCCCTGCACTACGGCATCTACAGGCCTGCAAAAAGTTCAGTTTGGCCGAAGCATCAGCCTCTGATGCTGCAGAATGTGACGTCAAGTACTATGTGGGTTGCAGTAAATGGCCAGATATGAAGTGGTTGATAAAGAAAAGCAGCAGAAGCAAACAGAGTCAGAGAACCCTTGAACTCATACTAAAGGTGAGAGGGCTCGTCCGGGATTTGAACCCGGGACCTCTCGCACCCGAAGCGAGAATCATACCCCTAGACCAACGAGCCTGATAAACGAAGGTTTGGGCTACTTGCGTACAGTCACTGAACGCTGGCCTTTAACAGAATGGGCAGGCACCAGTTTTAATACAACACGTTTGTCGTTAGGGAGCCGTACTCCCTGGCGGGCAACGGTTTTGAGTATGTTCTGTGAAGGAAATAAACACTTGTCATCTGGCTGAATTTTAGTACAGATGAAGACAAACAGCCTTTTCACAGCAGTTTTGAGTTTGGCTCAGCACTCCAAAGGAGGGAGCCAACTGGCTGCTTGTTCTGAAACTGCTGGGCTCGTCCGGGATTTGAACCCGGGACCTCTCGCACCCAAAGCGAGAATCATACCCCTAGACCAACGAGCCTGGCTGATGAAGGATCGGGTTACTTGCGTACACTTGTACAGTCACCGAACGTTGGCCTCTAGCAGAATGGGCGGGCACTAGTTTTAATAGAAAGCGTTTGTCGTTAGGGAGCCGCACTCCCTGGCAGACAGCGATTCTGAGTACGTTCTGTGCAAGGAAATAATCGCTTGTCATCTGGCTGAATCTCGGCTCTGTTGTAGTACAGATGAACTCAAGCAGCAGTAAGGATTTCAAAACCACGACAGTTTTGAGTTTGGCTCAGTGCTGCAAAAGGATGGAGCCAACTGGCTGCTAGTTTTCACTACCGATGAAAACTAGCCTTCGGGCTAATTTGGGTACATTTACATTCATGAATGTCGATTGATATACAATGTCCCTTTTCTAAATAAATAAAATCTTGGCTAAGTTATAGTACAAATGAACACAAGCAGCAGTAAGGATTTCAAAACCACGACAGTTTTGAGTTTGGCTCAGTGCTGCAAAGGGACGGAGCCAACTGGCTGCTAGTTCTGAAACTGCTGGGCTCGTCCGGGATTTGAACCCGGGACCTCTCGCACCCAAAGCGAGAATCATACCCCTAGACCAACGAGCCCTGTCGGAAGGAAGCCTTTCGGGAGGGCGCCACAAATTCTGTGAAGTTCACCTCAAAGACGGAACCCGACCTGGCGTCGAGATACTAAAGTGTAGTTGTTTGAGCGTCAGAAACCACTTGAAGTGGCCTAATGGATAAGGCATGTGATGGAAATTTTACATTTAGATGTGTTCTTTTACTTTTAGGTGTGTGCAACTTGTGTTAACGTTGAATATTTATTTTTACTCATAAGCATTTAAGGAAATATGATCATATAAGTTTGCAGACAACAAAATGTCAAAGTGACCTACTGTATACTTTTAAGTGTGAAAAGTATGTGTGCAGCTTTGATGAAAATAGAGATAGGCAAAAGGTGCGAATGAGATCAGCAGCTAATAACAGGAAACTTTTGCAGACATGGTATTGCTTTGTCTAGATAGAATGTATGTTAGAAGAGATCTCGAACAGAGACATGTTGCCTTTTAAGGTAAACCAAGGCGATCTTTTGAGACAGACCAGGATGTGTTAAGGGTATATAGCTGAGCAAAAAGGAGAAGTCAGCGCCCTTCCATATCAGACTCTTGACTGATGTGTGAACTGCCTTTCTTGCAAGAAATAAAGATCTTTATAACTTTTGAAGTCTCCAGCTGTCTTCCAATTATTATTTAAAGTGGAGAAAGAATTTCCACGACAGGCATCAGCCTCCGGAGCTGGAGATTGTGGGTTCAAGTCCCACCTGGGTCGTCTTTGATGGGCTTTGTTTAAGTTGGCCGTTGGGCGAATTCAAGGATGGTTTGTTCAAAGCAACGCTGTAGCCATGATGAGCGCAAGATCTGAATTAGCATAGAACCCACAAACTTCTGATAGCTGTGCTGGGTGTTTGTGTGCATCATTCTGTCCTGCCTGTGCATGTGCCCTATCAGGCTGAAATTACACAAAGCACCCTGCGCAAGAGGCCCAGTGGCTTAAGGGGAAAAGGCCACTTTTTGCTTTTGCACCGGACCTACGACGGAGGCTTTGCGTACGAAAGCAGAGAGGCAGATTACACACAAAACAGGTGGGAAAGAGTCATGAACTATAAATGAATCTAGACATACAAAAACATCATTGATACGTTTGTTTTGACCATAGAACCAAAATGGCGGGCTCTAAATGTAAACAGCCTCATAGAGGCTATGTCGTAGGCTTGACTTTGAACCATAGGACATCAGCCCCCCACCTAGGGCGTGCTTGTTGAGCTAGCTCTAAGCCGATGCTGCAAAAAGTCAATGATAATTTGTTCAAAGAAACTCCACAGAACAACAAGTATACCTGTGCTTAAGCGTTTCTGCAAAAGAGCCACGGTGATTCAATTAAGAGCGATATAAAATGGTTTGAATCCCACTACGGCAGGGGTGCCCAACCCTGCTCCTGCCGATCGACTGTCCTGCACAGTTTATCTCCAACCCTAATCAAACACACCTGAACCAACCAATTAACGTCTTCAGGATTGCTTGAAAATTAAAGGCAGGTGTGTTTGATTAGGGTTGGAGATGAACTGTGCAGGACAGTCGATCGGCAGGAGCAGGGTTGGGTACCCCTGCACTACGGCATCTACAGGCCTGCAAAAAGTTCAGTTTGGCCGAAGCATCAGCCTCTGATGCTGCAGAATGTGACGTCAAGTACTATGTGGGTTGCAGTAAATGGCCAGATATGAAGTGGTTGATAAAGAAAAGCAGCAGAAGCAAACAGAGTCAGAGAACCCTTGAACTCATACTAAAGGTGAGAGGGCTCGTCCGGGATTTGAACCCGGGACCTCTCGCACCCGAAGCGAGAATCATACCCCTAGACCAACGAGCCTGATAAACGAAGGTTTGGGCTACTTGCGTACAGTCACTGAACGCTGGCCTTTAACAGAATGGGCAGGCACCAGTTTTAATACAACACGTTTGTCGTTAGGGAGCCGTACTCCCTGGCGGGCAACGGTTTTGAGTATGTTCTGTGAAGGAAATAAACACTTGTCATCTGGCTGAATTTTAGTACAGATGAAGACAAACAGCCTTTTCACAGCAGTTTTGAGTTTGGCTCAGCGCTCCAAAGGAGGGAGCCAACTGGCTGCTTGTTCTGAACCTGCTGGGCTCGTCCGGGATTTGAACCCGGGACCTCTCGCACCCAAAGCGAGAATCATACCCCTAGACCAACGAGCCTGGCTGATGAAGGATCGGGTTACTTGCGTACACTTGTACAGTCACCGAACGCTGGCCTCTAGCAGAATGGGCGGGCACTAGTTTTAATAGAAAGCGTTTGTCGTTAGGGAGCCGCACTCCCTGGCAGACAGCGATTCTGAGTACGTTCTGTGCAAGGAAATAATCGCTTGTCATCTGGCTGAATCTCGGCTCTGTTGTAGTACAGATGAACTCAAGCAGCAGTAAGGATTTCAAAACCACGACAGTTTTGAGTTTGGCTCAGTGCTGCAAAAGGATGGAGCCAACTGGCTGCTAGTTTTCACTACCGATGAAAACTAGCCTTCGGGCTAATTTGGGTACATTTACATTCATGAATGTCGATTGATATACAATGTCCCTTTTCTAAATAAATAAAATCTTGGCTAAGTTATAGTACAAATGAACACAAGCAGCAGTAAGGATTTCAAAACCACGACAGTTTTGAGTTTGGCTCAGTGCTGCAAAAGGACGGAGCCAACTGGCTGCTAGTTCTGAAACTGCTGGGCTCGTCCGGGATTTGAACCCGGGACCTCTCGCACCCAAAGCGAGAATCATACCCCTAGACCAACGAGCCCTGTCGGAAGGAAGCCTTTCGGGAGGGCGCCACAAATTCTGTTAAGTTCACCTCAAAGACGGAACCCGACCTGGCGTCGAGATACTAAAGTGTAGTTGTTTGAGCGTCAGAAACCACTTGAAGTCATATTACAGATCAAAGGCAGAGCTTGCCAGACAAGGCCTAGTGGCCTAATGGATAAGGCATCAGCCTCCGGAGCTGGAGATTGTGGGTTCAAGTCCCACCTGGGTCGTCTTTGATGGGCTTTGTTTAAGTTGGCCGTTGGGCGAATTCAAGGATGGTTTGTTCAAAGCAACGCTGTAGCCATGATGAGCGCAAGATCTGAATTAGCATAGAACCCACAAACTTCTGATAGCTGTGCTGGGTGTTTGTGTGCATCATTCTGTCCTGCCTGTGCATGTGCCCTATCAGGCTGAAATTACACAAAGCACCCTGCGCAAGAGGCCCAGTGGCTTAAGGGGAAAAGGCCACTTTTTGCTTTTGCACCGGACCTACGACGGAGGCTTTGCGTACGAAAGCAGAGAGGCAGATTACACACAAAACAGGTGGGAAAGAGTCATGAACTATAAATGAATCTAGACATACAAAAACATCATTGATACGTTTGTTTTGACCATAGAACCAAAATGGCGGGCTCTAAATGTAAACAGCCTCATAGAGGCTATGTCGTAGGCTTGACTTTGAACCATAGGACATCAGCCCCCCACCTAGGGCGTGCTTGTTGAGCTAGCTCTAAGCCGATGCTGCAAAAAGTCAATGATAATTTGTTCAAAGAAACTCCACAGAACAACAAGTATACCTGTGCTTAAGCGTTTCTGCAAAAGAGCCACGGTGATTCAATTAAGAGCGATATAAAATGGTTTGAATCCCACTACGGCAGGGGTGCCCAACCCTGCTCCTGCCGATCGACTGTCCTGCACAGTTTATCTCCAACCCTAATCAAACACACCTGAACCAACCAATTAACGTCTTCAGGATTGCTTGAAAATTAAAGGCAGGTGTGTTTGATTAGGGTTGGAGATGAACTGTGCAGGACAGTCGATCGGCAGGAGCAGGGTTGGGTACCCCTGCACTACGGCATCTACAGGCCTGCAAAAAGTTCAGTTTGGCCGAAGCATCAGCCTCTGATGCTGCAGAATGTGACGTCAAGTACTATGTGGGTTGCAGTAAATGGCCAGATATGAAGTGGTTGATAAAGAAAAGCAGCAGAAGCAAACAGAGTCAGAGAACCCTTGAACTCATACTAAAGGTGAGAGGGCTCGTCCGGGATTTGAACCCGGGACCTCTCGCACCCGAAGCGAGAATCATACCCCTAGACCAACGAGCCTGATAAACGAAGGTTTGGGCTACTTGCGTACAGTCACTGAACGCTGGCCTTTAACAGAATGGGCAGGCACCAGTTTTAATACAACACGTTTGTCGTTAGGGAGCCGTACTCCCTGGCGGGCAACGGTTTTGAGTATGTTCTGTGAAGGAAATAAACACTTGTCATCTGGCTGAATTTTAGTACAGATGAAGACAAACAGCCTTTTCACAGCAGTTTTGAGTTTGGCTCAGCGCTCCAAAGGAGGGAGCCAACTGGCTGCTTGTTCTGAACCTGCTGGGCTCGTCCGGGATTTGAACCCGGGACCTCTCGCACCCAAAGCGAGAATCATACCCCTAGACCAACGAGCCTGGCTGATGAAGGATCGGGTTACTTGCGTACACTTGTACAGTCACCGAACGCTGGCCTCTAGCAGAATGGGCGGGCACTAGTTTTAATAGAAAGCGTTTGTCGTTAGGGAGCCGCACTCCCTGGCAGACAGCGATTCTGAGTACGTTCTGTGCAAGGAAATAATCGCTTGTCATCTGGCTGAATCTCGGCTCTGTTGTAGTACAGATGAACTCAAGCAGCAGTAAGGATTTCAAAACCACGACAGTTTTGAGTTTGGCTCAGTGCTGCAAAAGGATGGAGCCAACTGGCTGCTAGTTTTCACTACCGATGAAAACTAGCCTTCGGGCTAATTTGGGTACATTTACATTCATGAATGTCGATTAATATACAATGTCCCTTTTCTAAATAAATAAAATCTTGGCTAAGTTATAGTACAAATGAACACAAGCAGCAGTAAGGATTTCAAAACCACGACAGTTTTGAGTTTGGCTCAGTGCTGCAAAAGGACGGAGCCAACTGGCTGCTAGTTCTGAAACTGCTGGGCTCGTCCGGGATTTGAACCCGGGACCTCTCGCACCCAAAGCGAGAATCATACCCCTAGACCAACGAGCCCTGTCGGAAGGAAGCCTTTCGGGAGGGCGCCACAAATTCTGTGAAGTTCACCTCAAAGACGGAACCCGACCTGGCGTCGAGATACTAAAGTGTAGTTGTTTGAGCGTCAGAAACCACTTGAAGTCATATTACAGATCAAAGGCAGAGCTTGCCAGACAAGGCCTAGTGGCCTAATGGATAAGGCATCAGCCTCCGGAGCTGGAGATTGTGGGTTCAAGTCCCACCTGGGTCGTCTTTGATGGGCTTTGTTTAAGTTGGCCGTTGGGCGAATTCAAGGATGGTTTGTTCAAAGCAACGCTGTAGCCATGATGAGCGCAAGATCTGAATTAGCATAGAACCCACAAACCTCTGATAGCTGTGCTGGGTGTTTGTGTGCATCATTCTGTCCTGCCTGTGCATGTGCCCTATCAGGCTGAAATTACACAAAGCACCCTGCGCAAGAGGCCCAGTGGCTTAAGGGGAAAAGGCCACTTTTTGCTTTTGCACCGGACCTACGACGGAGGCTTTGCGTACGAAAGCAGAGAGGCAGATTACACACAAAACAGGTGGGAAAGAGTCATGAACTATAAATGAATCTAGACATACAAAAACATCATTGATACGTTTGTTTTGACCATAGAACCAAAATGGCGGGCTCTAAATGTAAACAGCCTCATAGAGGCTATGTCGTAGGCTTGACTTTGAACCATAGGACATCAGCCCCCCACCTAGGGCGTGCTTGTTGAGCTAGCTCTAAGCCGATGCTGCAAAAAGTCAATGATAATTTGTTCAAAGAAACTCCACAGAACAACAAGTATACCTGTGCTTAAGCGTTTCTGCAAAAGAGCCACGGTGATTCAATTAAGAGCGATATAAAATGGTTTGAATCCCACTACGGCAGGGGTGCCCAACCCTGCTCCTGCCGATCGACTGTCCTGCACAGTTTATCTCCAACCCTAATCAAACACACCTGAAGCAACCAATTAACGTCTTCAGGATCGCTTGAAAATTAAAGGCAGGTGTGTTTGATTAGGGTTGGAGATGAACTGTGCAGGACAGTCGATCGGCAGGAGCAGGGTTGGGCACCCCTGCACTACGGCATCTACAGGCCTGCAAAAAGTTCAGTTTGGCCGAAGCATCAGCCTCTGATGCTGCAGAATGTGACGTCAAGTACTATGTGGGTTGCAGTAAATGGCCAGATATGAAGTGGTTGATAAAGAAAAGCAGCAGAAGCAAACAGAGTCAGAGAACCCTTGAACTCATACTAAAGGTGAGAGGGCTCGTCCGGGATTTGAACCCGGGACCTCTCGCACCCGAAGCGAGAATCATACCCCTAGACCAACGAGCCTGATAAACGAAGGTTTGGGCTACTTGCGTACAGTCACTGAACGCTGGCCTTTAACAGAATGGGCAGGCACCAGTTTTAATACAACACGTTTGTCGTTAGGGAGCCGTACTCCCTGGCGGGCAACGGTTTTGAGTATGTTCTGTGAAGGAAATAAACACTTGTCATCTGGCTGAATTTTAGTACAGATGAAGACAAACAGCCTTTTCACAGCAGTTTTGAGTTTGGCTCAGCGCTCCAAAGGAGGGAGCCAACTGGCTGCTTGTTCTGAAACTGCTGGGCTCGTCCGGGATTTGAACCCGGGACCTCTCGCACCCAAAGCGAGAATCATACCCCTAGACCAACGAGCCCTGTCGGAAGGAAGCCTTTCGGGAGGGCGCCACAAATTCTGTGAAGTTCACCTCAAAGACGGAACCCGACCTGGCGTCGAGATACTAAAGTGTAGTTGTTTGAGCGTCAGAAACCACTTGAAGTCATATTACAGATCAAAGGCAGAGCTTGCCAGACAAGGCCTAGTGGCCTAATGGATAAGGCATCAGCCTCCGGAGCTGGAGATTGTGGGTTCAAGTCCTTGTGTTCATTTGTCTTTGATGGGCTTTGTTTAAGTTGGCCGTTGGGCGAATTCAAGGATGGTTTGTTCAAAGCAACGCTGTAGCCATGATGAGCGCAAGATCTGAATTAGCATAGAACCCACAAACTTCTGATAGCTGTGCTGGGTGTTTGTGTGCATCATTCTGTCCTGCCTGTGCATGTGCCCTATCAGGCTGAAATTACACAAAGCACCCTGCGCAAGAGGCCCAGTGGCTTAAGGGGAAAAGGCCACTTTTTGCTTTTGCACCGGACCTACGACGGAGGCTTTGCGTACGAAAGCAGAGAGGCAGATTACACACAAAACAGGTGGGAAAGAGTCATGAACTATAAATGAATCTAGACATACAAAAACATCATTGATACGTTTGTTTTGACCATAGAACCAAAATGGCGGGCTCTAAATGTAAACAGCCTCATAGAGGCTATGTCGTAGGCTTGACTTTGAACCATAGGACATCAGCCCCCCACCTAGGGCGTGCTTGTTGAGCTAGCTCTAAGCCGATGCTGCAAAAAGTCAATGATAATTTGTTCAAAGAAACTCCACAGAACAACAAGTATACCTGTGCTTAAGCGTTTCTGCAAAAGAGCCACGGTGATTCAATTAAGAGCGATATAAAATGGTTTGAATCCCACTACGGCAGGGGTGCCCAACCCTGCTCCTGCCGATCGACTGTCCTGCACAGTTTATCTCCAACCCTAATCAAACACACCTGAAGCAACCAATTAACGTCTTCAGGATCGCTTGAAAATTAAAGGCAGGTGTGTTTGATTAGGGTTGGAGATGAACTGTGCAGGACAGTCGATCGGCAGGAGCAGGGTTGGGCACCCCTGCACTACGGCATCTACAGGCCTGCAAAAAGTTCAGTTTGGCCGAAGCATCAGCCTCTGATGCTGCAGAATGTGACGTCAAGTACTATGTGGGTTGCAGTAAATGGCCAGATATGAAGTGGTTGATAAAGAAAAGCAGCAGAAGCAAACAGAGTCAGAGAACCCTTGAACTCATACTAAAGGTGAGAGGGCTCGTCCGGGATTTGAACCCGGGACCTCTCGCACCCGAAGCGAGAATCATACCCCTAGACCAACGAGCCTGATAAACGAAGGTTTGGGCTACTTGCGTACAGTCACTGAACGCTGGCCTTTAACAGAATGGGCAGGCACCAGTTTTAATACAACACGTTTGTCGTTAGGGAGCCGTACTCCCTGGCGGGCAACGGTTTTGAGTATGTTCTGTGAAGGAAATAAACACTTGTCATCTGGCTGAATTTTAGTACAGATGAAGACAAACAGCCTTTTCACAGCAGTTTTGAGTTTGGCTCAGCGCTCCAAAGGAGGGAGCCAACTGGCTGCTTGTTCTGAAACTGCTGGGCTCGTCCGGGATTTGAACCCGGGACCTCTCCCACCCAAAGCGAGAATCATACCCCTAGACCAACGAGCCTGGCTGATGAAGGATCGGGTTACTTGCGTACACTTGTACAGTCACCGAACGCTGGCCTCTAGCAGAATGGGCGGGCACTAGTTTTAATAGAAAGCGTTTGTCGTTAGGGAGCCGCACTCCCTGGCAGACAGCGATTCTGAGTACGTTCTGTGCAAGGAAATAATCGCTTGTCATCTGGCTGAATCTCGGCTCTGTTGTAGTACAGATGAACTCAAGCAGCAGTAAGGATTTCAAAACCACGACAGTTTTGAGTTTGGCTCAGTGCTGCAAAAGGATGGAGCCAACTGGCTGCTAGTTTTCAATACCGATGAAAACTAGCCTTCGGGCTAATTTGGGTACATTTACATTCATGAATGTCGATTGATATACAATGTCCCTTTTCTAAATAAATAAAATCTTGGCTAAGTTATAGTACAAATGAACACAAGCAGCAGTAAGGATTTCAAAACCACGACAGTTTTGAGTTTGGCTCAGTGCTGCAATAGGACGGAGCCAACTGGCTGCTAGTTCTGAAACTGCTGGGCTCGTCCGGGATTTGAACCCGGGACCTCTCGCACCCAAAGCGAGAATCATACCCCTAGACCAACGAGCCCTGTCGGAAGGAAGCCTTTCGGGAGGGCGCCACAAATTCTGTGAAGTTCACCTCAAAGACGGAACCCGACCTGGCGTCGAGATACTAAAGTGTAGGTGTTTGAGCGTCAGAAACCACTTGAAGTCATATTACAGATCAAAGGCAGAGCTTGCCAGACAAGGCCTAGTGGCCTAATGGATAAGGCATCAGCCTCCGGAGCTGGAGATTGTGGGTTCAAGTCCCACCTGGGTCGTCTTTGATGGGCTTTGTTTAAGTTGGCCGTTGGGCGAATTCAAGGATGGTTTGTTCAAAGCAACGCTGTAGCCATGATGAGCGCAAGATCTGAATTAGCATAGAACCCACAAACTTCTGATAGCTGTGCTGGGTGTTTGTGTGCATCATTCTGTCCTGCCTGTGCATGTGCCCTATCAGGCTGAAATTACACAAAGCACCCTGCGCAAGAGGCCCAGTGGCTTAAGGGGAAAAGGACACTTTTTGCTTTTGCACCGGACCTACGACGGAGGCTTTGCGTACGAAAGCAGAGAGGCAGATTACACACAAAACAGGTGGGAAAGAGTCATGAACTATAAATGAATCTAGACATACAAAAACATCATTGATACGTTTGTTTTGACCATAGACCCAAAATGGCGGGCTCTAAATGTAAACAGCCTCATAGAGGCTATGTCGTAGGCTTGACTTTGAACCATAGGACATCAGCCCCCCACCTAGGGCGTGCTTGTTGAGCTAGCTCTAAGCCGATGCTGCAAAACGTCAATGATAATTTGTTCAAAGAAACTCCACAGAACAACAAGTATACCTGTGCTTAAGCGTTTCTGCAAAAGAGCCACGGTGATTCAATTAAGAGCGATATAAAATGGTTTGAATCCCACTACGGCAGGGGTGCCCAACCCTGCTCCTGCCGATCGACTGTCCTGCACAGTTTATCTCCAACCCTAATCAAACAC
The DNA here is from genome assembly GCF_964197995.2 of Scardinius erythrophthalmus. Lineage (NCBI taxonomy): Eukaryota > Metazoa > Chordata > Actinopteri > Cypriniformes > Leuciscidae > Scardinius > Scardinius erythrophthalmus. The sequence goes on from NC_138227.1 coordinate 43,998,607, forward strand.
ACCTGAAGCAACCAATTAACGTCTTCAGGATCGCTTGAAAATTAAAGGCAGGTGTGTTTGATTAGGGTTGGAGATGAACTGTGCAGGACAGTCGATCGGCAGGAGCAGGGTTGGGCACCCCTGCACTACGGCATCTACAGGCCTGCAAAAAGTTCAGTTTGGCCGAAGCATCAGCCTCTGATGCTGCAGAATGTGACGTCAAGTACTATGTGGGTTGCAGTAAATGGCCAGATATGAAGTGGTTGATAAAGAAAAGCAGCAGAAGCAAACAGAGTCAGAGAACCCTTGAACTCATACTAAAGGTGAGAGGGCTCGTCCGGGATAAGAACCCGAGACCTCTCGCACCCGAAGCGAGAATCATACCCCTAGACCAACGAGCCTGATAAACGAAGGTTTGGGCTACTTGCGTACAGTCACTGAACGCTGGCCTTTAACAGAATGGGCAGGCACCAGTTTTAATACAACACGTTTGTCGTTAGGGAGCCGTACTCCCTGGCGGGCAATGGTTTTGAGTATGTTCTGTGAAGGAAATAAACACTTGTCATCTGGCTGAATTTTAGTACAGATGAAGACAAACAGCCTTTTCACAGCAGTTTTGAGTTTGGCTCAGCGCTCCAAAGGAGGGAGCCAACTGGCTGCTTGTTCTGAAACTGCTGGGCTCGTCCGGGATTTGAACCCGGGACCTCTCGCACCCAAAGCGAGAATCATGCCCCTAGACCAACGAGCCCTGTCGGAAGGAAGCCTTTCGGGAGGGCGCCACAAATTCTGTGAAGTTCACCTCAAAGACGGAACCCGACCTGGCGTCGAGATACTAAAGTGTAGTTGTTTGAGCGTCAGAAACCACTTGAAGTCATATTACAGATCAAAGGCAGAGCTTGCCAGACAAGGCCTAGTGGCCTAATGGATAAGGCATCAGCCTCCGGAGCTGGAGATTGTGGGTTCAAGTCCCACCTGGGTCGTCTTTGATGGGCTTTGTTTAAGTTGGCCGTTGGGCGAATTCAAGGATGGTTTGTTCAAAGCAACGCTGTAGCCATGATGAGCGCAAGATCTGAATTAGCATAGAACCCACAAACTTCTGATAGCTGTGCTGGGTGTTTGTGTGCATCATTCTGTCCTGCCTGTGCATGTGCCCTATCAGGCTGAAATTACACAAAGCACCCTGCGCAAGAGGCCCAGTGGCTTAAGGGGAAAAGGCCACTTTTTGCTTTTGCACCGGACCTACGACGGAGGCTTTGCGTACGAAAGCAGAGAGGCAGATTACACACAAAACAGGTGGGAAAGAGTCATGAACTATAAATGAATCTAGACATACAAAAACATCATTGATACGTTTGTTTTGACCATAGAACCAAAATGGCGGGCTCTAAATGTTTAACAGCCTCATAGAGGCTATGTCGTAGGCTTGACTTTGAACCATAGGACATCAGCCCCCCACCTAGGGCGTGCTTGTTGAGCTAGCTCTAAGCCGATGCTGCAAAAAGTCAATGATAATTTGTTCAAAGAAACTCCACAGAACAACAAGTATACCTGTGCTTAAGCGTTTCTGCAAAAGAGCCACGGTGATTCAATTAAGAGCGATATAAAATGGTTTGAATCCCACTACGGCAGGGGTGCCCAACCCTGCTCCTGCCGATCGACTGTCCTGCACAGTTTATCTCCAACCCTAATCAAACACACCTGAAGCAACCAATTAACGTCTTCAGGATCGCTTGAAAATTAAAGGCAGGTGTGTTTGATTAGGGTTGGAGATGAACTGTGCAGGACAGTCGATCGGCAAGAGCAGGGTTGGGCACCCCTGCACTACGGCATCTACAGGCCTGCAAAAAGTTCAGTTTGGCCGAAGCATCAGCCTCTGATGCTGCAGAATGTGACGTCAAGTACTATGTGGGTTGCAGTAAATGGCCAGATATGAAGTGGTTGATAAAGAAAAGCAGCAGAAGCAAACAGAGTCAGAGAACCCTTGAACTCATACTAAAGGTGAGAGGGCTCGTCCGGGATTTGAACCCGGGACCTCTCGCACCCGAAGCGAGAATCATACCCCTAGACCAACGAGCCTGATAAACAAAGGTTTGGGCTACTTGCGTACAGTCACTGAACGCTGGCCTTTAACAGAATGGGCAGGCACCAGTTTTAATACAACACGTTTGTCGTTAGGGAGCCGTACTCCCTGGCGGGCAACGGTTTTGAGTATGTTCTGTGAAGGAAATAAACACTTGTCATCTGGCTGAATTTTAGTACAGATGAAGACAAACAGCCTTTTCACAGCAGTTTTGAGTTTGGCTCAGCGCTCCAAAGGAGGGAGCCAACTGGCTGCTTGTTCTGAAACTGCTGGGCTCGTCCGGGATTTGAACCCGGGACCTCTCGCACCCAAAGCGAGAATCATACCCCTAGACCAACGAGCCTGGCTGATGAAGGATCGGGTTACTTGCGTACACTTGTACAGTCACCGAACGCTGGCCTCTAGCAGAATGGGCGGGCACTAGTTTTAATAGAAAGCGTTTGTCGTTAGGGAGCCGCACTCCCTGGCAGACAGCGATTCTGAGTACGTTCTGTGCAAGGAAATAATCGCTTGTCATCTGGCTGAATCTCGGCTCTGTTGTAGTACAGATGAACTCAAGCAGCAGTAAGGATTTCAAAACCACGACAGTTTTGAGTTTGGCTCAGTGCTGCAAAAGGATGGAGCCAACTGGCTGCTAGTTTTCAATACCGATGAAAACTAGCCTTCGGGCTAATTTGGGTACATTTACATTCATGAATGTCGATTGATATACAATGTCCCTTTTTTAAATAAATAAAATCTTGGCTAAGTTATAGTACAAATGAACACAAGAAGCAGTAAGGATTTCAAAACCACGACAGTTTTGAGTTTGGCTCAGTGCTGCAAAAGGACGGAGCCAACTGGCTGCTAGTTCTGAAACTGCTGGGCTCGTCCGGGATTTGAACCCGGGACCTCTCGCACCCAAAGCGAGAATCATACCCCTAGACCAACGAGCCCTGTCGGAAGGAAGCCTTTCGGGAGGGCGCCACAAATTCTGTGAAGTTCACCTCAAAGACGGAACCCGACCTGGCGTCGAGATACTAAAGTGCAGTTGTTTGAGCGTCAGAAACCACTTGAAGTCATATTACAGATCAAAGGCAGAGCTTGCCAGACAAGGCCTAGTGGCCTAATGGATAAGGCATCAGCCTCCGGAGCTGGAGATTGTGGGTTCAAGTCCCACCTGGGTCGTCATTGATGGGCTTTGTTTAAGTTGGCCGTTGGGCGAATTCAAGGATGGTTTGTTCAAAGCAACGCTGTAGCCATGATGAGCGCAAGATCTGAATTAGCATAGAACCCACAAACTTCTGATAGCTGTGCTGGGTGTTTGTGTGCATCATTCTGTCCTGCCTGTGCATGTGCCCTATCAGGCTGAAATTACACAAAGCACCCTGCGCAAGAGGCCCAGTGGCTTAAGGGGAAAAGGCCACTTTTTGCTTTTGCACCGGACCTACGACGGAGGCTTTGCGTACGAAAGCAGAGAGGCAGATTACACACAAAACAGGTGGGAAAGAGTCATGAACTATAAATGAATCTAGACATACAAAAACATCATTGATACGTTTGTTTTGACCATAGAACCAAAATGGCGGGCTCTAAATGTTTAACAGCCTCATAGAGGCTATGTCGTAGGCTTGACTTTGAACCATAGGACATCAGCCCCCCACCTAGGGCGTGCTTGTTGAGCTAGCTCTAAGCCGATGCTGCAAAAAGTCAATGATAATTTGTTCAAAGAAACTCCACAGAACAACAAGTATACCTGTGCTTAAGCGTTTCTGCAAAAGAGCCACGGTGATTCAATTAAGAGCGATATAAAATGGTTTGAATCCCACTACGGCAGGGGTGCCCAACCCTGCTCCTGCCGATCGACTGTCCTGCACAGTTTATCTCCAACCCTAATCAAACACACCTGAAGCAACCAATTAACGTCTTCAGGATCGCTTGAAAATTAAAGGCAGGTGTGTTTGATTAGGGTTGGAGATGAACTGTGCAGGACAGTCGATCGGCAAGAGCAGGGTTGGGCACCCCTGCACTACGGCATCTACAGGCCTGCAAAAAGTTCAGTTTGGCCGAAGCATCAGCCTCTGATGCTGCAGAATGTGACGTCAAGTACTATGTGGGTTGCAGTAAATGGCCAGATATGAAGTGGTTGATAAAGAAAAGCAGCAGAAGCAAACAGAGTCAGAGAACCCTTGAACTCATACTAAAGGTGAGAGGGCTCGTCCGGGATTTGAACCCGGGACCTCTCGCACCCGAAGCGAGAATCATACCCCTAGACCAACGAGCCTGATAAACAAAGGTTTGGGCTACTTGCGTACAGTCACTGAACGCTGGCCTTTAACAGAATGGGCAGGCACCAGTTTTAATACAACACGTTTGTCGTTAGGGAGCCGTACTCCCTGGCGGGCAACGGTTTTGAGTATGTTCTGTGAAGGAAATAAACACTTGTCATCTGGCTGAATTTTAGTACAGATGAAGACAAACAGCCTTTTCACAGCAGTTTTGAGTTTGGCTCAGCGCTCCAAAGGAGGGAGCCAACTGGCTGCTTGTTCTGAAACTGCTGGGCTCGTCCGGGATTTGAACCCGGGACCTCTCGCACCCAAAGCGAGAATCATACCCCTAGACCAACGAGCCTGGCTGATGAAGGATCGGGTTACTTGCGTACACTTGTACAGTCACCGAACGCTGGCCTCTAGCAGAATGGGCGGGCACTAGTTTTAATAGAAAGCGTTTGTCGTTAGGGAGCCGCACTCCCTGGCAGACAGCGATTCTGAGTACGTTCTGTGCAAGGAAATAATCGCTTGTCATCTGGCTGAATCTCGGCTCTGTTGTAGTACAGATGAACTCAAGCAGCAGTAAGGATTTCAAAACCACGACAGTTTTGAGTTTGGCTCAGTGCTGCAAAAGGATGGAGCCAACTGGCTGCTAGTTTTCAATACCGATGAAAACTAGCCTTCGGGCTAATTTGGGTACATTTACATTCATGAATGTCGATTGATATACAATGTCCCTTTTTTAAATAAATAAAATCTTGGCTAAGTTATAGTACAAATGAACACAAGAAGCAGTAAGGATTTCAAAACCACGACAGTTTTGAGTTTGGCTCAGTGCTGCAAAAGGACGGAGCCAACTGGCTGCTAGTTCTGAAACTGCTGGGCTCGTCCGGGATTTGAACCCGGGACCTCTCGCACCCAAAGCGAGAATCATACCCCTAGACCAACGAGCCCTGTCGGAAGGAAGCCTTTCGGGAGGGCGCCACAAATTCTGTGAAGTTCACCTCAAAGACGGAACCCGACCTGGCGTCGAGATACTAAAGTGCAGTTGTTTGAGCGTCAGAAACCACTTGAAGTCATATTACAGATCAAAGGCAGAGCTTGCCAGACAAGGCCTAGTGGCCTAATGGATAAGGCATCAGCCTCCGGAGCTGGAGATTGTGGGTTCAAGTCCCACCTGGGTCGTCATTGATGGGCTTTGTTTAAGTTGGCCGTTGGGCGAATTCAAGGATGGTTTGTTCAAAGCAACGCTGTAGCCATGATGAGCGCAAGATCTGAATTAGCATAGAACCCACAAACTTCTGATAGCTGTGCTGGGTGTTTGTGTGCATCATTCTGTCCTGCCTGTGCATGTGCCCTATCAGGCTGAAATTACACAAAGCACCCTGCGCAAGAGGCCCAGTGGCTTAAGGGGAAAAGGCCACTTTTTGCTTTTGCACCGGACCTACGACGGAGGCTTTGCGTACGAAAGCAGAGAGGCAGATTACACACAAAACAGGTGGGAAAGAGTCATGAACTATAAATGAATCTAGACATACAAAAACATCATTGATACGTTTGTTTTGACCATAGAACCAAAATGGCGGGCTCTAAATGTAAACAGCCTCATAGAGGCTATGTCGTAGGCTTGACTTTGAACCATAGGACATCAGCCCCCCACCTAGGGCGTGCTTGTTGAGCTAGCTCTAAGCCGATGCTGCAAAAAGTCAATGATAATTTGTTCAAAGAAACTCCACAGAACAACAAGTATACCTGTGCTTAAGCGTTTCTGCAAAAGAGCCACGGTGATTCAATTAAGAGCGATATAAAATGGTTTGAATCCCACTACGGCAGGGGTGCCCAACCCTTCTCCTGCCGATCGACTGTCCTGCACAGTTTATCTCCAACCCTAATCAAACACACCTGAAGCAACCAATTAACGTCTTCAGGATCGCTTGAAAATTAAAGGCAGGTGTGTTTGATTAGGGTTGGAGATGAACTGTGCAGGACAGTCGATCGGCAGGAGCAGGGTTGGGCACCCCTGCACTACGGCATCTACAGGCCTGCAAAAAGTTCAGTTTGGCCGAAGCATCAGCCTCTGATGCTGCAGAATGTGACGTCAAGTACTATGTGGGTTGCAGTAAATGGCCAGATATGAAGTGGTTGATAAAGAAAAGCAGCAGAAGCAAACAGAGTCAGAGAACCCTTGAACTCATACTAAAGGTGAGAGGGCTCGTCCGGGATTTGAACCCGGGACCTCTCGCACCCGAAGCGAGAATCATACCCCTAGACCAACGAGCCTGATAAACGAAGGTTTGGGCTACTTGCGTACAGTCACTGAACGCTGGCCTTTAACAGAATGGGCAGGCACCAGTTTTAATACAACACGTTTGTCGTTAGGGAGCCGTACTCCCTGGCGGGCAACGGTTTTGAGTATGTTCTGTGAAGGAAATAAACACGTCATCTGGCTGAATTTTAGTACAGATGAAGACAAACAGCCTTTTCACAGCAGTTTTGAGTTTGGCTCAGCGCTCCAAAGGAGGGAGCCAACTGGCTGCTTGTTCTGAAACTGCTGGGCTCGTCCGGGATTTGAACCCGGGACCTCTCGCACCCAAAGCGAGAATCATACCCCTAGACCAACGAGCCTGGCTGATGAAGGATCGGGTTACTTGCGTACACTTGTACAGTCACCGAACGCTGGCCTCTAGCAGAATGGGCGGGCACTAGTTTTAATAGAAAGCGTTTGTCGTTAGGGAGCCGCACTCCCTGGCAGACAGCGATTCTGAGTACGTTCTGTGCAAGGAAATAATCGCTTGTCATCTGGCTGAATCTCGGCTCTGTTGTAGTACAGATGAACTCAAGCAGCAGTAAGGATTTCAAAACCACGACAGTTTTGAGTTTGGCTCAGTGCTGCAAAAGGATGGAGCCAACTGGCTGCTAGTTTTCAATACCGATGAAAACTAGCCTTCGGGCTAATTTGGGTACATTTACATTCATGAATGTCGATTGATATACAATGTCCCTTTTCTAAATAAATAAAATCTTGGCTAAGTTATAGTACAAATGAACACAAGCAGCAGTAAGGATTTCAAAACCACGACAGTTTTGAGTTTGGCTCAGTGCTGCAAAAGGACGGAGCCAACTGGCTGCTAGTTCTGAAACTGCTGGGCTCGTCCGGGATTTGAACCCGGGACCTCTCGCACCCAAAGCGAGAATCATACCCCTAGACCAACGAGCCCTGTCGGAAGGAAGCCTTTCGGGAGGGCGCCACAAATTCTGTGAAGTTCACCTCAAAGACGGAACCCGACCTGGCGTCGAGATACTAAAGTGTAGGTGTTTGAGCGTCAGAAACCACTTGAAGTCATATTACAGATCAAAGGCAGAGCTTGCCAGACAAGGCCTAGTGGCCTAATGGATAAGGCATCAGCCTCCGGAGCTGGAGATTGTGGGTTCAAGTCCCACCTGGGTCGTCTTTGATGGGCTTTGTTTAAGTTGGCCGTTGGGCGAATTCAAGGATGGTTTGTTCAAAGCAACGCTGTAGCCATGATGAGCGCAAGATCTGAATTAGCATAGAACCCACAAACTTCTGATAGCTGTGCTGGGTGTTTGTGTGCATCATTCTGTCCTGCCTGTGCATGTGCCCTATCAGGCTGAAATTACACAAAGCACCCTGCGCAAGAGGCCCAGTGGCTTAAGGGGAAAAGGACACTTTTTGCTTTTGCACCGGACCTACGACGGAGGCTTTGCGTACGAAAGCAGAGAGGCAGATTACACACAAAACAGGTGGGAAAGAGTCATGAACTATAAATGAATCTAGACATACAAAAACATCATTGATACGTTTGTTTTGACCATAGACCCAAAATGGCGGGCTCTAAATGTAAACAGCCTCATAGAGGCTATGTCGTAGGCTTGACTTTGAACCATAGGACATCAGCCCCCCACCTAGGGCGTGCTTGTTGAGCTAGCTCTAAGCCGATGCTGCAAAACGTCAATGATAATTTGTTCAAAGAAACTCCACAGAACAACAAGTATACCTGTGCTTAAGCGTTTCTGCAAAAGAGCCACGGTGATTCAATTAAGAGCGATATAAAATGGTTTGAATCCCACTACGGCAGGGGTGCCCAACCCTGCTCCTGCCGATCGACTGTCCTGCACAGTTTATCTCCAACCCTAATCAAACACACCTGAAGCAACCAATTAACGTCTTCAGGATCGCTTGAAAATTAAAGGCAGGTGTGTTTGATTAGGGTTGGAGATGAACTGTGCAGGACAGTCGATCGGCAGGAGCAGGGTTGGGCACCCCTGCACTACGGCATCTACAGGCCTGCAAAAAGTTCAGTTTGGCCGAAGCATCAGCCTCTGATGCTGCAGAATGTGACGTCAAGTACTATGTGGGTTGCAGTAAATGGCCAGATATGAAGTGGTTGATAAAGAAAAGCAGCAGAAGCAAACAGAGTCAGAGAACCCTTGAACTCATACTAAAGGTGAGAGGGCTCGTCCGGGATAAGAACCCGAGACCTCTCGCACCCGAAGCGAGAATCATACCCCTAGACCAACGAGCCTGATAAACGAAGGTTTGGGCTACTTGCATACAGTCACTGAACGCTGGCCTTTAACAGAATGGGCAGGCACCAGTTTTAATACAACACGTTTGTCGTTAGGGAGCCGTACTCCCTGGCGGGCAACGGTTTTGAGTATGTTCTGTGAAGGAAATAAACACTTGTCATCTGGCTGAATTTTAGTACAGATGAAGACAAACAGCCTTTTCACAGCAGTTTTGAGTTTGGCTCAGCGCTCCAAAGGAGGGAGCCAACTGGCTGCTTGTTCTGAAACTGCTGGGCTCGTCCGGGATTTGAACCCGGGACCTCTCGCACCCAAAGCGAGAATCATACCCCTAGACCAACGAGCCCTGTCGGAAGGAAGCCTTTCGGGAGGGCGCCACAAATTCTGTGAAGTTCACCTCAAAGACGGAACCCGACCTGGCGTCGAGATACTAAAGTGTAGTTGTTTGAGCGTCAGAAACCACTTGAAGTCATATTACAGATCAAAGGCAGAGCTTGCCAGACAAGGCCTAGTGGCCTAATGGATAAGGCATCAGCCTCCGGAGCTGGAGATTGTGGGTTCAAGTCCCACCTGGGTCATCTTTGATGGGCTTTGTTTAAGTTGGCCGTTGGGCGAATTCAAGGATGGTTTGTTCAAAGCAACGCTGTAGCCATGATGAGCGCAAGATCTGAATTAGCATAGAACCCACAAACTTCTGATAGCTGTGCTGGGTGTTTGTGTGCATCATTCTGTCCTGCCTGTGCATGTGCCCTATCAGGCTGAAATTACACAAAGCACCCTGCGCAAGAGGCCCAGTGGCTTAAGGGGAAAAGGCCACTTTTTGCTTTTGCACCGGACCTACGACGGAGGCTTTGCGTACGAAAGCAGAGAGGCAGATTACACACAAAACAGGTGGGAAAGAGTCATGAACTATAAATGAATCTAGACATACAAAAACATCATTGATACGTTTGTTTTGACCATAGAACCAAAATGGCGGGCTCTAAATGTTTAACAGCCTCATAGAGGCTATGTCGTAGGCTTGACTTTGAACCATAGGACATCAGCCCCCCACCTAGGGCGTGCTTGTTGAGCTAGCTCTAAGCCGATGCTGCAAAAAGTCAATGATAATTTGTTCAAAGAAACTCCACAGAACAACAAGTATACCTGTGCTTAAGCGTTTCTGCAAAAGAGCCACGGTGATTCAATTAAGAGCGATATAAAATGGTTTGAATCCCACTACGGCAGGGGTGCCCAACCCTGCTCCTGCCGATCGACTGTCCTGCACAGTTTATCTCCAACCCTAATCAAACACACCTGAAGCAACCAATTAACGTCTTCAGGATCGCTTGAAAATTAAAGGCAGGTGTGTTTGATTAGGGTTGGAGATGAACTGTGCAGGACAGTCGATCGGCAAGAGCAGGGTTGGGCACCCCTGCACTACGGCATCTACAGGCCTGCAAAAAGTTCAGTTTGGCCGAAGCATCAGCCTCTGATGCTGCAGAATGTGACGTCAAGTACTATGTGGGTTGCAGTAAATGGCCAGATATGAAGTGGTTGATAAAGAAAAGCAGCAGAAGCAAACAGAGTCAGAGAACCCTTGAACTCATACTAAAGGTGAGAGGGCTCGTCCGGGATTTGAACCCGGGACCTCTCGCACCCGAAGCGAGAATCATACCCCTAGACCAACGAGCCTGATAAACAAAGGTTTGGGCTACTTGCGTACAGTCACTGAACGCTGGCCTTTAACAGAATGGGCAGGCACCAGTTTTAATACAACACGTTTGTCGTTAGGGAGCCGTACTCCCTGGCGGGCAACGGTTTTGAGTATGTTCTGTGAAGGAAATAAACACTTGTCATCTGGCTGAATTTTAGTACAGATGAAGACAAACAGCCTTTTCACAGCAGTTTTGAGTTTGGCTCAGCGCTCCAAAGGAGGGAGCCAACTGGCTGCTTGTTCTGAAACTGCTGGGCTCGTCCGGGATTTGAACCCGGGACCTCTCGCACCCAAAACGAGAATCATACCCCTAGACCAACGAGCCTGGCTGATGAAGGATCGGGTTACTTGCGTACACTTGTACAGTCACCGAACGCTGGCCTCTAGCAGAATGGGCGGGCACTAGTTTTAATAGAAAGCGTTTGTCGTTAGGGAGCCGCACTCCCTGGCAGACAGCGATTCTGAGTACGTTCTGTGCAAGGAAATAATCGCTTGTCATCTGGCTGAATCTCGGCTCTGTTGTAGTACAGATGAACTCAAGCAGCAGTAAGGATTTCAAAACCACGACAGTTTTGAGTTTGGCTCAGTGCTGCAAAAGGATGGAGCCAACTGGCTGCTAGTTTTCAATACCGATGAAAACTAGCCTTCGGGCTAATTTGGGTAAATTTACATTCATGAATGTCGATTGATATACAATGTCCCTTTTTTAAATAAATAAAATCTTGGCTAAGTTATAGTACAAATGAACACAAGAAGCAGTAAGGATTTCAAAACCACGACAGTTTTGAGTTTGGCTCAGTGCTGCAAAAGGACGGAGCCAACTGGCTGCTAGTTCTGAAACTGCTGGGCTCGTCCGGGATTTGAACCCGGGACCTCTCGCACCCAAAGCGAGAATCATACCCCTAGACCAACGAGCCCTGTCGGAAGGAAGCCTTTCGGGAGGGCGCCACAAATTCTGTGAAGTTCACCTCAAAGACGGAACCCGACCTGGCGTCGAGATACTAAAGTGCAGTTGTTTGAGCGTCAGAAACCACTTGAAGTCATATTACAGATCAAAGGCAGAGCTTGCCAGACAAGGCCTAGTGGCCTAATGGATAAGGCATCAGCCTCCGGAGCTGGAGATTGTGGGTTCAAGTCCCACCTGGGTCGTCTTTGATGGGCTTTGTTTAAGTTGGCCGTTGGGCGAATTCAAGGATGGTTTGTTCAAAGCAACGCTGTAGCCATGATGAGCGCAAGATCTGAATTAGCATAGAACCCACAAACTTCTGATAGCTGTGCTGGGTGTTTGTGTGCATCATTCTGTCCTGCCTGTGCATGTGCCCTATCAGGCTGAAATTACACAAAGCACCCTGCGCAAGAGGCCCAGTGGCTTAAGGGGAAAAGGCCACTTTTTGCTTTTGCACCGGACCTACGACGGAGGCTTTGCGTACGAAAGCAGAGAGGCAGATTACACACAAAACAGGTGGGAAAGAGTCATGAACTATAAATGAATCTAGACATACAAAAACATCATTGATACGTTTGTTTTGACCATAGAACCAAAATGGCGGGCTCTAAATGTAAACAGCCTCATAGAGGCTATGTCGTAGGCTTGACTTTGAACCATAGGACATCAGCCCCCCACCTAGGGCGTGCTTGTTGAGCTAGCTCTAAGCCGATGCTGCAAAAAGTCAATGATAATTTGTTCAAAGAAACTCCACAGAACAACAAGTATACCTGTGCTTAAGCGTTTCTGCAAAAGAGCCACGGTGATTCAATTAAGAGCGATATAAAATGGTTTGAATCCCACTACGGCAGGGGTGCCCAACCCTTCTCCTGCCGATCGACTGTCCTGCACAGTTTATCTCCAACCCTAATCAAACACACCTGAAGCAACCAATTAACGTCTTCAGGATCGCTTGAAAATTAAAGGCAGGTGTGTTTGATTAGGGTTGGAGATGAACTGTGCAGGACAGTCGATCGGCAGGAGCAGGGTTGGGCACCCCTGCACTACGGCATCTACAGGCCTGCAAAAAGTTCAGTTTGGCCGAAGCATCAGCCTCTGATGCTGCAGAATGTGACGTCAAGTACTATGTGGGTTGCAGTAAATGGCCAGATATGAAGTGGTTGATAAAGAAAAGCAGCAGAAGCAAACAGAGTCAGAGAACCCTTGAACTCATACTAAAGGTGAGAGGGCTCGTCCGGGATTTGAACCCGGGACCTCTCGCACCCGAAGCGAGAATCATACCCCTAGACCAACGAGCCTGATAAACGAAGGTTTGGGCTACTTGCGTACAGTCACTGAACGCTGGCCTTTAACAGAATGGGCAGGCACCAGTTTTAATACAACACGTTTGTCGTTAGGGAGCCGTACTCCCTGGCGGGCAACGGTTTTGAGTATGTTCTGTGAAGGAAATAAACACGTCATCTGGCTGAATTTTAGTACAGATGAAGACAAACAGCCTTTTCACATCAGTTTTGAGTTTGGCTCAGCGCTCCAAAGGAGGGAGCCAACTGGCTGCTTGTTCTGAAACTGCTGGGCTCGTCCGGGATTTGAACCCGGGACCTCTCGCACCCAAAGCGAGAATCATACCCCTAGACCAACGAGCCTGGCTGATGAAGGATCGGGTTACTTGCGTACACTTGTACAGTCACCGAACGCTGGCCTCTAGCAGAATGGGCGGGCACTAGTTTTAATAGAAAGCGTTTGTCGTTAGGGAGCCGCACTCCCTGGCAGACAGCGATTCTGAGTACGTTCTGTGCAAGGAAATAATCGCTTGTCATCTGGCTGAATCTCGGCTCTGTTGTAGTACAGATGAACTCAAGCAGCAGTAAGGATTTCAAAACCACGACAGTTTTGAGTTTGGCTCAGTGCTGCAAAAGGATGGAGCCAACTGGCTGCTAGTTTTCAATACCGATGAAAACTAGCCTTCGGGCTAATTTGGGTACATTTACATTCATGAATGTCGATTGATATACAATGTCCCTTTTTTAAATAAATAAAATCTTGGCTAAGTTATAGTACAAATGAACACAAGAAGCAGTAAGGATTTCAAAACCACGACAGTTTTGAGTTTGGCTCAGTGCTGCAAAAGGACGGAGCCAACTGGCTGCTAGTTCTGAAACTGCTGGGCTCGTCCGGGATTTGAACCCGGGACCTCTCGCACCCAAAGCGAGAATCATACCCCTAGACCAACGAGCCCTGTCGGAAGGAAGCCTTTCGGGAGGGCGCCACAAATTCTGTGAAGTTCACCTCAAAGACGGAAACCGACCTGGCGTCGAGATACTAAAGTGCAGTTGTTTGAGCGTCAGAAACCACTTGAAGTCATATTACAGATCAAAGGCAGAGCTTGCCAGACAAGGCCTAGTGGCCTAATGGATAAGGCATCAGCCTCCGGAGCTGGAGATTGTGGGTTCAAGTCCCACCTGGGTCGTCTTTGATGGGCTTTGTTTAAGTTGGCCGTTGGGCGAATTCAAGGATGGTTTGTTCAAAGCAACGCTGTAGCCATGATGAGCGCAAGATCTGAATTAGCATAGAACCCACAAACTTCTGATAGCTGTGCTGGGTGTTTGTGTGCATCATTCTGTCCTGCCTGTGCATGTGCCCTATCAGGCTGAAATTACACAAAGCACCCTGCGCAAGAGGCCCAGTGGCTTAAGGGGAAAAGGCCACTTTTTGCTTTTGCACCGGACCTACGACGGAGGCTTTGCGTACGAAAGCAGAGAGGCAGATTACACACAAAACAGGTGGGAAAGAGTCATGAACTATAAATGAATCTAGACATACAAAAACATCATTGATACGTTTGTTTTGACCATAGAACCAAAATGGCGGGCTCTAAATGTAAACAGCCTCATAGAGGCTATGTCGTAGGCTTGACTTTGAACCATAGGACATCAGCCCCCCACCTAGGGCGTGCTTGTTGAGCTAGCTCTAAGCCGATGCTGCAAAAAGTCAATGATAATTTGTTCAAAGAAACTCCACAGAACAACAAGTATACCTGTGCTTAAGCGTTTCTGCAAAAGAGCCACGGTGATTCAATTAAGAGCGATATAAAATGGTTTGAATCCCACTACGGCAGGGGTGCCCAACCCTTCTCCTGCCGATCGACTGTCCTGCACAGTTTATCTCCAACCCTAATCAAACACACCTGAAGCAACCAATTAACGTCTTCAGGATCGCTTGAAAATTAAAGGCAGGTGTGTTTGATTAGGGTTGGAGATGAACTGTGCAGGACAGTCGATCGGCAGGAGCAGGGTTGGGCACCCCTGCACTACGGCATCTACAGGCCTGCAAAAAGTTCAGTTTGGCCGAAGCATCAGCCTCTGATGCTGCAGAATGTGACGTCAAGTACTATGTGGGTTGCAGTAAATGGCCAGATATGAAGTGGTTGATAAAGAAAAGCAGCAGAAGCAAACAGAGTCAGAGAACCCTTGAACTCATACTAAAGGTGAGAGGGCTCGTCCGGGATTTGAACCCGGGACCTCTCGCACCCGAAGCGAGAATCATACCCCTAGACCAACGAGCCTGATAAACGAAGGTTTGGGCTACTTGCGTACAGTCACTGAACGCTGGCCTTTAACAGAATGGGCAGGCACCAGTTTTAATACAACACGTTTGTCGTTAGGGAGCCGTACTCCCTGGCGGGCAACGGTTTTGAGTATGTTCTGTGAAGGAAATAAACACTTGTCATCTGGCTGAATTTTAGTACAGATGAAGACAAACAGCCTTTTCACAGCAGTTTTGAGTTTGGCTCAGCGCTCCAAAGGAGGGAGCCAACTGGCTGCTTGTTCTGAAACTGCTGGGCTCGTCCGGGATTTGAACCCGGGACCTCTCGCACCCAAAGCGAGAATCATACCCCTAGACCAACGAGCCTGGCTGATGAAGGATCGGGTTACTTGCGTACACTTGTACAGTCACCGAACGCTGGCCTCTAGCAGAATGGGCGGGCACTAGTTTTAATAGAAAGCGTTTGTCGTTAGGGAGCCGCACTCCCTGGCAGACAGCGATTCTGAGTACGTTCTGTGCAAGGAAATAATCGCTTGTCATCTGGCTGAATCTCGGCTCTGTTGTAGTACAGATGAACTCAAGCAGCAGTAAGGATTTCAAAACCACGACAGTTTTGAGTTTGGCTCAGTGCTGCAAAAGGATGGAGCCAACTGGCTGCTAGTTTTCACTACCGATGAAAACTAGCCTTCGGGCTAATTTGGGTACATTTACATTCATGAATGTCGATTGATATACAATGTCCCTTTTCTAAATAAATAAAATCTTGGCTAAGTTATAGTACAAATGAACACAAGCAGCAGTAAGGATTTCAAAACCACGACAGTTTTGAGTTTGGCTCAGTGCTGCAAAAGGACGGAGCCAACTGGCTGCTAGTTCTGAAACTGCTGGGCTCGTCCGGGATTTGAACCCGGGACCTCTCGCACCCAAAGCGAGAATCATACCCCTAGACCAACGAGCCCTGTCGGAAGGAAGCCTTTCGGGAGGGCGCCACAAATTCTGTGAAGTTCACCTCAAAGACGGAACCCGACCTGGCGTCGAGATACTAAAGTGTAGGTGTTTGAGCGTCAGAAACCACTTGAAGTCATATTACAGATCAAAGGCAGAGCTTGCCAGACAAGGCCTAGTGGCCTAATGGATAAGGCATCAGCCTCCGGAGCTGGAGATTGTGGGTTCAAGTCCCACCTGGGTCGTCTTTGATGGGCTTTGTTTAAGTTGGCCGTTGGGCGAATTCAAGGATGGTTTGTTCAAAGCAACGCTGTAGCCATGATGAGCGCAAGATCTGAATTAGCATAGAACCCACAAACTTCTGATAGCTGTGCTGGGTGTTTGTGTGCATCATTCTGTCCTGCCTGTGCATGTGCCCTATCAGGCTGAAATTACACAAAGCACCCTGCGCAAGAGGCCCAGTGGCTTAAGGGGAAAAGGACACTTTTTGCTTTTGCACCGGACCTACGACGGAGGCTTTGCGTACGAAAGCAGAGAGGCAGATTACACACAAAACAGGTGGGAAAGAGTCATGAACTATAAATGAATCTAGACATACAAAAACATCATTGATACGTTTGTTTTGACCATAGACCCAAAATGGCGGGCTCTAAATGTAAACAGCCTCATAGAGGCTATGTCGTAGGCTTGACTTTGAACCATAGGACATCAGCCCCCCACCTAGGGCGTGCTTGTTGAGCTAGCTCTAAGCCGATGCTGCAAAACGTCAATGATAATTTGTTCAAAGAAACTCCACAGAACAACAAGTATACCTGTGCTTAAGCGTTTCTGCAAAAGAGCCACGGTGATTCAATTAAGAGCGATATAAAATGGTTTGAATCCCACTACGGCAGGGGTGCCCAACCCTGCTCCTGCCGATCGACTGTCCTGCACAGTTTATCTCCAACCCTAATCAAACACACCTGAAGCAACCAATTAACGTCTTCAGGATCGCTTGAAAATTAAAGGCAGGTGTGTTTGATTAGGGTTGGAGATGAACTGTGCAGGACAGTCGATCGGCAGGAGCAGGGTTGGGCACCCCTGCACTACGGCATCTACAGGCCTGCAAAAAGTTCAGTTTGGCCGAAGCATCAGCCTCTGATGCTGCAGAATGTGACGTCAAGTACTATGTGGGTTGCAGTAAATGGCCAGATATGAAGTGGTTGATAAAGAAAAGCAGCAGAAGCAAACAGAGTCAGAGAACCCTTGAACTCATACTAAAGGTGAGAGGGCTCGTCCGGGATTTGAACCCGGGACCTCTCGCACCCGAAGCGAGAATCATACCCCTAGACCAACGAGCCTGATAAACGAAGGTTTGGGCTACTTGCGTACAGTCACTGAACGCTGGCCTTTAACAGAATGGGCAGGCACCAGTTTTAATACAACACGTTTGTCGTTAGGGAGCCGTACTCCCTGGCGGGCAACGGTTTTGAGTATGTTCTGTGAAGGAAATAAACACTTGTCATCTGGCTGAATTTTAGTACAGATGAAGACAAACAGCCTTTTCACAGCAGTTTTGAGTTTGGCTCAGCGCTCCAAAGGAGGGAGCCAACTGGCTGCTTGTTCTGAAACTGCTGGGCTCGTCCGGGATTTGAACCCGGGACCTCTCGCACCCAAAGCGAGAATCATACCCCTAGACCAACGAGCCTGGCTGATGAAGGATCGGGTTACTTGCGTACACTTGTACAGTCACCGAACGCTGGCCTCTAGCAGAATGGGCGGGCACTAGTTTTAATAGAAAGCGTTTGTCGTTAGGGAGCCGCACTCCCTGGCAGACAGCGATTCTGAGTACGTTCTGTGCAAGGAAATAATCGCTTGTCATCTGGCTGAATCTCGGCTCTGTTGTAGTACAGATGAACTCAAGCAGCAGTAAGGATTTCAAAACCACGACAGTTTTGAGTTTGGCTCAGTGCTGCAAAAGGATGGAGCCAACTGGCTGCTAGTTTTCACTACCGATGAAAACTAGCCTTCGGGCTAATTTGGGTACATTTACATTCATGAATGTCGATTGATATACAATGTCCCTTTTCTAAATAAATAAAATCTTGGCTAAGTTATAGTACAAATGAACACAAGCAGCAGTAAGGATTTCAAAACCACGACAGTTTTGAGTTTGGCTCAGTGCTGCAAAAGGACGGAGCCAACTGGCTGCTAGTTCTGAAACTGCTGGGCTCGTCCGGGATTTGAACCCGGGACCTCTCGCACCCAAAGCGAGAATCATACCCCTAGACCAACGAGCCCTGTCGGAAGGAAGCCTTTCGGGAGGGCGCCACAAATTCTGTGAAGTTCACCTCAAAGACGGAACCCGACCTGGCGTCGAGATACTAAAGTGTAGGTGTTTGAGCGTCAGAAACCACTTGAAGTCATATTACAGATCAAAGGCAGAGCTTGCCAGACAAGGCCTAGTGGCCTAATGGATAAGGCATCAGCCTCCGGAGCTGGAGATTGTGGGTTCAAGTCCCACCTGGGTCGTCTTTGATGGGCTTTGTTTAAGTTGGCCGTTGGGTGAATTCAAGGATGGTTTGTTCAAAGCAACGCTGTAGCCATGATGAGCGCAAGATCTGAATTAGCATAGAACCCACAAACTTCTGATAGCTGTGCTGGGTGTTTGTGTGCATCATTCTGTCCTGCCTGTGCATGTGCCCTATCAGGCTGAAATTACACAAAGCACCCTGCGCAAGAGGCCCAGTGGCTTAAGGGGAAAAGGACTCTTTTTGCTTTTGCACCGGACCTACGACGGAGGCTTTGCGTACGAAAGCAGAGAGGCAGATTACACACAAAACAGGTGGGAAAGAGTCATGAACTATAAATGAATCTAGACATACAAAAACATCATTGATACGTTTGTTTTGACCATAGACCCAAAATGGCGGGCTCTAAATGTAAACAGCCTCATAGAGGCTATGTCGTAGGCTTGACTTTGAACCATAGGACATCAGCCCCCCACCTAGGGCGTGCTTGTTGAGCTAGCTCTAAGCCGATGCTGCAAAACGTCAATGATAATTTGTTCAAAGAAACTCCACAGAACAACAAGTATACCTGTGCTTAAGCGTTTCTGCAAAAGAGCCACGGTGATTCAATTAAGAGCGATATAAAATGGTTTGAATCCCACTACGGCAGGGGTGCCCAACCCTGCTCCTGCCGATCGACTGTCCTGCACAGTTTATCTCCAACCCTAATCAAACACACCTGAAGC
This sequence comes from Scardinius erythrophthalmus, assembly GCF_964197995.2. Lineage (NCBI taxonomy): Eukaryota > Metazoa > Chordata > Actinopteri > Cypriniformes > Leuciscidae > Scardinius > Scardinius erythrophthalmus. The sequence continues at coordinate 44,017,825 of NC_138227.1, forward strand.
AACCAATTAACGTCTTCAGGATCGCTTGAAAATTAAAGGCAGGTGTGTTTGATTAGGGTTGGAGATGAACTGTGCAGGACAGTCGATCGGCAGGAGCAGGGTTGGGCACCCCTGCACTACGGCATCTACAGGCCTGCAAAAAGTTCAGTTTGGCCGAAGCATCAGCCTCTGATGCTGCAGAATGTGACGTCAAGTACTATGTGGGTTGCAGTAAATGGCCAGATATGAAGTGGTTGATAAAGAAAAGCAGCAGAAGCAAACAGAGTCAGAGAACCCTTGAACTCATACTAAAGGTGAGAGGGCTCGTCCGGGATTTGAACCCGGGACCTCTCGCACCCGAAGCGAGAATCATACCCCTAGACCAACGAGCCTGATAAACGAAGGTTTGGGCTACTTGCGTACAGTCACTGAACGCTGGCCTTTAACAGAATGGGCAGGCACCAGTTTTAATACAACACGTTTGTCGTTAGGGAGCCGTACTCCCTGGCGGGCAACGGTTTTGAGTATGTTCTGTGAAGGAAATAAACACGTCATCTGGCTGAATTTTAGTACAGATGAAGACAAACAGCCTTTTCACATCAGTTTTGAGTTTGGCTCAGCGCTCCAAAGGAGGGAGCCAACTGGCTGCTTGTTCTGAAACTGCTGGGCTCGTCCGGGATTTGAACCCGGGACCTCTCGCACCCAAAGCGAGAATCATACCCCTAGACCAACGAGCCTGGCTGATGAAGGATCGGGTTACTTGCGTACACTTGTACAGTCACCGAACGCTGGCCTCTAGCAGAATGGGCGGGCACTAGTTTTAATAGAAAGCGTTTGTCGTTAGGGAGCCGCACTCCCTGGCAGACAGCGATTCTGAGTACGTTCTGTGCAAGGAAATAATCGCTTGTCATCTGGCTGAATCTCGGCTCTGTTGTAGTACAGATGAACTCAAGCAGCAGTAAGGATTTCAAAACCACGACAGTTTTGAGTTTGGCTCAGTGCTGCAAAAGGATGGAGCCAACTGGCTGCTAGTTTTCAATACCGATGAAAACTAGCCTTCGGGCTAATTTGGGTACATTTACATTCATGAATGTCGATTGATATACAATGTCCCTTTTTTAAATAAATAAAATCTTGGCTAAGTTATAGTACAAATGAACACAAGAAGCAGTAAGGATTTCAAAACCACGACAGTTTTGAGTTTGGCTCAGTGCTGCAAAAGGACGGAGCCAACTGGCTGCTAGTTCTGAAACTGCTGGGCTCGTCCGGGATTTGAACCCGGGACCTCTCGCACCCAAAGCGAGAATCATACCCCTAGACCAACGAGCCCTGTCGGAAGGAAGCCTTTCGGGAGGGCGCCACAAATTCTGTGAAGTTCACCTCAAAGACGGAAACCGACCTGGCGTCGAGATACTAAAGTGCAGTTGTTTGAGCGTCAGAAACCACTTGAAGTCATATTACAGATCAAAGGCAGAGCTTGCCAGACAAGGCCTAGTGGCCTAATGGATAAGGCATCAGCCTCCGGAGCTGGAGATTGTGGGTTCAAGTCCCACCTGGGTCGTCTTTGATGGGCTTTGTTTAAGTTGGCCGTTGGGCGAATTCAAGGATGGTTTGTTCAAAGCAACGCTGTAGCCATGATGAGCGCAAGATCTGAATTAGCATAGAACCCACAAACTTCTGATAGCTGTGCTGGGTGTTTGTGTGCATCATTCTGTCCTGCCTGTGCATGTGCCCTATCAGGCTGAAATTACACAAAGCACCCTGCGCAAGAGGCCCAGTGGCTTAAGGGGAAAAGGCCACTTTTTGCTTTTGCACCGGACCTACGACGGAGGCTTTGCGTACGAAAGCAGAGAGGCAGATTACACACAAAACAGGTGGGAAAGAGTCATGAACTATAAATGAATCTAGACATACAAAAACATCATTGATACGTTTGTTTTGACCATAGAACCAAAATGGCGGGCTCTAAATGTAAACAGCCTCATAGAGGCTATGTCGTAGGCTTGACTTTGAACCATAGGACATCAGCCCCCCACCTAGGGCGTGCTTGTTGAGCTAGCTCTAAGCCGATGCTGCAAAAAGTCAATGATAATTTGTTCAAAGAAACTCCACAGAACAACAAGTATACCTGTGCTTAAGCGTTTCTGCAAAAGAGCCACGGTGATTCAATTAAGAGCGATATAAAATGGTTTGAATCCCACTACGGCAGGGGTGCCCAACCCTTCTCCTGCCGATCGACTGTCCTGCACAGTTTATCTCCAACCCTAATCAAACACACCTGAAGCAACCAATTAACGTCTTCAGGATCGCTTGAAAATTAAAGGCAGGTGTGTTTGATTAGGGTTGGAGATGAACTGTGCAGGACAGTCGATCGGCAGGAGCAGGGTTGGGCACCCCTGCACTACGGCATCTACAGGCCTGCAAAAAGTTCAGTTTGGCCGAAGCATCAGCCTCTGATGCTGCAGAATGTGACGTCAAGTACTATGTGGGTTGCAGTAAATGGCCAGATATGAAGTGGTTGATAAAGAAAAGCAGCAGAAGCAAACAGAGTCAGAGAACCCTTGAACTCATACTAAAGGTGAGAGGGCTCGTCCGGGATTTGAACCCGGGACCTCTCGCACCCGAAGCGAGAATCATACCCCTAGACCAACGAGCCTGATAAACGAAGGTTTGGGCTACTTGCGTACAGTCACTGAACGCTGGCCTTTAACAGAATGGGCAGGCACCAGTTTTAATACAACACGTTTGTCGTTAGGGAGCCGTACTCCCTGGCGGGCAACGGTTTTGAGTATGTTCTGTGAAGGAAATAAACACTTGTCATCTGGCTGAATTTTAGTACAGATGAAGACAAACAGCCTTTTCACAGCAGTTTTGAGTTTGGCTCAGCGCTCCAAAGGAGGGAGCCAACTGGCTGCTTGTTCTGAAACTGCTGGGCTCGTCCGGGATTTGAACCCGGGACCTCTCGCACCCAAAGCGAGAATCATACCCCTAGACCAACGAGCCTGGCTGATGAAGGATCGGGTTACTTGCGTACACTTGTACAGTCACCGAACGCTGGCCTCTAGCAGAATGGGCGGGCACTAGTTTTAATAGAAAGCGTTTGTCGTTAGGGAGCCGCACTCCCTGGCAGACAGCGATTCTGAGTACGTTCTGTGCAAGGAAATAATCGCTTGTCATCTGGCTGAATCTCGGCTCTGTTGTAGTACAGATGAACTCAAGCAGCAGTAAGGATTTCAAAACCACGACAGTTTTGAGTTTGGCTCAGTGCTGCAAAAGGATGGAGCCAACTGGCTGCTAGTTTTCACTACCGATGAAAACTAGCCTTCGGGCTAATTTGGGTACATTTACATTCATGAATGTCGATTGATATACAATGTCCCTTTTCTAAATAAATAAAATCTTGGCTAAGTTATAGTACAAATGAACACAAGCAGCAGTAAGGATTTCAAAACCACGACAGTTTTGAGTTTGGCTCAGTGCTGCAAAAGGACGGAGCCAACTGGCTGCTAGTTCTGAAACTGCTGGGCTCGTCCGGGATTTGAACCCGGGACCTCTCGCACCCAAAGCGAGAATCATACCCCTAGACCAACGAGCCCTGTCGGAAGGAAGCCTTTCGGGAGGGCGCCACAAATTCTGTGAAGTTCACCTCAAAGACGGAACCCGACCTGGCGTCGAGATACTAAAGTGTAGGTGTTTGAGCGTCAGAAACCACTTGAAGTCATATTACAGATCAAAGGCAGAGCTTGCCAGACAAGGCCTAGTGGCCTAATGGATAAGGCATCAGCCTCCGGAGCTGGAGATTGTGGGTTCAAGTCCCACCTGGGTCGTCTTTGATGGGCTTTGTTTAAGTTGGCCGTTGGGCGAATTCAAGGATGGTTTGTTCAAAGCAACGCTGTAGCCATGATGAGCGCAAGATCTGAATTAGCATAGAACCCACAAACTTCTGATAGCTGTGCTGGGTGTTTGTGTGCATCATTCTGTCCTGCCTGTGCATGTGCCCTATCAGGCTGAAATTACACAAAGCACCCTGCGCAAGAGGCCCAGTGGCTTAAGGGGAAAAGGACACTTTTTGCTTTTGCACCGGACCTACGACGGAGGCTTTGCGTACGAAAGCAGAGAGGCAGATTACACACAAAACAGGTGGGAAAGAGTCATGAACTATAAATGAATCTAGACATACAAAAACATCATTGATACGTTTGTTTTGACCATAGACCCAAAATGGCGGGCTCTAAATGTAAACAGCCTCATAGAGGCTATGTCGTAGGCTTGACTTTGAACCATAGGACATCAGCCCCCCACCTAGGGCGTGCTTGTTGAGCTAGCTCTAAGCCGATGCTGCAAAACGTCAATGATAATTTGTTCAAAGAAACTCCACAGAACAACAAGTATACCTGTGCTTAAGCGTTTCTGCAAAAGAGCCACGGTGATTCAATTAAGAGCGATATAAAATGGTTTGAATCCCACTACGGCAGGGGTGCCCAACCCTGCTCCTGCCGATCGACTGTCCTGCACAGTTTATCTCCAACCCTAATCAAACACACCTGAAGCAACCAATTAACGTCTTCAGGATCGCTTGAAAATTAAAGGCAGGTGTGTTTGATTAGGGTTGGAGATGAACTGTGCAGGACAGTCGATCGGCAGGAGCAGGGTTGGGCACCCCTGCACTACGGCATCTACAGGCCTGCAAAAAGTTCAGTTTGGCCGAAGCATCAGCCTCTGATGCTGCAGAATGTGACGTCAAGTACTATGTGGGTTGCAGTAAATGGCCAGATATGAAGTGGTTGATAAAGAAAAGCAGCAGAAGCAAACAGAGTCAGAGAACCCTTGAACTCATACTAAAGGTGAGAGGGCTCGTCCGGGATTTGAACCCGGGACCTCTCGCACCCGAAGCGAGAATCATACCCCTAGACCAACGAGCCTGATAAACGAAGGTTTGGGCTACTTGCGTACAGTCACTGAACGCTGGCCTTTAACAGAATGGGCAGGCACCAGTTTTAATACAACACGTTTGTCGTTAGGGAGCCGTACTCCCTGGCGGGCAACGGTTTTGAGTATGTTCTGTGAAGGAAATAAACACTTGTCATCTGGCTGAATTTTAGTACAGATGAAGACAAACAGCCTTTTCACAGCAGTTTTGAGTTTGGCTCAGCGCTCCAAAGGAGGGAGCCAACTGGCTGCTTGTTCTGAAACTGCTGGGCTCGTCCGGGATTTGAACCCGGGACCTCTCGCACCCAAAGCGAGAATCATACCCCTAGACCAACGAGCCTGGCTGATGAAGGATCGGGTTACTTGCGTACACTTGTACAGTCACCGAACGCTGGCCTCTAGCAGAATGGGCGGGCACTAGTTTTAATAGAAAGCGTTTGTCGTTAGGGAGCCGCACTCCCTGGCAGACAGCGATTCTGAGTACGTTCTGTGCAAGGAAATAATCGCTTGTCATCTGGCTGAATCTCGGCTCTGTTGTAGTACAGATGAACTCAAGCAGCAGTAAGGATTTCAAAACCACGACAGTTTTGAGTTTGGCTCAGTGCTGCAAAAGGATGGAGCCAACTGGCTGCTAGTTTTCACTACCGATGAAAACTAGCCTTCGGGCTAATTTGGGTACATTTACATTCATGAATGTCGATTGATATACAATGTCCCTTTTCTAAATAAATAAAATCTTGGCTAAGTTATAGTACAAATGAACACAAGCAGCAGTAAGGATTTCAAAACCACGACAGTTTTGAGTTTGGCTCAGTGCTGCAAAAGGACGGAGCCAACTGGCTGCTAGTTCTGAAACTGCTGGGCTCGTCCGGGATTTGAACCCGGGACCTCTCGCACCCAAAGCGAGAATCATACCCCTAGACCAACGAGCCCTGTCGGAAGGAAGCCTTTCGGGAGGGCGCCACAAATTCTGTGAAGTTCACCTCAAAGACGGAACCCGACCTGGCGTCGAGATACTAAAGTGTAGGTGTTTGAGCGTCAGAAACCACTTGAAGTCATATTACAGATCAAAGGCAGAGCTTGCCAGACAAGGCCTAGTGGCCTAATGGATAAGGCATCAGCCTCCGGAGCTGGAGATTGTGGGTTCAAGTCCCACCTGGGTCGTCTTTGATGGGCTTTGTTTAAGTTGGCCGTTGGGTGAATTCAAGGATGGTTTGTTCAAAGCAACGCTGTAGCCATGATGAGCGCAAGATCTGAATTAGCATAGAACCCACAAACTTCTGATAGCTGTGCTGGGTGTTTGTGTGCATCATTCTGTCCTGCCTGTGCATGTGCCCTATCAGGCTGAAATTACACAAAGCACCCTGCGCAAGAGGCCCAGTGGCTTAAGGGGAAAAGGACTCTTTTTGCTTTTGCACCGGACCTACGACGGAGGCTTTGCGTACGAAAGCAGAGAGGCAGATTACACACAAAACAGGTGGGAAAGAGTCATGAACTATAAATGAATCTAGACATACAAAAACATCATTGATACGTTTGTTTTGACCATAGACCCAAAATGGCGGGCTCTAAATGTAAACAGCCTCATAGAGGCTATGTCGTAGGCTTGACTTTGAACCATAGGACATCAGCCCCCCACCTAGGGCGTGCTTGTTGAGCTAGCTCTAAGCCGATGCTGCAAAACGTCAATGATAATTTGTTCAAAGAAACTCCACAGAACAACAAGTATACCTGTGCTTAAGCGTTTCTGCAAAAGAGCCACGGTGATTCAATTAAGAGCGATATAAAATGGTTTGAATCCCACTACGGCAGGGGTGCCCAACCCTGCTCCTGCCGATCGACTGTCCTGCACAGTTTATCTCCAACCCTAATCAAACACACCTGAAGCAACCAATTAACGTCTTCAGGATCGCTTGAAAATTAAAGGCAGGTGTGTTTGATTAGGGTTGGAGATGAACTGTGCAGGACAGTCGATCGGCAGGAGCAGGGTTGGGCACCCCTGCACTACGGCATCTACAGGCCTGCAAAAAGTTCAGTTTGGCCGAAGCATCAGCCTCTGATGCTGCAGAATGTGACGTCAAGTACTATGTGGATTGCAGTAAATGGCCAGATATGAAGTGGTTGATAAAGAAAAGCAGCAGAAGCAAACAGAGTCAGAGAACCCTTGAACTCATACTAAAGGTGAGAGGGCTCCTCCGGGATTAGAACCCGAGACCTCTCGCACCCGAAGCGAGAATCATACCCCTAGACCAACGAGCCTGATAAACGAAGGTTTGGGCTACTTGCGTACAGTCACTGAACGCTGGCCTTTAACAGAATGGGCAGGCACCAGTTTTAATACAACACGTTTGTCGTTAGGGAGCCGTACTCCCTGGCGGGCAACGGTTTTGAGTATGTTCTGTGAAGGAAATAAACACTTGTCATCTGGCTGAATTTTAGTACAGATGAAGACAAACAGCCTTTTCACAGCAGTTTAGAGTTTGGCTCAGCGCTCCAAAGGAGGGAGCCAACTGGCTGCTTGTTCTGAAACTGCTGGGCTCGTCCGGGATTTGAACCCGGGACCTCTCGCACCCAAAGCGAGAATCATACCCCTAGACCAACGAGCCTGGCTGATGAAGGATCGGGTTACTTGCGTACACTTGTACAGTCACCGAACGCTGGCCTCTAGCAGAATGGGCGGGCACTAGTTTTAATAGAAAGCGTTTGTCGTTAGGGAGCCGCACTCCCTGGCAGACAGCGATTCTGAGTACGTTCTGTGCAAGGAAATAATCGCTTGTCATCTGGCTGAATCTCGGCTCTGTTGTAGTACAGATGAACTCAAGCAGCAGTAAGGATTTCAAAACCACGACAGTTTTGAGTTTGGCTCAGTGCTGCAAAAGGATGGAGCCAACTGGCTGCTAGTTTTCACTACCGATGAAAACTAGCCTTCGGGCTAATTTGGGTACATTTACATTCATGAATGTCGATTGATATACAATGTCCCTTTTCTAAATAAATAAAATCTTGGCTAAGTTATAGTACAAATGAACACAAGCAGCAGTAAGGATTTCAAAACCACGACAGTTTTGAGTTTGGCTCAGTGCTGCAAAAGGTTGGAGCCAACTGGCTGCTAGTTCTGAAACTGCTGGGCTCGTCCGGGATTTGAACCCGGGACCTCTCGCACCCAAAGCGAGAATCATACCCCTAGACCAACGAGCCCTGTCGGAAGGAAGCCTTTCGGGAGGGCGCCACAAATTCTGTGAAGTTCACCTCAAAGACGGAACCCGACCTGGCGTCGAGATACTAAAGTGTAGTTGTTTGAGCGTCAGAAACCACTTGAAGTCATATTACAGATCAAAGGCAGAGCTTGCCAGACAAGGCCTAGTGGCCTAATGGATAAGGCATCAGCCTCCGGAGCTGGAGATTGTGGGTTCAAGTCCCACCTGGGTCGTCTTTGATGGGCTTTGTTTAAGTTGGCCGTTGGGCGAATTCAAGGATGGTTTGTTCAAAGCAACGCTGTAGCCATGATGAGCGCAAGATCTGAATTAGCATAGAACCCACAAACTTCTGATAGCTGTGCTGGGTGTTTGTGTGCATCATTCTGTCCTGTCTGTGCATGTGCCCTATCAGGCTGAAATTACACAAAGCACCCTGTGCAAGAGGCCCAGTGGCTTAAGGGGAAAAGGACACTTTTTGCTTTTGCACCGGACCTACGACGGAGGCTTTGCGTACGAAAGCAGAGAGGCAGATTACACACAAAACAGGTGGGAAAGAGTCATGAACTATAAATGAATCTAGACATACAAAAACATCATTGATACGTTTGTTTTGACCATAGACCCAAAATGGCGGGCTCTAAATGTAAACAGCCTCATAGAGGCTATGTCGTAGGCTTGACTTTGAACCATAGGACATCAGCCCCCCACCTAGGGCGTGCTTATTGAGCTAGCTCTAAGCCGATGCTGCAAAAAGTCAATGATAATTTGTTCAAAGAAACTCCACAGAACAACAAGTATACCTGTGCTTAAGCGTTTCTGCAAAAGAGCCACGGTGATTCAATTAAGAGCGATATAAAATGGTTTGAATCCCACTACGGCAGGGGTGCCCAACCCTGCTCCTGCCGATCGACTGTCCTGCACAGTTTATCTCCAACCCTAATCAAACACACCTGAAGCAACCAATTAACGTCTTCAGGATCGCTTGAAAATTAAAGGCAGGTGTGTTTGATTAGGGTTGGAGATGAACTGTGCAGGACAGTCGATCGGCAGGAGCAGGGTTGGGCACCCCTGCACTACGGCATCTACAGGCCTGCAAAAAGTTCAGTTTGGCCGAAGCATCAGCCTCTGATGCTGCAGAATGTGACGTCAAGTACTATGTGGGTTGCAGTAAATGGCCAGATATGAAGTGGTTGATAAAGAAAAGCAGCAGAAGCAAACAGAGTCAGAGAACCCTTGAACTCATACTAAAGGTGAGAGGGCTCGTCCGGGATTTGAACCCGGGACCTCTCGCACCCGAAGCGAGAATCATACCCCTAGACCAACGAGCCTGATAAACGAAGGTTTGGGCTACTTGCGTACAGTCACTGAACGCTGGCCTTTAACAGAATGGGCAGGCACCAGTTTTAATACAACACGTTTGTCGTTAGGGAGCCGTACTCCCTGGCGGGCAACGGTTTTGAGTATGTTCTGTGAAGGAAATAAACACTTGTCATCTGGCTGAATTTTAGTACAGATGAAGACAAACAGCCTTTTCACAGCAGTTTTGAGTTTGGCTCAGCGCTCCAAAGGAGGGAGCCAACTGGCTGCTTGTTCTGAAACTGCTGGGCTCGTCCGGGATTTGAACCCGGGGTTCAAATCGAGAGCGAGAGCGAGAATCACCCAAAGCGAGAATCATACCCCTAGACCAACGAGCCTGGCTGATGAAGGATCGGGTTACTTGCGTACACTTGTACAGTCACCGAACGCTGGCCTCTAGCAGAATGGGCGGGCACTAGTTTTAATAGAAAGCGTTTGTCGTTAGGGAGCCGCACTCCCTGGCAGACAGCGATTCTGAGTACGTTCTGTGCAAGGAAATAATCGCTTGTCATCTGGCTGAATCTCGGCTCTGTTGTAGTACAGATGAACTCAAGCAGCAGTAAGGATTTCAAAACCACGACAGTTTTGAGTTTGGCTCAGTGCTGCAAAAGGATGGAGCCAACTGGCTGCTAGTTTTCAATACCGATGAAAACTAGCCTTCGGGCTAATTTGGGTACATTTACATTCATGAATGTCGATTGATATACAATGTCCCTTTTCTAAATAAATAAAATCTTGGCTAAGTTATAGTACAAATGAACACAAGCAGCAGTAAGGATTTCAAAACCACGACAGTTTTGAGTTTGGCTCAGTGCTGCAAAAGGACGGAGCCAACTGGCTGCTAGTTCTGAAACTGCTGGGCTCGTCCGGGATTTGAACCCGGGACCTCTCGCACCCAAAGCGAGAATCATACCCCTAGACCAACGAGCCCTGTCGGAAGGAAGCCTTTCGGGAGGGCGCCACAAATTCTGTGAAGTTCACCTCAAAGACGGAACCCGACCTGGCGTCGAGATACTAAAGTGTAGTTGTTTGAGCGTCAGAAACCACTTGAAGTCATATTACAGATCAAAGGCAGAGCTTGCCAGACAAGGCCTAGTGGCCTAATGGATAAGGCATCAGCCTCCGGAGCTGGAGATTGTGGGTTCAAGTCCCACCTGGGTCGTCTTTGATGGGCTTTGTTTAAGTTGGCCGTTGGGCGAATTCAAGGATGGTTTGTTCAAAGCAACGCTGTAGCCATGATGAGCGCAAGATCTGAATTAGCATAGAACCCACAAACTTCTGATAGCTGTGCTGGGTGTTTGTGTGCATCATTCTGTCCTGCCTGTGCATGTGCCCTATCAGGCTGAAATTACACAAAGCACCCTGCGCAAGAGGCCCAGTGGCTTAAGGGGAAAAGGCCACTTTTTGCTTTTGCACCGGACCTACGACGGAGGCTTTGCGTACGAAAGCAGAGAGGCAGATTACACACAAAACAGGTGGGAAAGAGTCATGAACTATAAATGAATCTAGACATACAAAAACATCATTGATACGTTTGTTTTGACCATAGACCCAAAATGGCGGGCTCTAAATGTAAACAGCCTCATAGAGGCTATGTCGTAGGCTTGACTTTGAACCATAGGACATCAGCCCCCCACCTAGGGCGTGCTTGTTGAGCTAGCTCTAAGCCGATGCTGCAAAACGTCAATGATAATTTGTTCAAAGAAACTCCACAGAACAACAAGTATACCTGTGCTTAAGCGTTTCTGCAAAAGAGCCACGGTGATTCAATTAAGAGCGATATAAAATGGTTTGAATCCCACTACGGCAGGGGTGCCCAACCCTGCTCCTGCCGATCGACTGTCCTGCACAGTTTATCTCCAACCCTAATCAAACACACCTGAAGCAACCAATTAACGTCTTCAGGATAGCTTGAAAATTAAAGGCAGGTGTGTTTGATTAGGGTTGGAGATGAACTGTGCAGGACAGTCGATCGGCAGGAGCAGGGTTGGGCACCCCTGCACTACGGCATTTACAGGCCTGCAAAAAGTTCAGTTTGGCCGAAGCATCAGCCTCTGATGCTGCAGAATGTGACGTCAAGTACTATGTGGGTTGCAGTAAATGACCAGATATGAAGTGGTTGATAAAGAAAAGCAGCAGAAGCAAACAGAGTCAGAGAACCCTTGAACTCATACTAAAGGTGAGAGGGCTCGTCCGGGATTTGAACCCGGGACCTCTCGCACCCGAAGCGAGAATCATACCCCTAGACCAACGAGCCTGATAAACGAAGGTTTGGGCTACTTGCGTACAGTCACTGAACGCTGGCCTTTAACAGAATGGGCAGGCACCAGTTTTAATACAACACGTTTGTCGTTAGGGAGCCGTACTCCCTGGCGGGCAACGGTTTTGAGTGTGTTCTGTGAAGGAAATAAACACTTGTCATCTGGCTGAATTTTAGTACAGATGAAGACAAACAGCCTTTTCACAGCAGTTTTGAGTTTGGCTCAGCGCTCCAAAGGAGGGAGCCAACTGGCTGCTTGTTCTGAAACTGCTGGGCTCGTCCGGGATTTGAACCCGGGACCTCTCGCACCCGAAGCGAGAATCATACCCCTAGACCAACGAGCCTGATAAACGAAGGTTTGGGCTACTTGCGTACAGTCACTGAACGCTGGCCTTTAACAGAATGGGCAGGCACCAGTTTTAATACAACACGTTTGTCGTTAGGGAGCCGTACTCCCTGGCGGGCAACGGTTTTGAGTATGTTCTGTGAAGGAAATAAACACTTGTCATCTGGCTGAATTTTAGTACAGATGAAGACAAACAGCCTTTTCACAGCAGTTTTGAGTTTGGCTCAGCGCTCCAAAGGAGGGAGCCAACTGGCTGCTTGTTCTGAAACTGCTGGGCTCGTCCGGGATTTGAACCCGGGACCTCTCGCACCCAAAGCGAGAATCATACCCCTAGACCAACGAGCCTGGCTGATGAAGGACCGGGTTACTTGCGTACACTTGTACAGTCACCGAACGCTGGCCTCTAGCAGAATGGGCGGGCACTAGTTTTAATAGAAAGCGTTTGTCGTTAGGGAGCCGCACTCCCTGGCAGACAGCGATTCTGAGTACGTTCTGTGCAAGGAAATAATCGCTTGTCATCTGGCTGAATCTCGGCTCTGTTGTAGTACAGATGAACTCAAGCAGCAGTAAGGATTTCAAAACCACGACAGTTTTGAGTTTGGCTCAGTGCTGCAAAAGGATGGAGCCAACTGGCTGCTAGTTTTCACTACCGATGAAAACTAGCCTTCGGGCTAATTTGGGTGCATTTACATTCATGAATGTCGATTGATATACAATGTCCCTTTTCTAAATAAATAAAATCTTGGCTAAGTTATAGTACAAATGAACACAAGCAGCAGTAAGGATTTCAAAACCACGACAGTTTTGAGTTTGGCTCAGTGCTGCAAAAGGACGGAGCCAACTGGCTGCTAGTTCTGAAACTGCTGGGCTCGTCCGGGATTTGAACCCGGGACCTCTCGCACCCAAAGCGAGAATCATACCCCTAGACCAACGAGCCCTGTCGGAAGGAAGCCTTTCGGGAGGGCGCCACAAATTCTGTGAAGTTCACAAAGACGGAACCCGACCTGGCGTCGAGATACTAAAGTGTAGTTGTTTGAGCGTCAGAAACCACTTGAAGTCATATTACAGATCAAAGGCAGAGCTTGCCAGACAAGGCCTAGTGGCCTAATGGATAAGGCATCAGCCTCCGGAGCTGGAGATTGTGGGTTCAAGTCCCACCTGGGTCGTCTTTGATGGGCTTTGTTTAAGTTGGCCGTTGGGCGAATTCAAGGATGGTTTGTTCAAAGCAACGCTGTAGCCATGATGAGCGCAAGATCTGAATTAGCATAGAACCCACAAACTTCTGATAGCTGTGCTGGGTGTTTGTGTGCATCATTCTGTCCTGCCTGTGCATGTGCCCTATCAGGCTGAAATTACACAAAGCACCCTGTGCAAGAGGCCCAGTGGCTTAAGGGGAAAAGGACACTTTTTGCTTTTGCACCGGACCTACGACGGAGGCTTTGCGTACGAAAGCAGAGAGGCAGATTACACACAAAACAGGTGGGAAAGAGTCATGAACTATAAATGAATCTAGACATACAAAAACATCATTGATACGTTTGTTTTGACCATAGACCCAAAATGGCGGGCTCTAAATGTAAACAGCCTCATAGAGGCTATGTCGTAGGCTTGACTTTGAACCATAGGACATCAGCCCCCCACCTAGGGCGTGCTTATTGAGCTAGCTCTAAGCCGATGCTGCAAAAAGTCAATGATAATTTGTTCAAAGAAACTCCACAGAACAACAAGTATACCTGTGCTTAAGCGTTTCTGCAAAAGAGCCACGGTGATTCAATTAAGAGCGATATAAAATGGTTTGAATCCCACTACGGCAGGGGTGCCCAACCCTGCTCCTGCCGATCGACTGTCCTGCACAGTTTATCTCCAACCCTAATCAAACACACCTGAAGCAACCAATTAACGTCTTCAGGATCGCTTGAAAATTAAAGGCAGGTGTGTTTGATTAGGGTTGGAGATGAACTGTGCAGGACAGTCGATCGGCAGGAGCAGGGTTGGGCACCCCTGCACTACGGCATCTACAGGCCTGCAAAAAGTTCAGTTTGGCCGAAGCATCAGCCTCTGATGCTGCAGAATGTGACGTCAAGTACTATGTGGATTGCAGTAAATGGCCAGATATGAAGTGGTTGATAAAGAAAAGCAGCAGAAGCAAACAGAGTCAGAGAACCCTTGAACTCATACTAAAGGTGAGAGGGCTCCTCCGGGATTAGAACCCGAGACCTCTCGCACCCGAAGCGAGAATCATACCCCTAGACCAACGAGCCTGATAAACGAAGGTTTGGGCTACTTGCGTACAGTCACTGAACGCTGGCCTTTAACAGAATGGGTAGGCACCAGTTTTAATACAACACGTTTGTCGTTAGGGAGCCGTACTCCCTGGCGGGCAACGGTTTTGAGTATGTTCTGTGAAGGAAATAAACACTTGTCATCTGGCTGAATTTTAGTACAGATGAAGACAAACAGCCTTTTCACAGCAGTTTAGAGTTTGGCTCAGCGCTCCAAAGGAGGGAGCCAACTGGCTGCTTGTTCTGAAACTGCTGGGCTCGTCCGGGATTTGAACCCGGGACCTCTCGCACCCAAAGCGAGAATCATACCCCTAGACCAACGAGCCTGGCTGATGAAGGATCGGGTTACTTGCGTACACTTGTACAGTCACCGAACGCTGGCCTCTAGCAGAATGGGCGGGCACTAGTTTTAATAGAAAGCATTTGTCGTTAGGGAGCCGCACTCCCTGGCAGACAGCGATTCTGAGTACGTTCTGTGCAAGGAAATAATCGCTTGTCATCTGGCTGAATCTCGGCTCTGTTGTAGTACAGATGAACTCAAGCAGCAGTAAGGATTTCAAAACCACGACAGTTTTGAGTTTGGCTCAGTGCTGCAAAAGGATGGAGCCAACTGGCTGCTAGTTTTCACTACCGATGAAAACTAGCCTTCGGGCTAATTTGGGTACATTTACATTCATGAATGTCGATTGATATACAATGTCCCTTTTCTAAATAAATAAAATCTTGGCTAAGTTATAGTACAAATGAACACAAGCAGCAGTAAGGATTTCAAAACCACGACAGTTTTGAGTTTGGCTCAGTGCTGCAAAAGGTTGGAGCCAACTGGCTGCTAGTTCTGAAACTGCTGGGCTCGTCCGGGATTTGAACCCGGGACCTCTCGCACCCAAAGCGAGAATCATACCCCTAGACCAACGAGCCCTGTCGGAAGGAAGCCTTTCGGGAGGGCGCCACAAATTCTGTGAAGTTCACCTCAAAGACGGAACCCGACCTGGCGTCGAGATACTAAAGTGTAGTTGTTTGAGCGTCAGAAACCACTTGAAGTCATATTACAGATCAAAGGCAGAGCTTGCCAGACAAGGCCTAGTGGCCTAATGGATAAGGCATCAGCCTCCGGAGCTGGAGATTGTGGGTTCAAGTCCCACCTGGGTCGTCTTTGATGGGCTTTGTTTAAGTTGGCCGTTGGGCGAATTCAAGGATGGTTTGTTCAAAGCAACGCTGTAGCCATGATGAGCGCAAGATCTGAATTAGCATAGAACCCACAAACTTCTGATAGCTGTGCTGGGTGTTTGTGTGCATCATTCTGTCCTGCCTGTGCATGTGCCCTATCAGGCTGAAATTACACAAAGCACCCTGTGCAAGAGGCCCAGTGGCTTAAGGGGAAAAGGACACTTTTTGCTTTTGCACCGGACCTACGACGGAGGCTTTGCGTACGAAAGCAGAGAGGCAGATTACACACAAAACAGGTGGGAAAGAGTCATGAACTATAAATGAATCTAGACATACAAAAACATCATTGATACGTTTGTTTTGACCATAGACCCAAAATGGCGGGCTCTAAATGTAAACAGCCTCATAGAGGCTATGTCGTAGGCTTGACTTTGAACCATAGGACATCAGCCCCCCACCTAGGGCGTGCTTATTGAGCTAGCTCTAAGCCGATGCTGCAAAAAGTCAATGATAATTTGTTCAAAGAAACTCCACAGAACAACAAGTATACCTGTGCTTAAGCGTTTCTGCAAAAGAGCCACGGTGATTCAATTAAGAGCGATATAAAATGGTTTGAATCCCACTACGGCAGGGGTGCCCAACCCTGCTCCTGCCGATCGACTGTCCTGCACAGTTTATCTCCAACCCTAATCAAACACACCTGAAGCAACCAATTAACGTCTTCAGGATCGCTTGAAAATTAAAGGCAGGTGTGTTTGATTAGGGTTGGAGATGAACTGTGCAGGACAGTCGATCGGCAGGAGCAGGGTTGGGCACCCCTGCACTACGGCATCTACAGGCCTGCAAAAAGTTCAGTTTGGCCGAAGCATCAGCCTCTGATGCTGCAGAATGTGACGTCAAGTACTATGTGGGTTGCAGTAAATGGCCAGATATGAAGTGGTTGATAAAGAAAAGCAGCAGAAGCAAACAGAGTCAGAGAACCCTTGAACTCATACTAAAGGTGAGAGGGCTCGTCCGGGATTTGAACCCGGGACCTCTCGCACCCGAAGCGAGAATCATACCCCTAGACCAACGAGCCTGATAAACGAAGGTTTGGGCTACTTGCGTACAGTCACTGAACGCTGGCCTTTAACAGAATGGGCAGGCACCAGTTTTAATACAACACGTTTGTCGTTAGGGAGCCGTACTCCCTGGCGGGCAACGGTTTTGAGTATGTTCTGTGAAGGAAATAAACACTTGTCATCTGGCTGAATTTTAGTACAGATGAAGACAAACAGCCTTTTCACAGCAGTTTTGAGTTTGGCTCAGCGCTCCAAAGGAGGGAGCCAACTGGCTGCTTGTTCTGAAACTGCTGGGCTCGTCCGGGATTTGAACCCGGGGTTCAAATCGAGAGCGAGAGCGAGAATCACCCAAAGCGAGAATCATACCCCTAGACCAACGAGCCTGGCTGATGAAGGATCGGGTTACTTGCGTACACTTGTACAGTCACCGAACGCTGGCCTCTAGCAGAATGGGCGGGCACTAGTTTTAATAGAAAGCGTTTGTCGTTAGGGAGCCGCACTCCCTGGCAGACAGCGATTCTGAGTACGTTCTGTGCAAGGAAATAATCGCTTGTCATCTGGCTGAATCTCGGCTCTGTTGTAGTACAGATGAACTCAAGCAGCAGTAAGGATTTCAAAACCACGACAGTTTTGAGTTTGGCTCAGTGCTGCAAAAGGATGGAGCCAACTGGCTGCTAGTTTTCACTACCGATGAAAACTAGCCTTCGGGCTAATTTGGGTACATTTACATTCATGAATGTCGATTGATATACAATGTCCCTTTTCTAAATAAATAAAATCTTGGCTAAGTTATAGTACAAATGAACACAAGCAGCAGTAAGGATTTCAAAACCACGACAGTTTTGAGTTTGGCTCAGTGCTGCAAAAGGACGGAGCCAACTGGCTGCTAGTTCTGAAACTGCTGGGCTCGTCCGGGATTTGAACCCGGGACCTCTCGCACCCAAAGCGAGAATCATACCCCTAGACCAACGAGCCCTGTCGGAAGGAAGCCTTTCGGGAGGGCGCCACAAATTCTGTGAAGTTCACAAAGACGGAACCCGACCTGGCGTCGAGATACTAAAGTGTAGTTGTTTGAGCGTCAGAAACCACTTGAAGTCATATTACAGATCAAAGGCAGAGCTTGCCAGACAAGGCCTAGTGGCCTAATGGATAAGGCATCAGCCTCCGGAGCTGGAGATTGTGGGTTCAAGTCCCACCTGGGTCGTCTTTGATGGGCTTTGTTTAAGTTGGCCGTTGGGCGAATTCAAGGATGGTTTGTTCAAAGCAACGCTGTAGCCATGATGAGCGCAAGATCTGAATTAGCATAGAACCCACAAACTTCTGATAGCTGTGCTGGGTGTTTGTGTGCATCATTCTGTCCTGCCTGTGCATGTGCCCTATCAGGCTGAAATTACACAAAGCACCCTGTGCAAGAGGCCCAGTGGCTTAAGGGGAAAAGGACACTTTTTGCTTTTGCACCGGACCTACGACGGAGGCTTTGCGTACGAAAGCAGAGAGGCAGATTACACACAAAACAGGTGGGAAAGAGTCATGAACTATAAATGAATCTAGACATACAAAAACATCATTGATACGTTTGTTTTGACCATAGACCCAAAATGGCGGGCTCTAAATGTAAACAGCCTCATAGAGGCTATGTCGTAGGCTTGACTTTGAACCATAGGACATCAGCCCCCCACCTAGGGCGTGCTTATTGAGCTAGCTCTAAGCCGATGCTGCAAAAAGTCAATGATAATTTGTTCAAAGAAACTCCACAGAACAACAAGTATACCTGTGCTTAAGCGTTTCTGCAAAAGAGCCACGGTGATTCAATTAAGAGCGATATAAAATGGTTTGAATCCCACTACGGCAGGGGTGCCCAACCCTGCTCCTGCCGATCGACTGTCCTGCACAGTTTATCTCCAACCCTAATCAAACACACCTGAAGCAACCAATTAACGTCTTCAGGATCGCTTGAAAATTAAAGGCAGGTGTGTTTGATTAGGGTTGGAGATGAACTGTGCAGGACAGTCGATCGGCAGGAGCAGGGTTGGGCACCCCTGCACTACGGCATCTACAGGCCTGCAAAAAGTTCAGTTTGGCCGAAGCATCAGCCTCTGATGCTGCAGAATGTGACGTCAAGTACTATGTGGGTTGCAGTAAATGGCCAGATATGAAGTGGTTGATAAAGAAAAGCAGCAGAAGCAAACAGAGTCAGAGAACCCTTGAACTCATACTAAAGGTGAGAGGGCTCGTCCGGGATTTGAACCCGGGACCTCTCGCACCCGAAGCGAGAATCATACCCCTAGACCAACGAGCCTGATAAACGAAGGTTTGGGCTACTTGCGTACAGTCACTGAACGCTGGCCTTTAACAGAATGGGCAGGCACCAGTTTTAATACAACACGTTTGTCGTTAGGGAGCCGTACTCCCTGGCGGGCAACGGTTTTGAGTATGTTCTGTGAAGGAAATAAACACTTGTCATCTGGCTGAATTTTAGTACAGATGAAGACAAACAGCCTTTTCACAGCAGTTTTGAGTTTGGCTCAGCGCTCCAAAGGAGGGAGCCAACTGGCTGCTTGTTCTGAAACTGCTGGGCTCGTCCGGGATTTGAACCCGGGGTTCAAATCGAGAGCGAGAGCGAGAATCACCCAAAGCGAGAATCATACCCCTAGACCAACGAGCCTGGCTGATGAAGGATCGGGTTACTTGCGTACACTTGTACAGTCACCGAACGCTGGCCTCTAGCAGAATGGGCGGGCACTAGTTTTAATAGAAAGCGTTTGTCGTTAGGGAGCCGCACTCCCTGGCAGACAGCGATTCTGAGTACGTTCTGTGCAAGGAAATAATCGCTTGTCATCTGGCTGAATCTCGGCTCTGTTGTAGTACAGATGAACTCAAGCAGCAGTAAGGATTTCAAAACCACGACAGTTTTGAGTTTGGCTCAGTGCTGCAAAAGGATGGAGCCAACTGGCTGCTAGTTTTCAATACCGATGAAAACTAGCCTTCGGGCTAATTTGGGTACATTTACATTCATGAATGTCGATTGATATACAATGTCCCTTTTCTAAATAAATAAAATCTTGGCTAAGTTATAGTACAAATGAACACAAGCAGCAGTAAGGATTTCAAAACCACGACAGTTTTGAGTTTGGCTCAGTGCTGCAAAAGGACGGAGCCAACTGGCTGCTAGTTCTGAAACTGCTGGGCTCGTCCGGGATTTGAACCCGGGACCTCTCGCACCCAAAGCGAGAATCATACCCCTAGACCAACGAGCCCTGTCGGAAGGAAGCCTTTCGGGAGGGCGCCACAAATTCTGTGAAGTTCACCTCAAAGACGGAACCCGACCTGGCGTCGAGATACTAAAGTGTAGTTGTTTGAGCGTCAGAAACCACTTGAAGTCATATTACAGATCAAAGGCAGAGCTTGCCAGACAAGGCCTAGTGGCCTAATGGATAAGGCATCAGCCTCCGGAGCTGGAGATTGTGGGTTCAAGTCCCACCTGGGTCGTCTTTGATGGGCTTTGTTTAAGTTGGCCGTTGGGCGAATTCAAGGATGGTTTGTTCAAAGCAACGCTGTAGCCATGATGAGCGCAAGATCTGAATTAGCATAGAACCCACAAACTTCTGATAGCTGTGCTGGGTGTTTGTGTGCATCATTCTGTCCTGCCTGTGCATGTGCCCTATCAGGCTGAAATTACACAAAGCACCCTGCGCAAGAGGCCCAGTGGCTTAAGGGGAAAAGGCCACTTTTTGCTTTTGCACCGGACCTACGACGGAGGCTTTGCGTACGAAAGCAGAGAGGCAGATTACACACAAAACAGGTGGGAAAGAGTCATGAACTATAAATGAATCTAGACATACAAAAACATCATTGATACGTTTGTTTTGACCATAGACCCAAAATGGCGGGCTCTAAATGTAAACAGCCTCATAGAGGCTATGTCGTAGGCTTGACTTTGAACCATAGGACATCAGCCCCCCACCTAGGGCGTGCTTGTTGAGCTAGCTCTAAGCCGATGCTGCAAAACGTCAATGATAATTTGTTCAAAGAAACTCCACAGAACAACAAGTATACCTGTGCTTAAGCGTTTCTGCAAAAGAGCCACGGTGATTCAATTAAGAGCGATATAAAATGGTTTGAATCCCACTACGGCAGGGGTGCCCAACCCTGCTCCTGCCGATCGACTGTCCTGCACAGTTTATCTCCAACCCTAATCAAACACACCTGAAGCAACCAATTAACGTCTTCAGGATCGCTTGAAAATTAAAGGCAGGTGTGTTTGATTAGGGTTGGAGATGAACTGTGCAGGACAGTCGATCGGCAGGAGCAGGGTTGGGCACCCCTGCACTACGGCATCTACAGGCCTGCAAAAAGTTCAGTTTGGCCGAAGCATCAGCCTCTGATGCTGCAGAATGTGACGTCAAGTACTATGTGGATTGCAGTAAATGGCCAGATATGAAGTGGTTGATAAAGAAAAGCAGCAGAAGCAAACAGAGTCAGAGAACCCTTGAACTCATACTAAAGGTGAGAGGGCTCCTCCGGGATTAGAACCCGAGACCTCTCGCACCCGAAGCGAGAATCATACCCCTAGACCAACGAGCCTGATAAACGAAGGTTTGGGCTACTTGCGTACAGTCACTGAACGCTGGCCTTTAACAGAATGGGTAGGCACCAGTTTTAATACAACACGTTTGTCGTTAGGGAGCCGTACTCCCTGGCGGGCAACGGTTTTGAGTATGTTCTGTGAAGGAAATAAACACTTGTCATCTGGCTGAATTTTAGTACAGATGAAGACAAACAGCCTTTTCACAGCAGTTTAGAGTTTGGCTCAGCGCTCCAAAGGAGGGAGCCAACTGGCTGCTTGTTCTGAAACTGCTGGGCTCGTCCGGGATTTGAACCCGGGACCTCTCGCACCCAAAGCGAGAATCATACCCCTAGACCAACGAGCCTGGCTGATGAAGGATCGGGTTACTTGCGTACACTTGTACAGTCACCGAACGCTGGCCTCTAGCAGAATGGGCGGGCACTAGTTTTAATAGAAAGCATTTGTCGTTAGGGAGCCGCACTCCCTGGCAGACAGCGATTCTGAGTACGTTCTGTGCAAGGAAATAATCGCTTGTCATCTGGCTGAATCTCGGCTCTGTTGTAGTACAGATGAACTCAAGCAGCAGTAAGGATTTCAAAACCACGACAGTTTTGAGTTTGGCTCAGTGCTGCAAAAGGATGGAGCCAACTGGCTGCTAGTTTTCACTACCGATGAAAACTAGCCTTCGGGCTAATTTGGGTACATTTACATTCATGAATGTCGATTGATATACAATGTCCCTTTTCTAAATAAATAAAATCTTGGCTAAGTTATAGTACAAATGAACACAAGCAGCAGTAAGGATTTCAAAACCACGACAGTTTTGAGTTTGGCTCAGTGCTGCAAAAGGTTGGAGCCAACTGGCTGCTAGTTCTGAAACTGCTGGGCTCGTCCGGGATTTGAACCCGGGACCTCTCGCACCCAAAGCGAGAATCATACCCCTAGACCAACGAGCCCTGTCGGAAGGAAGCCTTTCGGGAGGGCGCCACAAATTCTGTGAAGTTCACCTCAAAGACGGAACCCGACCTGGCGTCGAGATACTAAAGTGTAGTTGTTTGAGCGTCAGAAACCACTTGAAGTCATATTACAGATCAAAGGCAGAGCTTGCCAGACAAGGCCTAGTGGCCTAATGGATAAGGCATCAGCCTCCGGAGCTGGAGATTGTGGGTTCAAGTCCCACCTGGGTCGTCTTTGATGGGCTTTGTTTAAGTTGGCCGTTGGGCGAATTCAAGGATGGTTTGTTCAAAGCAACGCTGTAGCCATGATGAGCGCAAGATCTGAATTAGCATAGAACCCACAAACTTCTGATAGCTGTGCTGGGTGTTTGTGTGCATCATTCTGTCCTGCCTGTGCATGTGCCCTATCAGGCTGAAATTACACAAAGCACCCTGTGCAAGAGGCCCAGTGGCTTAAGGGGAAAAGGACACTTTTTGCTTTTGCACCGGACCTACGACGGAGGCTTTGCGTACGAAAGCAGAGAGGCAGATTACACACAAAACAGGTGGGAAAGAGTCATGAACTATAAATGAATCTAGACATACAAAAACATCATTGATACGTTTGTTTTGACCATAGACCCAAAATGGCGGGCTCTAAATGTAAACAGCCTCATAGAGGCTATGTCGTAGGCTTGACTTTGAACCATAGGACATCAGCCCCCCACCTAGGGCGTGCTTATTGAGCTAGCTCTAAGCCGATGCTGCAAAAAGTCAATGATAATTTGTTCAAAGAAACTCCACAGAACAACAAGTATACCTGTGCTTAAGCGTTTCTGCAAAAGAGCCACGGTGATTCAATTAAGAGCGATATAAAATGGTTTGAATCCCACTACGGCAGGGGTGCCCAACCCTGCTCCTGCCGATCGACTGTCCTGCACAGTTTATCTCCAACCCTAATCAAACACACCTGAAGCAACCAATTAACGTCTTCAGGATCGCTTGAAAATTAAAGGCAGGTGTGTTTGATTAGGGTTGGAGATGAACTGTGCAGGACAGTCGATCGGCAGGAGCAGGGTTGGGCACCCCTGCACTACGGCATCTACAGGCCTGCAAAAAGTTCAGTTTGGCCGAAGCATCAGCCTCTGATGCTGCAGAATGTGACGTCAAGTACTATGTGGGTTGCAGTAAATGGCCAGATATGAAGTGGTTGATAAAGAAAAGCAGCAGAAGCAAACAGAGTCAGAGAACCCTTGAACTCATACTAAAGGTGAGAGGGCTCGTCCGGGATTTGAACCCGGGACCTCTCGCACCCGAAGCGAGAATCATACCCCTAGACCAACGAGCCTGATAAACGAAGGTTTGGGCTACTTGCGTACAGTCACTGAACGCTGGCCTTTAACAGAATGGGCAGGCACCAGTTTTAATACAACACGTTTGTCGTTAGGGAGCCGTACTCCCTGGCGGGCAACGGTTTTGAGTATGTTCTGTGAAGGAAATAAACACTTGTCATCTGGCTGAATTTTAGTACAGATGAAGACAAACAGCCTTTTCACAGCAGTTTTGAGTTTGGCTCAGCGCTCCAAAGGAGGGAGCCAACTGGCTGCTTGTTCTGAAACTGCTGGGCTCGTCCGGGATTTGAACCCGGGGTTCAAATCGAGAGCGAGAATCACCCAAAGCGAGAATCATACCCCTAGACCAACGAGCCTGGCTGATGAAGGATCGGGTTACTTGCGTACACTTGTACAGTCACCGAACGCTGGCCTCTAGCAGAATGGGCGGGCACTAGTTTTAATAGAAAGCGTTTGTCGTTAGGGAGCCGCACTCCCTGGCAGACAGCGATTCTGAGTACGTTCTGTGCAAGGAAATAATCGCTTGTCATCTGGCTGAATCTCGGCTCTGTTGTAGTACAGATGAACTCAAGCAGCAGTAAGGATTTCAAAACCACGACAGTTTTGAGTTTGGCTCAGTGCTGCAAAAGGATGGAGCCAACTGGCTGCTAGTTTTCACTACCGATGAAAACTAGCCTTCGGGCTAATTTGGGTACATTTACATTCATGAATGTCGATTGATATACAATGTCCCTTTTCTAAATAAATAAAATCTTGGCTAAGTTATAGTACAAATGAACACAAGCAGCAGTAAGGATTTCAAAACCACGACAGTTTTGAGTTTGGCTCAGTGCTGCAAAAGGTTGGAGCCAACTGGCTGCTAGTTCTGAAACTGCTGGGCTCGTCCGGGATTTGAACCCGGGACCTCTCGCACCCAAAGCGAGAATCATACCCCTAGACCAACGAGCCCTGTCGGAAGGAAGCCTTTCGGGAGGGCGCCACAAATTCTGTGAAGTTCACCTCAAAGACGGAACCCGACCTGGCGTCGAGATACTAAAGTGTAGTTGTTTGAGCGTCAGAAACCACTTGAAGTCATATTACAGATCAAAGGCAGAGCTTGCCAGACAAGGCCTAGTGGCCTAATGGATAAGGCATCAGCCTCCGGAGCTGGAGATTGTGGGTTCAAGTCCCACCTGGGTCGTCTTTGATGGGCTTTGTTTAAGTTGGCCGTTGGGCGAATTCAAGGATGGTTTGTTCAAAGCAACGCTGTAGCCATGATGAGCGCAAGATCTGAATTAGCATAGAACCCACAAACTTCTGATAGCTGTGCTGGGTGTTTGTGTGCATCATTCTGTCCTGCCTGTGCATGTGCCCTATCAGGCTGAAATTACACAAAGCACCCTGTGCAAGAGGCCCAGTGGCTTAAGGGGAAAAGGACACTTTTTGCTTTTGCACCGGACCTACGACGGAGGCTTTGCGTACGAAAGCAGAGAGGCAGATTACACACAAAACAGGTGGGAAAGAGTCATGAACTATAAATGAATCTAGACATACAAAAACATCATTGATACGTTTGTTTTGACCATAGACCCAAAATGGCGGGCTCTAAATGTAAACAGCCTCATAGAGGCTATGTCGTAGGCTTGACTTTGAACCATAGGACATCAGCCCCCCACCTAGGGCGTGCTTATTGAGCTAGCTCTAAGCCGATGCTGCAAAAAGTCAATGATAATTTGTTCAAAGAAACTCCACAGAACAACAAGTATACCTGTGCTTAAGCGTTTCTGCAAAAGAGCCACGGTGATTCAATTAAGAGCGATATAAAATGGTTTGAATCCCACTACGGCAGGGGTGCCCAACCCTGCTCCTGCCGATCGACTGTCCTGCACAGTTTATCTCCAACCCTAATCAAACACACCTGAAGCAACCAATTAACGTCTTCAGGATCGCTTGAAAATTAAAGGCAGGTGTGTTTGATTAGGGTTGGAGATGAACTGTGCAGGACAGTCGATCGGCAGGAGCAGGGTTGGGCACCCCTGCACTACGGCATCTACAGGCCTGCAAAAAGTTCAGTTTGGCCGAAGCATCAGCCTCTGATGCTGCAGAATGTGACGTCAAGTACTATGTGGGTTGCAGTAAATGGCCAGATATGAAGTGGTTGATAAAGAAAAGCAGCAGAAGCAAACAGAGTCAGAGAACCCTTGAACTCATACTAAAGGTGAGAGGGCTCGTCCGGGATTTGAACCCGGGACCTCTCGCACCCGAAGCGAGAATCATACCCCTAGACCAACGAGCCTGATAAACGAAGGTTTGGGCTACTTGCGTACAGTCACTGAACGCTGGCCTTTAACAGAATGGGCAGGCACCAGTTTTAATACAACACGTTTGTCGTTAGGGAGCCGTACTCCCTGGCGGGCAACGGTTTTGAGTATGTTCTGTGAAGGAAATAAACACTTGTCATCTGGCTGAATTTTAGTACAGATGAAGACAAACAGCCTTTTCACAGCAGTTTTGAGTTTGGCTCAGCGCTCCAAAGGAGGGAGCCAACTGGCTGCTTGTTCTGAAACTGCTGGGCTCGTCCGGGATTTGAACCCGGGGTTCAAATCGAGAGCGAGAATCACCCAAAGCGAGAATCATACCCCTAGACCAACGAGCCTGGCTGATGAAGGATCGGGTTACTTGCGTACACTTGTACAGTCACCGAACGCTGGCCTCTAGCAGAATGGGCGGGCACTAGTTTTAATAGAAAGCGTTTGTCGTTAGGGAGCCGCACTCCCTGGCAGACAGCGATTCTGAGTACGTTCTGTGCAAGGAAATAATCGCTTGTCATCTGGCTGAATCTCGGCTCTGTTGTAGTACAGATGAACTCAAGCAGCAGTAAGGATTTCAAAACCACGACAGTTTTGAGTTTGGCTCAGTGCTGCAAAAGGATGGAGCCAACTGGCTGCTAGTTTTCACTACCGATGAAAACTAGCCTTCGGGCTAATTTGGGTACATTTACATTCATGAATGTCGATTGATATACAATGTCCCTTTTCTAAATAAATAAAATCTTGGCTAAGTTATAGTACAAATGAACACAAGCAGCAGTAAGGATTTCAAAACCACGACAGTTTTGAGTTTGGCTCAGTGCTGCAAAAGGACGGAGCCAACTGGCTGCTAGTTCTGAAACTGCTGGGCTCGTCCGGGATTTGAACCCGGGACCTCTCGCACCCAAAGCGAGAATCATACCCCTAGACCAACGAGCCCTGTCGGAAGGAAGCCTTTCGGGAGGGCGCCACAAATTCTGTGAAGTTCACAAAGACGGAACCCGACCTGGCGTCGAGATACTAAAGTGTAGGTGTTTGAGCGTCAGAAACCACTTGAAGTCATATTACAGATCAAAGGCAGAGCTTGCCAGACAAGGCCTAGTGGCCTAATGGATAAGGCATCAGCCTCCGGAGCTGGAGATTGTGGGTTCAAGTCCCACCTGGGTCGTCTTTGATGGGCTTTGTTTAAGTTGGCCGTTGGGCGAATTCAAGGATGGTTTGTTCAAAGCAACGCTGTAGCCATGATGAGCGCAAGATCTGAATTAGCATAGAACCCACAAACTTCTGATAGCTGTGCTGGGTGTTTGTGTGCATCATTCTGTCCTGCCTGTGCATGTGCCCTATCAGGCTGAAATTACACAAAGCACCCTGCGCAAGAGGCCCAGTGGCTTAAGGGGAAAAGGCCACTTTTTGCTTTTGCACCGGACCTACGACGGAGGCTTTGCGTACGAAAGCAGAGAGGCAGATTACACACAAAACAGGTGGGAAAGAGTCATGAACTATAAATGAATCTAGACATACAAAAACATCATTGATACGTTTGTTTTGACCATAGACCCAAAATGGCGGGCTCTAAATGTAAACAGCCTCATAGAGGCTATGTCGTAGGCTTGACTTTGAACCATAGGACATCAGCCCCCCACCTAGGGCGTGCTTGTTGAGCTAGCTCTAAGCCGATGCTGCAAAACGTCAATGATAATTTGTTCAAAGAAACTCCACAGAACAACAAGTATACCTGTGCTTAAGCGTTTCTGCAAAAGAGCCACGGTGATTCAATTAAGAGCGATATAAAATGGTTTGAATCCCACTACGGCAGGGGTGCCCAACCCTGCTCCTGCCGATCGACTGTCCTGCACAGTTTATCTCCAACCCTAATCAAACACACCTGAAGCAACCAATTAACGTCTTCAGGATAGCTTGAAAATTAAAGGCAGGTGTGTTTGATTAGGGTTGGAGATGAACTGTGCAGGACAGTCGATCGGCAGGAGCAGGGTTGGGCACCCCTGCACTACGGCATCTACAGGCCTGCAAAAAGTTCAGTTTGGCCGAAGCATCAGCCTCTGATGCTGCAGAATGTGACGTCAAGTACTATGTGGATTGCAGTAAATGGCCAGATATGAAGTGGTTGATAAAGAAAAGCAGCAGAAGCAAACAGAGTCAGAGAACCCTTGAACTCATACTAAAGGTGAGAGGGCTCCTCCGGGATTAGAACCCGAGACCTCTCGCACCCGAAGCGAGAATCATACCCCTAGACCAACGAGCCTGATAAACGAAGGTTTGGGCTACTTGCGTACAGTCACTGAACGCTGGCCTTTAACAGAATGGGCAGGCACCAGTTTTAATACAACACGTTTGTCGTTAGGGAGCCGTACTCCCTGGCGGGCAACGGTTTTGAGTGTGTTCTGTGAAGGAAATAAACACTTGTCATCTGGCTGAATTTTAGTACAGATGAAGACAAACAGCCTTTTCACAGCAGTTTTGAGTTTGGCTCAGCGCTCCAAAGGAGGGAGCCAACTGGCTGCTTGTTCTGAAACTGCTGGGCTCGTCCGGGATTTGAACCCGGGACCTCTCGCACCCGAAGCGAGAATCATACCCCTAGACCAACGAGCCTGATAAACGAAGGTTTGGGCTACTTGCGTACAGTCACTGAACGCTGGCCTTTAACAGAATGGGCAGGCACCAGTTTTAATACAACACGTTTGTCGTTAGGGAGCCGTACTCCCTGGCGGGCAACGGTTTTGAGTATGTTCTGTGAAGGAAATAAACACTTGTCATCTGGCTGAATTTTAGTACAGATGAAGACAAACAGCCTTTTCACAGCAGTTTTGAGTTTGGCTCAGCGCTCCAAAGGAGGGAGCCAACTGGCTGCTTGTTCTGAAACTGCTGGGCTCGTCCGGGATTTGAACCCGGGACCTCTCGCACCCAAAGCGAGAATCATACCCCTAGACCAACGAGCCTGGCCGATGAAGGATCGGGTTACTTGCGTACACTTGTACAGTCACCGAACGCTGGCCTCTAGCAGAATGGGCGGGCACTAGTTTTAATAGAAAGCGTTTGTCGTTAGGGAGCCGCACTCCCTGGCAGACAGCGATTCTGAGTACGTTCTGTGCAAGGAAATAATCGCTTGTCATCTGGCTGAATCTCGGCTCTGTTGTAGTACAGATGAACTCAAGCAGCAGTAAGGATTTCAAAACCACGACAGTTTTGAGTTTGGCTCAGTGCTGCAAAAGGATGGAGCCAACTGGCTGCTAGTTTTCACTACCGATGAAAACTAGCCTTCGGGCTAATTTGGGTACATTTACATTCATGAATGTCGATTGATATACAATGTCCCTTTTCTAAATAAATAAAATCTTGGCTAAGTTATAGTACAAATGAACACAAGCAGCAGTAAGGATTTCAAAACCACGACAGTTTTGAGTTTGGCTCAGTGCTGCAAAAGGACGGAGCCAACTGGCTGCTAGTTCTGAAACTGCTGGGCTCGTCCGGGATTTGAACCCGGGACCTCTCGCACCCAAAGCGAGAATCATACCCCTAGACCAACGAGCCCTGTCGGAAGGAAGCCTTTCGGGAGGGCGCCACAAATTCTGTGAAGTTCACCTCAAAGACGGAACCCGACCTGGCGTCGAGATACTAAAGTGTAGGTGTTTGAGCGGCAGAAACCACTTGAAGTCATATTACAGATCAAAGGCAGAGCTTGCCAGACAAGGCCTAGTGGCCTAATGGATAAGGCATCAGCCTCCGGAGCTGGAGATTGTGGGTTCAAGTCCCACCTGGGTCGTCTTTGATGGGCTTTGTTTAAGTTGGCCGTTGGGCGAATTCAAGGATGGTTTGTTCAAAGCAACGCTGTAGCCATGATGAGCGCAAGATCTGAATTAGCATAGAACCCACAAACTTCTGATAGCTGTGCTGGGTGTTTGTGTGCATCATTCTGTCCTGCCTGTGCATGTGCCCTATCAGGCTGAAATTACACAAAGCACCCTGCGCAAGAGGCCCAGTGGCTTAAGGGGAAAAGGACACTTTTTGCTTTTGCACCGGACCTACGACGGAGGCTTTGCGTACGAAAGCAGAGAGGCAGATTACACACAAAACAGGTGGGAAAGAGTCATGAACTATAAATGAATCTAGACATACAAAAACATCATTGATACGTTTGTTTTGACCATAGAACCAAAATGGCGGGCTCTAAATGTAAACAGCCTCATAGAGGCTATGTCGTAGGCTTGACTTTGAACCATAGGACATCAGCCCCCCACCTAGGGCGTGCTTGTTGAGCTAGCTCTAAGCCGATGCTGCAAAAAGTCAATGATAATTTGTTCAAAGAAACTCCACAGAACAACAAGTATACCTGTGCTTAAGCGTTTCTGCAAAAGAGCCACGGTGATTCAATTAAGAGCGATATAAAATGGTTTGAATCCCACTACGGCAGGGGTGCCCAACCCTGCTCCTGCCGATCGACTGTCCTGCACAGTTTATCTCCAACCCTAATCAAACACACCTGAAGCAACCAATTAACGTCTTCAGGATCGCTTGAAAATTAAAGGCAGGTGTGTTTGATTAGGGTTGGAGATGAACTGTGCAGGACAGTCGATCGGCAGGAGCAGGGTTGGGCACCCCTGCACTACGGCATCTACAGGCCTGCAAAAAGTTCAGTTTGGCCGAAGCATCAGCCTCTGATGCTGCAGAATGTGACGTCAAGTACTATGTGGGTTGCAGTAAATGGCCAGATATGAAGTGGTTGATAAAGAAAAGCAGCAGAAGCAAACAGAGTCAGAGAACCCTTGAACTCATACTAAAGGTGAGAGGGCTCGTCCGGGATTTGAACCCGAGACCTCTCGCACCCGAAGCGAGAATCATACCCCTAGACCAACGAGCCTGATAAACGAAGGTTTGGGCTACTTGCGTACAGTCACTGAACGCTGGCCTTTAACAGAATGGGCAGGCACCAGTTTTAATACAACACGTTTGTCGTTAGGGAGCCGTACTCCCTGGCGGGCAACGGTTTTGAGTATGTTCTGTGAAGGAAATAAACACTTGTCATCTGGCTGAATTTTAGTACAGATGAAGACAAACAGCCTTTTCACAGCAGTTTTGAGTTTGGCTCAGCGCTCCAAAGGAGGGAGCCAACTGGCTGCTTGTTCTGAAACTGCTGGGCTCGTCCGGAATTTGAACCCGGGACCTCTCACACCCAAAGCGAGAATCATACCCCTAGACCAACGAGCCTGGCTGATGAAGGATCGGGTTACTTGCGTACACTTGTACAGTCACCGAACGCTGGCCTCTAGCAGAATGGGCGGGCACTAGTTTTAATAGAAAGCGTTTGTCGTTAGGGAGCCGCACTCCCTGGCAGACAGCGATTCTGAGTACGTTCTGTGCAAGGAAATAATCGCTTGTCATCTGGCTGAATCTCGGCTCTGTTGTAGTACAGATGAACTCAAGCAGCAGTAAGGATTTCAAAACCACGACAGTTTTGAGTTTGGCTCAGTGCTGCAAAAGGATGGAGCCAACTGGCTGCTAGTTTTCAATACCGATGAAAACTAGCCTTCGGGCTAATTTGGGTACATTTACATTCATGAATGTCGATTGATATACAATGTCCCTTTTCTAAATAAATAAAATCTTGGCTAAGTTATAGTACAAATGAACACAAGCAGCAGTAAGGATTTCAAAACCACGACAGTTTTGAGTTTGGCTCAGTGCTGCAAAAGGACGGAGCCAACTGGCTGCTAGTTCTGAAACTGCTGGGCTCGTCCGGGATTTGAACCCGGGACCTCTCGCACCCAAAGCGAGAATCATACCCCTAGACCAACGAGCCCTGTCGGAAGGAAGCCTTTCGGGAGGGCGCCACAAATTCTGTGAAGTTCACCTCAAAGACGGAACCCGACCTGGCGTCGAGATACTAAAGTGTAGTTGTTTGAGCGTCAGAAACCACTTGAAGTCATATTACAGATCAAAGGCAGAGCTTGCCAGACAAGGCCTAGTGGCCTAATGGATAAGGCATCAGCCTCCGGAGCTGGAGATTGTGGGTTCAAGTCCCATCTGGGTCGTCTTTGATGGGCTTTGTTTAAGTTGGCCGTTGGGCGAATTCAAGGATGGTTTGTTCAAAGCAACGCTGTAGCCATGATGAGCGCAAGATCTGAATTAGCATAGAACCCACAAACTTCTGATAGCTGTGCTGGGTGTTTGTGTGCATCATTCTGTCCTGCCTGTGCATGTGCCCTATCAGGCTGAAATTACACAAAGCACCCTGCGCAAGAGGCCCAGTGGCTTAAGGGGAAAAGGCCACTTTTTGCTTTTGCACCGGACCTACGACGGAGGCTTTGCGTACGAAAGCAGAGAGGCAGATTACACACAAAACAGGTGGGAAAGAGTCATGAACTATAAATGAATCTAGACATACAAAAACATCATTGAAACGTTTGTTTTGACCATAGAACCAAAATGGCGGGCTCTAAATGTAAACAGCCTCATAGAGGCTATGTCGTAGGCTTGACTTTGAACCATAGGACATCAGCCCCCCACCTAGGGCGTGCTTGTTGAGCTAGCTCTAAGCCGATGCTGCAAAAAGTCAATGATAATTTGTTCAAAGAAACTCCACAGAACAACAAGTATACCTGTGCTTAAGCGTTTCTGCAAAAGAGCCACGGTGATTCAATTAAGAGCGATATAAAATGGTTTGAATCCCACTACGGCAGGGGTGCCCAACCCTGCTCCTGCCGATCGACTGTCCTGCACAGTTTATCTCCAACCCTAATCAAACACACCTGAAGCAACCAATTAACGTCTTCAGGATCGCTTGAAAATTAAAGGCAGGTGTGTTTGATTAGGGTTGGAGATGAACTGTGCAGGACAGTCGATCGGCAGGAGCAGGGTTGGGCACCCCTGCACTACGGCATCTACAGGCCTGCAAAAAGTTCAGTTTGGCCGAAGCATCAGCCTCTGATGCTGCAGAATGTGACGTCAAGTACTATGTGGGTTGCAGTAAATGGCCAGATATGAAGTGGTTGATAAAGAAAAGCAGCAGAAGCAAACAGAGTCAGAGAACCCTTGAACTCATACTAAAGGTGAGAGGGCTCGTCCGGGATTTGAACCCGGGACCTCTCGCACCCGAAGCGAGAATCATACCCCTAGACCAACGAGCCTGATAAACGAAGGTTTGGGCTACTTGCGTACAGTCACTGAACGCTGGCCTTTAACAGAATGGGCAGGCACCAGTTTTAATACAACACGTTTGTCGTTAGGGAGCCGTACTCCCTGGCGGGCAACGGTTTTGAGTATGTTCTGTGAAGGAAATAAACACTTGTCATCTGGCTGAATTTTAGTACAGATGAAGACAAACAGCCTTTTCACAGCAGTTTAGAGTTTGGCTCAGCGCTCCAAAGGAGGGAGCCAACTGGCTGCTTGTTCTGAAACTGCTGGGCTCGTCCGGGATTTGAACCCGGGACCTCTCGCACCCAAAGCGAGAATCATACCCCTAGACCAACGAGCCTGGCTGATGAAGGATCGGGTTACTTGCGTACACTTGTACAGTCACCGAACGCTGGCCTCTAGCAGAATGGGCGGGCACTAGTTTTAATAGAAAGCGTTTGTCGTTAGGGAGCCGCACTCCCTGGCAGACAGCGATTCTGAGTACGTTCTGTGCAAGGAAATAATCGCTTGTCATCTGGCTGAATCTCGGCTCTGTTGTAGTACAGATGAACTCAAGCAGCAGTAAGGATTTCAAAACCACGACAGTTTTGAGTTTGGCTCAGTGCTGCAAAAGGATGGAGCCAACTGGCTGCTAGTTTTCAATACCGATGAAAACTAGCCTTCGGGCTAATTTGGGTACATTTACATTCATGAATGTCGATTGATATACAATGTCCCTTTTCTAAATAAATAAAATCTTGGCTAAGTTATAGTACAAATGAACACAAGCAGCAGTAAGGATTTCAAAACCACGACAGTTTTGAGTTTGGCTCAGTGCTGCAAAAGGACGGAGCCAACTGGCTGCTAGTTCTGAAACTGCTGGGCTCGTCCGGGATTTGAACCCGGGACCTCTCGCACCCAAAGCGAGAATCATACCCCTAGACCAACGAGCCCTGTCGGAAGGAAGCCTTTCGGGAGGGCGCCACAAATTCTGTGAAGTTCACCTCAAAGACGGAACCCGACCTGGCGTCGAGATACTAAAGTGTAGTTGTTTGAGCGTCAGAAACCACTTGAAGTCATATTACAGATCAAAGGCAGAGCTTGCCAGACAAGGCCTAGTGGCCTAATGGATAAGGCATCAGCCTCCGGAGCTGGAGATTGTGGGTTCAAGTCCCACCTGGGTCGTCTTTGATGGGCTTTGTTTAAGTTGGCCGTTGGGCGAATTCAAGGATGGTTTGTTCAAAGCAACGCTGTAGCCATGATGAGCGCAAGATCTGAATTAGCATAGAACCCACAAACTTCTGATAGCTGTGCTGGGTGTTTGTGTGCATCATTCTGTCCTGCCTGTGCATGTGCCCTATCAGGCTGAAATTACACAAAGCACCCTGCGCAAGAGGCCCAGTGGCTTAAGGGGAAAAGGCCACTTTTTGCTTTTGCACCGGACCTACGACGGAGGCTTTGCGTACGAAAGCAGAGAGGCAGATTACACACAAAACAGGTGGGAAAGAGTCATGAACTATAAATGAATCTAGACATACAAAAACATCATTGATACGTTTGTTTTGACCATAGACCCAAAATGGCGGGCTCTAAATGTAAACAGCCTCATAGAGGCTATGTCGTAGGCTTGACTTTGAACCATAGGACATCAGCCCCCCACCTAGGGCGTGCTTGTTGAGCTAGCTCTAAGCCGATGCTGCAAAACGTCAATGATAATTTGTTCAAAGAAACTCCACAGAACAACAAGTATACCTGTGCTTAAGCGTTTCTGCAAAAGAGCCACGGTGATTCAATTAAGAGCGATATAAAATGGTTTGAATCCCACTACGGCAGGGGTGCCCAACCCTGCTCCTGCCGATCGACTGTCCTGCACAGTTTATCTCCAACCCTAATCAAACACACCTGAAGCAACCAATTAACGTCTTCAGGATAGCTTGAAAATTAAAGGCAGGTGTGTTTGATTAGGGTTGGAGATGAACTGTGCAGGACAGTCGATCGGCAGGAGCAGGGTTGGGCACCCCTGCACTACGGCATTTACAGGCCTGCAAAAAGTTCAGTTTGGCCGAAGCATCAGCCTCTGATGCTGCAGAATGTGACGTCAAGTACTATGTGGGTTGCAGTAAATGACCAGATATGAAGTGGTTGATAAAGAAAAGCAGCAGAAGCAAACAGAGTCAGAGAACCCTTGAACTCATACTAAAGGTGAGAGGGCTCGTCCGGGATTTGAACCCGGGACCTCTCGCACCCGAAGCGAGAATCATACCCCTAGACCAACGAGCCTGATAAACGAAGGTTTGGGCTACTTGCGTACAGTCACTGAACGCTGGCCTTTAACAGAATGGGCAGGCACCAGTTTTAATACAACACGTTTGTCGTTAGGGAGCCGTACTCCCTGGCGGGCAACGGTTTTGAGTGTGTTCTGTGAAGGAAATAAACACTTGTCATCTGGCTGAATTTTAGTACAGATGAAGACAAACAGCCTTTTCACAGCAGTTTTGAGTTTGGCTCAGCGCTCCAAAGGAGGGAGCCAACTGGCTGCTTGTTCTGAAACTGCTGGGCTCGTCCGGGATTTGAACCCGGGACCTCTCGCACCCGAAGCGAGAATCATACCCCTAGACCAACGAGCCTGATAAACGAAGGTTTGGGCTACTTGCGTACAGTCACTGAACGCTGGCCTTTAACAGAATGGGCAGGCACCAGTTTTAATACAACACGTTTGTCGTTAGGGAGCCGTACTCCCTGGCGGGCAACGGTTTTGAGTATGTTCTGTGAAGGAAATAAACACTTGTCATCTGGCTGAATTTTAGTACAGATGAAGACAAACAGCCTTTTCACAGCAGTTTTGAGTTTGGCTCAGCGCTCCAAAGGAGGGAGCCAACTGGCTGCTTGTTCTGAAACTGCTGGGCTCGTCCGGGATTTGAACCCGGGACCTCTCGCACCCAAAGCGAGAATCATACCCCTAGACCAACGAGCCTGGCCGATGAAGGATCGGGTTACTTGCGTACACTTGTACAGTCACCGAACGCTGGCCTCTAGCAGAATGGGCGGGCACTAGTTTTAATAGAAAGCGTTTGTCGTTAGGGAGCCGCACTCCCTGGCAGACAGCGATTCTGAGTACGTTCTGTGCAAGGAAATAATCGCTTGTCATCTGGCTGAATCTCGGCTCTGTTGTAGTACAGATGAACTCAAGCAGCAGTAAGGATTTCAAAACCACGACAGTTTTGAGTTTGGCTCAGTGCTGCAAAAGGATGGAGCCAACTGGCTGCTAGTTTTCACTACCGATGAAAACTAGCCTTCGGGCTAATTTGGGTACATTTACATTCATGAATGTCGATTGATATACAATGTCCCTTTTCTAAATAAATAAAATCTTGGCTAAGTTATAGTACAAATGAACACAAGCAGCAGTAAGGATTTCAAAACCACGACAGTTTTGAGTTTGGCTCAGTGCTGCAAAAGGACGGAGCCAACTGGCTGCTAGTTCTGAAACTGCTGGGCTCGTCCGGGATTTGAACCCGGGACCTCTCGCACCCAAAGCGAGAATCATACCCCTAGACCAACGAGCCCTGTCGGAAGGAAGCCTTTCGGGAGGGCGCCACAAATTCTGTGAAGTTCACCTCAAAGACGGAACCCGACCTGGCGTCGAGATACTAAAGTGTAGGTGTTTGAGCGGCAGAAACCACTTGAAGTCATATTACAGATCAAAGGCAGAGCTTGCCAGACAAGGCCTAGTGGCCTAATGGATAAGGCATCAGCCTCCGGAGCTGGAGATTGTGGGTTCAAGTCCAACCTGGGTCGTCTTTGATGGGCTTTGTTTAAGTTGGCCGTTGGGCGAATTCAAGGATGGTTTGTTCAAAGCAACGCTGTAGCCATGATGAGCGCAAGATCTGAATTAGCATAGAACCCACAAACTTCTGATAGCTGTGCTGGGTGTTTGTGTGCATCATTCTGTCCTGCCTGTGCATGTGCCCTATCAGGCTGAAATTACACAAAGCACCCTGCGCAAGAGGCCCAGTGGCTTAAGGGGAAAAGGACACTTTTTGCTTTTGCACCGGACCTACGACGGAGGCTTTGCGTACGAAAGCAGAGAGGCAGATTACACACAAAACAGGTGGGAAAGAGTCATGAACTATAAATGAATCTAGACATACAAAAACATCATTGATACGTTTGTTTTGACCATAGAACCAAAATGGCGGGCTCTAAATGTAAACAGCCTCATAGAGGCTATGTCGTAGGCTTGACTTTGAACCATAGGACATCAGCCCCCCACCTAGGGCGTGCTTGTTGAGCTAGCTCTAAGCCGATGCTGCAAAAAGTCAATGATAATTTGTTCAAAGAAACTCCACAGAACAACAAGTATACCTGTGCTTAAGCGTTTCTGCAAAAGAGCCACGGTGATTCAATTAAGAGCGATATAAAATGGTTTGAATCCCACTACGGCAGGGGTGCCCAACCCTGCTCCTGCCGATCGACTGTCCTGCACAGTTTATCTCCAACCCTAATCAAACACACCTGAAGCAACCAATTAACGTCTTCAGGATCGCTTGAAAATTAAAGGCAGGTGTGTTTGATTAGGGTTGGAGATGAACTGTGCAGGACAGTCGATCGGCAGGAGCAGGGTTGGGCACCCCTGCACTACGGCATCTACAGGCCTGCAAAAAGTTCAGTTTGGCCGAAGCATCAGCCTCTGATGCTGCAGAATGTGACGTCAAGTACTATGTGGGTTGCAGTAAATGGCCAGATATGAAGTGGTTGATAAAGAAAAGCAGCAGAAGCAAACAGAGTCAGAGAACCCTTGAACTCATACTAAAGGTGAGAGGGCTCGTCCGGGATTTGAACCCGGGACCTCTCGCACCCGAAGCGAGAATCATACCCCTAGACCAACGAGCCTGATAAACGAAGGTTTGGGCTACTTGCGTACAGTCACTGAACGCTGGCCTTTAACAGAATGGGCAGGCACCAGTTTTAATACAACACGTTTGTCGTTAGGGAGCCGTACTCCCTGGCGGGCAACGGTTTTGAGTATGTTCTGTGAAGGAAATAAACACTTGTCATCTGGCTGAATTTTAGTACAGATGAAGACAAACAGCCTTTTCACAGCAGTTTTGAGTTTGGCTCAGCGCTCCAAAGGAGGGAGCCAACTGGCTGCTTGTTCTGAAACTGCTGGGCTCGTCCGGAATTTGAACCCGGGACCTCTCACACCCAAAGCGAGAATCATACCCCTAGACCAACGAGCCTGGCTGATGAAGGATCGGGTTACTTGCGTACACTTGTACAGTCACCGAACGCTGGCCTCTAGCAGAATGGGCGGGCACTAGTTTTAATAGAAAGCGTTTGTCGTTAGGGAGCCGCACTCCCTGGCAGACAGCGATTCTGAGTACGTTCTGTGCAAGGAAATAATCGCTTGTCATCTGGCTGAATCTCGGCTCTGTTGTAGTACAGATGAACTCAAGCAGCAGTAAGGATTTCAAAACCACGACAGTTTTGAGTTTGGCTCAGTGCTGCAAAAGGATGGAGCCAACTGGCTGCTAGTTTTCAATACCGATGAAAACTAGCCTTCGGGCTAATTTGGGTACATTTACATTCATGAATGTCGATTGATATACAATGTCCCTTTTCTAAATAAATAAAATCTTGGCTAAGTTATAGTACAAATGAACACAAGCAGCAGTAAGGATTTCAAAACCACGACAGTTTTGAGTTTGGCTCAGTGCTGCAAAAGGACGGAGCCAACTGGCTGCTAGTTCTGAAACTGCTGGGCTCGTCCGGGATTTGAACCCGGGACCTCTCGCACCCAAAGCGAGAATCATACCCCTAGACCAACGAGCCCTGTCGGAAGGAAGCCTTTCGGGAGGGCGCCACAAATTCTGTGAAGTTCACCTCAAAGACGGAACCCGACCTGGCGTCGAGATACTAAAGTGTAGTTGTTTGAGCGTCAGAAACCACTTGAAGTCATATTACAGATCAAAGGCAGAGCTTGCCAGACAAGGCCTAGTGGCCTAATGGATAAGGCATCAGCCTCCGGAGCTGGAGATTGTGGGTTCAAGTCCCATCTGGGTCGTCTTTGATGGGCTTTGTTTAAGTTGGCCGTTGGGCGAATTCAAGGATGGTTTGTTCAAAGCAACGCTGTAGCCATGATGAGCGCAAGATCTGAATTAGCATAGAACCCACAAACTTCTGATAGCTGTGCTGGGTGTTTGTGTGCATCATTCTGTCCTGCCTGTGCATGTGCCCTATCAGGCTGAAATTACACAAAGCACCCTGCGCAAGAGGCCCAGTGGCTTAAGGGGAAAAGGCCACTTTTTGCTTTTGCACCGGACCTACGACGGAGGCTTTGCGTACGAAAGCAGAGAGGCAGATTACACACAAAACAGGTGGGAAAGAGTCATGAACTATAAATGAATCTAGACATACAAAAACATCATTGATACGTTTGTTTTGACCATAGAACCAAAATGGCGGGCTCTAAATGTAAACAGCCTCATAGAGGCTATGTCGTAGGCTTGACTTTGAACCATAGGACATCAGCCCCCCACCTAGGGCGTGCTTGTTGAGCTAGCTCTAAGCCGATGCTGCAAAAAGTCAATGATAATTTGTTCAAAGAAACTCCACAGAACAACAAGTATACCTGTGCTTAAGCGTTTCTGCAAAAGAGCCACGGTGATTCAATTAAGAGCGATATAAAATGGTTTGAATCCCACTACGGCAGGGGTGCCCAACCCTGCTCCTGCCGATCGACTGTCCTGCACAGTTTATCTCCAACCCTAATCAAACACACCTGAAGCAACCAATTAACGTCTTCAGGATCGCTTGAAAATTAAAGGCAGGTGTGTTTGATTAGGGTTGGAGATGAACTGTGCAGGACAGTCCATCGGCAGGAGCAGGGTTGGGCACCCCTGCACTACGGCATCTACAGGCCTGCAAAAAGTTCAGTTTGGCCGAAGCATCAGCCTCTGATGCTGCAGAATGTGACGTCAAGTACTATGTGGGTTGCAGTAAATGGCCAGATATGAAGTGGTTGATAAAGAAAAGCAGCAGAAGCAAACAGAGTCAGAGAACCCTTGAACTCATACTAAAGGTGAGAGGGCTCGTCCGGGATTTGAACCCGGGACCTCTCGCACCCGAAGCGAGAATCATACCCCTAGACCAAGAGCCTGATAAACGAAGGTTTGGGCTACTTGCGTACAGTCACTGAACGCTGGCCTTTAACAGAATGGGCAGGCACCAGTTTTAATACAACACGTTTGTCGTTAGGGAGCCGTACTCCCTGGCGGGCAACGGTTTTGAGTATGTTCTGTGAAGGAAATAAACACTTGTCATCTGGCTGAATTTTAGTACAGATGAAGACAAACAGCCTTTTCACAGCAGTTTTGAGTTTGGCTCAGCGCTCCAAAGGAGGGAGCCAACTGGCTGCTTGTTCTGAAACTGCTGGGCTCGTCCGGGATTTGAACCCGGGACCTCTCGCACCCAAAGCGAGAATCATACCCCTAGACCAACGAGCCTGGCTGATGAAGGATCGGGTTACTTGCGTACACTTGTACAGTCACCGAACGCTGGCCTCTAGCAGAATGGGCGGGCACTAGTTTTAATAGAAAGCGTTTGTCATTAGGGAGCCGCACTCCCTGGCAGACAGCGATTCTGAGTACGTTCTGTGCAAGGAAATAATCGCTTGTCATCTGGCTGAATCTCGGCTCTGTTGTAGTACAGATGAACTCAAGCAGCAGTAAGGATTTCAAAACCACGACAGTTTTGAGTTTGGCTCAGTGCTGCAAAAGGATGGAGCCAACTGGCTGCTAGTTTTCAATACCGATGAAAACTAGCCTTCGGGCTAATTTGGGTACATTTACATTCATGAATGTCGATTGATATACAATGTCCCTTTTCTAAATAAATAAAATCTTGGCTAAGTTATAGTACAAATGAACACAAGCAGCAGTAAGGATTTCAAAACCACGACAGTTTTGAGTTTGGCTCAGTGCTGCAAAAGGACGGAGCTAACTGGCTGCTAGTTCTGAAACTGCTGGGCTCGTCCGGGATTTGAACCCGGGACCTCTCGCACCCAAAGCGAGAATCATACCCCTAGACCAACGAGCCCTGTCGAAAGGAAGCCTTTCGGGAGGGCGCCACAAATTCTGTGAAGTTCACCTCAAAGACGGAACCCGACCTGGCGTCGAGATACTAAAGTGTAGTTGTTTGAGCGTCAGAAACCACTTGAAGTCATATTACAGATCAAAGGCAGAGATTGCCAGACAAGGCCTAGTGGCCTAATGGATAAGGCATCAGCCTCCGGAGCTGGAGATTGTGGGTTCAAGTCCCACCTGGGTCGTCTTTGATGGGCTTTGTTTATGTTGGCCGTTGGGCGAATTCAAGGATGGTTTGTTCAAAGCAACGCTGTAGCCATGATGAGCGCAAGATCTGAATTAGCATAGAACCCACAAACTTCTGATAGCTGTGCTGGGTGTTTGTGTGCATCATTCTGTCCTGCCTGTGCATGTGCCCTATCAGGCTGAAATTACACAAAGCACCCTGCGCAAGAGGCCCAGTGGCTTAAGGGGAAAAGGCCACTTTTTGCTTTTGCACCGGACCTACGACGGAGGCTTTGCGTACGAAAGCAGAGAGGCAGATTACACACAAAACAGGTGGGAAAGAGTCATGAACTATAAATGAATCTAGACATACAAAAACATCATTGATACGTTTGTTTTGACCATAGAACCAAAATGGCGGGCTCTAAATGTAAACAGCCTCATAGAGGCTATGTCGTAGGCTTGACTTTGAACCATAGGACATCAGCCCCCCACCTAGGGCGTGCTTGTTGAGCTAGCTCTAAGCCGATGCTGCAAAAAGTCAATGATAATTTGTTCAAAGAAACTCCACAGAACAACAAGTATACCTGTGCTTAAGCGTTTCTGCAAAAGAGCCACGGTGATTCAATTAAGAGCGATATAAAATGGTTTGAATCCCACTACGGCAGGGGTGCCCAACCCTGCTCCTGCCGATCGACTGTCCTGCACAGTTTA
Organism: Scardinius erythrophthalmus; assembly: GCF_964197995.2. Taxonomy (NCBI): domain Eukaryota; kingdom Metazoa; phylum Chordata; class Actinopteri; order Cypriniformes; family Leuciscidae; genus Scardinius; species Scardinius erythrophthalmus. The sequence goes on from NC_138227.1 coordinate 44,059,695, forward strand.
TCTCCAACCCTAATCAAACACACCTGAAGCAACCAATTAACGTCTTCAGGATCGCTTGAAAATTAAAGGCAGGTGTGTTTGATTAGGGTTGGAGATGAACTGTGCAGGACAGTCCATCGGCAGGAGCAGGGTTGGGCACCCCTGCACTACGGCATCTACAGGCCTGCAAAAAGTTCAGTTTGGCCGAAGCATCAGCCTCTGATGCTGCAGAATGTGACGTCAAGTACTATGTGGGTTGCAGTAAATGGCCAGATATGAAGTGGTTGATAAAGAAAAGCAGCAGAAGCAAACAGAGTCAGAGAACCCTTGAACTCATACTAAAGGTGAGAGGGCTCGTCCGGGATTTGAACCCGGGACCTCTCGCACCCGAAGCGAGAATCATACCCCTAGACCAAGAGCCTGATAAACGAAGGTTTGGGCTACTTGCGTACAGTCACTGAACGCTGGCCTTTAACAGAATGGGCAGGCACCAGTTTTAATACAACACGTTTGTCGTTAGGGAGCCGTACTCCCTGGCGGGCAACGGTTTTGAGTATGTTCTGTGAAGGAAATAAACACTTGTCATCTGGCTGAATTTTAGTACAGATGAAGACAAACAGCCTTTTCACAGCAGTTTTGAGTTTGGCTCAGCGCTCCAAAGGAGGGAGCCAACTGGCTGCTTGTTCTGAAACTGCTGGGCTCGTCCGGGATTTGAACCCGGGACCTCTCGCACCCAAAGCGAGAATCATACCCCTAGACCAACGAGCCTGGCTGATGAAGGATCGGGTTACTTGCGTACACTTGTACAGTCACCGAACGCTGGCCTCTAGCAGAATGGGCGGGCACTAGTTTTAATAGAAAGCGTTTGTCATTAGGGAGCCGCACTCCCTGGCAGACAGCGATTCTGAGTACGTTCTGTGCAAGGAAATAATCGCTTGTCATCTGGCTGAATCTCGGCTCTGTTGTAGTACAGATGAACTCAAGCAGCAGTAAGGATTTCAAAACCACGACAGTTTTGAGTTTGGCTCAGTGCTGCAAAAGGATGGAGCCAACTGGCTGCTAGTTTTCAATACCGATGAAAACTAGCCTTCGGGCTAATTTGGGTACATTTACATTCATGAATGTCGATTGATATACAATGTCCCTTTTCTAAATAAATAAAATCTTGGCTAAGTTATAGTACAAATGAACACAAGCAGCAGTAAGGATTTCAAAACCACGACAGTTTTGAGTTTGGCTCAGTGCTGCAAAAGGACGGAGCTAACTGGCTGCTAGTTCTGAAACTGCTGGGCTCGTCCGGGATTTGAACCCGGGACCTCTCGCACCCAAAGCGAGAATCATACCCCTAGACCAACGAGCCCTGTCGAAAGGAAGCCTTTCGGGAGGGCGCCACAAATTCTGTGAAGTTCACCTCAAAGACGGAACCCGACCTGGCGTCGAGATACTAAAGTGTAGTTGTTTGAGCGTCAGAAACCACTTGAAGTCATATTACAGATCAAAGGCAGAGATTGCCAGACAAGGCCTAGTGGCCTAATGGATAAGGCATCAGCCTCCGGAGCTGGAGATTGTGGGTTCAAGTCCCACCTGGGTCGTCTTTGATGGGCTTTGTTTATGTTGGCCGTTGGGCGAATTCAAGGATGGTTTGTTCAAAGCAACGCTGTAGCCATGATGAGCGCAAGATCTGAATTAGCATAGAACCCACAAACTTCTGATAGCTGTGCTGGGTGTTTGTGTGCATCATTCTGTCCTGCCTGTGCATGTGCCCTATCAGGCTGAAATTACACAAAGCACCCTGCGCAAGAGGCCCAGTGGCTTAAGGGGAAAAGGCCACTTTTTGCTTTTGCACCGGACCTACGACGGAGGCTTTGCGTACGAAAGCAGAGAGGCAGATTACACACAAAACAGGTGGGAAAGAGTCATGAACTATAAATGAATCTAGACATACAAAAACATCATTGAAACGTTTGTTTTGACCATAGAACCAAAATGGCGGGCTCTAAATGTAAACAGCCTCATAGAGGCTATGTCGTAGGCTTGACTTTGAACCATAGGACATCAGCCTCCCACCTAGGGCGTGCTTGTTGAGCTAGCTCTAAGCCGATGCTGCAAAAAGTCAATGATAATTTGTTCAAAGAAACTCCACAGAACAACAAGTATACCTGTGCTTAAGCGTTTCTGCAAAAGAGCCACGGTGATTCAATTAAGAGCGATATAAAATGGTTTGAATCCCACTACGGCAGGGGTGCCCAACCCTGCTCCTGCCGATCGACTGTCCTGCACAGTTTATCTCCAACCCTAATCAAACACACCTGAAGCAACCAATTAACGTCTTCAGGATCGCTTGAAAATTAAAGGCAGGTGTGTTTGATTAGGGTTGGAGATGAACTGTGCAGGACAGTCGATCGGCAGGAGCAGGGTTGGGCACCCCTGCACTACGGCATCTACAGGCCTGCAAAAAGTTCAGTTTGGCCGAAGCATCAGCCTCTGATGCTGCAGAATGTGACGTCAAGTACTATGTGGGTTGCAGTAAATGGCCAGATATGAAGTGGTTGATAAAGAAAAGCAGCAGAAGCAAACAGAGTCAGAGAACCCTTGAACTCATACTAAAGGTGAGAGGGCTCGTCCGGGATTTGAACCCGGGACCTCTCGCACCCGAAGCGAGAATCATACCCCTAGACCAACGAGCCTGATAAACGAAGGTTTGGGCTACTTGCGTACAGTCACTGAACGCTGGCCTTTAACAGAATGGGCAGGCACCAGTTTTAATACAACACGTTTGTCGTTAGGGAGCCGTACTCCCTGGCGGGCAACGGTTTTGAGTATGTTCTGTGAAGGAAATAAACACTTGTCATCTGGCTGAATTTTAGTACAGATGAAGACAAACAGCCTTTTCACAGCAGTTTTGAGTTTGGCTCAGCGCTCCAAAGGAGGGAGCCAACTGGCTGCTTGTTCTGAAACTGCTGGGCTCGTCCGGGATTTGAACCCGGGACCTCTCGCACCCAAAGCGAGAATCATACCCCTAGACCAACGAGCCTGGCTGATGAAGGATCGGGTTACTTGCGTACACTTGTACAGTCACCGAACGCTGGCCTCTAGCAGAATGGGCGGGCACTAGTTTTAATAGAAAGCGTTTGTCGTTAGGGAGCCGCACTCCCTGGCAGACAGCGATTCTGAGTACGTTCTGTGCAAGGAAATAATCGCTTGTCATCTGGCTGAATCTCGGCTCTGTTGTAGTACAGATGAACTCAAGCAGCAGTAAGGATTTCAAAACCACGACAGTTTTGAGTTTGGCTCAGTGCTGCAAAAGGATGGAGCCAACTGGCTGCTAGTTTTCAATACCGATGAAAACTAGCCTTCGGGCTAATTTGGGTACATTTACATTCATGAATGTCGATTGATATACAATGTCCCTTTTCTAAATAAATAAAATCTTGGCTAAGTTATAGTACAAATGAACACAAGCAGCAGTAAGGATTTCAAAACCACGACAGTTTTGAGTTTGGCTCAGTGCTGCAAAAGGACGGAGCCAACTGGCTGCTAGTTCTGAAACTGCTGGGCTCGTCCGGGATTTGAACCCGGGACCTCTCGCACCCAAAGCGAGAATCATACCCCTAGACCAACGAGCCCTGTCGGAAGGAAGCCTTTCGGGAGGGCGCCACAAATTCTGTGAAGTTCACCTCAAAGACGGAACCCGACCTGGCGTCGAGATACTAAAGTGTAGTTGTTTGAGCGTCAGAAACCACTTGAAGTCATATTACAGATCAAAGGCAGAGCTTGCCAGACAAGGCCTAGTGGCCTAATGGATAAGGCATCAGCCTCCGGAGCTGGAGATTGTGGGTTCAAGTCCCACCTGGGTCGTCTTTGATGGGCTTTGTTTAAGTTGGCCGTTGGGCGAATTCAAGGATGGTTTGTTCAAAGCAACGCTGTAGCCATGATGAGCGCAAGATCTGAATTAGCATAGAACCCACAAACTTCTGATAGCTGTGCTGGGTGTTTGTGTGCATCATTCTGTCCTGCCTGTGCATGTGCCCTATCAGGCTGAAATTACACAAAGCACCCTGCGCAAGAGGCCCAGTGGCTTAAGGGGAAAAGGCCACTTTTTGCTTTTGCACCGGACCTACGACGGAGGCTTTGCGTACGAAAGCAGAGAGGCAGATTACACACAAAACAGGTGGGAAAGAGTCATGAACTATAAATGAATCTAGACATACAAAAACATCATTGAAACGTTTGTTTTGACCATAGAACCAAAATGGCGGGCTCTAAATGTAAACAGCCTCATAGAGGCTATGTCGTAGGCTTGACTTTGAACCATAGGACATCAGCCCCCCACCTAGGGCGTGCTTGTTGAGCTAGCTCTAAGCCGATGCTGCAAAAAGTCAATGATAATTTGTTCAAAGAAACTCCACAGAACAACAAGTATACCTGTGCTTAAGCGTTTCTGCAAAAGAGCCACGGTGATTCAATTAAGAGCGATATAAAATGGTTTGAATCCCACTACGGCAGGGGTGCCCAACCCTGCTCCTGCCGATCGACTGTCCTGCACAGTTTATCTCCAACCCTAATCAAACACACCTGAAGCAACCAATTAACGTCTTCAGGATCGCTTGAAAATTAAAGGCAGGTGTGTTTGATTAGGGTTGGAGATGAACTGTGCAGGACAGTCGATCGGCAGGAGCAGGGTTGGGCACCCCTGCACTACGGCATCTACAGGCCTGCAAAAAGTTCAGTTTGGCCGAAGCATCAGCCTCTGATGCTGCAGAATGTGACGTCAAGTACTATGTGGGTTGCAGTAAATGGCCAGATATGAAGTGGTTGATAAAGAAAAGCAGCAGAAGCAAACAGAGTCAGAGAACCCTTGAACTCATACTAAAGGTGAGAGGGCTCGTCCGGGATTTGAACCCGGGACCTCTCGCACCCGAAGCGAGAATCATACCCCTAGACCAACGAGCCTGATAAACGAAGGTTTGGGCTACTTGCGTACAGTCAATGAACGCTGGCCTTTAACAGAATGGGCAGGCACCAGTTTTAATACAACACGTTTGTCGTTAGGGAGCCGTACTCCCTGGCGGGCAACGGTTTTGAGTATGTTCTGTGAAGGAAATAAACACTTGTCATCTGGCTGAATTTTAGTACAGATGAAGACAAACAGCCTTTTCACAGCAGTTTTGAGTTTGGCTCAGCGCTCCAAAGGAGGGAGCCAACTGGCTGCTTGTTCTGAAACTGCTGGGCTCGTCCGGGATTTGAACCCGGGACCTCTCGCACCCAAAGCGAGAATCATACCCCTAGACCAACGAGCCTGGCTGATGAAGGATCGGGTTACTTGCGTACACTTGTACAGTCACCGAACGCTGGCCTCTAGCAGAATGGGCGGGCACTAGTTTTAATAGAAAGCGTTTGTCGTTAGGGAGCCGCACTCCCTGGCAGACAGCGATTCTGAGTACGTTCTGTGCAAGGAAATAATCGCTTGTCATCTGGCTGAATCTCGGCTCTGTTGTAGTACAGATGAACTCAAGCAGCAGTAAGGATTTCAAAACCACGACAGTTTTGAGTTTGGCTCAGTGCTGCAAAAGGATGGAGCCAACTGGCTGCTAGTTTTCAATACCGATGAAAACTAGCCTTCGGGCTAATTTGGGTACATTTACATTCATGAATGTCGATTGATATACAATGTCCCTTTTCTAAATAAATAAAATCTTGGCTAAGTTATAGTACAAATGAACACAAGCAGCAGTAAGGATTTCAAAACCACGACAGTTTTGAGTTTGGCTCAGTGCTGCAAAAGGACGGAGCCAACTGGCTGCTAGTTCTGAAACTGCTGGGCTCGTCCGGGATTTGAACCCGGGACCTCTCGCACCCAAAGCGAGAATCATACCCCTAGACCAACGAGCCCTGTCGGAAGGAAGCCTTTCGGGAGGGCGCCACAAATTCTGTGAAGTTCACCTCAAAGACGGAACCCGACCTGGCGTCGAGATACTAAAGTGTAGTTGTTTGAGCGTCAGAAACCACTTGAAGTCATATTACAGATCAAAGGCAGAGCTTGCCAGACAAGGCCTAGTGGCCTAATGGATAAGGCATCAGCCTCCGGAGCTGGAGATTGTGGGTTCAAGTCCCACCTGGGTCGTCTTTGATGGGCTTTGTTTAAGTTGGCCGTTGGGCGAATTCAAGGATGGTTTGTTCAAAGCAACGCTGTAGCCATGATGAGCGCAAGATCTGAATTAGCATAGAACCCACAAACTTCTGATAGCTGTGCTGGGTGTTTGTGTGCATCATTCTGTCCTGCCTGTGCATGTGCCCTATCAGGCTGAAATTACACAAAGCACCCTGCGCAAGAGGCCCAGTGGCTTAAGGGGAAAAGGCCACTTTTTGCTTTTGCACCGGACCTACGACGGAGGCTTTGCGTACGAAAGCAGAGAGGCAGATTACACACAAAACAGGTGGGAAAGAGTCATGAACTATAAATGAATCTAGACATACAAAAACATCATTGAAACGTTTGTTTTGACCATAGAACCAAAATGGCGGGCTCTAAATGTAAACAGCCTCATAGAGGCTATGTCGTAGGCTTGACTTTGAACCATAGGACATCAGCCCCCCACCTAGGGCGTGCTTGTTGAGCTAGCTCTAAGCCGATGCTGCAAAAAGTCAATGATAATTTGTTCAAAGAAACTCCACAGAACAACAAGTATACCTGTGCTTAAGCGTTTCTGCAAAAGAGCCACGGTGATTCAATTAAGAGCGATATAAAATGGTTTGAATCCCACTACGGCAGGGGTGCCCAACCCTGCTCCTGCCGATCGACTGTCCTGCACAGTTTATCTCCAACCCTAATCAAACACACCTGAAGCAACCAATTAACGTCTTCAGGATCGCTTGAAAATTAAAGGCAGGTGTGTTTGATTAGGGTTGGAGATGAACTGTGCAGGACAGTCGATCGGCAGGAGCAGGGTTGGGCACCCCTGCACTACGGCATCTACAGGCCTGCAAAAAGTTCAGTTTGGCCGAAGCATCAGCCTCTGATGCTGCAGAATGTGACGTCAAGTACTATGTGGGTTGCAGTAAATGGCCAGATATGAAGTGGTTGATAAAGAAAAGCAGCAGAAGCAAACAGAGTCAGAGAACCCTTGAACTCATACTAAAGGTGAGAGGGCTCGTCCGGGATTTGAACCCGGGACCTCTCGCACCCGAAGCGAGAATCATACCCCTAGACCAACGAGCCTGATAAACGAAGGTTTGGGCTACTTGCGTACAGTCACTGAACGCTGGCCTTTAACAGAATGGGCAGGCACCAGTTTTAATACAACACGTTTGTCGTTAGGGAGCCGTACTCCCTGGCGGGCAACGGTTTTGAGTATGTTCTGTGAAGGAAATAAACACTTGTCATCTGGCTGAATTTTAGTACAGATGAAGACAAACAGCCTTTTCACAGCAGTTTTGAGTTTGGCTCAGCGCTCCAAAGGAGGGAGCCAACTGGCTGCTTGTTCTGAAACTGCTGGGCTCGTCCGGAATTTGAACCCGGGACCTCTCACACCCAAAGCGAGAATCATACCCCTAGACCAACGAGCCTGGCTGATGAAGGATCGGGTTACTTGCGTACACTTGTACAGTCACCGAACGCTGGCCTCTAGCAGAATGGGCGGGCACTAGTTTTAATAGAAAGCGTTTGTCGTTAGGGAGCCGCACTCCCTGGCAGACAGCGATTCTGAGTACGTTCTGTGCAAGGAAATAATCGCTTGTCATCTGGCTGAATCTCGGCTCTGTTGTAGTACAGATGAACTCAAGCAGCAGTAAGGATTTCAAAACCACGACAGTTTTGAGTTTGGCTCAGTGCTGCAAAAGGATGGAGCCAACTGGCTGCTAGTTTTCAATACCGATGAAAACTAGCCTTCGGGCTAATTTGGGTACATTTACATTCATGAATGTCGATTGATATACAATGTCCCTTTTCTAAATAAATAAAATCTTGGCTAAGTTATAGTACAAATGAACACAAGCAGCAGTAAGGATTTCAAAACCACGACAGTTTTGAGTTTGGCTCAGTGCTGCAAAAGGACGGAGCCAACTGGCTGCTAGTTCTGAAACTGCTGGGCTCGTCCGGGATTTGAACCCGGGACCTCTCGCACCCAAAGCGAGAATCATACCCCTAGACCAACGAGCCCTGTCGGAAGGAAGCCTTTCGGGAGGGCGCCACAAATTCTGTGAAGTTCACCTCAAAGACGGAACCCGACCTGGCGTCGAGATACTAAAGTGTAGTTGTTTGAGCGTCAGAAACCACTTGAAGTCATATTACAGATCAAAGGCAGAGCTTGCCAGACAAGGCCTAGTGGCCTAATGGATAAGGCATCAGCCTCCGGAGCTGGAGATTGTGGGTTCAAGTCCCATCTGGGTCGTCTTTGATGGGCTTTGTTTAAGTTGGCCGTTGGGCGAATTCAAGGATGGTTTGTTCAAAGCAACGCTGTAGCCATGATGAGCGCAAGATCTGAATTAGCATAGAACCCACAAACTTCTGATAGCTGTGCTGGGTGTTTGTGTGCATCATTCTGTCCTGCCTGTGCATGTGCCCTATCAGGCTGAAATTACACAAAGCACCCTGCGCAAGAGGCCCAGTGGCTTAAGGGGAAAAGGCCACTTTTTGCTTTTGCACCGGACCTACGACGGAGGCTTTGCGTACGAAAGCAGAGAGGCAGATTACACACAAAACAGGTGGGAAAGAGTCATGAACTATAAATGAATCTAGACATACAAAAACATCATTGATACGTTTGTTTTGACCATAGAACCAAAATGGCGGGCTCTAAATGTAAACAGCCTCATAGAGGCTATGTCGTAGGCTTGACTTTGAACCATAGGACATCAGCCCCCCACCTAGGGCGTGCTTGTTGAGCTAGCTCTAAGCCGATGCTGCAAAAAGTCAATGATAATTTGTTCAAAGAAACTCCACAGAACAACAAGTATACCTGTGCTTAAGCGTTTCTGCAAAAGAGCCACGGTGATTCAATTAAGAGCGATATAAAATGGTTTGAATCCCACTACGGCAGGGGTGCCCAACCCTGCTCCTGCCGATCGACTGTCCTGCACAGTTTATCTCCAACCCTAATCAAACACACCTGAAGCAACCAATTAACGTCTTCAGGATCGCTTGAAAATTAAAGGCAGGTGTGTTTGATTAGGGTTGGAGATGAACTGTGCAGGACAGTCCATCGGCAGGAGCAGGGTTGGGCACCCCTGCACTACGGCATCTACAGGCCTGCAAAAAGTTCAGTTTGGCCGAAGCATCAGCCTCTGATGCTGCAGAATGTGACGTCAAGTACTATGTGGGTTGCAGTAAATGGCCAGATATGAAGTGGTTGATAAAGAAAAGCAGCAGAAGCAAACAGAGTCAGAGAACCCTTGAACTCATACTAAAGGTGAGAGGGCTCGTCCGGGATTTGAACCCGGGACCTCTCGCACCCGAAGCGAGAATCATACCCCTAGACCAAGAGCCTGATAAACGAAGGTTTGGGCTACTTGCGTACAGTCACTGAACGCTGGCCTTTAACAGAATGGGCAGGCACCAGTTTTAATACAACACGTTTGTCGTTAGGGAGCCGTACTCCCTGGCGGGCAACGGTTTTGAGTATGTTCTGTGAAGGAAATAAACACTTGTCATCTGGCTGAATTTTAGTACAGATGAAGACAAACAGCCTTTTCACAGCAGTTTTGAGTTTGGCTCAGCGCTCCAAAGGAGGGAGCCAACTGGCTGCTTGTTCTGAAACTGCTGGGCTCGTCCGGGATTTGAACCCGGGACCTCTCGCACCCAAAGCGAGAATCATACCCCTAGACCAACGAGCCTGGCTGATGAAGGATCGGGTTACTTGCGTACACTTGTACAGTCACCGAACGCTGGCCTCTAGCAGAATGGGCGGGCACTAGTTTTAATAGAAAGCGTTTGTCGTTAGGGAGCCGCACTCCCTGGCAGACAGCGATTCTGAGTACGTTCTGTGCAAGGAAATAATCGCTTGTCATCTGGCTGAATCTCGGCTCTGTTGTAGTACAGATGAACTCAAGCAGCAGTAAGGATTTCAAAACCACGACAGTTTTGAGTTTGGCTCAGTGCTGCAAAAGGATGGAGCCAACTGGCTGCTAGTTTTCAATACCGATGAAAACTAGCCTTCGGGCTAATTTGGGTACATTTACATTCATGAATGTCGATTGATATACAATGTCCCTTTTCTAAATAAATAAAATCTTGGCTAAGTTATAGTACAAATGAACACAAGCAGCAGTAAGGATTTCAAAACCACGACAGTTTTGAGTTTGGCTCAGTGCTGCAAAAGGACGGAGCCAACTGGCTGCTAGTTCTGAAACTGCTGGGCTCGTCCGGGATTTGAACCCGGGACCTCTCGCACCCAAAGCGAGAATCATACCCCTAGACCAACGAGCCCTGTCGGAAGGAAGCCTTTCGGGAGGGCGCCACAAATTCTGTGAAGTTCACCTCAAAGACGGAACCCGACCTGGCGTCGAGATACTAAAGTGTAGTTGTTTGAGCGTCAGAAACCACTTGAAGTCATATTACAGATCAAAGGCAGAGATTGCCAGACAAGGCCTAGTGGCCTAATGGATAAGGCATCAGCCTCCGGAGCTGGAGATTGTGGGTTCAAGTCCCACCTGGGTCGTCTTTGATGGGCTTTGTTTAAGTTGGCCGTTGGGCGAATTCAAGGATGGTTTGTTCAAAGCAACGCTGTAGCCATGATGAGCGCAAGATCTGAATTAGCATAGAACCCACAAACTTCTGATAGCTGTGCTGGGTGTTTGTGTGCATCATTCTGTCCTGCCTGTGCATGTGCCCTATCAGGCTGAAATTACACAAAGCACCCTGCGCAAGAGGCCCAGTGGCTTAAGGGGAAAAGGCCACTTTTTGCTTTTGCACCGGACCTACGACGGAGGCTTTGCGTACGAAAGCAGAGAGGCAGATTACACACAAAACAGGTGGGAAAGAGTCATGAACTATAAATGAATCTAGACATACAAAAACATCATTGATACGTTTGTTTTGACCATAGACCCAAAATGGCGGGCTCTAAATGTAAACAGCCTCATAGAGGCTATGTCGTAGGCTTGACTTTGAACCATAGGACATCAGCCCCCCACCTAGGGCGTGCTTGTTGAGCTAGCTCTAAGCCGATGCTGCAAAAAGTCAATGATAATTTGTTCAAAGAAACTCCACAGAACAACAAGTATACCTGTGCTTAAGCGTTTCTGCAAAAGAGCCACGGTGATTCAATTAAGAGCGATATAAAATGGTTTGAATCCCACTACGGCAGGGGTGCCCAACCCTGCTCCTGCCGATCGACTGTCCTGCACAGTTTATCTCCAACCCTAATCAAACACACCTGAAGCAACCAATTAACGTCTTCAGGATCGCTTGAAAATTAAAGGCAGGTGTGTTTGATTAGGGTTGGAGATGAACTGTGCAGGACAGTCGATCGGCAGGAGCAGGGTTGGGCACCCCTGCACTACGGCATCTACAGGCCTGCAAAAAGTTCAGTTTGGCCGAAGCATCAGCCTCTGATGCTGCAGAATGTGACGTCAAGTACTATGTGGGTTGCAGTAAATGGCCAGATATGAAGTGGTTGATAAAGAAAAGCAGCAGAAGCAAACAGAGTCAGAGAACCCTTGAACTCATACTAAAGGTGAGAGGGCTCGTCCGGGATTTGAACCCGGGACCTCTCACACCCGAAGCGAGAATCATACCCCTAGACCAACGAGCCTGATAAACGAAGGTTTGGGCTACTTGCGTACAGTCACTGAACGCTGGCCTTTAACAGAATGGGCAGGCACCAGTTTTAATACAACACGTTTGTCGTTAGGGAGCCGTACTCCCTGGCGGGCAACGGTTTTGAGTATGTTCTGTGAAGGAAATAAACACTTGTCATCTGGCTGAATTTTAGTACAGATGAAGACAAACAGCCTTTTCACAGCAGTTTTGAGTTTGGCTCAGCGCTCCAAAGGAGGGAGCCAACTGGCTGCTTGTTCTGAAACTGCTGGGCTCGTCCGGGATTTGAACCCGGGACCTCTCGCACCCAAAGCGAGAATCATACCCCTAGACCAACGAGCCCTGTCGGAAGGAAGCCTTTCGGGAGGGCGCCACAAATTCTGTGAAGTTCACCTCAAAGACGGAACCCGACCTGGCGTCGAGATACTAAAGTGTAGTTGTTTGAGCGTCAGAAACCACTTGAAGTCATATTACAGATCAAAGGCAGAGCTTGCCAGACAAGGCCTAGTGGCCTAATGGATAAGGCATCAGCCTCCGGAGCTGGAGATTGTGGGTTCAAGTCCCACCTGGGTCGTCTTTGATGGGCTTTGTTTAAGTTGGCCGTTGGGCGAATTCAAGGATGGTTTGTTCAAAGCAACGCTGTAGCCATGATGAGCGCAAGATCTGAATTAGCATAGAACCCACAAACTTCTGATAGCTGTGCTGGGTGTTTGTGTGCATCATTCTGTCCTGCCTGTGCATGTGCCCTATCAGGCTGAAATTACACAAAGCACCCTGCGCAAGAGGCCCAGTGGCTTAAGGGGAAAAGGCCACTTTTTGCTTTTGCACCGGACCTACGACGGAGGCTTTGCGTACGAAAGCAGAGAGGCAGATTACACACAAAACAGGTGGGAAAGAGTCATGAACTATAAATGAATCTAGACATACAAAAACATCATTGATACGTTTGTTTTGACCATAGAACCAAAATGGCGGGCTCTAAATGTTTAACAGCCTCATAGAGGCTATGTCGTAGGCTTGACTTTGAACCATAGGACATCAGCCCCCCACCTAGGGCGTGCTTGTTGAGCTAGCTCTAAGCCGATGCTGCAAAAAGTCAATGATAATTTGTTCAAAGAAACTCCACAGAACAACAAGTATACCTGTGCTTAAGCGTTTCTGCAAAAGAGCCACGGTGATTCAATTAAGAGCGATATAAAATGGTTTGAATCCCACTACGGCAGGGGTGCCCAACCCTGCTCCTGCCGATCGACTGTCCTGCACAGTTTATCTCCAACCCTAATCAAACACACCTGAAGCAACCAATTAACGTCTTCAGGATCGCTTGAAAATTAAAGGCAGGTGTGTTTGATTAGGGTTGGAGATGAACTGTGCAGGACAGTCGATCGGCAGGAGCAGGGTTGGGCACCCCTGCACTACGGCATCTACAGGCCTGCAAAAAGTTCAGTTTGGCCGAAGCATCAGCCTCTGATGCTGCAGAATGTGACGTCAAGTACTATGTGGGTTGCAGTAAATGGCCAGATATGAAGTGGTTGATAAAGAAAAGCAGCAGAAGCAAACAGAGTCAGAGAACCCTTGAACTCATACTAAAGGTGAGAGGGCTCGTCCGGGATCTCTCGCACCCGAAGCGAGAATCATACCCCTAGACCAACGAGCCTGATAAACGAAGGTTTGGGCTACTTGCGTACAGTCACTGAACGCTGGCCTTTAACAGAATGGGCAGGCACCAGTTTTAATACAACACGTTTGTCGTTAGGGAGCCGTACTCCCTGGCGGGCAACGGTTTTGAGTATGTTCTGTGAAGGAAATAAACACTTGTCATCTGGCTGAATTTTAGTACAGATGAAGACAAACAGCCTTTTCACAGCAGTTTTGAGTTTGGCTCAGCGCTCCAAAGGAGGGAGCCAACTGGCTGCTTGTTCTGAAACTGCTGGGCTCGTCCGGAATTTGAACCCGGGACCTCTCGCACCCAAAGCGAGAATCATACCCCTAGACCAACGAGCCTGGCTGATGAAGGATCGGGTTACTTGCGTACACTTGTACAGTCACCGAACGCTGGCCTCTAGCAGAATGGGCGGGCACTAGTTTTAATAGAAAGCGTTTGTCGTTAGGGAGCCGCACTCCCTGGCAGACAGCGATTCTGAGTACGTTCTGTGCAAGGAAATAATCGCTTGTCATCTGGCTGAATCTCGGCTCTGTTGTAGTACAGATGAACTCAAGCAGCAGTAAGGATTTCAAAACCACGACAGTTTTGAGTTTGGCTCAGTGCTGCAAAAGGATGGAGCCAACTGGCTGCTAGTTTTCAATACCGATGAAAACTAGCCTTCGGGCTAATTTGGGTACATTTACATTCATGAATGTCGATTGATATACAATGTCCCTTTTCTAAATAAATAAAATCTTGGCTAAGTTATAGTACAAATGAACACAAGCAGCAGTAAGGATTTCAAAACCACGACAGTTTTGAGTTTGGCTCAGTGCTGCAAAAGGACGGAGCCAACTGGCTGCTAGTTCTGAAACTGCTGGGCTCGTCCGGGATTTGAACCCGGGACCTCTCGCACCCAAAGCGAGAATCATACCCCTAGACCAACGAGCCCTGTCGGAAGGAAGGCTTTCGGGAGGGCGCGACAAATTCTGTGAAGTTCACCTCAAAGACGGAACCCGACCTGGCGTCGAGATACTAAAGTGTAGTTGTTTGAGCGTCAGAAACCACTTGAAGTCATATTACAGATCAAAGGCAGAGCTTGCCAGACAAGGCCTAGTGGCCTAATGGATAAGGCATCAGCCTCCGGAGCTGGAGATTGTGGGTTCAAGTCCCACCTGGGTCGTCTTTGATGGGCTTTGTTTAAGTTGGCCGTTGGGCGAATTCAAGGATGGTTTGTTCAAAGCAACGCTGTAGCCATGATGAGCGCAAGATCTGAATTAGCATAGAACCCACAAACTTCTGATAGCTGTGCTGGGTGTTTGTGTGCATCATTCTGTCCTGCCTGTGCATGTGCCCTATCAGGCTGAAATTACACAAAGCACCCTGCGCAAGAGGCCCAGTGGCTTAAGGGGAAAAGGCCACTTTTTGCTTTTGCACCGGACCTACGACGGAGGCTTTGCGTACGAAAGCAGAGAGGCAGATTACACACAAAACAGGTGGGAAAGAGTCATGAACTATAAATGAATCTAGACATACAAAAACATCATTGATACGTTTGTTTTGACCATAGAACCAAAATGGCGGGCTCTAAATGTAAACAGCCTCATAGAGGCTATGTCGTAGGCTTGACTTTGAACCATAGGACATCAGCCCCCCACCTAGGGCGTGCTTGTTGAGCTAGCTCTAAGCCGATGCTGCAAAAAGTCAATGATAATTTGTTCAAAGAAACTCCACAGAACAACAAGTATACCTGTGCTTAAGCGTTTCTGCAAAAGAGCCACGGTGATTCAATTAAGAGCGATATAAAATGGTTTGAATCCCACTACGGCAGGGGTGCCCAACCCTGCTCCTGCCGATCGACTGTCCTGCACAGTTTATCTCCAACCCTAATCAAACACACCTGAAGCAACCAATTAACGTCTTCAGGATCGCTTGAAAATTAAAGGCAGGTGTGTTTGATTAGGGTTGGAGATGAACTGTGCAGGACAGTCGATCGGCAGGAGCAGGGTTGGGCACCCCTGCACTACGGCATCTACAGGCCTGCAAAAAGTTCAGTTTGGCTGAAGCATCAGCCTCTGATGCTGCAGAATGTGACGTCAAGTACTATGTGGGTTGCAGTAAATGGCCAGATATGAAGTGGTTGATAAAGAAAAGCAGCAGAAGCAAACAGAGTCAGAGAACCCTTGAACTCATACTAAAGGTGAGCGGGCTCGTCCGGGATTTGAACCCGGGACCTCTCGCACCCGAAGCGAGAATCATACCCCTAGACCAACGAGCCTGATAAACGAAGGTTTGGGCTACTTGCGTACAGTCACTGAACGCTGGCCTTTAACAGAATGGGCAGGCACCAGTTTTAATACAACACGTTTGTCGTTAGGGAGCCGTACTCCCTGGCGGGCAACGGTTTTGAGTATGTTCTGTGAAGGAAATAAACACTTGTCATCTGGCTGAATTTTAGTACAGATGAAGACAAACAGCCTTTTCACAGCAGTTTTGAGTTTGGCTCAGCGCTCCAAAGGAGGGAGCCAACTGGCTGCTTGTTCTGAAACTGCTGGGCTCGTCCGGGATTTGAACCCGGGACCTCTCGCACCCAAAGCGAGAATCATACCCCTAGACCAACGAGCCTGGCTGATGAAGGATCGGGTTACTTGCGTACACTTGTACAGTCACCGAACGCTGGCCTCTAGCAGAATGGGCGGGCACTAGTTTTAATAGAAAGCGTTTGTCGTTAGGGAGCCGCACTCCCTGGCAGACAGCGATTCTGAGTACGTTCTGTGCAAGGAAATAATCGCTTGTCATCTGGCTGAATCTCGGCTCTGTTGTAGTACAGATGAACTCAAGCAGCAGTAAGGATTTCAAAACCACGACAGTTTTGAGTTTGGCTCAGTGCTGCAAAAGGATGGAGCCAACTGGCTGCTAGTTTTCAATACCGATGAAAACTAGCCTTCGGGCTAATTTGGGTACATTTACATTCATGAATGTCGATTGATATACAATGTCCCTTTTCTAAATAAATAAAATCTTGGCTAAGTTATAGTACAAATGAACACAAGCAGCAGTAAGGATTTCAAAACCACGACAGTTTTGAGTTTGGCTCAGTGCTGCAAAAGGACGGAGCCAACTGGCTGCTAGTTCTGAAACTGCTGGGCTCGTCCGGGATTTGAACCCGGGACCTCTCGCACCCAAAGCGAGAATCATACCCCTAGACCAACGAGCCCTGTCGGAAGGAAGCCTTTCGGGAGGGCGCCACAAATTCTGTGAAGTTCACCTCAAAGACGGAACCCGACCTGGCGTCGAGATACTAAAGTGTAGTTGTTTGAGCGTCAGAAACCACTTGAAGTCATATTACAGATCAAAGGCAGAGCTTGCCAGACAAGGCCTAGTGGCCTAATGGATAAGGCATCAGCCTCCGGAGCTGGAGATTGTGGGTTCAAGTCCCACCTGGGTCGTCTTTGATGGGCTTTGTTTAAGTTGGCCGTTGGGCGAATTCAAGGATGGTTTGTTCAAAGCAACGCTGTAGCCATGATGAGCGCAAGATCTGAATTAGCATAGAACCCACAAACTTCTGATAGCTGTGCTGGGTGTTTGTGTGCATCATTCTGTCCTGCCTGTGCATGTGCCCTATCAGGCTGAAATTACACAAAGCACCCTGCGCAAGAGGCCCAGTGGCTTAAGGGGAAAAGGCCACTTTTTGCTTTTGCACCGGACCTACGACGGAGGCTTTGCGTACGAAAGCAGAGAGGCAGATTACACACAAAACAGGTGGGAAAGAGTCATGAACTATAAATGAATCTAGACATACAAAAACATCATTCACTGCATGAAAAGAGGTGTATCCGGACCAGTATACTCCTGTATACACTGCTGGAATTCGGAAGAATCCGGGAGTATACTGGCCGGATAGCTCAAATTCCATGGGTCTGTATATATCCGTATACATCCGAAATGATACCAAATCGGATGTATGTTGTGGACGTATACTCCCGTGCTACAGCCATTTGTTGCCATGGCAAGTAATCCCTCAAAGGTTTTTTTCAAGAGAACATTTTCACACCTTTGTGCACCTTTTGGCCTTCCCCCCTATTGGTCCTTTTCTTTTAAAACCACTCCCATTACCCAGACCACTATTGGAGGACAGGATACATTAAAAAACCCAGGAAAGTGATTTGATTGGTTACTTTTAGAACATAACCCACCCTAGGCCTTTTCGCACAGTGATTTGATTGGTTATAGGCCAGCTATGCAGATATTGCTCAGTATACACTAAACCCCCCTTACCCCAATTTTAATACATTCAAATATAATTTTAAAAACACACACAAAGAACAATGAGAAAGTCTGACATTTTTATTAAGGTAAATAAAACATTACAAAGAGCATTATAAACAAGCATTAAAAAGGAATGGGGGAACA
Organism: Scardinius erythrophthalmus; assembly: GCF_964197995.2. Classification (NCBI taxonomy): domain Eukaryota; kingdom Metazoa; phylum Chordata; class Actinopteri; order Cypriniformes; family Leuciscidae; genus Scardinius; species Scardinius erythrophthalmus. The sequence continues at coordinate 44,077,487 of NC_138227.1, forward strand.
AAAATATTTGAGGGGATGAAAATTTAAAGGAACAAAAACAAATATAACATGAACATTATAAACATACATTAAAATGAATGGGGAAAAAGAAATGTTAACAAAGGTGTAAAGGAATAAAATACAAAACGTGGAGATCAGCAACATGCACATCAAAAAGGAACAAATATACAAAGTATACAATATAAAACAATTTAAAATCAATAAATAAATATAGAAATTAAAGTGTATATATGTAAATATTAATTTTTTCAAACTGCCATGATGCACTGGTGGTGTGACGTAGCGTGGGTCAGCCTCTAGTCTGGTTTGTAGTACCTGGCAGAGAGCAGATAACTCTGTGGTTCTGTTTGGTGGAGACCTCAGCATCCACACTGGCCTTCTATCAACAATAGCATCTTCATCAGACATTAGTTCTATTGTTGCAGTCTTCCACAGTTCCCTTTATGTGTTGGGTTTGTACAACACTGGACATGGTCTCCAGCAACTGCAAAACATGACAGTAATTTAACCACTAAAACACAGAGAGGAGGACAGTTACATTCTGAAGAAGAAAAAAACAACAACTGCTTAACCAGTTTCTTAACTTACCCGTCTCTTTCTTTGACGGTTCTTTGCAGTGTTCTTCATAGTGTTTCTTTTCTTGGCCTTTTCAGGCTGAGCCAAAGAATACTTCCTCTGCAAAGTCTCAAAATATGTCTTGCAACCTGTTAAATAAATCATAAATAAATGTAATGCCAATAAAACTAAGTAAAACAGAGGACATTAAAATGATTACAACATCTTTAAGATTACCTTTTGCACATTCAGGGTCAACGTCTGTAAAAGTTGTCCTTAATTCTTTGAAGAGATAAGTGGTCACAGCCAGGTTATGTGATGAATTTATTCTGGGGGAAAAAGTTGCAGGCATCATCAATGAAATTCAGTTTTAGTATTTCAAATCCATATAGTGGTAGATTAAACTAACATTTACAGTATACAATACGCAGTCTTACCCGGTTTGTGGATCGTATTTGTGTGGGTTGTTCTCTGAATTATGGAGGCGCTTTACGGGTTCCTGTAAAGTTTGAAATTAAAAAGCGTTTAAATGGATTCACAATCTGCAAGAACCTCAAAAGTGAATTTTCAGTTTGAATAAGTTGGCCATCACAGTAAACATAAGAGACAAAACATATCAGTTCATAAGTCTTTAAGATGTCACTCAGCGCCTCTGATATCTTACCGGTTCGTGCCGCCTTCTGCCTATACAAGGCCACCAGTGCAGGTGTGTGTTGGTCAAGCACAGCATAGAACTGGTTCCGTATGTTGACGTTTGTGATGCGTTGGAACTCAGCACAAAGCTACAAAAACAAACAAAAATAATTATATAAAAAGACTAATACTCGATTTGCAACCGAAAACACATTTGTGATGCAACATGTTCCGTTAAAATACATTGTTGAGCAACATGGTCACATGCAAAGTGATAGTTCTTACACACAGTGAATAGTGGCATTTGCTGTTCCATTTGAATGTGATACATATTAAAAACTTGGCAGTGAAATATGTGTGAAGAGTGGCAGAAAAGAGAAGCGAGTCTGTTTTACCTGTGATTCAATCCGAAGAGCCGGCCATTTCCCCAAGAAGTCCTTCACCTGCACAGATAAAACAATCAATATGAAACCAGTCAAATTATGCAATCAACCTCTTTAATGACAAATTAATGATACAGAATTTCAAGTGAATGTAACTTACCGATAAAGTTGCTCTCTGGTGACAATGTAGGTCTGCACATGCACACAAAAACAGACAGCAAGAGATTTAATTTTTAAGAGACGTTTGATTGATGCTAATGAATTAGGCTCCAAATAAAAGAAATGGTGAAAAATAGTTACAGACTAAATTAACATTTGAGTCACCTTGATTTTGGGGATGCTCACTGCACTCCTTCCACTTAAACCTATAATGAAAAGACGTTTGTAAAGGGTTTAATAAAAACTTGCATAGTTCATTCGGTAACTATTATGTCCATAACCTTAACTTTGTTTGAGTAAAAGTTAACATAACTGCTAACGTTAGCCACTAGCTCATTTGGGTGCATCAGCATGTAGATAACATCACATTGAACTTGCCAGAGCAGGGCGCTTAACACAAACAGCAGCAACACACTCAAAAACAGAAGGACTATCGCTTGCTGAAAAGAGTTATTGACTAACGTTAACATTATTGCCCTGCCACGACATTAACAGTACACAGGATATTATCTGTAACTAGCAGGCGGACTGACGGCAATCGCGCCCGCGGCACCGCGCTTGCAACTTAAAAATAGCCTCGTCTAAGTCAAATATCACGTGTAATATGATATTCTTACAATATTACAACAAGCAAAGTAGTTTTGAAGTGTTTTGGTTTACTTACAAGTTGTTTCATTCTTGATACACGTCGCTCAAGAGGGTAGCCATCTTGGACAGATTTTTCAGGTAACGTCAGCTGCACGTCATGACGTCATATCACGTGATCGACAGTACAGTAAACAATAGTGAGTAAACCAGCGGTGTTCACTCAGAAACGCTGAGGCACACAAACATAAAAATACATAGGCTATTTGTTCACAGACATTAATAGTTTAAAGGTGGATTAAATCAGCAAGAGATTTTAACTGTAGTGACCTCGGTCTTCAATTCAGTGGAGTAGAAAAGCTCAGGTTCCTTCTACCTTTTTAATAAATATCAAGTCACCTTTATTTATACAGTGCTTTTTACAATAGGCCTACAGATTGTTTCAAAGTAGCTTTACAGAGATAACAGGAAAGTAATGCAAGACAGTTTGTTTCCAGAAGAAAATAGCTTCACAGTCCAGCTTAAGTCAGTTCAGTGGTGATTCATTTTGTTGTATAAATAAATAAATAAATTTAACTGTGGATATATATAGCCACTTTGGAGAAAACCGTGATGTCATCGTCCAGCTCAGCTCAGATCTCATATAATAGTGTCAACGCAGGCAGATCAATAATATTGTTGAATATTAAATTAAATTTCCCCAACTAAGCAAGCTAAAAGCCAATTGTAAAAAAGGTGACAATTGTTGTTGTCTGCAATTTGTAAAACTTCACAATAAAATTTGAGATATTCTGAAATGTTTGGTTCATTTTTCTTTATTTGTTCCATTAAATTTATTGCTGGGAAAAAAATTAATCGCATCCAAAATAAAAGTTTGTGTTTGCATAATATATGTGCGTGTACTGTATATAATTATTTTGTATATATAAATACACACATATGCATGTATATATTTAAGATTTTTATTTTTTTTATTTTATTAAATTATTTATATTTATATATAATATAAATTGTGTATAAATATATATACAGTATATACATGCAGATATTTCTTAAATAAATACATGCATATGTGTGTATTTACAGAATAATTATACACAGTACACACACATATATTATGCAAACACAAACTTTTATTTTGGATGCGATTAATTTTTTCCCAGCACTAATTAAATTCCTTTGTTTATTTCATTAAATATTCAGATGTTTTTGTGAACGTATATGTTCAGACTGGGTGTTTATTTTGTCCTGTTTTTATAAAAAATATTTGATTAAGAGACTTTTTTTCATGCAGTGGTTTTAAGGCCCTGACACAGGCGACGTGAGCCAACCCTAGAGTCGGCTTTAGTCATTGCTAGTTCTTTGACGTCGGTTTTGTGTTTCAGGTCCTTAAGAATTTATTTATTTTTCTGTACAAAAAGCTTGTTTGCTTTAGCCTATAGTAATCCAGAGATAATTCTCAACCCTGAAGTCCTCCCTGGCCACCCCTCCCTCTGAGAACAGCCAGCACCTTTAGTGTCAGTCATTAACATATGAAAGGTCTTCACACCTAACAGTTGTCAGTCCTCTCACACCCAGCAGTGTTTCAGCTGTATATGTCCGTGAAATTTCACGGATTCCTGTATATGTCCGCATATGTGAGGTTTCCGGGTTTATCTTGAAATATACTGTTCCATGTTACTCTGATCCGCTTTTTCCCGCATACATCCGGCAAACATCAAATTACACAGGAGTTTACCATGCCCGTATTTTGCCGGATTTGAGTCTTTTCATGCAGTGATTGATACGTTTGTTTTGACCATAGAACCAAAATGGCGGGCTCTAAATGTAAACAGCCTCATAGAGGCTATGTCGTAGGCTTGACTTTGAACCATAGGACATCAGCCCCCCACCTAGGGCGTGCTTGTTGAGCTAGCTCTAAGCCGATGCTGCAAAAAGTCAATGATAATTTGTTCAAAGAAACTCCACAGAACAACAAGTATACCTGTGCTTAAGCGTTTCTGCAAAAGAGCCACGGTGATTCAATTAAGAGCGATATAAAATGGTTTGAATCCCACTACGGCAGGGGTGCCCAACCCTGCTCCTGCCGATCGACTGTCCTGCACAGTTTATCTCCAACCCTAATCAAACACACCTGAAGCAACCAATTAACGTCTTCAGGATCGCTTGAAAATTAAAGGCAGGTGTGTTTGATTAGGGTTGGAGATGAACTGTGCAGGACAGTCGATCGGCAGGAGCAGGGTTGGGCACCCCTGCACTACGGCATCTACAGGCCTGCAAAAAGTTCAGTTTGGCCGAAGCATCAGCCTCTGATGCTGCAGAATGTGACGTCAAGTACTATGTGGGTTGCAGTAAATGGCCAGATATGAAGTGGTTGATAAAGAAAAGCAGCAGAAGCAAACAGAGTCAGAGAACCCTTGAACTCATACTAAAGGTGAGAGGGCTCGTCCGGGATTTGAACCCGGGACCTCTCGCACCCGAAGCGAGAATCATATCCCTAGACCAACGAGCCTGATAAACGAAGGTTTGGGCTACTTGCGTACAGTCACTGAACGCTGGCCTTTAACAGAATGGGCAGGCACCAGTTTTAATACAACACGTTTGTCGTTAGGGAGCCGTACTCCCTGGCGGGCAACGGTTTTGAGTATGTTCTGTGAAGGAAATAAACACTTGTCATCTGGCTGAATTTTAGTACAGATGAAGACAAACAGCCTTTTCACAGCAGTTTTGAGTTTGGCTCAGCGCTCCAAAGGAGGGAGCCAACTGGCTGCTTGTTCTGAAACTGCTGGGCTCGTCCGGGATTTGAACCCGGGACCTCTCGCACCCAAAGCGAGAATCATACCCCTAGACCAACGAGCCTGGCTGATGAAGGATCGGGTTACTTGCGTACACTTGTACAGTCACCGAACGCTGGCCTCTAGCAGAATGGGCGGGCACTAGTTTTAATAGAAAGCGTTTGTCGTTAGGGAGCCGCACTCCCTGGCAGACAGCGATTCTGAGTACGTTCTGTGCAAGGAAATAATCGCTTGTCATCTGGCTGAATCTCGGCTCTGTTGTAGTACAGATGAACTCAAGCAGCAGTAAGGATTTCAAAACCACGACAGTTTTGAGTTTGGCTCAGTGCTGCAAAAGGATGGAGCCAACTGGCTGCTAGTTTTCAATACCGATGAAAACTAGCCTTCGGGCTAATTTGGGTACATTTACATTCATGAATGTCGATTGATATACAATGTCCCTTTTCTAAATAAATAAAATCTTGGCTAAGTTATAGTACAAATGAACACAAGCAGCAGTAAGGATTTCAAAACCACGACAGTTTTGAGTTTGGCTCAGTGCTGCAAAAGGACGGAGCCAACTGGCTGCTAGTTCTGAAACTGCTGGGCTCGTCCGGGATTTGAACCCGGGACCTCTCGCACCCAAAGCGAGAATCATACCCCTAGACCAACGAGCCCTGTCGGAAGGAAGCCTTTCGGGAGGGCGCCACAAATTCTGTGAAGTTCACCTCAAAGACGGAACCCGACCTGGCGTCGAGATACTAAAGTGTAGTTGTTTGAGCGTCAGAAACCACTTGAAGTCATATTACAGATCAAAGGCAGAGCTTGCCAGACAAGGCCTAGTGGCCTAATGGATAAGGCATCAGCCTCCGGAGCTGGAGATTGTGGGTTCAAGTCCCACCTGGGTCGTCTTTGATGGGCTTTGTTTAAGTTGGCCGTTGGGCGAATTCAAGGATGGTTTGTTCAAAGCAACGCTGTAGCCATGATGAGCGCAAGATCTGAATTAGCATAGAACCCACAAACTTCTGATAGCTGTGCTGGGTGTTTGTGTGCATCATTCTGTCCTGCCTGTGCATGTGCCCTATCAGGCTGAAATTACACAAAGCACCCTGCGCAAGAGGCCCAGTGGCTTAAGGGGAAAAGGCCACTTTTTGCTTTTGCACCGGACCTACGACGGAGGCTTTGCGTACGAAAGCAGAGAGGCAGATTACACACAAAACAGGTGGGAAAGAGTCATGAACTATAAATGAATCTAGACATACAAAAACATCATTGAAACGTTTGTTTTGACCATAGAACCAAAATGGCGGGCTCTAAATGTAAACAGCCTCATAGAGGCTATGTCGTAGGCTTGACTTTGAACCATAGGACATCAGCCCCCCACCTAGGGCGTGCTTGTTGAGCTAGCTCTAAGCCGATGCTGCAAAAAGTCAATGATAATTTGTTCAAAGAAACTCCACAGAACAACAAGTATACCTGTGCTTAAGCGTTTCTGCAAAAGAGCCACGGTGATTCAATTAAGAGCGATATAAAATGGTTTGAATCCCACTACGGCAGGGGTGCCCAACCCTGCTCCTGCCGATCGACTGTCCTGCACAGTTTATCTCCAACCCTAATCAAACACACCTGAAGCAACCAATTAACGTCTTCAGGATCGCTTGAAAATTAAAGGCAGGTGTGTTTGATTAGGGTTGGAGATGAACTGTGCAGGACAGTCGATCGGCAGGAGCAGGGTTGGGCACCCCTGCACTACGGCATCTACAGGCCTGCAAAAAGTTCAGTTTGGCCGAAGCATCAGCCTCTGATGCTGCAGAATGTGACGTCAAGTACTATGTGGGTTGCAGTAAATGGCCAGATATGAAGTGGTTGATAAAGAAAAGCAGCAGAAGCAAACAGAGTCAGAGAACCCTTGAACTCATACTAAAGGTGAGAGGGCTCGTCCGGGATTTGAACCCGGGACCTCTCGCACCCGAAGCGAGAATCATACCCCTAGACCAACGAGCCTGATAAACGAAGGTTTGGGCTACTTGCGTACAGTCACTGAACGCTGGCCTTTAACAGAATGGGCAGGCACCAGTTTTAATACAACACGTTTGTCGTTAGGGAGCCGTACTCCCTGGCGGGCAACGGTTTTGAGTATGTTCTGTGAAGGAAATAAACACTTGTCATCTGGCTGAATTTTAGTACAGATGAAGACAAACAGCCTTTTCACAGCAGTTTTGAGTTTGGCTCAGCGCTCCAAAGGAGGGAGCCAACTGGCTGCTTGTTCTGAAACTGCTGGGCTCGTCCGGAATTTGAACCCGGGACCTCTCACACCCAAAGCGAGAATCATACCCCTAGACCAACGAGCCTGGCTGATGAAGGATCGGGTTACTTGCGTACACTTGTACAGTCACCGAACGCTGGCCTCTAGCAGAATGGGCGGGCACTAGTTTTAATAGAAAGCGTTTGTCGTTAGGGAGCCGCACTCCCTGGCAGACAGCGATTCTGAGTACGTTCTGTGCAAGGAAATAATCGCTTGTCATCTGGCTGAATCTCGGCTCTGTTGTAGTACAGATGAACTCAAGCAGCAGTAAGGATTTCAAAACCACGACAGTTTTGAGTTTGGCTCAGTGCTGCAAAAGGATGGAGCCAACTGGCTGCTAGTTTTCAATACCGATGAAAACTAGCCTTCGGGCTAATTTGGGTACATTTACATTCATGAATGTCGATTGATATACAATGTCCCTTTTCTAAATAAATAAAATCTTGGCTAAGTTATAGTACAAATGAACACAAGCAGCAGTAAGGATTTCAAAACCACGACAGTTTTGAGTTTGGCTCAGTGCTGCAAAAGGACGGAGCCAACTGGCTGCTAGTTCTGAAACTGCTGGGCTCGTCCGGGATTTGAACCCGGGACCTCTCGCACCCAAAGCGAGAATCATACCCCTAGACCAACGAGCCCTGTCGGAAGGAAGCCTTTCGGGAGGGCGCCACAAATTCTGTGAAGTTCACCTCAAAGACGGAACCCGACCTGGCGTCGAGATACTAAAGTGTAGTTGTTTGAGCGTCAGAAACCACTTGAAGTCATATTACAGATCAAAGGCAGAGCTTGCCAGACAAGGCCTAGTGGCCTAATGGATAAGGCATCAGCCTCCGGAGCTGGAGATTGTGGGTTCAAGTCCCACCTGGGTCGTCTTTGATGGGCTTTGTTTAAGTTGGCCGTTGGGCGAATTCAAGGATGGTTTGTTCAAAGCAACGCTGTAGCCATGATGAGCGCAAGATCTGAATTAGCATAGAACCCACAAACTTCTGATAGCTGTGCTGGGTGTTTGTGTGCATCATTCTGTCCTGCCTGTGCATGTGCCCTATCAGGCTGAAATTACACAAAGCACCCTGCGCAAGAGGCCCAGTGGCTTAAGGGGAAAAGGCCACTTTTTGCTTTTGCACCGGACCTACGACGGAGGCTTTGCGTACGAAAGCAGAGAGGCAGATTACACACAAAACAGGTGGGAAAGAGTCATGAACTATAAATGAATCTAGACATACAAAAACATCATTGATACGTTTGTTTTGACCATAGAACCAAAATGGCGGGCTCTAAATGTTTAACAGCCTCATAGAGGCTATGTCGTAGGCTTGACTTTGAACCATAGGACATCAGCCCCCCACCTAGGGCGTGCTTGTTGAGCTAGCTCTAAGCCGATGCTGCAAAAAGTCAATGATAATTTGTTCAAAGAAACTCCACAGAACAACAAGTATACCTGTGCTTAAGCGTTTCTGCAAAAGAGCCACGGTGATTCAATTAAGAGCGATATAAAATGGTTTGAATCCCACTACGGCAGGGGTGCCCAACCCTGCTCCTGCCGATCGACTGTCCTGCACAGTTTATCTCCAACCCTAATCAAACACACCTGAAGCAACCAATTAACGTCTTCAGGATCGCTTGAAAATTAAAGGCAGGTGTGTTTGATTAGGGTTGGAGATGAACTGTGCAGGACAGTCGATCGGCAGGAGCAGGGTTGGGCACCCCTGCACTACGGCATCTACAGGCCTGCAAAAAGTTCAGTTTGGCCGAAGCATCAGCCTCTGATGCTGCAGAATGTGACGTCAAGTACTATGTGGGTTGCAGTAAATGGCCAGATATGAAGTGGTTGATAAAGAAAAGCAGCAGAAGCAAACAGAGTCAGAGAACCCTTGAACTCATACTAAAGGTGAGAGGGCTCGTCCGGGATTTGAACCCGGGACCTCTCGCACCCGAAGCGAGAATCATACCCCTAGACCAACGAGCCTGATAAACGAAGGTTTGGGCTACTTGCGTACAGTCACTGAACGCTGGCCTTTAACAGAATGGGCAGGCACCAGTTTTAATACAACACGTTTGTCGTTAGGGAGCCGTACTCCCTGGCGGGCAACGGTTTTGAGTATGTTCTGTGAAGGAAATAAACACTTGTCATCTGGCTGAATTTTAGTACAGATGAAGACAAACAGCCTTTTCACAGCAGTTTTGAGTTTGGCTCAGCGCTCCAAAGGAGGGAGCCAACTGGCTGCTTGTTCTGAAACTGCTGGGCTCGTCCGGAATTTGAACCCGGGACCTCTCGCACCCAAAGCGAGAATCATACCCCTAGACCAACGAGCCTGGCTGATGAAGGATCGGGTTACTTGCGTACACTTGTACAGTCACCGAACGCTGGCCTCTAGCAGAATGGGCGGGCACTAGTTTTAATAGAAAGCGTTTGTCGTTAGGGAGCCGCACTCCCTGGCAGACAGCGATTCTGAGTACGTTCTGTGCAAGGAAATAATCGCTTGTCATCTGGCTGAATCTCGGCTCTGTTGTAGTACAGATGAACTCAAGCAGCAGTAAGGATTTCAAAACCACAACAGTTTTGAGTTTGGCTCAGTGCTGCAAAAGGATGGAGCCAACTGGCTGCTAGTTTTCAATACCGATGAAAACTAGCCTTCGGGCTAATTTGGGTACATTTACATTCATGAATGTCGATTGATATACAATGTCCCTTTTCTAAATAAATAAAATCTTGGCTAAGTTATAGTACAAATGAACACAAGCAGCAGTAAGGATTTCAAAACCACGACAGTTTTGAGTTTGGCTCAGTGCTGCAAAAGGACGGAGCCAACTGGCTGCTAGTTCTGAAACTGCTGGGCTCGTCCGGGATTTGAACCCGGGACCTCTCGCACCCAAAGCGAGAATCATACCCCTAGACCAACGAGCCCTGTCGGAAGGAAGGCTTTCGGGAGGGCGCGACAAATTCTGTGAAGTTCACCTCAAAGACGGAACCCGACCTGGCGTCGAGATACTAAAGTGTAGTTGTTTGAGCGTCAGAAACCACTTGAAGTCATATTACAGATCAAAGGCAGAGCTTGCCAGACAAGGCCTAGTGGCCTAATGGATAAGGCATCAGCCTCCGGAGCTGGAGATTGTGGGTTCAAGTCCCACCTGGGTCGTCTTTGATGGGCTTTGTTTAAGTTGGCCGTTGGGCGAATTCAAGGATGGTTTGTTCAAAGCAACGCTGTAGCCATGATGAGCGCAAGATCTGAATTAGCATAGAACCCACAAACTTCTGATAGCTGTGCTGGGTGTTTGTGTGCATCATTCTGTCCTGCCTGTGCATGTGCCCTATCAGGCTGAAATTACACAAAGCACCCTGCGCAAGAGGCCCAGTGGCTTAAGGGGAAAAGGCCACTTTTTGCTTTTGCACCGGACCTACGACGGAGGCTTTGCGTACGAAAGCAGAGAGGCAGATTACACACAAAACAGGTGGGAAAGAGTCATGAACTATAAATGAATCTAGACATACAAAAACATCATTGATACGTTTGTTTTGACCATAGAACCAAAATGGCGGGCTCTAAATGTAAACAGCCTCATAGAGGCTATGTCGTAGGCTTGACTTTGAACCATAGGACATCAGCCCCCCACCTAGGGCGTGCTTGTTGAGCTAGCTCTAAGCCGATGCTGCAAAAAGTCAATGATAATTTGTTCAAAGAAACTCCACAGAACAACAAGTATACCTGTGCTTAAGCGTTTCTGCAAAAGAGCCACGGTGATTCAATTAAGAGCGATATAAAATGGTTTGAATCCCACTACGGCAGGGGTGCCCAACCCTGCTCCTGCCGATCGACTGTCCTGCACAGTTTATCTCCAACCCTAATCAAACACACCTGAAGCAACCAATTAACGTCTTCAGGATCGCTTGAAAATTAAAGGCAGGTGTGTTTGATTAGGGTTGGAGATGAACTGTGCAGGACAGTCGATCGGCAGGAGCAGGGTTGGGCACCCCTGCACTACGGCATCTACAGGCCTGCAAAAAGTTCAGTTTGGCCGAAGCATCAGCCTCTGATGCTGCAGAATGTGACGTCAAGTACTATGTGGGTTGCAGTAAATGGCCAGATATGAAGTGGTTGATAAAGAAAAGCAGCAGAAGCAAACAGAGTCAGAGAACCCTTGAACTCATACTAAAGGTGAGAGGGCTCGTCCGGGATTTGAACCCGGGACCTCTCGCACCCGAAGCGAGAATCATACCCCTAGACCAACGAGCCTGATAAACGAAGGTTTGGGCTACTTGCGTACAGTCACTGAACGCTGGCCTTTAACAGAATGGGCAGGCACCAGTTTTAATACAACACGTTTGTCGTTAGGGAGCCGTACTCCCTGGCGGGCAACGGTTTTGAGTATGTTCTGTGAAGGAAATAAACACTTGTCATCTGGCTGAATTTTAGTACAGATGAAGACAAACAGCCTTTTCACAGCAGTTTTGAGTTTGGCTCAGCGCTCCAAAGGAGGGAGCCAACTGGCTGCTTGTTCTGAAACTGCTGGGTTCGTCCGGAATTTGAACCCGGGACCTCTCGCACCCAAAGCGAGAATCATACCCCTAGACCAACGAGCCTGGCTGATGAAGGATCGGGTTACTTGCGTACACTTGTACAGTCACCGAACGCTGGCCTCTAGCAGAATGGGCGGGCACTAGTTTTAATAGAAAGCGTTTGTCGTTAGGGAGCCGCACTCCCTGGCAGACAGCGATTCTGAGTACGTTCTGTGCAAGGAAATAATCGCTTGTCATCTGGCTGAATCTCGGCTCTGTTGTAGTACAGATGAACTCAAGCAGCAGTAAGGATTTCAAAACCACGACAGTTTTGAGTTTGGCTCAGTGCTGCAAAAGGATGGAGCCAACTGGCTGCTAGTTTTCAATACCGATGAAAACTAGCCTTCGGGCTAATTTGGGTACATTTACATTCATGAATGTCGATTGATATACAATGTCCCTTTTCTAAATAAATAAAATCTTGGCTAAGTTATAGTACAAATGAACACAAGCAGCAGTAAGGATTTCAAAACCACGACAGTTTTGAGTTTGGCTCAGTGCTGCAAAAGGACGGAGCCAACTGGCTGCTAGTTCTGAAACTGCTGGGCTCGTCCGGGATTTGAACCCGGGACCTCTCGCACCCAAAGCGAGAATCATACCCCTAGACCAACGAGCCCTGTCGGAAGGAAGCCTTTCGGGAGGGCGCCACAAATTCTGTGAAGTTCACCTCAAAGACGGAACCCGACCTGGCGTCGAGATACTAAAGTGTAGTTGTTTGAGCGTCAGAAACCACTTGAAGTCATATTACAGATCAAAGGCAGAGCTTGCCAGACAAGGCCTAGTGGCCTAATGGATAAGGCATCAGCCTCCGGAGCTGGAGATTGTGGGTTCAAGTCCCACCTGGGTCGTCTTTGATGGGCTTTGTTTAAGTTGGCCGTTGGGCGAATTCAAGGATGGTTTGTTCAAAGCAACGCTGTAGCCATGATGAGCGCAAGATCTGAATTAGCATAGAACCCACAAACTTCTGATAGCTGTGCTGGGTGTTTGTGTGCATCATTCTGTCCTGCCTGTGCATGTGCCCTATCAGGCTGAAATTACACAAAGCACCCTGCGCAAGAGGCCCAGTGGCTTAAGGGGAAAAGGCCACTTTTTGCTTTTGCACCGGACCTACGACGGAGGCTTTGCGTACGAAAGCAGAGAGGCAGATTACACACAAAACAGGTGGGAAAGAGTCATGAACTATAAATGAATCTAGACATACAAAAACATCATTGAAACGTTTGTTTTGACCATAGAACCAAAATGGCGGGCTCTAAATGTAAACAGCCTCATAGAGGCTATGTCGTAGGCTTGACTTTGAACCATAGGACATCAGCCCCCCACCTAGGGCGTGCTTGTTGAGCTAGCTCTAAGCCGATGCTGCAAAAAGTCAATGATAATTTGTTCAAAGAAACTCCACAGAACAACAAGTATACCTGTGCTTAAGCGTTTCTGCAAAAGAGCCACGGTGATTCAATTAAGAGCGATATAAAATGGTTTGAATCCCACTACGGCAGGGGTGCCCAACCCTGCTCCTGCCGATCGACTGTCCTGCACAGTTTATCTCCAACCCTAATCAAACACACCTGAAGCAACCAATTAACGTCTTCAGGATCGCTTGAAAATTAAAGGCAGGTGTGTTTGATTAGGGTTGGAGATGAACTGTGCAGGACAGTCGATCGGCAGGAGCAGGGTTGGGCACCCCTGCACTACGGCATCTACAGGCCTGCAAAAAGTTCAGTTTGGCCGAAGCATCAGCCTCTGATGCTGCAGAATGTGACGTCAAGTACTATGTGGGTTGCAGTAAATGGCCAGATATGAAGTGGTTGATAAAGAAAAGCAGCAGAAGCAAACAGAGTCAGAGAACCCTTGAACTCATACTAAAGGTGAGAGGGCTCGTCCGGGATTTGAACCCGGGACCTCTCGCACCCGAAGCGAGAATCATACCCCTAGACCAACGAGCCTGATAAACGAAGGTTTGGGCTACTTGCGTACAGTCACTGAACGCTGGCCTTTAACAGAATGGGCAGGCACCAGTTTTAATACAACACGTTTGTCGTTAGGGAGCCGTACTCCCTGGCGGGCAACGGTTTTGAGTATGTTCTGTGAAGGAAATAAACACTTGTCATCTGGCTGAATTTTAGTACAGATGAAGACAAACAGCCTTTTCACAGCAGTTTTGAGTTTGGCTCAGCGCTCCAAAGGAGGGAGCCAACTGGCTGCTTGTTCTGAAACTGCTGGGCTCGTCCGGGATTTGAACCCGGGACCTCTCGCACCCAAAGCGAGAATCATACCCCTAGACCAACGAGCCTGGCTGATGAAGGATCGGGTTACTTGCGTACACTTGTACAGTCACCGAACGCTGGCCTCTAGCAGAATGGGCGGGCACTAGTTTTAATAGAAAGCGTTTGTCGTTAGGGAGCCGCACTCCCTGGCAGACAGCGATTCTGAGTACGTTCTGTGCAAGGAAATAATCGCTTGTCATCTGGCTGAATCTCGGCTCTGTTGTAGTACAGATGAACTCAAGCAGCAGTAAGGATTTCAAAACCACGACAGTTTTGAGTTTGGCTCAGTGCTGCAAAAGGATGGAGCCAACTGGCTGCTAGTTTTCAATACCGATGAAAACTAGCCTTCGGGCTAATTTGGGTACATTTACATTCATGAATGTCGATTGATATACAATGTCCCTTTTCTAAATAAATAAAATCTTGGCTAAGTTATAGTACAAATGAACACAAGCAGCAGTAAGGATTTCAAAACCACGACAGTTTTGAGTTTGGCTCAGTGCTGCAAAAGGACGGAGCCAACTGGCTGCTAGTTCTGAAACTGCTGGGCTCGTCCGGGATTTGAACCCGGGACCTCTCGCACCCAAAGCGAGAATCATACCCCTAGACCAACGAGCCCTGTCGGAAGGAAGCCTTTCGGGAGGGCGCCACAAATTCTGTGAAGTTCACCTCAAAGACGGAACCCGACCTGGCGTCGAGATACTAAAGTGTAGTTGTTTGAGCGTCAGAAACCACTTGAAGTCATATTACAGATCAAAGGCAGAGCTTGCCAGACAAGGCCTAGTGGCCTAATGGATAAGGCATCAGCCTCCGGAGCTGGAGATTGTGGGTTCAAGTCCCACCTGGGTCGTCTTTGATGGGCTTTGTTTAAGTTGGCCGTTGGGCGAATTCAAGGATGGTTTGTTCAAAGCAACGCTGTAGCCATGATGAGCGCAAGATCTGAATTAGCATAGAACCCACAAACTTCTGATAGCTGTGCTGGGTGTTTGTGTGCATCATTCTGTCCTGCCTGTGCATGTGCCCTATCAGGCTGAAATTACACAAAGCACCCTGCGCAAGAGGCCCAGTGGCTTAAGGGGAAAAGGCCACTTTTTGCTTTTGCACCGGACCTACGACGGAGGCTTTGCGTACGAAAGCAGAGAGGCAGATTACACACAAAACAGGTGGGAAAGAGTCATGAACTATAAATGAATCTAGACATACAAAAACATCATTGAAACGTTTGTTTTGACCATAGAACCAAAATGGCGGGCTCTAAATGTAAACAGCCTCATAGAGGCTATGTCGTAGGCTTGACTTTGAACCATAGGACATCAGCCCCCCACCTAGGGCGTGCTTGTTGAGCTAGCTCTAAGCCGATGCTGCAAAAAGTCAATGATAATTTGTTCAAAGAAACTCCACAGAACAACAAGTATACCTGTGCTTAAGCGTTTCTGCAAAAGAGCCACGGTGATTCAATTAAGAGCGATATAAAATGGTTTGAATCCCACTACGGCAGGGGTGCCCAACCCTGCTCCTGCCGATCGACTGTCCTGCACAGTTTATCTCCAACCCTAATCAAACACACCTGAAGCAACCAATTAACGTCTTCAGGATCGCTTGAAAATTAAAGGCAGGTGTGTTTGATTAGGGTTGGAGATGAACTGTGCAGGACAGTCGATCGGCAGGAGCAGGGTTGGGCACCCCTGCACTACGGCATCTACAGGCCTGCAAAAAGTTCAGTTTGGCCGAAGCATCAGCCTCTGATGCTGCAGAATGTGACGTCAAGTACTATGTGGGTTGCAGTAAATGGCCAGATATGAAGTGGTTGATAAAGAAAAGCAGCAGAAGCAAACAGAGTCAGAGAACCCTTGAACTCATACTAAAGGTGAGAGGGCTCGTCCGGGATTTGAACCCGGGACCTCTCGCACCCGAAGCGAGAATCATACCCCTAGACCAACGAGCCTGATAAACGAAGGTTTGGGCTACTTGCGTACAGTCACTGAACGCTGGCCTTTAACAGAATGGGCAGGCACCAGTTTTAATACAACACGTTTGTCGTTAGGGAGCCGTACTCCCTGGCGGGCAACGGTTTTGAGTATGTTCTGTGAAGGAAATAAACACTTGTCATCTGGCTGAATTTTAGTACAGATGAAGACAAACAGCCTTTTCACAGCAGTTTTGAGTTTGGCTCAGCGCTCCAAAGGAGGGAGCCAACTGGCTGCTTGTTCTGAAACTGCTGGGCTCGTCCGGAATTTGAACCCGGGACCTCTCACACCCAAAGCGAGAATCATACCCCTAGACCAACGAGCCTGGCTGATGAAGGATCGGGTTACTTGCGTACACTTGTACAGTCACCGAACGCTGGCCTCTAGCAGAATGGGCGGGCACTAGTTTTAATAGAAAGCGTTTGTCGTTAGGGAGCCGCACTCCCTGGCAGACAGCGATTCTGAGTACGTTCTGTGCAAGGAAATAATCGCTTGTCATCTGGCTGAATCTCGGCTCTGTTGTAGTACAGATGAACTCAAGCAGCAGTAAGGATTTCAAAACCACGACAGTTTTGAGTTTGGCTCAGTGCTGCAAAAGGATGGAGCCAACTGGCTGCTAGTTTTCAATACCGATGAAAACTAGCCTTCGGGCTAATTTGGGTACATTTACATTCATGAATGTCGATTGATATACAATGTCCCTTTTCTAAATAAATAAAATCTTGGCTAAGTTATAGTACAAATGAACACAAGCAGCAGTAAGGATTTCAAAACCACGACAGTTTTGAGTTTGGCTCAGTGCTGCAAAAGGACGGAGCCAACTGGCTGCTAGTTCTGAAACTGCTGGGCTCGTCCGGGATTTGAACCCGGGACCTCTCGCACCCAAAGCGAGAATCATACCCCTAGACCAACGAGCCCTGTCGGAAGGAAGCCTTTCGGGAGGGCGCCACAAATTCTGTGAAGTTCACCTCAAAGACGGAACCCGACCTGGCGTCGAGATACTAAAGTGTAGTTGTTTGAGCGTCAGAAACCACTTGAAGTCATATTACAGATCAAAGGCAGAGCTTGCCAGACAAGGCCTAGTGGCCTAATGGATAAGGCATCAGCCTCCGGAGCTGGAGATTGTGGGTTCAAGTCCCATCTGGGTCGTCTTTGATGGGCTTTGTTTAAGTTGGCCGTTGGGCGAATTCAAGGATGGTTTGTTCAAAGCAACGCTGTAGCCATGATGAGCGCAAGATCTGAATTAGCATAGAACCCACAAACTTCTGATAGCTGTGCTGGGTGTTTGTGTGCATCATTCTGTCCTGCCTGTGCATGTGCCCTATCAGGCTGAAATTACACAAAGCACCCTGCGCAAGAGGCCCAGTGGCTTAAGGGGAAAAGGCCACTTTTTGCTTTTGCACCGGACCTACGACGGAGGCTTTGCGTACGAAAGCAGAGAGGCAGATTACACACAAAACAGGTGGGAAAGAGTCATGAACTATAAATGAATCTAGACATACAAAAACATCATTGATACGTTTGTTTTGACCATAGAACCAAAATGGCGGGCTCTAAATGTAAACAGCCTCATAGAGGCTATGTCGTAGGCTTGACTTTGAACCATAGGACATCAGCCCCCCACCTAGGGCGTGCTTGTTGAGCTAGCTCTAAGCCGATGCTGCAAAAAGTCAATGATAATTTGTTCAAAGAAACTCCACAGAACAACAAGTATACCTGTGCTTAAGCGTTTCTGCAAAAGAGCCACGGTGATTCAATTAAGAGCGATATAAAATGGTTTGAATCCCACTACGGCAGGGGTGCCCAACCCTGCTCCTGCCGATCGACTGTCCTGCACAGTTTATCTCCAACCCTAATCAAACACACCTGAAGCAACCAATTAACGTCTTCAGGATCGCTTGAAAATTAAAGGCAGGTGTGTTTGATTAGGGTTGGAGATGAACTGTGCAGGACAGTCCATCGGCAGGAGCAGGGTTGGGCACCCCTGCACTACGGCATCTACAGGCCTGCAAAAAGTTCAGTTTGGCCGAAGCATCAGCCTCTGATGCTGCAGAATGTGACGTCAAGTACTATGTGGGTTGCAGTAAATGGCCAGATATGAAGTGGTTGATAAAGAAAAGCAGCAGAAGCAAACAGAGTCAGAGAACCCTTGAACTCATACTAAAGGTGAGAGGGCTCGTCCGGGATTTGAACCCGGGACCTCTCGCACCCGAAGCGAGAATCATACCCCTAGACCAAGAGCCTGATAAACGAAGGTTTGGGCTACTTGCGTACAGTCACTGAACGCTGGCCTTTAACAGAATGGGCAGGCACCAGTTTTAATACAACACGTTTGTCGTTAGGGAGCCGTACTCCCTGGCGGGCAACGGTTTTGAGTATGTTCTGTGAAGGAAATAAACACTTGTCATCTGGCTGAATTTTAGTACAGATGAAGACAAACAGCCTTTTCACAGCAGTTTTGAGTTTGGCTCAGCGCTCCAAAGGAGGGAGCCAACTGGCTGCTTGTTCTGAAACTGCTGGGCTCGTCCGGGATTTGAACCCGGGACCTCTCGCACCCAAAGCGAGAATCATACCCCTAGACCAACGAGCCTGGCTGATGAAGGATCGGGTTACTTGCGTACACTTGTACAGTCACCGAACGCTGGCCTCTAGCAGAATGGGCGGGCACTAGTTTTAATAGAAAGCGTTTGTCGTTAGGGAGCCGCACTCCCTGGCAGACAGCGATTCTGAGTACGTTCTGTGCAAGGAAATAATCGCTTGTCATCTGGCTGAATCTCGGCTCTGTTGTAGTACAGATGAACTCAAGCAGCAGTAAGGATTTCAAAACCACGACAGTTTTGAGTTTGGCTCAGTGCTGCAAAAGGATGGAGCCAACTGGCTGCTAGTTTTCAATACCGATGAAAACTAGCCTTCGGGCTAATTTGGGTACATTTACATTCATGAATGTCGATTGATATACAATGTCCCTTTTCTAAATAAATAAAATCTTGGCTAAGTTATAGTACAAATGAACACAAGCAGCAGTAAGGATTTCAAAACCACGACAGTTTTGAGTTTGGCTCAGTGCTGCAAAAGGACGGAGCCAACTGGCTGCTAGTTCTGAAACTGCTGGGCTCGTCCGGGATTTGAACCCGGGACCTCTCGCACCCAAAGCGAGAATCATACCCCTAGACCAACGAGCCCTGTCGGAAGGAAGCCTTTCGGGAGGGCGCCACAAATTCTGTGAAGTTCACCTCAAAGACGGAACCCGACCTGGCGTCGAGATACTAAAGTGTAGTTGTTTGAGCGTCAGAAACCACTTGAAGTCATATTACAGATCAAAGGCAGAGATTGCCAGACAAGGCCTAGTGGCCTAATGGATAAGGCATCAGCCTCCGGAGCTGGAGATTGTGGGTTCAAGTCCCACCTGGGTCGTCTTTGATGGGCTTTGTTTAAGTTGGCCGTTGGGCGAATTCAAGGATGGTTTGTTCAAAGCAACGCTGTAGCCATGATGAGCGCAAGATCTGAATTAGCATAGAACCCACAAACTTCTGATAGCTGTGCTGGGTGTTTGTGTGCATCATTCTGTCCTGCCTGTGCATGTGCCCTATCAGGCTGAAATTACACAAAGCACCCTGCGCAAGAGGCCCAGTGGCTTAAGGGGAAAAGGCCACTTTTTGCTTTTGCACCGGACCTACGACGGAGGCTTTGCGTACGAAAGCAGAGAGGCAGATTACACACAAAACAGGTGGGAAAGAGTCATGAACTATAAATGAATCTAGACATACAAAAACATCATTGATACGTTTGTTTTGACCATAGACCCAAAATGGCGGGCTCTAAATGTAAACAGCCTCATAGAGGCTATGTCGTAGGCTTGACTTTGAACCATAGGACATCAGCCCCCCACCTAGGGCGTGCTTGTTGAGCTAGCTCTAAGCCGATGCTGCAAAAAGTCAATGATAATTTGTTCAAAGAAACTCCACAGAACAACAAGTATACCTGTGCTTAAGCGTTTCTGCAAAAGAGCCACGGTGATTCAATTAAGAGCGATATAAAATGGTTTGAATCCCACTACGGCAGGGGTGCCCAACCCTGCTCCTGCCGATCGACTGTCCTGCACAGTTTATCTCCAACCCTAATCAAACACACCTGAAGCAACCAATTAACGTCTTCAGGATCGCTTGAAAATTAAAGGCAGGTGTGTTTGATTAGGGTTGGAGATGAACTGTGCAGGACAGTCGATCGGCAGGAGCAGGGTTGGGCACCCCTGCACTACGGCATCTACAGGCCTGCAAAAAGTTCAGTTTGGCCGAAGCATCAGCCTCTGATGCTGCAGAATGTGACGTCAAGTACTATGTGGGTTGCAGTAAATGGCCAGATATGAAGTGGTTGATAAAGAAAAGCAGCAGAAGCAAACAGAGTCAGAGAACCCTTGAACTCATACTAAAGGTGAGAGGGCTCGTCCGGGATTTGAACCCGGGACCTCTCGCACCCGAAGCGAGAATCATACCCCTAGACCAACGAGCCTGATAAACGAAGGTTTGGGCTACTTGCGTACAGTCACTGAACGCTGGCCTTTAACAGAATGGGCAGGCACCAGTTTTAATACAACACGTTTGTCGTTAGGGAGCCGTACTCCCTGGCGGGCAACGGTTTTGAGTATGTTCTGTGAAGGAAATAAACACTTGTCATCTGGCTGAATTTTAGTACAGATGAAGACAAACAGCCTTTTCACAGCAGTTTTGAGTTTGGCTCAGCGCTCCAAAGGAGGGAGCCAACTGGCTGCTTGTTCTGAAACTGCTGGGCTCGTCCGGGATTTGAACCCGGGACCTCTCGCACCCAAAGCGAGAATCATACCCCTAGACCAACGAGCCCTGTCGGAAGGAAGCCTTTCGGGAGGGCGCCACAAATTCTGTGAAGTTCACCTCAAAGACGGAACCCGACCTGGCGTCGAGATACTAAAGTGTAGTTGTTTGAGCGTCAGAAACCACTTGAAGTCATATTACAGATCAAAGGCAGAGCTTGCCAGACAAGGCCTAGTGGCCTAATGGATAAGGCATCAGCCTCCGGAGCTGGAGATTGTGGGTTCAAGTCCCACCTGGGTCGTCTTTGATGGGCTTTGTTTAAGTTGGCCGTTGGGCGAATTCAAGGATGGTTTGTTCAAAGCAACGCTGTAGCCATGATGAGCGCAAGATCTGAATTAGCATAGAACCCACAAACTTCTGATAGCTGTGCTGGGTGTTTGTGTGCATCATTCTGTCCTGCCTGTGCATGTGCCCTATCAGGCTGAAATTACACAAAGCACCCTGCGCAAGAGGCCCAGTGGCTTAAGGGGAAAAGGCCACTTTTTGCTTTTGCACCGGACCTACGACGGAGGCTTTGCGTACGAAAGCAGAGAGGCAGATTACACACAAAACAGGTGGGAAAGAGTCATGAACTATAAATGAATCTAGACATACAAAAACATCATTGATACGTTTGTTTTGACCATAGAACCAAAATGGCGGGCTCTAAATGTTTAACAGCCTCATAGAGGCTATGTCGTAGGCTTGACTTTGAACCATAGGACATCAGCCCCCCACCTAGGGCGTGCTTGTTGAGCTAGCTCTAAGCCGATGCTGCAAAAAGTCAATGATAATTTGTTCAAAGAAACTCCACAGAACAACAAGTATACCTGTGCTTAAGCGTTTCTGCAAAAGAGCCACGGTGATTCAATTAAGAGCGATATAAAATGGTTTGAATCCCACTACGGCAGGGGTGCCCAACCCTGCTCCTGCCGATCGACTGTCCTGCACAGTTTATCTCCAACCCTAATCAAACACACCTGAAGCAACCAATTAACGTCTTCAGGATCGCTTGAAAATTAAAGGCAGGTGTGTTTGATTAGGGTTGGAGATGAACTGTGCAGGACAGTCGATCGGCAGGAGCAGGGTTGGGCACCCCTGCACTACGGCATCTACAGGCCTGCAAAAAGTTCAGTTTGGCCGAAGCATCAGCCTCTGATGCTGCAGAATGTGACGTCAAGTACTATGTGGGTTGCAGTAAATGGCCAGATATGAAGTGGTTGATAAAGAAAAGCAGCAGAAGCAAACAGAGTCAGAGAACCCTTGAACTCATACTAAAGGTGAGAGGGCTCGTCCGGGATTTGAACCCGGGACCTCTCGCACCCGAAGCGAGAATCATACCCCTAGACCAACGAGCCTGATAAACGAAGGTTTGGGCTACTTGCGTACAGTCACTGAACGCTGGCCTTTAACAGAATGGGCAGGCACCAGTTTTAATACAACACGTTTGTCGTTAGGGAGCCGTACTCCCTGGCGGGCAACGGTTTTGAGTATGTTCTGTGAAGGAAATAAACACTTGTCATCTGGCTGAATTTTAGTACAGATGAAGACAAACAGCCTTTTCACAGCAGTTTTGAGTTTGGCTCAGCGCTCCAAAGGAGGGAGCCAACTGGCTGCTTGTTCTGAAACTGCTGGGCTCGT